>NC_056746.1:1386255675-1386885675 GCF_019279795.1 Protopterus annectens | reverse complement strand
CCTGCCTGGGCTACATAATCAGAGAGCTCCTCGATGTCCCTTTTCATGTAGTCCAAGGAGGTACGTCTCAGGTCGTTGACACCAGCGTGGACAATGACTGAGTCGTACTTGTACCTGCTGTTGAGAGACCTGAGTGCTTGCGTTATGTGGCGGGCAGCTTACTGTGACCTTCTCTTTACTCAGTCTGGTGAGCGGGACGTCAGTGTGTCTGACTATGGAATCACCAATGACAAGTGTGTCTGGCATTTTGTTTGGCCTTAAGGGCTGTGACTGTTTGACACTCTGACTGTGTGGTCTATGTGTTGCATGTGTTGGGTCGTGAGGTGGTAGTTGTTTGGGTGTCTGCTTTGGTGGCCTCTGCTGTTTTGGTAAATTTTTGATCAGAGCCTCCGAGTATGTCTTTGTGTGAGTATGTGTATGATTTGAAGTTGTGATGGTACCATGTGTGACTGGGTATGTATTGTGTGTGGTTACCTTCTCCTCCTGTCTGGTCTTGCCAGTCCTATGTTGAGAGAGCTCAGCCTCCAGTTTGGCCGTATAGTTGCATCTCGCATGTATTTGTGTTTTGTGGGAGAAGGAGAGGTTTGTCTGTGTACATGAGGCAGTTGTAACATTGCCTCAATATTCCCAGGTTCACCAGTTGAGCTGGAGAGGACACTAGCAACTGATCCCTCGACATACTAGAAGTAGTAGATAAAGAGACTTTCAAAGGACTCCGGGGGAAGTGGGTTTTAGGCTGGTGGGGTACTATCTATAATAAGAGTGCTTTATCAAGTTGCAAGTACTGTAGGAGTAAGTGCTAGGCTTTACAGATAGAGAATAGTCTACTTGGGAATCAAGTAGAGATGAACTTTTCAGTTATAGGATATGCTGGTTAGATCAGCAGTACAGCTCGAGGAAGGTAGTTTTAAGGGAAAATTGGAAGAGTGGAATTTAGATGGCCCAAATAGTTTAACCTTGTTTAACCGCTGCTCTTGTGTGCAACAGTGGTAACTCCGGCTTAAATCAGCTTGGCGCGTTTAGCGTGTTTTATAGCAGGGGCTGAACGGAGCGAGGAATTCGCCCAAAACGACGAATGGACTACCAGTTTCTGGCTGAAACTTCACCAAATCAGACAAAAGGCGCTCAGTGCTTCCCACTCCCACTGGTAAGCAAAGAAACTTCCCTCCTTCCTAATAAGGCAATGGATCAGTAACAGGAACTAAAACAAAGCCCAGGGATCAGCAACTCTGAAACTGGACTACTCTAGTTCAGTAAGGCGGAAAACAAGAGATTTTTTGTTTTATTACAGAGACAAGGAAAAAAACAGACAGTAATTGCTGTAAATCGGCTAGCGACTTTAGTGTGTAGCCTACAGAAACAATTTGCAACAATTAGTAACTTAAAGTGCAATAAACAGTGTAAAATGCAGAAATCACTTAAAGTAGCAATAAAACAGGTAAATGCAGTTGCTAGCTTAAATAACAGTGGGAAAGCCACAAAAATACTTATATCTGGTAGAAAGTCACTCTTTTAGCTCTCTGCTGCTTGGATCACTCTGCAGGCCACCACGAGGATCTGTGCTGAGTTGGTACAAGCTGGAAAACGCGTGTTTAGCGTGTTTTATAGCAGGGGCTGAAAGGAGCTAGGAATTGGCCCAAAACAACCAATGGACTACTAGTTTCTGGCTGAAACTTCACCAAATCGGACAGAAAGGCTGCTCAGTGCTTCCCACTCCCACTGGTAAGCAAAGAAACTTCCCTCCTCCCTAATAAGGCAATGAATCAGTAACAGGAACTAAAAACAAAGCCCAGGGATCAGCAACTCTGAAACTGGACTACTCTAGTTCAGTAAGGCAGGAAAACAAGAGATTTTTTTTTTGTTTTATTACAGAGACAAGGAAAAAAACAGACAGTAAATGCTATAAATGCTGTAAATCGGCTAGCGCACTTTAGTGTCAATATATTGGGGCAGAGCTCTTCACCGAGTTGAGGGGAAAGCAAATTTTCTTACTGGATCTCAATGAAGTAGGAGGATCCTTTCTGATTGGACACTTACAATGCAGTGCCTTCATCCTATGTACAGCCTAAAAGGCAATGCACTGGGACAGTTTAGGTGGGATGCTGCCAGGATGACTACGAACTGAAGCTCCAGTGGTGCAACTGGTTAGCACATGGTACTTGTATGGTAGTACTAGAGCAATGTCGAGGTTGAGAGTTTAAGCCTCACCCGGAGCAAATTTTGTCTGTGAGGCTGGCATAATGATCAAGGTGTCGGTCTTACAAATGCAAGGTGCAAGGTTTGATTCTCAAATGGGTAACTGACTAGGCTTTAAAAAAATGTCTCACAAGGGCAGTTAGCCTAGTACTAATCTTTGAACCTAGGACACAGACTGGAATAACCTAAGCAGACAAGATAAGTATAGAACCGTTCCTGCAAAGTAGGGCCATGCCATATGTGCAGAGAAGGAGACAGAGAGAGAGAGCTGAAGTAGGTCAAAGGGAAGATAGAAAACAGTAGAGAACCTTGTGGTACTTTTTGAAGGTGGACTAAATGGGAAATCAGACCTAGACTTTGCCAGAAAAGGGATGAGCAGTGAGGTAGTTTTGAAACTAAGGTAGATAATCCGGGCTTTTGCCTACTTAAAGGTGATGGAAGAGGATGGTGTGGTCAATAAGAACAAAGACTTTTGTAAGGTCAATAAAGATAGCACTAGTGAGCAGCATTCTGTCCACAGCTAGTAGCATTTCAATGGTTAAGGTCCACAGAAGTGACTGAACAATAACCAGACCAACAACCCATGCTATGTATGGTTGAGAAGGTTGTAGGTAATGATGTACTGTGAGAGTTGAACAATTTTTTTCAGTTTAGGTGGAGTTGGACTGTTTTGGGATTGGTCCGACAATGGCCATGTTCCATAGTTAGCATAACATTTCACATTAAGCAGAGAATGAAGATGTCGTAATGAAGTACCTGCACTGGTATATGAATCAGGGATAGAGACATATGTGCCTGGTGGGCTGTCAGTTTTTATTTGTTGCAGAAGGGAGTCATAGTCTCTTGTTTTGACTTGTTTAAGGTAAAATTTAAGAATATAAAAAGAGAGGGGTCCTGGGAAGAATGAGGGGTCAAAGTTGAACTTTCAAAGAAGCCAAACAGGATCTGACTTTCACAAAGGTTAGAGTCAAGTGACTGAAAATTGCCAATGTCCTTTTTTATAAATTACACAATGATACATACTGTGAAGACTGGGTGAAGTCAGATGAAGGCTGCCAGCCTAGCCAGATAGAATCGGTCATCTGGAAATATAGGCTTGTTGTCTTAAATGGTAAAAATAGCATTACATGTGGAACTGGAAAAAAAAAATCAGTGCACTCTGCTGGCACAAAGCTGACCAAGTAAAGCATGTTGTGACCCTTTGATCTAAACACGTTGCCGAAATGTCTAAATGAAGACGTTCTTTCTATTGTTTTAACCAAGAGTAAAACTGCTAGATTTAAACATGCAAATGTATTTTTATTGCTCTGTTACCTGACCAGCTCAAGATAACAAAAGGAGATGTTAAGAATGTAAATGTAGTTTGCTAGCCTGGGAACCCAGGGAAGTGTGAAGAATGATGTAATGTGAACCAGGAATGTGATTTTAAAGAGAGAGAGAGAGAATCAGATAGCATTAAGCATTTTTGTCTTGACCATCCAGCTGTCCATCACTGTCTTGCTCTATATGTAAATTTATCTTAGACTTGTATTTTCTCTTAGAAATAGGTAGAGACTAGAAAGATCAGACTGAGATTTTCTGTGATGTCAGAACTGTACTACTGAATTATTTTAAGTATTTCACTGTGATCTCTGAACTCTTGACTAGCACTGTGTAGTAAAAAGTAAAGTATTGTCTTTTGTTTTCACCATTTGTTATTAAATATTTTAAAACCTTTCAACTGTGGCTGCTTTGTGTAGAGATAATTTAAGCTCTAGAGTACATTGCCTATTTATAGTGATTACTGTCCCAAGTCACTCCAAATAAGCCTTGACTGTTCAGTCGCACTTACCTATTTGGATAATATTGCACAGTAATAATTGGACACCCTTTCATAAGGGCCTTTTAGTAGCCGATAAATATTAGCTGGGTGGTGGCAGTGATTTCTACCATATAGTCTGGAGAAAAAGGGGCACAGCTGGAGCACCTGTGCCAGCCTTCCCCAGGAGTGTCTGTGCGGTTGTATAAACTCTTCAAGGTGCATGTGTGTCAGCTACTTGGGCAGGAACATGAAGCACTGGTTGGACAGAGGGTGCTGGAGTTTTTAGCTTGTACACTAGGCTGAGATCTGGACCCTATAGCTGTGCCAGTGGGGAGTCTTATTGGGGACCTGGAGAGCAAGGGAGCAACCAGCCCTGGACTGACTGTAATCTCAGTGAGCTCTTAAGGGAAATTGCACTTTACTGTGTGTATTTGTTATCCTTTCCTCCTATACAAGACGCCCCTCACTGCTGTTAGTGGTGAGGACTGAGGCTCCTTGATTGCTGGGCCGGGGCACAGGCGTCACACATACCAGTGTCTGTTATTCTAAAAGTGTATTAATTCTGGTTTAAGCACTTGGGCTTTCAAGCCAGTTATTTTACATTAAGAGGGTTCGTGGTCTGCACTCTTGTGGGAGGAGAGGCTGGACTCTGCCCTTCTGAGCTGGGAATTTCTGGTTAAAGGCTTATAGTGCATGCATATCTGAACTGTTTCTTACTGAAGTTGGTGCGCCTTGTTTGCTGTGGCATAGACTGGATTCGGGCCTGCTGGATCTAGCTTTGTTTGTGTAACTTGAGCACTAATCCAGACATTCTCTAAAGTATTCAATGGTATTTATTACTGCTTGGTTGTAACTTGATTAAAGTGTAGCTATCATTCAAGTCTTTTGGATTAAGCACTTGGGCTTCAGACCAGTTGTTTTACATTAGGAAGGTTTGTGGCAAGCACTGTGGTGGCAGGACAGGTAGCTTTCATCCTTCTAAGTTGGGAACTGCTGATTGAGAGCCCAGTGTCCAAGTGTATTAGTTCTGGTTTAGGCACTTGGGCTTCAGGCCAGTTATTTTACATTAAGAAGGTTCGTGGACTGCACTCTTGTGGGAGAAGAGGCTGGACTCTGCCCTTCTGAGCTGGGAATTTTCTGGTTAAAGGTTTATAGTGCCTGAATATTTGAACTGTATCTTACTGAAATTGGTTCACCTTGTTTGCTCTAGCATAGACTAGATCCAGGCCTACTGAATCTAGCTTTGTTTATATACTTGTTGTTTGTTTGCTTGTTATTTCCCTGGAAGCTAATTCACCTAATACGCAACTTCTCAGCTTCTGTGGATCCCTAGTGATATCTGCATTGCTTACTGTACTTATTTCCTTGTTTCACTTGAAAGAAAGTTACTGTTTGTCGTTTTGCATTTAGTTACTTGTATCACATTGCACTCAAGTTACCTGGCACTTGCTCACTAAAGCAATTATATAAGTCAGCACTAAAAATTAAAAGCACTACACCCTCACTCCCCACTGGCCCTTGTTTTCAATTAAGGATTTCCCAATATTATTCTAGCATGTCCAAAGGTCAGTTGTCAATCTCCTCTCGGTCCAGCTGGTGAATCTGGGAATCTTGAGGCAATGTTATAACTGCCTCATGTGCACAGACAACCCTCTCCTCCTCCCACATAACACAAATACTTCATGAGATGCAGCTATTTAGCCAAACTGGAGGCTGAGCTCTCTCAACTCAGGACTGGCAAGACCAGACAGGAGGAGAAGGCAACTACACACACCACAAAACCAGCCTCACATAATGCTATCACTCCACTGAATCAAACACATAAACACACAAAGACATACTCGGAGGCTGTGAGTAAAAATTTACCTAAACAGCAGAGGCCTCCAAAGCAGACACCCAAACAACTGCTACCTCAAGACACCCCACAAGCAACACATAAACCACAAAAGCAGTGTGCAAAGCAGTCACAGCCCTTAAGGCCAAATACAACACCAAACATACTTGTCATAGGTGACTCCATAGTCAGACACACTGACGTCCCACTCACCAGGCTGAACAAGGAGAGGGTCACAGTAAGCTGCCTATCGGGCGCTAGAATCCGCCACATAACACAAGCACTGGTCACTCCACAGCAAGTACAAATATGACACAGTCATTGTCCATGCTGGTGTGAGCGACCTGAGGCATACCTCCCTGGACTGCATGAAAAGAGACATAGAGGAGCTCTCTGATTATGTAGCCCAGGCAGGTATGACCCTAACCCTGAGCAGTATCCTTCCTTCACCAAGAATGATGCCACAATATAGAGACAAGATGATCAGCTTTAACAATTGGCTTAATGTCTGGTGTCATTCAAAGGGGATCCAGTGTCTGTCTGCCTGGGATGACATGCTTGACAAGCCACGCTGCTTCAAGGGACGGCTTGCACCTGTCACCCTGGGATTCCGGATATTGGCTAAGGCTCTTGCCACCCCATAGTGCCTTTTTAGGCAAGGCTCAAATTCTAAACCTACCACCCTAGAAAACAAAATGGGAAGAAATTGAGGGTAATGCTGCTCAATGCCAGAAGTCTAAATCTCAAAATGCACGCACTCGAGGCCCTTCTCAGTATGGAGAACATCGATGTCTGTGCTGTAACTGAAACCTGGTTCAAGGCTCCTGAGAGCACCCGGCACTATTAGGTTTTACCTCATATCATGCGTTCCGGCCCCAAAACCCGGACCACTCCACAAAAGGAGGGGTGTATCCATATTCATAAAGGATACTCACACCTCCAGGTTGGTGGCAACGCATGAAGCTTCGAAACCATCCAGGTGCAACTAACAATAGGCAAAACTGCTCTACAAATTGTAGCATGCTACAGGCCACCCTCTCAAACTCAGGAACCCCACACAGCCTTCCTGAAGACACTGGAGGGTATAAATGTATCTCCAAACACCATCATATTGGGTGACTTCAACTACCCGAATATAGACTGGGAACATTACTCAAGCCCTAACTTTCTAGCCCAACGGTTCCTGGAGTTCATAAATTCAAATGCCATGGAACAGCTAGTCACTGTTCCCACGAGAGGAGAAAATATACTAGATCTCATTGTCACAAACATGGGGACAAAATGCTCCACACGGAAGTATATCCCTCATTGGTGAGATCTGATCATAAACTAATCTCACTGGAAATCCACATCCCGCCCCACCCCAAACAAAAAGACCATAGTGAAGAACTTCTCTAAAGCAAACTTCACACTACTCAAGACTGGTGTGGTATCCTTCAAGGCCCCTGAGTCAGAGGAAACCACAACCCAAGCTGCAGAAGCCCTTACAAATGCCTTCTATGAACACCTCCAGGACTGCATGGATCAGGCAATCCCAAATAAAACCAAGACTCTTTCCACAAAGGGCAAACGTCCAGTCTGGTGGACCCCAGCCATTAACAAACTTTACAATAAGAGGAGAAAGCTATTACATGATAGAACAAAATCCATAAAAGGGAAGTCACCCTGATCATTATTAGTAAAAAATACGAGCACTCATAAAATCAACCAAGGCCAATTTTGAGAGAAAAATTGCCATGGATTCAAAGGACAATCATAAGGCCTTTTTCAGCTATGTTAGGAACCTGGGTGGAAACTCACAGATATGCTCAGAATTAGTCCAAAATGATACAAAAATCACTGAACCCACAGACATTGCCAACATACTGGCAGACAGGTTCAGTGCAAACTTCACCCCTCTCCCCTAAAGGAGAGATAACTATCCCAGCCGAGTGTAGCCTCCCGGACATCTCAAATGCGCAGGTGAAAGCTGCTCTCTCTAAAGCTAAAAACACAGCATCAATGGGACCGGATGGTGTCCCCGGCTGTGTGCTACGAGCTAAATGAGGAATTAAACCGCACATAAGGCAGCTGTTTAATCTCAGCCTTACCACAGGATCGTGCCCAAGGAGTGGCGACGGCAACTGTGGTCCCACTCCACAAAGGTGGCCTCACGGACCCTGGTAATTACCGCCCCATAAGCTTAACAAGTCTAGTCTGCAAAGCTATGGAGAGGATCATAATGGAGCTCATAAACAAAGATATAGGGGACTTGCAGACGTTGGACCCGACCCAGTTTGGCTTTGTCAAGGGAAGATCATGCCTTTTGAACTTGGTCGACTTCTTCGAAATAGTCACCAAGGCCATTGATGAGGAAAGGCAGTCCATACAGCCTACCTTGACCTTGCAAAGGCTTTCGACACAATACCCCACTCGGGTATTGTAGAAAAACTTACCAGCTTAAATGTAAACCCATATGTCACAAGATGGGTTGCAAACTGGCTTAAGGACAGAACCCACAGGGTTAGAGTTGCTGGCGCTGTGTCAGACTCCAAGCCGGTCACAAGTGGTGTCCCACAGGGCTCGGTCCTTGGCCCCTATTGTTTGGCATCTACTTCTCAGAAGTACAGGCCAACATGGGAGGACTTTGGCTGACAAAGTTTGCAGATGACTGCAAACTGGGCGCCATAGTGGAAAGTGCATCGGACACTGATATCCTTCAGAAGGGACTCACGGAAACAGATAGCTGGTGCCAGAGCCATGGCCTGAAGTTAAACGCCAAAAATGTATAGTCATACCCTTCGGGAAAAACAAGGTAACCCCAAGCTACCATATAGGTGGCAATCCACTAAGCACAGAAGAGGTTATCAGGGACCTGGGGACCCAGGTTGACAGTGGCCTTTCTTTGACACTCACATTGCTAAAGTGGTTAGAAAGACCTTCTACATTGCCCACCTGATCATGAAGGGATTCACATCCAGATCTAGTGAGGTCATTGTTCCCTGTACTCTTCACTTATCAGACCAATGATAGAGTACAATGCCCCATTCGGGATGTATCTCACCCGACATCTGCAGCAACTGGAGAGACCCCAAAAGTTCCTCACCAAAAGGATAAAGGGACTCCAAAATCTGTCATATGCTGCCAGATTGAAGAAACTCCAGCTCTATTCAGTCGCATACCGTCTGCTCAGAGGTGACATGTGCCTGACATACAAGGCCATGTCCAACCCGGAATTAATGGACATGCTCCACCTCAAAAATCCAAATCCACCAAAACCACTAGAGCAAGCGACTTAAACCTTAGCACGGATATAAATAGGACGTGCTGGAGGGATAGATTTATCACTCAGAGACTCCCTATGCTGTGGAATAAAATCCCGGTCCATGTGAGGCAGAGCACCTCGCTGACTCTGTTCAAGAGAAATCTAGACCTGTGGATGGGAGATCGTAGGTTTACCCCGGGAATTATCTCTGGGTCACTGCTGGACAGAGGCACAACAAACTAATGGGCACAGTATTTTTTCATATAAGGGGTGGCGTAAGCCACAATAATTTGGGCTAGGCTTATAAATGCCTTAGGGCAGATAGCCTAGTATAAACCTATGAACCTATGAACCTATAAAGAAGGCTAATTAGGCTAATCTAGTTCCCTGAGTCAGAGGCTGGGCTACCCTTGTGAAAGGGAACAAAACACAGTTCTCCTAATTTAAGCAACATAAGCAGTGGACAGACTGAGGTTAAATAGGGATTCAGTGAGGCAGTGTTTCATACCAGCATGAAAACAGATTTGTATTTTGTCTCAGCCCATGCAGCTCACACACTTAACTCCCTCGTGGACAGCATGGATGTTATCTGGAATGGCAAACTTTGGCCAGAGACCGCTGAATTTAGCGAACTAAGCAGAAAACAGTCCCCATCCAGTCATTAAAATTAGACTTCGAGAGCAAGGGATTTCGCTTTGCTTGAAGCAGATTGACAGCTTACTCCAGGGGTAGGAGATCCCTTAGGAGAGATACTTTGAGAGGGGGTATTATACTTCTGTGGTAATATCAGGGGGGTAACTACTGGATGGTGTGGGAGGTAAAACACAAAGGGGAGCTGTCTGTTTAGTCACCATAACCCCAGGTCTTGAGTGGTGCTGGCTGAGGTCAGCTCAGTGCACTGCCAATTGTTCTGGACATTCTTAGCATAACTGAGGAGGGCTCTGTAGTCATCCTTAGAAGGGGCAACAATCAGCAGCTCATACTTGGACTTTCTGGTTTTGATCTTTTTTCCAACTTCCTGTTCTCTTTTGAGGAGGCGTGTGTGTATGGGGGGAGGGAGCAAAAAAGATCAGGCATTTTTTTTTTCTTTTGTTGAGTTTGTTAATGATGGTGGGGTTCAACCAAAGGCGCTAGTTTCTGAATTTGGCACTGTATCTGTGAAGAACGGGGGCAAAGACCTCAATGTATGTGCTTAGGTGAGTGAAAATTTGTTGTAAGCACTGTGGTTTTAGTTATGGGTTCCTCATGTGGTGGGCAGTTTTAAAATTTCATAAAATCAGAAGTTAATGCTAGGAAATGTGCCTTTGAGAAATCTCTGACGACACTGGGATTCAAGGGCACCTCTGCTTTGATCTTACAAAGGCTACTACGACATGCTCATCAAATCTGACGAACAGAGGAATAACTACAGACTTTGGTGCAGTGCCATATTTGTGAGAATCAGATTAAGATTTGACCCCTTCTTGGAGTAGGCACCAACTTATACAGTAGGTTGAGGATACCTAGGTTCTATTGCACATTATTATTTGTGGCGTACATTAGCCAGTTTATGGCTGCAGAGTTGAAGTGACCCATAATTTTTCAAGACAGTCTTCATGGGCTGTAGGCTACATTGCAGATGTTCTACAGCTACCAAGCAAAAGTCACCTTTGCTACCTGGGCACAATATTACTTAAATTTAGTTAGTACTTTGCAGTGAGTCACAAATTGCTTGCATTTTACTACAGTACATTTTCTGAACTGCTACAAGCCAATGCATCTTATGCTCAAGCTGCTGTTGGTCCTTGCGGCAACAACCTATGGTCTTCATCAGCTAAACAATGAATTCAATAACTTGGGTGGGAGGCTGGCTGGCAGAATGATTAAGGTGCTTACCTTAGAAACACAAGGTGCAGCATTTAATTCTCACATAGGGTAATTGGCTAGGCTTAAAATTGCCCATGAAGGCAATTACCTAGAACTAATCTATGAACAAGGTCTTATATTAATTAAAATCAAATAGAAAATCTCCTTCTCTCTCACTACCTAATGAATTAACAGTACACGGTGAATGGAACTGGGAGACAGAAACATGAAAACAGGTTATCCATTCATCCACAACCAGTTTTCTCCCATGTTTTTCACATAGGGTGGAATTGTCACTTCAGCAGTAATAATCATCAGCAGCCAAGGTTTTCACCACTGGGTGGCTAACCCTGCTGCAGTAGTTCTTCCACATCACACCATGTACACTCACACCTATGGCCAATTTAGAGTGTCTAATTCACCTACTGTAAGTCTTTGGAATGTGGCTGGAAACTGGAGCACTCTGGAGGAAACCCACACGAACATAGGAGGCTATGCAGACTCTGCAGAGAAGGCACCCCAGCCGAGAACCAAACTGGGGAACCACTTGCAGTGGGGCAACTACAGTATCCTCTGTGCCACTGTGCCTCCTCAAAGGGACAAGTGATGTTAAATTTCAGCTCATTATCCTTTCCCCAAAATAAGCAATGAAGCAAATTTTCTGGCTACTGTAATGCAAAGAAGGTAATTCCATCTAGCATGACACTGCCAACTACTCCATTTTTTTTACTATTGGTAAAAATAATCAGCAATATTAAATGACAATCATTTACAACAGCTCACATACTATAAGACAAAGGGACAGAACATTACAACCGAGTTAGAATAAATCACTTAAATGTTACTGACTGAAATCCGGCTGATGTATGCATACACTTCATTTTACTCATTTTTCCACTGAGTAAAATATTCATTCACTTTCTTTTCAGAGAATAAAAGCAGAGAAGACAGTCACACTTCTGAAAAGATTTAAAAA
The DNA here is from genome assembly GCF_019279795.1 of Protopterus annectens. NCBI lineage: Eukaryota > Metazoa > Chordata > Ceratodontiformes > Protopteridae > Protopterus > Protopterus annectens. Next base: position 1,386,873,779 of record NC_056746.1, on the reverse strand, counting down.
TTGGCTGTGAAAAACAAATGCCTGTAAGAAATGTTTTCCTGTTACAAGATAATTTAATCACCCGACTCACTGGGTGCTGCAACTGTCATTAGTCTTCAATTTGCCATTTCAGTGCAAATGTAATACATCTGAAATAAAGAAAAACAGACTAGCATTGCTGAATTTACACAAGCACTTGGATGGTCAAGTTGACTTTCACTCCGTGTCTAGTGACAAATAATGGGATTCCTTGGTGGAGTAGGATACAGCACCCCTTTCACGAATAAATTTGACATATTTGAATACAAGAGGAGGACTGAGGGGAAGACGTGCAGAAATAGCTAACAGGTGGGTTTTGATGAAAGAGTAGGTCAGACCTGTATGCACAAGCTCACAGATATTTTAGTATGCAATGCATCTCTAATTTGTTGAGATCCTGTCCATCACTGCTGCACCAAAAGGAAAATCTCTTCCATTCGTCTATGCAAGATTTTTGAGTGGTGGGTGTCCTGGCTTCTTGGAGAAAGTGCAGTTGTGTAAAATCTTACCATAACAGTAGGTGTCCTTTTCATTGTCTTCTAAACAGAAGGGATCTCCCACCCAAGGAATCGTGATGCTTGGCTAGTATACCAAAGCCTAATGATCTTGTATACGCTGTACGTCACACCTATATGCCCAGGACATAATGTAAGGCATAAAAAAGGGACATACGGACGCAGCTACTCAGAACTGAATTGCATCCGAAGAGAACAATCTCCATATGACAAAGTCCATGCACATCCAGAAAGAAAAAAATTAAGAAAAAGGGAAACCCTCAGCCAGAAGGGAATCAAAAACAAAAAAACGGAACAAGTGGGAGTTGTAGGGAGTGGGCAAATACTCCAACAGTAAAACGGATATCTACTGTTATGGTAAAATTTTACACAACTGCAGTATGCAGTACTCTAAATAGAAGGCAAAGTAAAGAAAGATCAAGACACAGAATGGGAGGTGGAAAGGCCGAGAACAGCCCTCAAACTCAAAATGATTCCAGCAAAACCTGCTCTGGCTCTAGAAACCATACCCAAAGTAAAGGTATGCACTGAAGACCAAGGAGCCGCTTCAAGGATGGAATTGGTGCTCAACCCCTTAAAGAAGGCACCAAAGGAGCCAACAGCCATAGTGGAACGAGCTCTAACAGAACTGGACAGCGATTTGCCATGAAAACAATAACAAAAGGAAATGGTCACAACTGGGCACTTCTGCCAGCTAGGTATGCAGCACAGCAACAAGAAATTCAGACCAACTAGCAATAATGGCACTCCAACTGGCAGCAAAGAAGTTCTGGTTAGCTGCGTCCATTCATACCTTTTGTGCCCTACGATATTGTAGTGGGGACCGCAGGTGTGGTGTACTGCGCTTACAAGATCATTAGGCTTTGGTAAACCGGCCAAGTGTCAGGCTGCCCCGGGTGGGGGAATCCTCTCTGTTTAGAATACTGTAACAGTGATGCAGAAGAGCATAATTAATTACATAGTCTTAAAACCTGGTGCCTCTAAGGAATTAGAATCCTATCATCCATTGTGTTAGGTTCACAGGTGACAGGTTGGGGTATGGTAGTGACCCCCTTCTACTGTGTGATGACAGCTGCTTGTAGTGGCAGTTTGCATTAGCTGCCCTAGTTAGGTAAAAAAAAAGAGAATAAATCAATGTTGTCTTGGCCAAAAGGGAATCACTAGCTGGTGTTCTGGCTTTTATTTTTAGGTCTTTAGAAGAACTCTTGGGATGGGAGGTAGTGGAGGAATCTGTCGACTGAAAGCATCTGCCCTCCAGGCTGAGGGGCAAGGGCCCCTGATGTAAAAGAGGGGGAGCCGTTTGCTGGTCTATGATGCAAATAGGTCTATTTGAGGTGTTCCTCAACGGTGGACGATATCCAGAAGACCTGTCTGTCAAGACTTCATTCGTGAGGATTCTCCAAGTTCCAGCTTAATGCTTCTGCCAACACACTGTACTGTGATGGAACCTATGTGGCTACCAAGAACATGTTTCCATATGTCAATCTCCCAGGTGGTCTGTGCCAATCTGCACAGTTGGTAAGACCTGGGTCCTCCCAGTTTATGTACCACATGACTGCAGTGATTTCTGAACATTCTTAGGAGGCCTGGCCTCTGGAAATGGGAAAAAAGTTTGAAGCGTTTGGATGAAGGGCCCTCAACTCTTCCATGTTAATGGATTCCTTTAGTAGTTGTGGTAGCCACCTGTCCTGAACCCAGTGTGCCCCTATCCAGGCTCCCCATACCTCATCCGAGGCATCTGCGTGCATTTCTTTAACTGGAATTCTTGGGGTGAAGGAAAGTCCTGGGTTAAGTATCACCTAATCCCTCCACCCTGAGGGCTCTCTCCTCAGACAAAGAGATACAGGGATTACTGTGTCCAGAGAGAGTGCTGGGACGAAACCTTTCAGATCACGCTGTATTTTCCTCACATGCAGTCTGGCTAGAGGGAGCACTGGAACAGTTGCTGGTAAGAATCCCAGGGTCTTTTGTACTTCTCTTTCTCAGCACTGGCTGAGGGGGGAGTCAGGTTGTCAAAGCAATCTGCAAGGATCTCCACTTTTCTGAGGCAGGTAAGCCTGCATCTTTATGGTGTCTGGTCGGCAGCCCAGGAAAACTAAGCTCTGGGTTGGCTGTAGGGAGGACTTCTTACAGTTGATAGTGAACCACAACTGTGAGAGGAGGTTGAAGGTTAACTGATAGCACTGCAGGAGCATCTGAGAAGAAGCTTGGATTAACAAGTCCTGTAAACCGGGAAAAGTTCAGATTCCCAGTGTTTGACAGGATATTTCTGGTACCAGACACTGAAAACTCTTGAAGGTATGGAAAGCCCAAAAGGTGAAGCAGTAAACAAAGTGAGATGTCCCAGCAGAAAACCAGAGCAATATTCTGCAACGGTGGGGGGGGGGTGAACTGGAATATAGAGATAGGCATCTCAGATCTACTAGAAAAGCCTGAGGCAGAAGGAAAGGAAGCAGAGTATGTAAGGAAAGCATTTTGAAAGTTGGCACTTTCAGAAGTGTGTTCAGTAGAGAGATCTAGTATGGATATCCACTGCCTGTCTTTCATTGGTACTAGGAAACCTCTGTAGTAAAAGCCCTATCCCACAAATTCCTGGAGTACCAGTTCTTTTGTGCCTTGTGCCTGCAATTCCTGTAGGATGGGAGGAAACAGGTGCATCTGGTTGCGGGAAGGAGGCAACATGCCATTTAGACATGAAGTACCCCTTTATTTATTCTTTTTTTATAAAAGGGTCCACTGGTTTACGTTAATCTTTTCCCAGGGGAAGACTGATTGGGTGAGCTTTTTTGCAAGGGTAAGAGCAAGGGGGGGGGGCAATTTAGATACTCACAAAGAGGAGTCTCCAAAGAGGCCTTCCAGAGGAGGAATTGTTTTTTTCCTGGAAATTCTTTCCGAAGGCTTCCCTGCGTTTCCGGTTGTACCTAGGATCTCTTCTAATAAGCGATGGACTTTGTTGGGCAAGTCCTCTGGTACCTACTTATAGAGGTTAATATAAGGTGTCTGCTTTCTTACATGGCTTTTCACTGTTCTTGGAGGGTTTTGAAAAGATTGGTTGCCTGATGAAACAGTCCTCGGGTATGGGTTGATTGCACACCTATGCATACCTGTGGAGGATGAAACAAATGGCAGGTATCCTGGACAAGGCCTCCACAGTATCATTAACATCTAATGCAGTGTCTGGGCACTTGTGTAGCTTAAGTGAAAGCAATGTTTGGTGTTTAGAATCAGTCTCTTGAGGGGCTACCCTGTTTAAGTAAGAACGGATAACAAATACTTAGTCATTTGGGTGTGGTAATTTATAGCCCTGAATGCCAAAGTAGAGGAAGTATAAACCCTTCTAACCCCATCTAGCCATAGCCCTGCTAACCTTGTCTGAAGGGAGGGCATTCGGCAGGAGCACAGAATCAAAAGAGGGAGAGGGAGAAATACTGCAGATGGGTATGGCACGGCATTTTTAAAGAATTTAAGACCTTCAGGAACTTTATAAAATTTGTCTGACCATTTTGGGGCAGGAGACCGAGTAAAGGGAAGCAGAGGTGGACTGAAAGGCAACCAAGAAAAAGCCTCAAGAACAGGGGGAACTAGGGAAGAGGCGGGAGTGCCCATTTCCAAGAGGATGTAGTATATTTTAACCTCTAATCTGCCTAGACTCCCACTCAAAATGTTTCATCATGTTTAATACTCTCTCTCCAAAAGAAACTTCTTACTCGGGAGAAAGGAGCCTTCATCTTTTGAATGAAGTTGGTTATGGGAGTGGATCTGAGATAAATACGCCAGGGAATGACCAGAATCAGGAGATGAATACATAGCAACTTTCCGAGGGGCAGGGGAAGGGCTGGGAAGAAAAGGATCCGCTTCCCCAGATGTATGAATACTGCTCAAAAAGAAGCTTAAAAGACCTGACCAGAGACTCAGTTGACTGACTCTCTCGTTCTTTCTGTGGTGGCCTTGTACAGGCATTGAGAAAGGTCTCTCCATTCCTTTTCCCTGGAAGGAGGAGAAGGTACACGTTTAGCTTTTTGGCATTTATTCTTTGGCCTGACATGCACCTGCACCAAGAGGTGGTGGTTCAGATCCCAGACGTAACTCAACAAGTTGACCTGGAATCTCCTCCCTAACTAGTATGAGGGAATACTTTCTGCATCCTCAAATGATGATACTCTGCTCAACTTTATCTGCAGCTTCCTCAGCAGTTACGTAGAGAGCATCTGAGATTGACGTTATTATGGATTCTGAAAGCTCAGTAGGAGCAATAGAGTCAGAGTCGACTGACTTTCTGATCTAAGTCTTTTAAGCTTCGTTTTTAGCAGTATTGGTATATCTGGGGAAGCAGAATCCACTGTCTTGGAGTTGGACAAGCATTTAAACCATTGGGTCTCCAGAAAAGTTTTGAGCAAGGACAAATAAGAATGCAGTGTCTTTCGTACAAACAAATGGAACAGGCCTTGTAGCAGTGCTCCACTTGTAAACAGAAAAAAAAAAAAACAATGGCTATGCAAGTAGTTTGTATAGAATTTACATACTGCACTCGCACTTAACACTCCTACCTGACATTCAAGACTGGTAAGTAAAAATACTTTCTAATCAAAAGAAGGTACTAACAGTTTACTTGTAGCAACAGTACCAATGACCAAACAAGAATCTGTCCAATGGATGTGTAACCTGCATTTGGGTTGGTGGAAACAGTATGAGAAATTATACTCCTATGTCCACCTATAACCCCCTACACTTATGACCCAAGGTCACAGGGACATACATTCCTGGGAAGGTAAAGTTTTGGTACCCAGGCCGGATATCAGCAGTGATGACCCATTCATTATGAATACTGCAACAGTAATTTCAGGTAGGACATCAAACATGCTAGAGGGAGGGAGCAGCTACTGCAACAGTGAATCACTCTAACATCTACTGTAATGCTAAGGTTTACTTACACAATTGTACTATGTTCATCATACTGACCACTGCTACAGTAGCCCAAGCTACATGAGTAGATTACCACAGCTTAGACAACTGGGAGATAGAAGGGGAAGGATCCAGGAGCCCCTGACAAATGGTCCTAGCAAAGCCTGACCTGGGCCTGGAGAATGATCTAGCTTGTAAAAAAAAGTACAGACGAACACACTGCTGCTTAAAGAATACCCTTTCCAAGAAGCCACAGATGAAGACAAAAGGCCTGGTAGAGTGTACCTTGACTCTGCCAGGAATAGTTTTGAGGTGGTTGAAATAAGAGGCAATAGCCTAAGACAACTACTTGGACATAGGTTGTCTCTTACCTTCACACAAAATGAACAACAACTGAGCGAAGGTCTGACAGATTGTTCTGTCAAGGTTGTACCAGAGTTGCCTGTGGACGTACAGAGTATGAAGTATCCTTTCTCCCTCATTTTGGGTTCAGTCAAGAATACAGGAACAAATATTCTCCCTCATTTTGGGTTCAGTCAAGAATACAGGAACAAATATTCTAGGTTAAAATTTAAACTTGGATACTACTTTAGGTAGAAGAGAAGGATTAGTTCTGCAAGAAACACTGTCTCTATGGAAAAAGAGACCAAGGGGACCCACCTCAAGAGCTATACTTCTTGCAGAGGTCAGAGCAATCAGTAAAACTGTTTTCCATTTTAAGATCAATTCAGCCAAATGGTTCAAACGAAGCAAGCGTTGGCTTACCCACCACAAAATTAAGATCCCAAGGAGGATTTCCTTATGCAATGTCACTTTCAAAATCATTTTGGCATAAGAATGCCTTGAAAGAGGGGATACCTGGGCAGACATGCTGAAATGGCCAACAAATGAACCATAAGAGGAGTAAGTTAAGCCATAGGAAAGTCACTCACAGATATAGTAAAATCAGAGAACACTTAGCCCTGAATAGGGGCTAGTTATGTTGTTGGCACATACTAGAAAACTTCATTTGCTAATCTAGGACTTTCTAGTAGCAGGCTTTCTTGCCTTCATTAGGACCTGCTACACATTCTCAGACAACAGGTGCCTACAAGACGTTAAGGACCATTATCCAAGCAGTCAGCTGAAGTTGATTGGGGTCCAGGTTTATCAAACACACCACTTCTTGAGCAAGTAGATCCAGTCTGAAGAAGCTTGTGGTAATTGCCTCTGGTCAATCCCAAAAGGGAAAGCCACAGCTGCCAGGGCCAGAAGGGAGTCATCAGAATGATCATGGGGGATTCCTTTTAAACCTTCAGAAGTTCCCCTGATAACAGTGAAAAGGGTGGAAAAGCATGCAGGGAACACTCCTGTCAAAGGAAAAGAAAGGCATCAGTCTTCAGGTCCTTATGCTTGGAGTCTTGTAGCAGAATTTTGCCAGCTGATTGTTAAGTGAGGAAGTAAAAACGGTCTATTTGAGGAACTCCTCACAGATGGATCAAATTTTGGAAGATCCCCTGATCTAGTCTCCCTTCGTGAGGGACTGCCTTTGTCTTGCGCAACTTGTCTGTCACAACATTTTGCTCTGACAGAATGTAGGACTCTTGTACAGTGAGAATGTGCCGTAAAGCTTAATCCCAAGCTGACATGGCTAGTCTGCAAAACGGGCAAGATCTGGTTCCTCCTTGCTTATGTACCACATCACCATGGTATTGTCTAACAGCTTGGTCTTGAGAGACCACAGGTAATTCAGAGAACTGAACGCCTTGATAAGGCGAGCATCTCACACTTGTCAGTCTTTGCTGTTACAGACACCCTGTACTTTTATACCCCCCCCCCGACACTGCTCCCCAAGGAGAGTCTGAGGAATCCTTGGTGACTACTTTGGAGCAGGAGGGGAGATCTGGATTCAGGGATATTTTGCATCTCCAAGTGGTTTCTCTTTTTGCAAATACCAGAACTGCAATCTGAAAAGGTGTTTGGACCCGAGAGATTTAGATTTCAGATACCACGCATCTTCCTTATGCAGTGCCTTGCCAGAGAAAGTGGAAGAAAAAGCTCTTTGCCCTGAGGAGTCTAGCAGACACCCAGGAACACACCCTGTACTTTTATACCCCCCCCCCGACACTGCTCCCCAAGGAGAGTCTGAGGAATCCTTGGTGACTACTTTGGAGCAGGAGGGGAGATCTGGATTCAGGGATATTTTGCATCTCCAAGTGATTTCTCTTTTTGCAAATACCAGAACTGCAATCTGAAAAGGTGTTTGGACCCGAGAGATTTAGATTTCAGATACCAACGCATCTTCCTTATGCAGTGCCTTGCCAGAGACATCAGTATCATGAGTCTCATAGATGCTATGAGAAAAAAAAAAAAAAAAACAGTGAAATAGAGCTTGCCTGTGGAAGAAAAGCTCTTTGCCCTGAGGTGTCTAGCAGACACCCAGGAACACAATCCTGTGTGGAGGAGTCAAAAAAAAAAAGTTATGTACTCACCAGAATGTTCCATCTGAGTAAACTTAATTTGTCAGCAACCTGTGGGTTACAGATCCGACACGGATCAAGCAAAAAGATTCGAGCTCCAAGCTCCTCCCCCTTACCCGTACTACACTGCACCAATCCTCAGATGGCGTTCGCCACCTGCGCATAACAACAAAACTATTAACAACCTGAGACACCTGACTCAAGGACAAAAGTCCAAACCTCGAGCTCAGCTAAATAACCATGAAGGTCAAGGGGAAGGAGGGACGGACGGTTGCTGACAAATGAAGTTTACCTACTCAGATGGAACGTTATGGTGAGTACATAATTTCTTTATCTGAAGTAGTTAACTTCATTTGATCAGCAACCTGTGGGACAGAGTCCCCAGCTACCCGAATCTTAGGAGGCCCTTAAGGAAGGATATTCTGGAGCACTGCAGAGCCAAAGGCAGCCCTTCCCTTAGATACCAAATCCAGTTTATAATGAGAGATAAAAGGTGTGAGAGGATGCCCAGGTAGCCGCCGAACAAATGTCATCCAGGGAAACTGTAGACCAGAATGAAGCAGACGATGCCACAGAACGCATAGAATGAGCATGAACTCCCACTGGTTCTGGTAAGCCAGATTCTCTGTATGCTTGCAAGATACAACTCAAAATCCACCTGGCGAGAGTCACCTTTGAAACTGGTTTCCCTAGAAAAGGCTTAGCAAAGGAAACAAAAAGCTGATCAGATTTACAAAAGACAGCAGTCCTGTGTAAATAAAAAACGTAACAGTCTGTGAACATCCAGCAAATGAAGTTTATATTCTCCTTTATTCTGGAAATTAGGGAAAAAGACAGGTAAATTAATGGACTGATTAATGTTAGTCTCGGAAACTTTTGGGAGAACGGAGGGATTAGTCCCGAGAGATGCCCTATCCTTACGAAACATAAGGTATGAAGGTTTGATAGAGAGAGCCTGAAGCTCCGACACTCTCCTGGCTGAAGTAATTGCTACAAAAACGCAGTCTTCCATGATGAGAACTTCATATCAACAGAAGCTGCGGGTTCAAATGGAGGTACAACCAACACCCGAAGAACTAAGGTCAGATCCCACGGCAGATATGAATTTCTAACAGGGGGTCTCAAAAGAAAAGTGCCTTTTAGAAAGGTCTTACAAACTCTGGCAGCAGCGAGGGAACCAAAGTTGCCCCAAATATGAAAATGGCAGCCAGCTGAACCTTCACAGTAGATTAGCTGGCCCCTTGCTAAAAAATGAGACAAGAATTCCAGTACCGCTGAAACAGGAGCAGTGAAAGGATCCAAGTTCTTTTGTGAAGCCCAAATTGAAAAATGTTTCAATTTGCTACTGTAAATGTTCCTGGTAGAAGGTTTATGTGCCGCCACGAGAATAGACTTGACTCAGGAAGAGATGCCGGGAGTCCTGGCAACTAGGGGAATTGGATCAGCCAAGCTGAGAGCTGGAGACCGTCCAGGTTCGGAGGAGCCATTCCCGGGGGATGAGAAATCAGATCTGGAATGGGATGCAAGATCCAGAGTGGAGCTATGAGATGACACTGCAGGCAGGGGAACCAGACTTGACGAGGCCAGAATGGGGCTATGAGAATAATCTTGCTCCCCAACTGGCAAGCTTTCTGCAGAAATGTTGTCAAAAGCGGAAGTGATACGCATAAAGACCGGGTGGTCAAGCATGGACTACAGAGTCTCTGGGGGCTTCTCCCAAAGGAGGAATTAAGAGCAAAAAATTTGCTGCACTTCACGTTGGAAGGCGATGCAAAGAGATGACAGCAAGGCTGACCCCACTTGAAGATCTGTTCCGCTACACAAGGATTCAGAGACCACTCGAAAGGAAAGAGGATAGTTCTGCTCAATTTGTCTGCCAGTATGTTGGACTGACCCAGAATGTGCGTTGCTAACAGGAAGCGGTTCGGCCATTCCCAAACTCTCATGGCTTCTGGGCAAAGAGGGTAAGACCTGGTCCCCCCCCCCCATTTGTTGATATACCAGACCACTGACATATTGTCCGACTGGATCGCAATAGTCTCCGGAGAAGAAAGGCATGGAGGGCCTGCAACACCAAGAGGACGCCCTCATCTCCAGGACATTTATATGCAGTACAGTCTCTGTCAGAGTCAACGTGCCTTGGACCGTCCTGCCCACACAATGCCCCACCCTAGGTGGGAGGCATCCATGGTCACTGTGGCCTGGGGTGGTGACATAACAAAAGGTAGTCCTTCTCAAAGGGCTCGTGATTGAAGCCACCACATGAGGGTGTTCCTGCAAACCCTGCTGAGGAGAATTGGGAAATCGAGGGTGGTGTAGACCACTGGACCTGTGTCCACTGTAGTACCCTCATGTGCAGACAAGCGTAAGGAATCAGACTGATCGCTGCCGCCATGGACCCCAAAACTCTCAGGACTAATTCTGCTGGGGGAGCAGGGGATTGAAAGAGGGCTAGCTCATGCTGTGAAGGCTGTCTGACGTTAGGAAGGCCTTGGTCTGGAGGGCATCTATCCTGGCCCCTATGAAGTCTAACACTTGGACAGGCTGGAGGAAGGAAGGACTTCTTGACATTTATGGTCATCCCCAACCGAGGTGACATCAGGAGGAAGAAATCCCTGGCTAGAGAAAGTAGATGCCTGGTGGGGGCGGTGAGGAGCCAGTCGTCTAGGTACGGGAAGACGTGTATGCCCTGGAGCCTCAGGTGGGCCGCTACAACTGCCATGACCTTGAACACCCTGGCGGCTGTGGTGAGACCGAAGAGTAGGACCCTGAACTGGTAATGACTGGCTCTGAGCCGAAAGCAGAGAAACCTCCTGGACCGTCTTTCCAGGAGAATAGGGTAGTACGCATCCTTGAGGTCTATGGAGCACATCCAGTCCTCCCTCCTGCAAGAGGGGTAGGATGGATTGAATCATGACCATCCGGAATTTCTCTTTGGCAATGAAAAGGTTCATTGTTGACAGGTCGAGAAATCGGCCTCAAGTCCCCCATCTTTTTTGGCAAAAAAGAACCTGGGGCACATGCTGGATGGCTCTAACAGCTTTATTTCCAAAGCTGCGGCCTCCCTTTGAGTGGGTGGGACATCTGGAAGGCATCTTGAGTAAGGGGGCTTGTTGATGAAGGGGATTGAATAGCCTCTGGATATTATCTGAAGCACGCAGCGATCTGTTGTGATGGACTCCCATTGAGCCAGGTGCCTCGAAAAATGCCCCCCAACTGCCTCCAGAGAGGAGCAGTCAGGCAACCCCTCAGGGCTGTTGCGTGGTCAGTCGGAAAAGGGTTCCCGTGACTCAAAGTTCTTCGGTTCCCCCTCTGCCTCTGGGCCGGCATCCACTTTGCCCCCTTCCGCATCTGGGGGAGGAGTCCTGAGCGTTCCGGAACCACATCTTCTGCCCTCGCTGGTTCCTAGAAAAGGAACTTTGAGGGGTAGAGAAGCATATTCGACAGCTGACAACGTTTTCCCGTCTTTCTTGCTCTGGACCAGCGTCTCACGGATGGTCTTTCCAAAGTGGAAAAGGGTGCATTCGCAAAGGACGCCTTGAAGAGTTCTGAGAAATCGCAAAGTCGAAGCCAGGCATGACGCCTTAAGGCAACTACCGGACCAGATAGCTCTAGCGGCTCCTTCCATGTCATGGAAAAGTAGCTACATAGAAGTATTGGACACCGACTGGCCATATGAACAGAGAAAGTCCGTTTATCCTCGGCCAACATGGATTCTGGGGGAGACTTGGCGTATTCCTTGACCAGGTCCCGCGGCAGTCTGATTATATGGGCCAAATAATTCAGCACCCTTATAGAAAAGGTAGCTGAAGCAAAAGTCCGCTTTCCAATAGTCCATTGCCAGAGACTCCTTGTCAGGGGGACGGACCAAGGAACTATCCCAATAAAGTTCTTTTTTGGTGGCCGCCGCCACCACCATGGCATCAACCGGGGAACCCTTGCTCCACGAAGCTCTGTCTGCGGGGGGACTGAACCTTAAATCGGGCCTTCTAGGTATCGGCTCGACAGTGTCAGGCTCCTTCCACGTCCTAGTGGTAATCAGGTCGACCAGAGGGTCGGGCGGTACCCAAGAGGTAGATGGGCCTGTGTCAAACACCTCCAGGAATACCAACCTGTCAGAGAAGGGTTTTTGGGCAGACCCCCCCTTGGCGGAGTATTTCCATAATATCTCCAAAGGAGACATAGTCTGGGGGTGATTTGGGGGAACCTCCCCTTCCTCCAAATCGGTATCCCCAGTGAAGGACTCGGGGGGGGGGGGTCCAAGTGCCTCCTTTTGCACAGGTGGTTTGTAAGGGACCTCCTCGGGGGGGCTCACCCACGGATTCATGTTCCTCCAAGGGAACTGGCTAGGGTGTCAACGACACAGGCTGTCCCTGAGAGGACTGGATGATTGAGACCAAATTGAGCTGCGAGGAAGCGGGGGCAGACCCTGAGGAAAGAGTGAAGGGTCTCGATCCTCCAGATTCTCCACCACTCAAAAGGGGAACCGGCCTCTCTGATCCTATGAGGGGATTGGCACCGGAGTAGAAGCGATCGGACCTGAGAGGACAGTGTGCTCCGACCGCAAAGGAGTCGAAGACACTCACCCCTTTGGATAAGACGCCCAGCTCTCGGCTCTGAGAGCTCAGATCCGAAAGCGGATCAGATAAGCTCGAGGGCACGGCCGGCGTCGAGGTAGCATTCAACCATCAGCGCCGACCCCCTGGCTCCGAGGCTCCTCGGATCCAAAGACTTCAAAATCCGGTGGTGGATCGGAGAAGGAGCTATCGGGGCGAACAGTGGAGCTGAACTCCACCCCCCCCCCAGGGGTTGGAGGCAGCAGCACTCCCATCTGCAGCAGAATTTGCAAAAATCGACACATCATCCGGTCCCATATCTGCCTCCGAAATGCTTAGAGTAGACCTGGAGGAAGCTGCCGATATGACAACCGAGGCTGGTCGGGTCTCCTCCTCTGGCTCCAGGGAGAAACGTGGAGAAAGGAGCCATGGGGAGGAAGGCTTGGACACTCAGAGGAGAACAGACCACCTTCGTGGGAGGAGCCCAAATTTGGCCTGCCGCTTGTGTCTTTTTTCTCCCTCTTTTTCTCTCTCTCTCTCTCTCTCTCTCTTATCTTTCTTGGCCTCTTGTTCTCCCTGAGACAAGGTGGGAGGGTGAGTCCCAGACAGGGGAAGAGAACCAGTCGGCTGGGCAGCCGCGGCTGTCGCTACCGAGAGGGAAGGAGAAGCTGATTCCGTGGGTAGAAAACCCGCCAGAATCAGCTTGCTCTTCCTATCCTTTAAGGCTTTAGGGTTAAAGGCCACACAAATCTGGCAGCCTGAGGAAAGGTGCGTAATCCCCAAGCAAATCACACAATGAGTGTGACCATCTACTGGCGACAGCTGATGGCCACTCAGAGCATTTAGAAAAGGTCACTTTGTGGCTTTCAGCCATACCAAAAGCACACACAGCCACACAAGCGCATCTGAAACAGGGAAAAATAGGGGCCTACAAAGGGATGAGAAACTACCAAAGGTAAAGGGGGATATAAAGGCTAGGTAGAAGGAAAACCTGTAGAAAGGTATTAAACATTCACACAACAAGTAAAGAAGCCTAAGAGAGAAGTTTGAAGAAAAAAATTGCTAAACTTGCCTGGAGCTCTAAGAATCCCATGCTTGGCAAAGCCAAGGCAAACGACATCTAAGGATTGGAAGGAGGTTGCAGTGTAGTATGGGTAAGGGGGAGGATCTTTGAGCTGGGATCTTTTTGCTTGGTATGCTGCCGGCTCGGATCCGTGTCGGATCCATAACCCACAGGTTGCTGATCAAATGAAGTTAACTACTTCAGATTGCCTTTTAAATGTTCTTCTGGAATCCCAGCTAGCATAGATCTCACACCAAAGTGAAATATTCCTGAAACTTTGAAAATGACTCTACAAAGATAAGCAAGTCATCTAAATACAGAAAAATGTGGGCAAAATATAGCCTGCAATGGACTACGACAGAAGCAAGACACTGTGTGAGCAATTGTGAAAGTGGATTGCCCAAAAGGTAAGGCACAGAATTAATGTGATTCGGACAAAAAAACTTAAAACATCTGATGCCTGGATGAACAGGAGCTTCTTTTAAACCTAGATTACCAAAAACTCAAATGAGGAAGAAGGGGTAACAAATTATATACAATCTTATACAATATAAATCAATCCAACATTAAAAAATGTTCAGTTCCTGCCTTCTCTTAAACCACAATATTCTGCATGTATTGTTCCCACAGTTCCCATTCTTTTCCATGTAATTTGCTCCCATTCTTTTCCATGTAGTTTGCTCCCACCGCTACCATTTTCTAATAGTCCCACTTCCAGTTCTTTTAGGTCTGTTGCAATATTCACTACCTTAAGTATGACTGGCTTAGACTTTGGTTTCTATTTTCTAGTAAATGGTTTCTTGGCAGCCATCAAAATTGAATTTGAAGGCCTTATAGCTAGGCAATCCAGATCCTGCATCCCAGCTAAAAAAAAATATTTAGTTACACTCACTTGCTCGTCTTGACAGAGTAATCTGGAAGGAATTTTTAAAGTCCATCAACCAATTACATTGATAATTTAAGACGTTTTGTTAAAAAAAGTTGGTATAATGGGGAAGAAAGAGGTACCTGGCAGCATATGTTTTCACTTATGATGCAGACAATTACATTTATATAAAATGAAAGCAAACCATATTGACAATGATAGTTGCAAGTGATTACACACCCACATTTGGCATCTGAGGAAAAATTCTTTGGAATCTGACTGGGGTATAAAAATATCTATGCAAACAATTCCAGGCAAAAAATGTATGTCCTTCCACTGTTTCTTTGTGAATCTAATCTAATCTCTTTCCAATCTTTTCTGACCTCCAAAGATGGAGTCCTACAGTTACTGTCCAATATTTTATATTCTCCACTAATTACAATTTATTAAACAGCAACTTCTGTTCTAGATTCAACTAAAAATTCAACCAGTGCAGGTCTTTCAATTAGGATTCACCTTTCCTTATACTCTATCGATCCCCGATGGGGAAGGCAATCTCTAGCTTACAGCCCCAACGTCTTCTTGACCCTTTTCCATTGTATTATCTTTCCTTCTCTAATTGTTCCCAATACCTTGGTTCCTTTGCCAGCTTCCCCCAGTAAATATCAACCTCTCTTGCCTGTTCTCTGTAACCACAACTGCAGTCATCCCTATTAGCAAAAATTCCTCTCTCCGTTCCAGTGTTGGTTTAGTTCTTAGAATACTTTTTGCTCCTTTAACATAATATTCTGCATGACTCCTGATTATTCTCCTTAAGGATTTGCATCCTAAACCCACCCTTTACTTATTGCTTGAACCCCACCCCCACTTCATCATCCCTTTCCACTCTGAATTGCAGCTTTCTGCTTGCGTTGTGTATAACTGCTTTAACTGTGTAGTTCTAAAATATCCATTCAAATCAGGTAATCGTACCCTCATTTTACTAGGTGATCAACTTACCCATTTGCCCTTGCCCTCTACCCCTCTCAAATAA
Source organism: Protopterus annectens (assembly GCF_019279795.1). Classification (NCBI taxonomy): domain Eukaryota; kingdom Metazoa; phylum Chordata; order Ceratodontiformes; family Protopteridae; genus Protopterus; species Protopterus annectens. The sequence continues at coordinate 1,386,858,368 of NC_056746.1, read as the reverse complement.
AAGCCTTCAACTCTTACTACTGTCCACAACTTCTCTGCTTGACAAAAATATGCTTGAGCTGTAGACAAGACTAAGAACACTTTTTACTACTTGCATCTTGCTACCCTTATCTATATGCAAGAGCTTTCAGTTTCTCAATTTTGTAGCATGTTTTGTTTAGTCTCTTTCACACATTCTTAGCTGAAATAACAGCGTCCTTTATAAGCCACACTCCTAAGTACTTAATTTAAGAGATAAATAAAACTTTCAAACCATGTATGTAGCAGGCAGTACACAAACACTGGAACAAAGATGCCAAGAGAGAAACCCTACGGTCTATCAGAGTTGTGCAACCACAACAGGCAAAATGGAGTAGGATTACAGTCACATGAGACTAGATAGTCCACAGAATAAAATAAATAAATAATGCTTAAGAGCTGTGGCAACAAGTATGCAGTCCTCCAACAAAAAATAAAAACAGACATTCTCCAAATTGAAAACGAAAACATTGCAAAATAATACTAAATGGCATCATACAAAATGCTGAAAGCAACAGAGTTACTGTAAAAACTCAAACTGCTAGCATTTTTTTTAATCATCTTCAGTTTTCTCATTCACAGTAACCTTTGAGCTAACTAATTTGCTGGTTCACACATATACAGTAACCTCTTTATTCTCTGAGATGTCTGCTGTTAAGGCATGTCAAGCAAAATCACATGCTAAAAGTCAGTAATAAATCCTACTCCAACAGAATGAATGTACACAAGGTAGTGACAACAGTAACAAGCAGCAAACCTCGCATGCTGAGGCTGCCTTTTCTGTTGCACTTTCATTAGAAAGTAAACCTTACTAAAGGATCTTAGTGTTTACATGACAGCGTGTAAAAGAATGGGGACCACTGAGAAATTAAGCAAAACAGGTATCAGTACAACCTTTAAAAGATAATTTTCTTGGTGTGTAAGTAAATGCATTACAATGAGTGTGAAACAAAGCTACTCAAAACACTGCAAACCACTAATGGGATGTTGCAGAGAGGGCAGCTGAAAAAGTGAAACAGGTTTCGATGCTGATTCGGACTGCACAACTCTCCTTTGTCCAGCTAATATTTATAGCACGTTCCCTCCTCTTCAACCAGTTCTCAGACATTATGCATGCCTCATGCATTCTTGAACTTTTTTGTCATTGTATTTGACCCTATAATGTCTTAAGACCGTTCAAAACACCATTTGTGAAACTATGTTTCCTCATCATCCCCTCTGAGACATCACTTTATTCTTATTCTCAAAATATTACTTTTCTTTCTACATCTCTTAATCCATTTGTGACCCCCTCCGTCTTTTCAAAAATACACACAAACAGTCCCCTCATATGGCTGGCGACAGACCACAAATGTTTTCTGCTCTCCTGTGAACTGCCTCCTAGCCTGCTTATTCTTAAAACGATAAGGTCACCACAATTTATAACGTGGGATAAGAACTTCTTGTGATCCAGAACTCAGGTTCTCAGAGAAAGGATACAGCCCATCACACCAGATATACAAAGCACTCCTAAGAATGTTACAGTATGTTACTTGCACAACCCCCTCCAAATTCTCCCACCCCCCACCTACTGCCTGCAGACCAAGTTCTGCACTTTCACCAGTCTCCAATACAAATGGGTCCAGACTGTGATCCAGTGGACAAGGTTTGATTAGTTGGCCCAGCACAGGACCACCCAGGCTGGGATGGAGAGGAGTGAAGGAGCATGGCAACCTTTCTGGGGGGGGGGGGAGGTAGATTGTGGGTGCTTGATGAGCACATAGGAAAGTGCAATTTCCCTGGTAAAGACTAAGGAAAACTGTTCCCATACTTCAGAGATGAATGCAGGTGTGCTTCCTGGCAAAGCTCTTGCGTAACTGAGGAAGGACTCATTCTATATAACATTTCAAGTGCTTAGCCAGGTATGCACAAAGCGACAGAACATTAAAAAAAAAAAAAAAAAACTTGGAAGCCATTTCTGATGGCTGTCTGAATGATGGCACTTCCTGGTCGAACGTCAGTTCAGTGATGGGGAATGTGTGGGTTAGTTGTGGGTTAATGATAAGACAGCAGACAAAAAGCAAAAAGTTGTGTGCTATCAAATTGGTTCCATACAACCCAGTGAATGACAGATGATCAAGGGAACAATCATTCATGCTACCACAATGGGGTTCTCTGTTTAGCCCAGTCAGGCACCTGCACATGCCCATAGTATCCAAAAGTGCCATACACCAGGCATGCAAATGATGTTAATTGTCTTAAGTGTACAATGCAATTATGGCCCTGTCCCCCTCCGAACAGAAAGCACTTCCATGAGATTCCCCAGTCTCCACCAGCAAATTCTACCAAATAGCATGTGCCCAATCCCCCCTGGACAGACTAGCAGGTTTAAGTAGATTACTGTGCTCTCCCATGCCAACTCTAACAGGCACTCAAGCTGCTAGTTGAACTTGGGGCCCAACAGTTGGGGTTTTACCCCATGTACAAGTAAAGCTGGATAAACACCCCTCCAAATTATCCTAAACTTCAGACTTCCTTCCCAGTCAGATAACTGCTCTGTAAAGATAATGCAAGATCTTAAAATCCTCAGACTTCACCCATCTTGGCTGCCATACCAGGCATACATCATACCACCTATCACCCTCACTTCTAGTTATAGCCTTTTAATTAGTGAATCTCAGTAGGGAGGACTTCTCCTTTGGGGTCTATTACTACCTTCCTGGAGTTATGACATTTGTGAAGCTTATCTGTAGCGTCCTTAGTCTTCAATGCTGATCTAGGTTTTGAATAGCTCATTTATGTCAGAAAAACATTACAGCTGTGGAGATGTAATTATGCCCCTCTGCTCTTCCCTCCCAAATCACTGTGTAGTGCTCTCTTCTTTAGAAGCATCCAAGTTACCAACAGATACTGATTTAAGTCCTCTGCATTTTGGGTAATGCCTCCTCAGAGGCTGGTAACCATCCTCCAAACCCAGGGAGATGCCTGGCAGAGTAAGAACCCTCAGAAGGGCTCACAAAAATTATCATTCCACAAATACAGCACAGTACATCTCCCAGGACATAATCGCTTCTGAACTTTGATTCCTAGTAGTGACTGGTCTGAAGTACTGTGTAAAGCGCAGGCAAGAGAGAGCCAAATTATCAGGAAACAAAGCTTTTCCTAGGTGTTTCTATGACATCTATTTTTGTCACCAAACAAAAGCCTTCCGCAATACCATCAACTTCTACCACTACAGAAGATGACCTAGCTTTATGCAAGGCAGTTGTACCAGCACCTACACAGATACTTGTACTAAGAGATAGCACAACACTTCAAAGTACAACAAATAGCATTTATTTAAAAAAAGGTACCAGAGTTCAAAAAACAACTAGTCTCAATTAAATAAAATGTGTAAGTGAGCATACAAATACAGCAACACTTTCCTGGTATCACCGTGTGAAATACAAGACTTACTTCAAACAGTAATGAAAATTTACCAAACCTTGCCTCTATACCATTTTCTGCCACTTCTGAAAAGTGGAATATTCACATTGCGTACAACTCTGGGATGGCAAAGGGAACTTCCCCCAAACCTGGGGCCAACTCAGTGGTGTAGATGTGTTCCAAACTATCCCCCAGATGACCATGTTTAGCTAGTGGGCTGGGCACTGAAACAGCAAGCCAGATAAGGATGGAAGTGAATGCTGACACTGCCTCACTCATCCCAAATGTAGGGTTTGGTACAACTCCCACATCAAAATGCCATTTGGAAGTCAGCCTATGATGTGCGCTTCAAGCATGAAAGTTACGATTCTGGAAGAGTCCCATCCAAGACATGAATCCCAGTCCACCCACATATCACTGGTATGATTAAGTGGGTAGCACACAATGCCAGACAACAGGAAAACAGATCATGGACCATATTAAAAAAAAAGTATTGCACAATCAGTGGATTTCTCAACCTCAGTCAGTTTTTTGGTTTCTTTTTCCACACACAGTCTAGGAATGCAAGGCAGTTCCTTTTGTTCAACAAGCTGAGAGAGGATACAGATTGCTAGTTATGGAGAAGAAGCTGTAAATGTTACTTAAAACCTCTGGCCCCAATGCATTCTGGTAAACAAAACACAATGATCTGACTAACCAGTTTTCAGACTGCTACCACTACCTTCTGAGAAGAGTCTCTGGGCTGGCTGAAGGACTTAAAGAAAATGGAAAACGTTGTAAACAAAGCAGAAGAGAAGGACTGGGTACTGCTGAACAGTAAGCTACAAGAAAACAAACAATTACAAGGAACAAATCCTTCAACAATGTTGGACACATGACTAATGATACAGCTGGATGATTTTCAATGTACTCAAGAGCCTGCATGTCACTTCTGCATGACATAAGCCATGCTTTCACTTTGTGCTACTACACCAAATGGCTCAAAGTAGGATTAACATTAACACCAGATTTACTGACATTCTACGCATGCAAAAAGAGCCAAAAGCCCATACAGAAGATTCATATGGCAAATATTTGTAAGGAAGCAATCCTACATATGGATGAATATGAAGAAATCAGATGCCATTTACCATTTGCTAGCTTCTGTAAGTACTTACCGCCTGCCAATAATGTCACTCTGTGGGCTCCAAAACATCTCTGCAGATGGCAGCAGGGAACCAGTCCGGCATCTCACCCAGCAACCTGAATGAAGCAGGCACACAGCAGTTTGGGGATGTGAGCACCCTGCAACCTGAATGAAGCAGGCACACAGCGGTTTGGGGATTGAGCACCCTGCAACCTGAATGAAGCAGGCACACAGCAGTTTGGGGATGTGAGCACCCTGCAACCTGAATGAAGCAGGCACACAGCGGTTTGGGGATTGAGCACCCTGCAACCTGAATGAAGCAGGCACACAGCGGTTTGGGGATTGAGCACCCTGCAACCTGAATGAAGCAGGCACACAGCAGTTTGGGGATGTGAGCATGGAACAATGGCAATATGTAGCATACTCGTTACCACATTTGCTCTTAAGATATCTACTATCCCTTTTCATCAGCAGTTTAAGACTGAAGAAAGAAAAATGAAGCAGTATGAAGAGCACACTTTTTGTAATGAACTCCAAGCAGCTGCAAAATGGGAAGAGGGTGAAGTATTTCACACTACTCCACACCAGTCACAGAACACATGATGGTGTGCTGGCTCTGAATGCTAGCAAACAAGCATAGTCACTACTAACATAAGCAAATTAAATGCATGGACTTAAACATTACTAAACTGAACACAGCATGAAACCCGAAATGATGAAACCTGAAATGTGGCTGAATGGACAGCCACCTATGCACAGCTTCATGGTAGTATACTGTAACCTGCAACACCTTCCTTATGTAACACTGTGGACTCCTTGGTAGCCATCCACAGCAGATAGATACCCAAATCTATTCCCCTGTTAAATCAAGGGAGTTGCTCAGAACAGAAAGCAGTGTGCCCAACACCATGAAATGCACAGAAAACAGTCAATGGATTGTAGCCACTTAATTTTAGAGAGCAAAAAGCAACTCAAAGCAAAAAGTACTACACAACTGAGGGTGCAGAGAACAAATGAAAATTAGTAAACTAAACAGATCCGCAGACTGAAACAATGAGCTTACCAGGTGGGAATCTACGCAGAGACCGGCGCACATCCAAAAGGACTTGCTGATAATCTTTGTTATTTTCTCGTAGTTCCTTCCCTGTTAATAAAAGACAAAAAAAACTCAAACATCTCAGAAGTACCATCTTAAAAGCAAAGCTAACTCAAAGCTCACAAACTACTTTCACATCCCAAACATATAGAAAGTTAAAATTTAATTTTGGAAAGAACTAATTTTCTTTCTGTGACATCCAACTTGAGATGTGAACACTATTCCTCCAACATAACACTTCCTTAAAGCATCCTCCTCCCAGTGGAAGAATAAGTGTATGTCAGGCACCAGGCAGTATTCAAGTCATGGTGTGTATATACACAGACACACAGGACCATGCACAAACTGGTCTATATTGAAAGACCGAAAGTTACAAAGTGCGAACGCTCAGATGAGCCAAAATGCCGCAAATCAAAAACGTTATAATGAGGAGGCTGAGCCCCCACACCCCTCGCTAAATATATATTCCAACTCAGAGATCGCACTACAGTGAAGAGAGGGCAAATATTCCGATCTTCACTGTGCTGCGTTAAAAAAAAGATTTACAGCATTTTCGCTCATGTGAGCGTTCGCACTTCATCACTTTCAGTCTTTCAATATGTAACCTGCATAAACGTATGTGCTCTTTTGGATTCACCTTCCTACCAGTTTCAATAGCATACTTGTCTATCAGACTGTTTTAAATATCTGACCATTTAGTAGACAATTGTTAAATACAGCAAACTTTATTTAGGAGCGTTTAAATTTGAACTTTAAAATTTTTCATCAAATAGTAAAACAAAACATTTTGGAACATTTCAAGCATAAAAGACCACTCAAACTGCTGTCATACTCCACCAATATTCTTACTCATCAATTACAGCCACCGACTGTGTAACCCCCCACATATCTGCGGCCATTTTTATTATAAAAGTAATCCATTTTTCTTTATGCAAATTTAAACTAATCCTGTAAAACTGAACAGATGACTATTTTGATCACTACAGGGTCAGTTATTTTCATCCAGAGCCCCATAGCAATAAATTATAGCCAAGCTGTTGTGCATGCACATCTCATGTGCTTAAATGTGGTAAAATAATAATGGCCACAGTAATGTATTTCAAGTTTCATGCACACAGTAGCCATGGCAAACCTTCCCAACTAGATTCACACAAATACATTGTACTGCAAATCCAGGTTAATGACAATTTAAATGGAGCATATGACAAAAAGGAAAATGATCTTCATCCAGAGACACTCCCACCATTCCCCAAGTACACTTAAGACATCCGATTGTGACACAAAAGTTAAAGGCCCACAGTAAAGTTTGTTCCATAGAATACACACAGCAGCCACAGTAAAGTATTCCAACTTACTTCCTACAAATGCACACTAGTCTTGTAATGCCAGGCAAATGACTGTTTAGGAGCAATAAAAAGAGAGTGTACATAATCTTCATCCACAGATAGGCAAGTGTGGGATGGTGGGCTGACCTAACAGAGTGTACTTCAGTCAACTGTCAAACACAATTGTCACAGCAATGCATATCAAGATTGAGAGAAACAGAGAGAGACAGAGAGAGAAGCCAAGGCAAAGCAGTCTAACTCCCTTAACAAAAAATCACTTGTCCACAAAGCCAGAATAATGACCAAAGACTAGCAGTCAATTTCATCCAAGAACCACCCTGACACACTTTGCCAGGTCTAAATCATATCACAACGTCCATCCAAAACACCTCTTCATCTATCAGTTTTCATTGAAACTGGGGTGTTCCATCGACCTTTTTCCCATAGTAAGTAACCATTGGGCCATCATCAGGAATTTCCCCTTTTCCCCACTGTAGTGCAATCTCAGTTGGTATATTTAGTCAGGGTGGGTGTGGGGGGTGCAGCCTTCCCACCAAAGTGGGTTTTAAATTTTTCTGTTTTTGATGCAGTTGTTAGGTTGGCCCACTGGTTACTTACTGTGGGGAAAAAGTTGAATTGAACGTCTGTTTGACGAATTCACATTTTGATGAAAACTGGTAGATGAGACGTTTGATGGATTAAGGTTTCGATAAGATACAGAACCCACTTTGTCACTGTGCTGGCCATGGGCCCAACGCAAATTCTTGAACTGCCCCTACAACAAGCCACCATTACCTTTACAATCACTTACAAGGTTATTTCTGCATTCTAAAAAGGTTAACTAACACTTCACAACCACACCCCAACTCATCCATGTAGCATACAATGGAATGCTGAGCTAGAGCAATAATTTTGGCTCCTCCAAAACAGTTACCTGGAGGACTTCAACTTTAGCCTAGGACTCGCACCGTCTGCTCACTTTTGTTTATTACTGAAAGTCTGCTGCAGGAAGTACATACTAAACAAGAGTCATGGTCCAAGGCCCCATGATTAAACCAAAGCAGTTAGGACTGCGTAGATCATGTGAGAGAAGGGCAGAGGCAATATCTATCCTGCTCGAAATAAACAGAGGTAGTACCTGCCCTGAAAGTGTCGGCGAGAGAGAGGGAGAGAAAAACCCACACAGAAGCAGGAAGACACTGTCAAAACAATGAGGAGTTAGACAGAACTGTTTGTGTATCTCAGAGGTTATGCAACTTTCGAGCAACTGAGAGAGACAAAGAAAAATGACATATGAACGTATAATCAGAGGAACATTTTCTCATTATTCATACTTTAATCATTTGTATATACAATTCTACAGAACATCCCTTACTTGGGACAGACTGTACCTAAATCATTGCTTGCACAACTTCTTGAACTAGCCTTCAATCTATTTTAGAATAGATTAACTTTCACCATTTCCCCACTGTCCAATGCTGTATTAAAATTATGGTACATGCAAAGCGAAATCTCTACATCCTCTATTTTACTTTTGCTATTGCGATCATATCACCTAGCTCTAGAATGTTCCATTAAGACCTATACCCCAAACCCCTCCTCAATGAATTTATGTTGCCTGTTCAACAAGAGAAACTCCTAATATGCCCACATGATAAACTCCTAATATGCCCACATGATAGTAAAGGTAACGATTCAAATTCCTTTAAGTCCTCTCAGAAAGGCAACATGGTTTCTGCATAAAATGTAGTAATATTACAGCAATCTCATCTTTAATATAGAAAAAAATGAACTCTTACCAATTTTAAATACAAGAATAAGGCTCCCTGACACATTTACAATCTATTCAAAGGCGCTAGCACTTCTGTGGCAGTGCTAAATGCATTTTACAAACTATTAACTGAAACCACTTAAAAAGTTTTGTTGAGTAAACAGCAAGTCCAGCATAAATACTTTTTCCTTGTGGTATTCCTCAATGATCACATTCCTCAATGATCACTGCTAGGTCCTCTGTTATTTACTTTACTTATCAGTGACCTGCACTTTGATCATCCTGGCCTAAATTTAATTTTCTCTGTAGAAGTTAACGTGGAATTCTTATAAGACAACTGAAGGGTTCATGGGTAGTATCAAGGCATGCAGCACAGGACACCATTGCAGAGCCTTGTCCAAATTCCCAAGTGCTCCAAAGCATAGTATCTAGGCAAGCAGCGCAGGAGACCACTACAGAGCCTTGTCCAAATTCCGAAGTGCTCCAAAGCATAGTAGCAAGGCATGCAGCGCAGAAGACCATTACAAAGCTTTGTCCGAATTCCAAGTGCTCCAAAACAAGGTCACAGTAGGTAAATGAAGATGGGAAGATTCAAGCATATACCCTTGACAGATGGAACAGCTCATTAACTAGTCAAGAGTTTTAATCCTGTACGTCAGCTGCCAAATGTTGCCAAGCTTCCCTCCAAAATCATTTCCAAACAACTGTGGAAATTGTTAACTATATGTATGGAAGTGCACCAACAGAAACACTACATAGAAACTATTCTACAAGCTGTCATACACACCTCTTTTAACTGTAGAAGCCTGGAAAGCAAAAGCAGTTAATGAAGTTAAACATTTTAATTTCTGTAGATGTAAGGTTAAGCCTCGATTCAGATAAACAGCATTGCTGTCTTAACATTACCAAAGCCAAGTGGGTGCCAGCAACCAAAAGCTCTAACAGTTTCTGAAATTGGTTAACTTTCATACAAAAATAAAATTATTACTCCCACCAACAAATAAAATCGCCACTTACTACAGAGTAAGGCTGGAAGTAGCCACAGGAATACAATTCTTAGCCACAATTTCACCAGCTGGATGGAACATTTTACCACATCAGAAACACTATGAAGTATGCCAGAAAATTAAAGATAATACTCAACAGAAACTTACACAAACTCACTACTTTAAATGAGCCAGGTTAACTTAGCTTAAGGATGTCAAGTTTGTAATCAGCAGCACCTTTAACCTCCATGTTAACAGGCTACATCCACAGCTGTGACTAAATCAGACTATATTAGTCAAGGCAAATGTGTAGGAAAACAGAAGACAAATTAATGAATATTTGGAAGACACAGGAAGAGAAACAACAAAATCCAAACAGGTGGACTGTGGACTGTGTGAGAGAAGACCTGCAACAGTCAGGCATGGCTATCAAAGAATGCAGTGTGGCACTTGAACTGAAAGAGGTAGTGACAGTTGACCCAACACCAAAACTCCATGCAGAAAAATGGGATTGATGGTACCACATTGGCTGTATATTTCCATGTTTTTACAGTATTACTTCACTGTCTTTCCACGGACACCAGGAACATCGGTAAATGCCACCTTAATGTCCTCAAGGACCTCTGGAAAAGGAACAAAGCCAAAGACAACAGTGAAATGCTACACATTATATGGCAGTGCTATAAAGTATAAATATCATGACGTTAGTCATACTTAGAGGCAACTGAGACTTGGGAGAAGTGCTTATCCCAGAGTGGCTTATCTGTCAATCCTTGTGTGGTCTGCTGTACTTTGGTTACAACACTACACTCAAAATCCACCATGTGCATCATATAACCATGTTCAGTGGCCATATGGCAAATTAAAGAAGTGAAAATATGCTTCCCAATTCATCCACTTCTTTGGGCTCCCTGTTTGGCAAACGAAAAGCAGAGATTTTTAGGTCTATGGAAGGCAAAATACCAAGCTCGAGTGTTTTTGCACAATTTGCCCACTCTCTAGGTGACCAGAAGATGCAACTGTCATTCTTAGCTACTGTGGCCACTGTATCAGGCTTTTCCCATGCTATTTTGGTGATGCCTTTTACTGCACCCCCAAGAATACACCACACAGAAGGGCTGTTAGAGGGACCTATAGACCTTCTGGTGTCTCCTATAAAAGGAAGGTATAGAATTGGTAGGCCAAACTTTTTTTCTGCAAAATTATAAGAATTCCTCAAACAAGAAGTCTTCAGGGAAGAGCTGTCAACAAAGTCATCTTTGTGAAAGACTTCTCCAGGCCTCTTTGGGCAGGTACTTTAGACCATGGTGGCTAAATTAGTGAAATATCAGTCTTGCAAAAGCTCCAAAGAAGCTGCAGTCCTTCTATCCTGCTACTGGACAGCAGGGTAGAAGCATAGAAGCATCATATGGATGATGGCGCAGGGAATGGAGGGCACAGTGTGGAGGGGAACTAGGACATGGTGGTTACTTGACTAAGTGCCAGACTCTCACCACTGCCAGCAAACTCCAAACATTAATAATAACTAATAACAAACCACCACTCATTTGTTAATCAGACAGGACCATAGAATACACAGTACATTTTCAGGGGTGAACCAGAAGCAATGTTCCAACAGGTCTTCCTGTCAGAACAGACACCAGTGGGAAAACACAGGCTCCAAAGACAAAGGAGTAATAGGATATGGGGAAAAAAATCCATTAAAATGGAAGCAGAGAAAAAAAAAAAAAAAAAAAAAAAAAGAGCCAGAGACAGACGGGGAGAATGTTTTTACTCATTTTCCCAAGAAACAGTCACATTTCATAAGAAATAAATCTGAGGCTAATTTCTTCTGGCTAACAAAGTGCAGCAAAAGATTTGGAAAGACTTTAAACAATGGTGTGTTATGGTATAGGGGTGTGCTTAGTCTGGGAAAACATTTTGTTTGACCGCTTTCAACACCTGCGACAACGGTTACAGAAAATGGACTTCCTCTTAAGTTTACCATTACCAAAACACTCTGATAATTGCAAACTGTGGAATATAATTACATCACTAAAGATACAAAAAACATTTAAGATTGAAAGCAGTCACTAAATGCAGTAATATCAAATTTGGCAAAAAACACACTTCAAAAAATTAATGAAGACACTAAATGCAGACAATAAAATAAAAGATTTAGACATTACTATGGATAGTAAATTAATATTCAATTGCTGTTAAAACCATGATAGAAAGGCATACCGTGAAGCTCACCTTATTTTTCAAAGCAATAAGCAGCAGATCTCAGGAGCCAAATATCACATTAACCAGTTCAATAGGAGATGCACACAAAGTAAACAGTCAAAATCATCATACTGCAAAACTTTGCCAACTAAGCATATACACCATACAATAGCACTACCCCTACAAACACACACGCACACATGCATGCACCTCTGATCTCTAAATATAGTATCAGAAAGTACACACTTTAAGAAAAGGAAAAAACAAAACCTTTTCTTCCAAGTCATGCAACTTCAAAGCACTCATTACATAAGGTGTAACCAACGTCTACATACTGATATGTAACTGGGCATGGCACCATTGCCTAGACAGAGTAAAGGACTTTACTATTACCAAAGTTCTACTAGCAGCTTGGTAGATGGAGAACTTGGGCAGGAGTAGGATAGGAGTGACCATACATTAAGAGGCTCGTTCAATTTAAGTGGGACCAGCTGGACGATGTGAGCTAATGATCCCTACAGGAATGTTGGTATATTGTGGCAGTGACTATGACATCAGGAGACTGTCACAAGTGAGACTAGACACTCCACAGTCATGCAAAGTATCCTTACGGTAGCCTTTCAGGCCCAGCAGTATTTAAAAGAAACCACCAGACACCATGTCAGGCCAAGGAGGTAAGGAACCCTTCATGCAAATGAAACCCAGCCAGCTCCCAGCTTTTACTTCTGAATGGAAACAGGCTAAGCTTTTGCCCAATTACGAGAAAAAGTGGGCCTTAGGGTACTGGTAAAGGGAGACCAGAAGACATGTGGAAGAAATAAGTCAATGACATGGCAACAGAATTTTCAAATTAGCTATTCACAAACCACATGGCACCCCAGTAACATACTGCAAAGCCAGAATCTAGAGCTAACAACCTAAATCGCAGCTCAAAAAAAAAAAAAAAAAAATGCAAGAGGATTTTTGGAAAAAAAAGAATGCTGGAAAATAAGAAATTGTCAGTTGCTATAGGCAGTTAGGTTGTCTGTTCTCTGTCATATGGACTTAAGAGGATAAAGCTGCGAGTGTCCCACTTTTAGACCTAGAATGTACAATGAACAAAGCCAACACAAGATCCAATAACCTACTGCTTATTAACACAATTAAAAAAGGAGCACACACTTACAGCAGCAAAATGCTAGACAAAATACTGCGAAGAATAAAAGTTTACTACCTCACTAAAACGTATAGTGTAAACAGAATTCCCCACACAGGATAATGGAGTACATCTGGAAATGTAGTGTCTTTAGTTTAATGAAAAATGACATATAGGTTAGGTTTTATCTACTACAGCCAACTTAGACTTTGAAGCCATCATTCTGGTAAAAGGTCAGCAAGGAAACTGTACACAAAGTGAACAGAAGAACTAGAGGAAGGTTTCCATTCAGGATAGCAGACAAGTAATGTGTACCTAATAAGTACCTGTAGAACGTGTTAACTTATCAGTTGTTCCCTGCACTTCAACTTTATTACATCTTTTACCTTTCTTTTGCATCCATGCCAGTGTCTCAATCACACATTTGTTCTATCATGGCCCTAGGACATCTGCTATTTGTTGCTTTTCATAGTTGCACTGTGAATGTAATCCAGGCAGAGCCTGCAATTGGTCATTCTGGGATCAGTGCTCAACCTCAATAGCCAAAATGTAAATTAAAGTAGCGGCTTCTGCAGGATACTCAATGAAAACTTACTTGGACTAGAAATTCAGTCATTCAAAAAATTTGTTTTTAGTAGAAGATACACCTTGGAAAGTACAAGTTTGATTGTCTTGCAACTTTCTCTTATATACAGAATTGTATTTGAAGAAAATGTCTACTTCTAAATCTTTTTAAAAAGCCATTTACTTTGTGAAAAATGACAACTTTCAAATCTATGGCATTCCAGAATAAATGTAAGGGAAAAATGTAATGAATGTTTGAACTTCCTGGCTATCCAAGGCATTTAACCTACAAGGCTATCCTATGGTACTGAGAGGGCACATAAAAATCTCCAAGACACTTGCAACAAAAATCTCCAAGACACTTGCAACAAATTCTGACTCTCCACTCTGATTAGAGAATAAATTATCTTTCATTCTTACACAAGGAATTGGTTCTCAAAACCACCTGGCAAAATCCAAATACCAAAGTAGGAAACACTACAAGACTGGATAATGACAGCATCTGAAAACTAAGGAAAAAATAAATAAGCATTGCTGACCACGGACTAAAACACCAAAGCAATATATTAATATTAAAACCCCCATTTTGTATCCTGAAAGACATAAATGTCTTATTAGAAGTAAAATATTTAGCTCTTAGGAAGAAGCAATACTCTGACCAGAGCAATAAATTCATACCAGTGAATGGAACTACACGTCACCAACGTTACTAAATTATAGCTGCTTCGACAAAGTCTAAAACTAACTTATGTAGTAAGCAATATATATGTGCTTATTTTCCAAAGGTCTGACTAGTTATATACAGAATTGTTAAAAATCTGAAAATACACCTGTAACAACTGCTAACAGATGTGGCACATATATTCAATGGTAATATTAAAGCAGAATTTTGAAACAAAAATAATTTAGGACGTGTTTCCTACAGATAAGTCTGAAAATAAACTAATCTATAGTCATTTAATGTTTTGTTCACTTTAAAAACAGTCCATTTGTATTTAAATGTCTGCTTAACAGCAAATGTTACTAGTTAATGAATAATAAGTTATGTAAAGGTTCTCTTTTCCCCCAAATAAAAGCAGATTTTGTTTTCCATTACTTGATGGGAAAAGCAGAGACATGAACTATAACGTAGAATCAGCTTTCACAAACAAGTTGTTTTTGTAGTCTGTGGCCTCCCACAAGGTTTCCTGTATGACCCTGCATAAGATGTGATATTAGTACAACATGGCCACATATCCAAGGACAAACCCAATAAACGTTTTGTTTTTTCCTGATTTAATGAGGTTCTACTATAACTGCTCTTGCGTTTGCTGGTGGCTGACCCAAGTACTTGTTAATTTGCTATTGTTACTGGTGCTGCACTGTAACCACAATCTATGCATACTTTCAGTTTGGGGATAGGATTTGCAAAAGGATACACAAAACAGATGCTGCAATAGTATAACAAAAACAAGACTGAGGAATCCATCTCAGTCATAATTAAGTATTTTCATCTTTATTCATTAAAACAGTTAAAACATTTAAATAATTAAAACCATCACAGTTTGCATCTACCAATCATACACATGAACAATGACAGTTTTGAAACTGTTTAACAGCACTGTTTACACTTGGAGTAATTAGTTTTCAATTCTAACTTCCATAATACTTTTTTCACTTCTAGCAGTGCATCACAGTCTCCCTTTTTGTTTTAAGTATAAAATCCAACATATAAAAAATATTTTTTTGAATGTTCACAATTAGGAAAATGCTGGAATAGGGTATTGATCCAACTGTTAACAACATTCTGATGTTCGTAAACTCTTGAAACTAATTTTCATGGTACGCTTTCTACAAAATGTAACACGTGAGCTAAATAAACTAGTAAAGCTGTCAAGTCAAAAGTGAAAGTCAGACCTAAAGGCTTTACCAAAATTAATTACTGCATTTGGGCTCTTGGACATAGAAGTTATTTTCCAGTGCCTACATGTTGGTTTGATGTGTTCATAGGTAGGTACTAGGCTATCTGCCCGAAGGCATTTATAAGCCTAGCCAGAATGCGTTGGCTTTCACCGCCCCCCCTTAGATTAGTTCCCGGTGCCTCTGTCCAGCAGAGCCATTGAAGTGATCCCTGGGGTAAACTGTTTCCCATCCACTCGTCAAGGTTTATCTTGAGTGTTAGCGAGGAGCTCTGCCTAATGTAGACTGGAATCTTGTTCCAGAGCATGGGAAGTCTCAGACAGGAATCTATCCCTCCAGCACATCCTATTTATTGTTGTGGTGAGGTTTAGATCCCTGGAGCGTGTGGCTCGAGGGGATATAGTTTTCTTTAGGTGGACCATGTCCATCAATTCTGGGTTGGACATGGCCTTGTATGTCAGGCAGAGATCACCTCCGAGTAGGCAGTATGCAACAGAGTACAGCTTGAGTTTCTTCAGTTGACCTGCATAGGGTATCTGCTTGAGACCAGTGATACTCTTGGTGAGGAACTTTGGTGGTCTTTCCAGTTGTTGCAGGTGTCTTTTAAAAGGTACATCCCAAATAAGGCAGTGTAGTCTATGATGGGTCTGATGAGTAAGGCATAGAGGGGCCTAATGACCTCTTTCGATCGGGATGCAAACCCTTTTGTGATTAGGTGGGCCACATAGGATTTTCTAACCACTTTGGCAATGTGATTATCAAAGGTGAGATTACTATCTACTTGGGTCCCCAGATCCCTTATTACGTCTTCCGTATTTAGGGGGCTACCACCTATGTGGTAGTTTGTGGGTACTTTGTTTTTTCTAAGGGGGATGACTATGCACTTTTTGGCATTTAGCTTGAGGCCATGATTTTGACACCAGGTATCCATCTCAGTGAGACCCTTTTGGAGGATGTCTGTGTCAGCCATAGTCCTCCTGTGCTTACCTGTACCTCTGAGAAGTATATGCCGAACAGGAGAGGTCCTAGGACTGAGCCCTGGGGAACGCCACTTGTAACAGGTTTAGAGTCAGACCTAGTTCCTGCAACTCTTACCATGTGGGTTCTGTCCGCGAGCCAGTTGGCAACCCATCTCGTAACAGCTCTCATTTGTTTTCATTCTGTATACAAACTGTGGCTCATGACCCAGCTTATTTAATGAGTCAAAATTCACCAGTTGGCTTGTTTAATAGTACCTGAATCTACAGAAAATCAAGAAAAACTCTCCCATTTGCAAAACAGATAGCACAGCCATGCTTTGAAATTAACATTTGATTTTACAACTGGGCACAGCAACATTTTACCATTTACAAGATCATATAATCTCAATATGGTGTCCTCAGAGGGTTATTCATAGGAATAACTGGGACAAATGAAAAAAGTAATGATATTAACTGATAGAGAAACACCAAAGTGCAAAAGATAATAGCTTTGTAGCAGTCAGGGGACCCTGGCAAGAAAGAGGATTACACTGGCATGCATTTACATTCAAACTAAAAGTGCTACAATGGAGCTTAAGTACTAGGAGAAATAATCAGCTTTCAGTAGGGAATATTACTTTTAGTTGGGGACTACATTTTGATTTGCAACAGGGAGGATGTATCCGAGGAGCCTAGAAGGGAAAATATGAGGGTAGACTTTGAAGAAATTTATGAAAATATTTGGTATGGAAGATAGAATTTCAGAGCTTGGACAGCATTTACGTACTCCCCAAGGTGCAAAAACTGGGCTGAGCTAGAGAGAAACTATAGCCAACAGGAACATGTACATTTAATTGAACGTTCTGATATGCATCCAATAACTATCATACATCAATAATTAAAATAATGAGAAACTGGTGCTTCCTACCAGTTAGACAGGAAATTAACGAATGGGTAGAGAGAATTGTTTGAGAGTTTTTAGGGAAGATAGAAATTTCTTCAAAAAATATAGCTAGGGTAGGATAAGTATTTAGAGGGACTAAAATGTTAGTGTTGCAGAACAGGGGGAATCTCATAAAAGAGGTGTAACGGCACAGTGCTAGAGAGAAAATAAGGGACTACACCTTCATAACAGGCATTAGTTTAGAAAGACTGCTGTTAAAACTGTTTTTTGATAATAGCTCCAGAATGCAACATCTTTTAGCATAATGGCTCAGGCAACAGACGGTAGAAAGGGTTGTTGCCTTGTTATGGGTTCCAAGGTTGGCAAATAAATCGGAGATCATGCACAGGTATTAGAAATATTTCAACATTGTTACTATTTTTGTTTTCTGGTCTAAAATGTTTGCTCCTGGTACTGAACTCAAAGGAAATGTTATTTAAGAAACGTCAATAAAGAGATTGTTAAAAAAAAATATTTCGGAAATTTTACAAAAATCTGTATAAACCAGGGTATTGTGGAAATCAAGAAAAAGCACAAATGGAAATGTTTATAAATAATTAAATAAACCAAGATGGGAGGCTTGAGGAGTCTCCATTACTAACAGGATAGAAGAGACGAGATAAAAATGAGGAGGAACAGAGGTCATTTCTGTGGACCACTTGAAACTAGGAGGGGAAAAGGTGATCTAGAAGGTTTTGTTTTATTTTAAAAGGAGAACAAGCACAAACAACCTGGAAGAAAGCTGCGGTGGCTGTTAACATCTAAAGATGGTAAAAACCCATCAGATTCATACAGACTTATTTCAATCCTAAGCCATGATTATAAAGTGTTTTATGTCTATAATGGTTAAAAGAATGGCAAAGGGGATGCCAAAATTGACAGGTATGGTGATTTCGGGGAGGCAAACATTTGACAGAACAGTGATGATCCAGAGGGAAGCAGAATGCAAGCAAGCAAATACTGCTGTTCCTGGTGGATCTCGAAGCAGCGACAGCATTCAACAGTGTAAACTGGGATTTTACAAATAGGGTAATGGACGCATTTGCATTCCCTGACACAGTAAGGAAAAGAGGATATACGAGGGATCAGAGGTGAAAACTGAAGTGGGAAGGTTCCTCCAAGTTTTGTTTGAACAGAGGAACCAGGCAGAATAAGCAAGAAGGGGCTGGAATTTACCACAGGAGACTGGAAATGGAACCAAGGTACTGGGAGCAAATAATCAGAGGGGGAAAGGTAACAGAAGGGAAGAAGCCAAGAATACATTTGGACTGCAGGCTAGAGACCGCCTTCCATATCAAGGACGGATATCAGGGTATAGGCAAAATTAAATGAATGGGGGATGCTAAGTGAGAGATGAGCACTGGTAGAATTTTTAGTAGACTGTAGAACAGAAGTTGCTGTTAAAAAGGGACAATTAGAAGGGTATATAAAATATTGCATGACAGCTATAGCAATCATATGAGATTAGAAATGATTGGGAAGAGAGATTGGATAAGGAATACATAAAGAAACAAATGGAAAGATATATGTATGCTCCCAAATATTTATTTAGGATTTTATTTATTTTACATTTGTTGACCGGAAAGTCCGACTAGATGCATGTCCATTTTCAGCAGAGGCCCGGGGAGAAGTTGAGTTAACTTTTAAGGAAAATATAAAATGTATACAGAAGCATTCAAATTTACATGGTACAAAGCTTAACATTAACTAGTAACATAGCACTGAAGCTTAAGATTTAACATATTTCCATAGACTGAACACATATTTTACAGATTTAGGTTGAAGCATTACATAATGCTGAACATTGTTAGTGGGGGGTTGCATTTTTTGCTTTATACAGTTGAACTTGTGAGCAAGTTAGCCACAGCAGGGAGTACAGTAACAAAGAGAGCAAAGATTAGACATAGTAGGGAGTATAGTAGCAGGAGAAGATACAGAGGATGGGAAACTGGATAACAGGTTAAGTAAGAAAAGCAGGAGAGTAAGTAGCTTAAGTATAGAGTAAGAGAAGCGGTGTAAATAGGAAAAGTGCAGTGAATAGATGAGAGAGTGTGTCCTAGCAGTGACATATGGGTATTGACTAAAGGGTTAGAATTAGAGGTGGAACTGGAAGGAAGCTAGAGAAGTTGCATTCTTTTGATTATGAAGCATATGTTGAAATATGCAACAAAGTTAAGAAAACTTAGGATTTTTTGCTTAGCAGTGTTGCATTATAGGTATTTTTATATCCTAAGCAGACTCAAAAGAATTGTTATACAGACTGTAAATGCTAAAGGTATGCAGTGAAGTGTAAAGAGTTGGGAGACTAACAAAAATCCCTGCAGACTACTATGTCAAAAACATTTGGTGAGTAAATTGGTGTAACTAAGGGAATGATATTTTTGATCTGCGATATAGAATCAGAATTGCCTAGACATAGTAAGGCCTTAATGAATTTAATTCTCGTGGCTGCCAAAAAAGCAATTGCTAGAAAAATGGAAATCAAAGTCTAAATCAACCATACTAAAAGTAATGCATACAATAAGAGATAAAAGAACTGGAAGAGGTATCTTTAGAAAAGGGTATGAGCAACCAACATAGAAAAAAAAAAAAAGGAATTGTGGAAACAGTACACGCAAAACAATGTTTTGGAGGAGTAATGAGGTTTAAGTGAAGGCAATAACTGCATGAATGTTTCACTGACTGACTGTACACAGTGCTTCAAAAATCTTCATGTAACAGTCTGGAGCTCTGTTCTTGATTGTTCCCTTAACACTCGTTAAGATATGTGCTACTGAATAAGATAAATATCAATCCTTGACCTACTTTCTTCCATTAAACATTGCAAGTTAATATCCAACAAATAAATGTGAATTCTAAGGACACGGTGGACTCTCAAATGCTTAAGCTCTTAAAAAGGTGTCCACTTCCCTGTGGTAAATAAATCAGTACTATGAATCTGATGTATTCACAGTATCTAAAATTCATAGACTGCTTGTTTTTCCCTACTGAATCAACACAACTGGCAAAACGTGCAAGCAATTGCTGTCCCCCAAAGCTATTCCACTAATTTGCCAATAAAATTAACTTACCACGAACAATGTTTAATATCTAGCATAAAAAGAAAAAAAGGGGGGGGTCAAACTCAGTGTATAAGAGCATTAAGTAAAGGTCAGGAGTTTCTTATGCAAGCCCTACTAAACCAAACCACTTGAGTTAAGTAGTTTATGTACCAAAACAAACAGTTAAGGCTTCAGCTTTGGACCCCTCAGATACACACCACTGAAAGGGTGTCCTAGCAGTTGATCCACGCACACGTACATTATAGATAAGGTTACAGTTTTAGTAAAATGGGTCATACCTACCTATAAACTGTTTCAACAGCTGGCTCATATTATTAGACATCAGGGATGATTCTCTAAAGTGCAGTATGAGCATTAAGTAGTGCAAGGATAGTCGTGGGGAGGCAACCTCCGGACACCAGGGCTTAATCTGCAAAGTGCCATGACAGTACCAACACCATAAAAGGATCAGAGGTGGGGAAGCTTACTAGACTAGGGCACAAATGCCAGGATAACACTGATGTACATATTGTAGGGATGGGTAAAGGGACTGTGGTATGTACGTGTGCAAGAAAGATAGGTGGGGGTTCCACTACCTACAAAAGCAACAGGTTACCACAGAGACATGCAGATCAGCCATGATCTGCACTTTGTGATAGTAAATGGATTCCAGAAACATGCAAATTAGCAGATAATGAGCTCTTACTTCATAGTGGATAACAGGTTTCTGAATCACAAACGACAAGCTGCAACAGAAGAGTATTCGTACAACTAATGCTGTGCACTTTAACAAACTCCTAGGAAGGCAGTATCACTATACGCTGCGTAAGCAGTGAGTGAAGAATTTGTGCTCATGTTTGCACAAAGAAAAGAGATGGAGTCCAGAGTTATTAGAAATAGATGGTTTTCCAGACGCTTTTGTTGAACATGTTCTCTAAACTGTAAATAAAAACAGGTCTATCTATTGCAAAACAATAGATACAAAGGAACAAAGCACAGTTGCCATATTCCATCTTACTTGCTTTATCAACTGAATCCTTAGCGAATTCAACAAGGCAAAATGTGTGTAAGATTTAAGATTACTCAAGTAAATTTAAAAATTATTTACAGATTATATATTACTAACTTTAACCTAGAATCAACAGTTCAGATGTTTTTAATATTAAAATTAGATATTTTTTTCAAAAATATGTGAAGTCTTTAATCAAAATATGAATCCCTGTTAGAGAGAGGACATAACTGAAACTGTAAAAATCTGGGAACAAAAAACTATTATACAACTTAATGGCAATATACTTCAATGTTTCAAATAATTTACAGTCAAATTAAAAAAGTTATTTACTTTTGAAGACAGATGTTCAATCTCCCCCCAAGAAGTTATACAATGTAAAGAACCTCAACTCCAAGTAAACAGTGCAGTAAATAAAAGATAAGATACCAAACATATTTTAACAAGTCTAGAAGATTATCAAGATCAAGGCAATGGAAGTAAAGGATTTCCAAATCCCAGTTTCTTTAGTAGCTACAGAATAGTTTAATGAATGTGTCAATATACTGAAAAAGAAAAAAAAAAAAGTCACAGAAGTATATGTGATGAGAAGAAATAAACAAAATGTTAGATTAACAAAATCTAAATTATGCTGCTATTAATATGTTTAATACATTTTGAACATAAAACGTCCTAGCTAAAAGGTTTTCACAATAATTCCCATTTATTTTACCACAGGATTAAAAGCTGATTTTGACAAAAAAACAGTTAACACTAGCTTAGGAAACTAACTCAACCCTAACATTATCAAAAAACAATTATCTAAACCAGTCTATAACTGATACTTAAAAATATATACATTAAACCCTCATTGCTGGAATTGTAATGGAAATATTTGATTTAGAACAGCTAAACCTTTCAAAATATACACTTGTAAAGGAACTTCTAAACAATTGCTTTATTTTTTTAGTAAATATTTGCATGGGAATTTTCTAAATCACACATTTTACCCTCAATACACGGAGTTAAAAAAGCCATAAAATTTACTTTTTCAAGATGCAATGAAATAAATAACACTAGCCAACAACATTGTTTTTTTCGGTTTCAGACTTTTAGGCGAAAGATCATACTTTTGTTCAAGCTTTATGGACAGATAAGCTTGAACCACCCAGTGTTCTTTCATGCTCCAGTTCTCATATGTCAAGAAAACTCGGTTACTGCCACTTTGGTGTCAGTTTACAGTGACTACAAAGATTAATAGAAACTGAAAAAAACATTCCCTCATTTTTCTTAAATATAACCACTAGTTTGTACAAAAAATAAAGACGACAGACGCACACACGTGTCTAAATTTATTAAGCGAAGTACAGCACTGATCTACATGCACCAATAACAAAAGAACTTACAATGAATTTTACATTTTGGCCAAAACTAGCGTTACTAGTACATAAAACACACCACGTGTAACCAGATGAGAATTAAGATTTACCTGGACTTGTTTAATGAAAGTAATGAAAAGCACAGAATATAATACATTATATAAATAGCACAAGTTTATTTAAACGTGTTTTGCTTTAAAAAAACAATTACCACTTACGACAATCTTACATTTATATGACATTTTAAATTGAAAACATTTCATATTTTATCTCCTATGCAGTCAATGTAATATTACATGGCTTAAGCAATTCCTGCCTTTCCTTGAACCTCATTCCACCTCCAAATCTTTACTCTGCATGCAGTGTTCCCCCAATTCCCCTTTTTTCTATGTAATTTTCTCTTACCCTTTCCGAAAAATCACTTCAAGGTCTTCCATCTGTTACATATCCACTACTTCTAATATGGTTGGTTTAGATTTTGATTTCCATTTTCTACGAATTTTTTTTTTTTTTTTGGCAGCCAAAAGAATTAAACCCAGCAAGGCCTTACTATGTCTACTCCTGTAGCACAGCTCAAAAATTCCTTAGTTACATAAATTTGCTCACACAATATTTGACAGTAGTCTGCAGGGACTTTTTGAAGTCAGCTAGCTCATTAGATTACCCAAAACAAGTTCCCAATTACCTCTTTCTTCCTCATCACACCTCCAACATCTGCAATCTAACTAAAAAACAATTCTTTGTTAGCTTGGAGTATAAAAATACCTATGAAAACACTTCCCAAGCAAAGATCATAACACACGGGGGGCATACACATACCCCCCATTACTTCTTTGTGAACTGCTTATCCAGTCTCTCCCCAATCCTGTCTATCCTATTTAAATAAGATTCCTATAGTCATCATGGAATATTTCTTATACTCTATTAAATTATCCATTTTTGAAGTGAAACTTTTTATGGAATGGTGAGAGCGCTCAGTGAAAAATGGCAAACTTCACCCAATAAGGCAGAGTTAGACTTCCGTACTCTTTCTACCCCCCCCCCCCAACAGATGTGAAGACACAATAAGTGAGAGGGGAAAGGCCGCTTTGCGACTGGAATCTCAATTCTTTCAGCTCTCTTGGATCCATGGCAATGAGTCCATAACTCCCCCAAAATCCCCAGTATGCTTTACTATTACGATCTCTCAATAACAGGGCAGCAAGTTCTTCAGTTTCTTTATGAAATTTAACTCTCTGGGGGCCTAGGCAAAAGTCTGCACTGGCACAATGTGGGCTGTGACCCACAGTGCTTTTCAAATCTGGACTCATTGGATTCCGGCACCTCATACAGCACCTGCTACTTCGTTTTTGCAAAATGAACAAATGGGCATAAGTTTTCTGGACGTTAATTACTCCTCTTTCGGCTTGTTTCCACTGACATAGCAGTAATGTACAGTGTTGACAGGGAAATATTTTTTTTAAGTGAAACAATGCTATGTACTGTATCCACTGCTTACTTGTCTCCCTGTAAGAACTAACAGCATCCAGTCCGGCTGGATGGGGCTTCCTGCCCAAGGCTAAAGTTAATGACCAGAATTTACATATGGAATGTCCTTTATTGCTCTAAGTGAAAAAGAATGTAAAGGCAGTTAGTGTAGCCTGGGAACTCCAGGAAGGGTGAAAAAGATGATTTAATGTTTATCAGAACTGGAGTTTCAATTTAAACAGAGAGAATCAGAGATTAAGCATTTTTGTCTTGATATCCAACTTATCAGCACTCTGCCTGTGTCTTTAAGTCATTTTAGAAGTGTGTTTTCTTGTTGAAATAGCTAGGACTATAAAGATTAGACCAAACCCTTTTGTCAGAACTGTACTACTGAATTATTTTAAGTTTCTGTGTGTTCTCTGAACTCGAATAGCACTGTGGTGTAGTACTATTGTGTTTTTAGTATTTATTATTAAATATTTTTCAACTCTTTTCAACTGAGGCTGGTTTATGTAGAGATAAATTTAAGCTCTAGAGTACACTGCATGCTTATAAGTGATCCTGGACTAAGACCTTCCAATAAGCCTTGATTGGTTAAGTTACACCACTATTGGATATTAATATTGCACAGTAATAATTGGACACCCTTTTAAAGGGCCTTTGGGTAGCTGATAATTATTAGCTGGTGGTGGCAGTAATTACTACCGTATAGTCTGGGTATAAGGGCACAGCTGGAGAATCTGTGTCACCCTTTCACTGGAGTGTCTGCGAAGTTGTATAAAATCTCAAAGTGTGTGTCTGTCAGCTACTTGGGCAGGGACACAAAGCACTGGTTGGACAGAGGGTACTGGTGGTTTTGGCTTGCCAGCTAGGCTGAGATCTGGACCCTATAGCTGTGCCAGTGGGGAGTCTTACTGGGGACCTGGAGAGTAAGGGAGCGACCAGCCCCAGACTGACTAATCTCTGTGTGCTCTTAAGGGAGATTGCACTTTACTGTGTTATATTTGTTATCCTTTCCTCTCATATGGGACGCCCTCTCTGGTATTAGTGGTGAGGATTGAGGCTCCTTGATTGCTAGGCCAGGGGACGGGTGTCACATGTGGTGGCAGTGTTCACATTTACCTGAGATGCCAGTCAAACAGAGCCACACACACACACTTGAAATACAACCTCACACTAAGCGATTTTATCAGCTACTCTCAAAGACATGAGTCTGGAGTGTTTCTCCCCAGACCTCTACTGAAAATTAGCTTTGTTCCAAGTCAGACTTGCCCAGTAAACAAATGTTAAATAAAATAAACACTCTCTCAGGCTGATCTCCAGAATTTATGAGTTTTGCCAACTGTAAATATTTCTAAAATGGGGTTTTTAAAGTAAACATAGATAACAGAGCAAAACCCGTAATTTTAAACGGGAAGCATCTCAATATTGTTCTATTATCTTGTCAGGTGCCTGCTGTGGTGCAGGAGAGATGTCCTTTCCACACATGGGTCACTCACTCCCACTGTTACCTCAAGCAACTTCTAAGGAATAGACACAATGAAATCTTAAGCTCAGAAGTGATCCTAAGGGACAGGAACGCAGATGTAAACAGTTCCCACCGGTATGCATCACTGAACTTCTAAATGCTATAAACTCCTGAGTTGTTCTCTTCTTGAAGTAATCCCTTACAATTACAAGATAGCAACATACTCCTGCATAAAGTATGTGTGTTTGTGCGCATGCATGTTGGGTACATTTTTGCAGTTCCCAACAGACTTCTACTGCACTTGGCGACCCCACACCTTTTTTTTCCCCCCTAACAGCTTCTAGTCTAGAGTCAAATAAACACTCTACCAGTGCTCCTCTTTCACTTAGGATCCCCATAAACATTACTTTTTTGCCTATACTCATATCAATCCTTGATAGGAAAGACAGTCTGTAGCCTGCAGTCCAAATGCATTTGTGCCTTCCTCCTATTCTACTACTTTTCCCCAATTATTAGCTCCCAATACCTTGATTCTTTTGCCATTTTTCCAGTAAATTCCACCCCCTCTTGCCGATTGATTCTCTGTACCCTCAAGTGCAGTGGTCCATATCATCAGTATCTGCTTTCTCCATTCCCATGTTGGCGTAGTTCTTGGAATAAGTTCTGGGTTCTATATGGCTACTGTTATTCTCCTTAAAGATCAGCGGCCACAATCGCAGCCTCTCCTTATTTCCCCGAGCCCCCCATCCCCCCATTTCATCATCTCTTTAAGATTTGAATTATTCCTTTCAGCTTGTGCCAAGTATGGGAACCATAACCATGTAGTTCTGAAATATCCCTTCAGATCAGGTAATCCCAAACCACCTTGTTTTAACTGTAAGGATCAGCTTATCCCACTTGACTCCTGCCCTATTCCCCTCCCAGATAAAATACTTTGCTTTATTAATTGCCGTCCACAACTTCTCCCCTGGTTGATAAAAAAAAAAATGAATGTCTGGCCTGTGAATAAAACTTAAGGAACTAACTACATTTTCACTGCATGTATCTTGCTACCCATATCCATAAAAATAGAGCTTCTAGTTTCTCAGGTTTTTTGTATCATCTTTTTAGTCTCTTCCCACATATGCTTAGCTGCCATAACAGGAGTAGGGATTTAAAAGGATTCCAAGTACTTCATTTTACCATATTCCCATAAATTTGGGTATTGCTGAACCAATTTGTCTGTGGATACTTAGTTTACAGAGAGGACTACCTCTACTTTAATTTTCACCACTAGCCCTTATATAGCCTAATTAACCTTAGTATGTCAGGGAATGCAAAGTTTTCCATTAACCTACTCAAAATCGCAGCTTACTCCATCAAATGCTTTTCTCTGCATCAAGACCCACCAAAGTGGTATTTTCTTACATTCTGCTTCCCTATGGATCATCACTGTTCAATTAACGTTGTCAATTTTTTTTTCCTCGCTCATCTCCTATCCTAACTGAATAATTAAGCCTCATCCACTGCTGACCTTGATATATGTACTTCTTCCATAAATAAAAACAAACATTCAACAGCCTCTGTTTAAAGAATACAACCCAAAGTTTATATAATTTACCTGGTTTGGCAGGTAGCTCACTGGTGCTGATGTTCAGAAGTCTGGGCCATACTTGTGACCGAATATCATCCGTCAGAAGTCCCCCTTCACTTATTGCCATGCGCCTTAGTGCGGCCACATCTATGGGACTTCTGTTCAGTGCCTGACGAATCTCCCTTAATTTTCTCTGTCTTTTTGACTCATGATCTACAAACACAAAAAATACAAAAGTGTAAACCTACTCAAACTACAAGTTTGTGTTTGTAAACATAATAATGTATTACAATGATACATCTGGCATGATACAGAAAAGAATTCTGACAATAACTAAAAGGCTGACAATCCTAACATCAAGCCATTGTATACTAATCTAGATAAAAAACTGACGATACTGATGAAAAATGCGTAACCCAAGTAAGTCAAAACAAAGTGACGGACAGCCCAACTCCAATCACGTATAAACTGAAGGCCTGCTTTGGGTTCCTAGATGTCACCATGCACAAGTTGAGGAAGCCATAGACTAACTCTTTGCAAAGAGCATCATTCCCTTCACTGAAAGGGAAAGGGCTTGGACATTTCTTCAGCTCAGTCTTTCAATGTCTCATGTCTTCCACAGTCTCCTAACAAATCTCACAAAATCCTTCACATTATCTAGATAAAATATTAACAATATAACCCACTTGGTGCTGTGAACATTGTTATACCCCATCTACAAAGTGAGAAAAGGGGGCTGATACCAATTAGTAATTTAGCTAGACGTGTTATTTCAAAGTGGATTTCTTTCCTTTCAAAACATTTAGACCATTCTACCCAAGGGCATAGGAAACTCCATAACCGCACTGAAATTTTCAGTTTCAAGGATCAAGCTTTCCTTTTACTGGCAGTAAATGCTATAAACGTTCTCAGAGATTACACCTGAAACATACTCCAAGTTTGTGAATTAGTTCCGCCTTATTTTTCTGTGAAATTCTTCAGCTATGCATTCAAACAGTATAGTGCGATTAGTGTACTACCCCAGTAAACAAATTACATTAGTTGCTAGAAAACCACATTCTCTTTAACCATTTTACTACAGACATTATGCAAGACTATTACTCCCAAACTCATTGTTCTAGGCTACTTTTTGCTCTCTGTACCGCAAAATGCTCACCACTGACCCACCTTTGCTCCTAGTATATAATCATGTGCATTTCCAAATTTACTTGACATTTTCCTGAAATGCAAGTGAAACAGACACAATTTGCTAAGAAAACAGATTGCATCTCTAGTCCCAAAGACAGAGACAGCTGCATCTTGAATGTTAAGGGAAGAAAATTTCAAAGTCAGCCTCTAAGTCATCACCACTTTTAAACAGGAATACATTGTTTTTTGACAAAAAAAAAAATCACAACACTACATAGGTAGGTCTTCAGAAGTTTATGTCACCTGAAAACTAGTACTACTGACTAGTTCTAAACTAAATGTTTTGCCAGTGTTGCAGTCTGTCAGTTTTAATGGTTACCCCCAACTTCTTTTTACCTTTTCCTACAAAAATGAGTTCCTAAAAATGTGAATATCTGCCTGAACAAATAAAATACCAGAATTTTCTGTACAGATATTTATCTTTAGTTCTAAATTTTATAACATACTAATGACAATTGGTGTGTGGCAACTACACATTGCAAGTTAAAGTGTGTGTGTATGTGTATATATATAAATAAATAAAACCACTGATTGTATATGACAATATAAAAGCGAACCAAAAACAAGCAAAGTAGTGAAAGAAATTAACAATGACATGGAAGTAGCACAGCTGGACACTGCATCATTGCGCTACTCCAGTCCATTTCAGAACAGTTTAATTTCGCTTTACAGAATAATAAATTGTGGTTTCATATTATTTTCATGTAATACATGCATGGTCTAGACTGTAGGGCACAGTGCTGTTCTGAAGATCTGGCAATAAACTCAAGCACAATCATACAGCTCAGAGAAAGCAGTCTATTGCAACAATGTTATTGGAAGACTTTTACAGATCTTGTTTAGCAAAACGCTTGGTAGGTTTTCCCATGTGTCCTCACTGCAATAAATCTCAGAGACCACTTACTTGTGTTAGAACAAAACAAGTGATGACCCAAGATACCGCATACTGTTTTTGGGAGTGTCTTCATTCTAAACAACATTGCATGATTGCGGAGTTGAAGTTAATAAGCTTGCGGAAGTGCAGAGCTTGCCTTCCTCCCAAACACTTCAGTCTTACCAAGCAGAGCATGTCAAGTTTCATTAAACATCAAAAGTACTTATCTCCAAAATGGCCGGGACAAGACTAGCCAGCGGTGTAGACCTTGGCTCTAGATGACCATCACTGCTGAAATGACACCCCAACCCCATGTGCAAAAATGGGGAAAGGGGTTGTGGATGGAGGGATGGATCTCCCAAAATGCATATTCATTCATTTCATAAGCGGAAAACTGTGGTATTTCTTCTCAGCTACAAAAGTCAACATGAATGGCAGATGCATTTTGAAACCATGCTAGTGGAATACAAAAAACATCAAACTGGAGAAACTCCTACTCAAGAGTGGACAGCTTAATGTCATTTGCCTCTGCACAGGCAGTCAGTAACAGTAAGGACAGGAACAGAGTAAGACTTCTGTTGACTGGACATGACCCAAACCAAGCAGCACATGTACAATTAAGTACTGACTGTCCATGGCAAGACTGAGGATACAGAGCACACCATCAAAGGGCTCATAAAAAATGTAACCGACAAATGTAATCATGTAAGTGCATGAACGAAAATGTTTAGACAGGAGATGCATACAGGCAAGCAATAACCTTGCTAATTCTGAACAGCACTAATTTTGACTTCTCAGTCTTCCTATGGAAGTGTTCATTCATTAAATTTCTTCAAAATTTACAAAAGCTTTCAGTCACGACCCAGGCCAGACGCAATAGTACAGAAAATGTATACATGACAATTACATAGCTGGTCACTTGTTTGTACAATCTGATCGCATAATGTTGGATATGGGTATAAATCGCAATGAAAACTGAAAACACTAAAGTGTATTGGTTGTGTTTAGAAGCACCTTTGTTTTACAATTTCCTATCCAGCTGTATTCCTTGTGATAAAGCCGCAAGTGATTTTGCCAAAAATTAAGATCTTAGTGTGCAGTTTGAGCTTCTAGTTTAACTGTTTACTCAGGTTTTTATCTATAACCAAACCCACAAGATGATACAAAGGTAGAATTAATTTACTTGACATTTTTTTTAACTCGGGGAAAGTCTAGAAATGAGGGCCGGTGAGAAAAGCTCCTTAGATAAAAGACAAAAATTACATCAATATAATATTCAATGTGATGTTCCATCTGCAAGAAATAATTAACTTTTTTTCTAAGACGTAAGAAACTACTTCTGATGCATTTAATATTAGATACATTAATTTAGGTAGTGCACCGATGTGGTTTCAGTTTTTCATGGCAGGGATTTTCAGGTCTGAGAAAAGTAAAGGATTCAAGGGGCAGCCCTTGTCAACAAATTTAAATGAAAAAGCAATAAACTTTTTGCATCAAAAACGGCATAAGTTGGCAGTATATGTGCTAATTATGTCACATCCAACTTGCAAAGGTTTGTTACCTACATTTGCTTCAGAACATGACTAAGACACTAAGCCCAACAACAAATAAAAGATTAGACATTACATAAACACGAAGCTCGTTGATTAGGTCAATTTAGACATGCTAGGGCAAAAATTGCAAATCAAATCACAACTAACAAACACCGAGGTAAAAGCAAACTGCATTCTGCAGTTCAGCACTTCCATTACACGTCATACACAATGGATTACAGTATTGATTATGCATTGGATTACAAAACTAGTTTACTTAATTTAGTGCATTAGGTTAAAGTATGAGCTATAATTCAGAATTTACACTAATACAATACAGTAGGTCAGACTATACATTGCATTTTAGAAGAATTTAGCCTTTGCAATATTATGCAAACAGTTATCCCTGTAGCAATTTTGCTGTGAAACTGTTCAGAAATGCCCAATTTAAAACCCTGGAAAGTTATATTTTTTCTTTGCTTTAATATAACAGGAGAGAGTTGGTTTCATAGTGCCAGTCCATTTGAAAAAGTATTGTTCCATAACTGTTTTGAAAAGAGGCCTACACAATGCTACCCCAATTTCTGGTTACTTGTGGGAGAGTATCCTCTCTACTGGCAGGCAGTAGCCACCAATTAGAACCCTATATAAATCAATCAATGGGCCCAGAAGGTAGGCAGATCTTTTTCAGACAGGAAGCCAATTTGGTTTCTTGAGAAGGTTGCAGAGATTGGTTAAATGGTCTCCAACAAAAGCGAATCTAAATATTTTTTTTTCTGCTATCTGTAGCCTATGCATAATTTAGGCTGAATGGAAATCTACAAAAAGTAACTCTTATTCCAATTCTGGAAGCAGTACATTTTTACAAAGTGCTCTGCAAGAAGACACAAGAGGAAAGGGATTTTGTGGCACACTTTTAGCTGTGTTAGAACTGTGTGTGTATGAAGTTCAGGGAGGGATCCAGAGTAAGGCTCGCAATCTGTAGTCAGAAACCATGAGAATATTGTTGTCATGGCTATTACTTTTAACCATGGCGGCTGTGGTAGGTGGAGGTGAAAGGGGTAGAACAGAGTACAAGTGTTAAGAGTGATCTTTGAAGGTAAAAGGAGGCTGGTGGCTAGAATAACACTGCCAATGTATACTGTAACATTTAATGAAGGATGTTCTACGATAATGCCATAAATAAAAACAGTAGCGGGCCTAAAACAGATCTCCAAGGAACACCTGCACCTATCCTGCCTACTGCTGATGAATATTGGTTATTCGTGATGATGGCCTCTTTTTATGAGAGCTTAGAAAACATTTAATTGCGCTACTACCAAGTAATATCCACAAAGATGCCAGCTGTAAGAAATCCATGGTGGATATTAGCACAGATTACACATACTGCTGATAAAAGGGCTGCAGTGATACTACATGCGTTTCTAAAGCTGTTCTATTTGAGAGAGTCCATAGTGTTGTAAACAATCGTCTCACAGATTCTGGCTAGGAGGCACAGACTGGCTACTGGTCTATAATCCTTCGAAACAGGGAATAATTGGGGACGGGGGTCCTGAAGTAAGGGAAAGACTGAAGATAAAAGTGAGATGTTTTTTGCAAATTTGTCTGCTGCGCTCCTGGGAAAGTCAGGAGCAAGATGTGGATTTTTACAGCTGAGAATTGTAAGTTATCTAGCATTCTTCTTCTTACATTTTTTTTTAACAGATATCTCAGAGAAGTAAAACATTGCTGCAAATTCTGCTAAGGCATATAGTCCTGGAGGCCAGCTGCAGTCTAGTAAAGTGCGAACTGAAGTGGGAGAGAGTAAGTTAGTGATGGCCTGGATGGAAGAGATGAGAACGTTGTCACCTGCAGACAGCTGTTTGGAGTGTTACTTTTAGGGGTGGTTGTAGAGGTAGGAAAGTGACCTGCGGAGGATGTTTTTTTTCTCCAAAGTGTTTTGGCGCTCTAGTGGATCATATTTGTTCTACAGTGCTGCTTATGTTGCCGTTTTCTGAAAGGATAGATAACCTCAATGCAGTTGTTAATCTGGTGTGTTTGTCTCCAGATTAAACAGAGAAGACCTGGGTAATTATAATCCTAATTTCATTTGCTACCCCGGGCCATGTGTTTCCATTTAATCTTCTGCAAGTGATGGGGAATGAAAAAATGTAATTGTGCTACGGCTGTTGATAAAAATGGACAAAGCATCTCCTAGATCTTGGAAGAGGTGCAGAGGAAACTCAAGACTGCCCAAGTATTGGTCCAAAACACTTAGTTTTGGCTCTGGGAATGGACGAGTTGTCATCAACTGGTCTATAAAACTTTTATGGACTACAAGGACCAGAAGGATATTAAAGGACAGTGAGTCTCTCTCTTTCAGAACACACACACACACACACACACACACACACACACACACACACACACACTAATACATTCTCTGTCCCAATCATGGAATTCTAGAAAACAGGTGAGCCATCAACATTTTCACTGTCATTAAAGGGTTTAAACCACAAGACACTAAGATACTTAAAATCTACTATTAATTTGTTGGCCGCTTCTATGAAATAACTAGCCCTACCCCCACACTCTGAGAAGCAAAATGGCTTTGTGTACAAAGTCTACAGTTTGTTAAATCAGACTTGAAATTGTGGCAGCAAACAGTCAAACTATTAGGCACTAGGAGCCGTGCTCCATCTTCAACTTATTTTCATCTTTGCTGCTCAAAGTAAAAAGCACGTAAACTTTACTTTCAAGCAGGTGACAATACAATTGCAGAAAGTGAAAATAATACACCTACATAGCACGTAAACCCAAATCTTTACTGAAAAAAGACTAAATGAGCCACACATACATATATAATCTCATAACTCTCCAAGACGAGTTTAATAAGATTAACAGCTATTAGACAAGAAGAATGCCACATCGTAAAACTTTATTTTAATCCCTGTAACTGACCATAAACTAATCACTCTGGATATCCACATTCCGCCACCACCGCCAGTCAAAGAAACCACCGTGAAAAACTTTTCAAAAGCAAACATCACGTTACTTAAGACCTAGGTGGGAAGTTTCAAAGCCGCCATGCTAAAGGATAACGCTGTCCAAGCTGCAAAATCCTTTACTAATGCACTCTATGGGCACCTACAAGAATGCATGGATCGTGCTATCCCAAGCAAAACCAAGACTCACTCCTCCAAAAAAAGGAAACCAGTCTGGTGGACTCCCTGCCATAAACAAGCTATACAATAGAAGGGGGAAACTAGTACAGAAAAAGAGAGTAAAATCCCAAGAAGGGAAGACATCCCTGATCAGTATCAGCAAGAAACTACATTCCTTCATAAAATCATCCAAGGCTAGCTTCAAAAGAAATATTGCCATGGACTCCAAAGATAACCACAAAGCATTCTTTAGCTATGTCAAGAATCTAAGTGGCAATTCTCAGATCTGCTCGGAGTTAGTGTAGAATGGCACAAAATGCACTGAACCGACCAATATGGCAAACATCCTGGCAGACAGGTTCAGTGCAAACTTCACCCCTAAAAGGCCCATAACTATACCAGAAGAATGTACTGCCCCTGAAATCAGACACACTGGTTAAAACAACCCTCTCCAAAGCCAAAAACACCATCAATGGGACCGGACGGTGTCCCAGGCTGCGTCCTACACGAGCTCAAAGATGAACTAACCCCCTCACCTAAACACACTGTTTAAACTCAGCCTCTCCACAGGCTACGTGCCCACAGAGTGGCGCATAGCAACGGTTAATCCGCTCCACATAGGTGTAATCACAATTGACCCCAGGAACTATCGCCCTATAAGCCTGACTACCTTGGTCTGCAAAGCTATGGAGCGCATCATGGATCTCATTAACAGAGACATTGGGAACCTCCAAACACTGGACCCTACCCAGTTCGGCTTTAAGGGCAGATCACGTCTCCTAAACCTGGTGGACTTCTTTGAGACAGTTACCAAGGCTATAGATGAGGGAAAGTTGGTCCACACAGCCTACCTCGACCTTGCAAAGGCCTTCGACACCATTCTCCACTCAGGTATTATAGACAAGCCCACCAGCCTGGACATAAACCCCTATGTCACGAGATGGGTTGCCAACTGGCTCATGGACAGAACCCACATGTTAAGAGTTGCAGGAGCTCGGTCTGACTCTAAACTGGTTAGAAGTGGAGTTCCGCAGGGCTCAGTCCTAGGACCTCTCCTGTTCGTTATATACTTCTCAGAGGTACAGGCAAGCACAGGAGGACTATGACTGACCAAGTTCGCAGACGACTGCAAACTAGGGGCTATAATTGACTCACCGGCCAACAGACATCCTCCAAAAAAGGGTCTCACTGAGACAGATACCTGGTGTCAAAACCATGGCCTCAAGCTAAATGCCAAAAAGTGCATAGTCATCCCCTTTGGAAAAATAAGTACCCACAAACTATCACATAGGTGGCAGCCCCCTAAATAGGGAAGATGTAATAAGGGATCTGGGGACCCAAG
This sequence comes from Protopterus annectens, assembly GCF_019279795.1. NCBI lineage: Eukaryota > Metazoa > Chordata > Ceratodontiformes > Protopteridae > Protopterus > Protopterus annectens. The sequence continues at coordinate 1,386,822,942 of NC_056746.1, read as the reverse complement.
TAGATAGTAACCTCTCCTTTTGATAACAACATTGCCAAAGTGGTTAGAACATCTTTCTATGTGGCCCATCTAATCACAAAAGGGTTTGCATCCAGATCGAAAGATGTCATTGGGCCCCTCTACGCATCAGTCAGACCCATCATAAGAGTACAATGCCCCATTTGGGATGTACCTTAAAAAGACACCTACAACAACTGGAAAGACCACAGAAGTACCTCACCAAGAGGATCACTGGCCTCAAGCAGATGCCCTACGCAGCTCGACTGAAGAAACTCCAGCTGTACTCTGGTTGCATACCGCCTACTCAGAGGTGATCTCTGCCTGACATACAAGGCCATGTCCAACCCAGAATTGATGGACATGCTCCACCTAAAGAAAACCATATCCCCTCGAGCCACATGCTCCAGGGATTTAAACCTCACCACAACAATAAAATAGGACGTATTGGAGGGATAGATTCCTGTCCCAGAGACTTCCCATGCTCTGGAACAAAATTCCAATCTACATTAGGCAGATCTCCTCGCTAACCCTCTTCAAGAGAAACCTTGACGAGTGGATGGGAAACAGTTTACCCGGGGATCACTTCAATGGCTCTGCTGGACATGGGCACAGGGAACTAATCTAAGGGGGTGGCGAAAGCCAACACATTCCGGCTAGGCTTACAAATGCCTTTGGGCAGATAGCCTAGTACCTACCTATGAACTACTACCTGATGCTATAATCTCCTGTTTGGAAGGGTGAAACGGACTACTACACAATAAGAATAGGCTGGGAGACTGGGAAATACTAAAAATAAAGTAAGGGTCTCAGTTCAGAATGCTTCAAGGTAGCTAACCTTTTAACAAGGCACAACTATAGTAGGTGGTCGTACATAATACAGACAGTTGTTAAAATAATCAAATTGTGTGTTTGTACATACAAAGACATTTAAAATATCAAAACTCCAGTCAAAGCTTCAGTGCTAAAGAGCATCAATGGAAATGCACAGCAGTTCCTGTCAGGCGTTTCAAAAACAAGAGACAGCATGTCGAGTTGTACAGTGAATGGCTTGGGGTGGGAGGAGGGTTAAACAAGTAGTAATACTCCAAAGGGAAGGTGGTGGCTGACTGGCAAGTATGATCTGCAGTTTATTAGCAACCCCTTTTCTATGACCCTGGACAATACTCAAAAACAGGTCGAAATAGAGGAACTTGAAGCAATGGAAACAAAAGTGATTACGCAAATGTAGATGGTCAGAATTCATTAAGACAGAAAGGTTACAAGTAGAAAAGCATGAGCACCGTGTTTTAGAAGGTAACTTTACATTTTAGAAGGTAACTTTACGTTTTAGAAGGAAACACCTGACAGGAACTGATGTGCATTTCCATTGATGCTCTTTAGCACTGAAGCTTTGACTGATGGGGTTTTGATATTTTAAAATGTCTTTGTACAAACACACAATTTGATTAGAAGGTAACTTTACGTTTTAGAAGGTAACATTTAAAGTTATTCATCTGCAAAGTATCATAGTCCAGACTTAACTTCTGCAAGAAAAATCTCTGGGGAATGAAAATTAAGAATTCTCTGACTGCAAACAAGCCAAAAGCTACAGCTGATGGCGATTTTTCACATACATTCTTAAAACTCGCAGTAAAGTCAACTGACTTGTAATCAGAGCACGAAGGATAAAAGAGGGTGCAGAACCTGTGAAAAGGCAGCACTATTTAAACAATTAAGAAAAGGGTGCAAACAACCCAGATAATTTAAGGCACAGTGCCCTTCCAAATTCATTTGGTAAAACAGAGAAAAGTATTCAAGCACCTTTTATATATTTATCTGTTGTCAAAAACAATCAGAACAGCTTCACCTGGACATGGTACAGACCTTGTCCTGCACTATGCTATTAAAGATATGCATAACAATGCTGACCAAGGGCTCACTCACTATCCTGGCTTTGGTCCTGGACGTATTCAGAGCCATTATCAAAACATGGGATAACTTGTCAAAGGCTCATGGACTGCAAGATATTTATCTATACTGGCTTCACGGTTACCTTTAGGACAGAAAGAAATGTGTGATAAGAAAGTACCCCCTACCTATTTGTGACAAATCAGCAGCACTGCATGATTAAATTGATGGTATCGTACATCCCTACACAGGAAGCAGGACAGCACTACAAGAAGGCGCACATATAATACGTGGATGCTACTGACTTGGTATTTCCATTTACAAACCCGCAGTCATCAAAACTACAGTCCTTCCAGAACTGGATCATGACACATTTACTACTCAGTCATAAGAAAATAAAACAACCAAGGCCATGATACTGGGTAGCACGTCTTCTCTAAGTGAGTGAATTTTTTTGGTTAAAGTCCCCATCACTAACAAGACGCTCTGCAAATTAACTCCCACCACATACTACCTTAGCATTATCACAGAGCAGTAACTCATATTTTGATGTCCAGTACAATGCAGTCTCCTCAAAATCCAAATCTTCTTAGATATTCTACTGAATTACTTTAACCAACGTTTATGCTTTCCATACTGCTACCAAAGTTGCTTAGTGGATACCTTACCTCTCCATTTAACCCAGAACAACATTGACAAGCCTTTTAAAGGCAAATAAATAGCCACGTCTGTTACAGAGTACCATTGCAAAATCCACTGATTAATTAATATGCAAAATCATTGCAATATGGAGATTAAAACAAAAGTAACAGCTTAATTCTGTTAAATATTTGCAAAATAATTATTTCAACAGTATGTGCAACAAACTAAACTTGGACAGTCCCTCCTTAAGATGTCTATTCACACACAAAAGTTTCCTAGGAGAGACAAATTATTATAATCACACTGGTTCTCAAGTTTCCAGATATGTTCCTATAATGTATGCATTTATTCATTCCATTCATTCTCAACATGTCTACATATCACATACCATGACAGTGTGTCCTGGTAGTTTTACTTTGTTCCCAGAATCACCCTACGCAGAGTCCACCTTCCACATTCAGAGCTCTCAGTTCATTTCATTTCCCTTAGTCCAATTTAGTGACTTGGTCCCTTAAGTGTTAATGTTAACTTAAGCAGGCAGTCACCCTCTGTAAGCAAAAGTGTTTAAATGTGACTTACTCTAAGATCCACTAAGCAATCTTTCATATTCTTGCAACAAGCAGCCATTTTAACTGAAAGTGTTAGAGATCATTACAGAGTTTTGAGCAAATATTCTGTTTTAGGGTATGCATCAGACTTTTAGGCTTTAGAATGTGTTTTAAGGTTTGATGAACTTAACTTAAGTCACTCTGATTACATTTCTTAATGGGAGCACAATGCAATTGGCTCTCTAAAGTATGCTACTACAAAAATGTATGAGGAATAAAGATAATTTCTCACTGCAGAGACACCTAGCGTGACAGCGACAACACAAACAACAGAACAAAGCATGGTGAATGGGACAGCAAGACAAAACGTGGATTCATTAATAGATGCACCACAGATAGGGCATGTACTCCATTACCTAATGTTCTTCTCCACTAAATTACACAGCAATGTAAGAGACAGCTGCTTAACACAGAAATCCTACTAACAGTCTATGGATATATAACTAACACAGCAAGCAGAAGCATCATTCCAAATATGCAAACATCAGCGGTGTCCACATCAGCTCACTAAGCTGAGCAGGACAGCAAAAAGGTGAATAGTGGTTACAAAAAAAAAAAAAAAAAAACCAACCAGAGAGTGTCATCTACACAGGGGTCAAACATAATAATCAATAAAAAGAGCTAAAAAAATATAACACACCTGGGAACAGCTCTTCCACTATGAAAGAATCAACTGGCATACTTTACGCTGGCAGCATACCTCTCAAGCGTACCTTATTATGAGGAATGTTCCTCATTTGGGGTCTTAAAAAGTTCATGTTCCTCAAGGTTCCACATTGAAAGGGTCTATCACGCATTCAGTATTAGGAATTATTTTTAACTGATAGTCATGGTAAATATAACTAAATCATATTAATTCATTAAAATAACTACAGTACAAGTAAAACTATCACAGTTTAGCTTCCTAGTTAAAGTCGTTAGAAAGCTGTTAATGTTCCTCATTTTGGCCATTTGTTCCACATTATGAGAGGCAATGTTTCATCTTTTGGTGCTAGAGGATTGAGAGCTATGGCGCTGGCAGTTAAAAATAAAATAATACATTATGGTCATTGGTGCCTAACCCAGATAAGATGGGCTCAGTCATGCATGTAATCTGTACATCATTTCTGCCACTTCAGAGGTGGCACCGCAACAACTTAGAGAAAACATGCATGACATCTGGGAGGTTGGCCACAGCTCACGTAACGGCCTCGTCTGTACAGCCTTTTCCTCTCCCCTAGTTAAGTACATTACCTTGTTTCCCGAGCCCGTTCAGAGGAGATGCAACACCGGCACTCAGCGATTTCTTAAGGTACATGTTCCCGACTCTGTGCTCATGTTTGGACTTCACCCGGCTCCTCAGGAGCTATCACTCCATGAGACACCTGACATATACACACTCCACCTCCAGTGACGGATTCCTCTATTTGTTTCCTTCTTTCATGCCTCACGTCCCTTACGATGCCGTGCACGTCAACGTCTGGGTCCTACATGCCACATGATCGTTTACCCCCAAAATGCGTGCGCGTCCCAATCAGGACAATCCCAGCTGTGTTATGGGTGTACTGAGCTTGTGTGACGAATAGGTACGAATCTCTTACGTAAAACCATATCTGTCAGTCTCAAAACATTAGAAGTTTAAGAGCTGTACTTTAAAAATGATAGCAAAGAGCAATAGAGTACTGTATTTGCTATTTTTTTTCACAACAGACAGTCATTATATACTTGATCGTATATAGTTAGTGGTAGGGAGTCTTTTTAAAGGCCTAGTTTATTTTACCATTAAGATGTCATATTATGAGGGATATTAGTAAATCTAGAAGCAAGGCTAAATTTAAGGGATGAAATCATGGTACTGTGTATAAATTTTAGCAGTTGAAAGTTATACCAGCAAAACATTCTGTGTTTATGATTTTTCTTGCATATTTCACAGAGAAGCTTACAAGAAGTATAGAGGAGTAATAATAACAAAACAATGAAGTGTGCATGTTTTGAGATCTAGTAATCTATTGTATTTTATTTAGTCATTAAACCAAATTACCTGGACATTCTGAGGGAAGATGTCATTATTACACCAAGAAAATGGAGTGATACCTGTATATGCAGCAAAAAATGCCAAGTGTACAGCTAGAGAAGTCTGGCGTTATTGTCCTAAATACGTAAATAAAAACATGTAAAAATAAATAAGGAGTTGTGCGTTGAAAATGCAGTGCTGTATAATATGTAGGTGTCATACAGTTAGAACATTTGAGCAGGCAGAAGAATGCCTCTCAGCTGTCCATGATTTTTGCCTCATTTTATTTATTTATTTATTTGACCGGAATAGTCCAACTGCGCTAGTACCCTTTTTCAGCAGAGGCCCAGGGAGAAAAGCTCCACAGTACAATTAAGCAAAAATTACAGACATTGACTTAATATACAATGACAATACAATAAAATTACAGGATTGTAGCAGAGGACAGAAATATACAACAGAGTAAATGAGCAGCTGTTCTTTTAGGTACAAGTTAAAAAATCAGTAAGAAATACATTTAGTATAAGATATGTATCTTGAGGTAAGTAGGGACAATAAGTTAGCAAAAATAATTCGTACCCTGTCTCCAGTAAAATGGTTGATTTTCTGGTAAATCGTTGAGGATTATAGTCAGACAATGATGCCAGACTTTAGAGTTTCATTCTTCGGATTGTTCAGAAAATGCATCTTCTTCTCTTTTGTCTGTTCCCGTTAGGGGTCACCACAGCGGATCATCTGTTTCCATTTCTTCCTGTCCTCTGCATATTGCTCTGTCACACCAACCACCTGCATGTCCTCTCTCACCATGTCCATAAAGCTTATCTTACGCCTTTCTCTTTTCCTCTTACCCGGCAGCTCCATCCTTAGCATCCTTTTCCCAATATACCCATCATCCCTCCTCAGCACATGTCCAAACCAATGCAATCTCACCTCTCTGACTTTGTCTCCAAACCGTCCAACCTGAGCTGACCCTCTAATATACTGATTCCTAATCCTGTCCATCCTTGTCACACCCAGTGCAAATCTTAACATCATTAACTCTGCCACTTCCAGCTCTGACTCCTGCCTTTTTGTCAGTGCCACCATCTCCAACCCATACAACATAGCTGGTCTCACTACCCTCTTGTAAACCTTCCCTTTCACTCTTACTGATACCCGTCTGCCACAAATCACTCCTGACAGTCTTCTCCACCCATTCCACCCTGCCTGTACTCTCTTCTTCACCTCTCTTCCACACTCACCATTACTCTGAACTGTTGATCCCAAGTACTTAAACTCATCCAACTTCACCAACTCTACTCCCTGCATGCTCACCATTCCTCTATCCTCCCTCTCATTCACACACACATATTCTGTCTTATTCCTGCTGACCTTCATTCCTCTCCTCTCTAGAGCATATCTCCACCTCTCCAGGGTCTCCTCAACCTGGTCCCTACTCTTACTACAGATCATAATGTCATCTGAAAACATCATAGTCCATGGGGCCTCCTGTCTGATCTCGTCTGTCAACCTGTCCAACACCATTGCAAATAAGAAAGGGCTCAGAGCTGATCCTTGATGTAATCCTACCTCCATCTTAAACGGATCTATCACTCCCACTGCAGACTTCACCACTGTCACACTATCCTCATACATATCCTGTACCACTCTTACATACTTCTCTGCTACTCCTGACTTCCTCTTACATACTTCTCTGCTACTCCTGACTTCCTCATACAATACCACAACTCCTCTCTAGGCACCCTATCATATGCTTTCTCCAAGTCCACAAAGACACAATGCAACTCCTTCTGACCTTCCCTATATTTCTCCATCAACAGTTTCAGAGCAAACATCGCATCTGTAGTGCTCTTTCCCGGCATGAAACCATACTGCTGATCGCTAATCATCACCTCCCTTCTTAACCTAGCTTCCCCTACTCTTTCCCATAACTTCAAGCTGTGACAGATCAGTTTTATCCCTCTGTAGTTACTGCATCTCTGCACATCACCCTTATTCATAAAAATAGGTACCAAAACACTTTTTCTCCACTCCTCAGGCATCGTCTGACTTTCCAAGATTTCAGTAAACAATCTGGTTAAGAACTCCACTGCCATTTCTCCTAAGCACCTCCATGCTTCCACTGGAATGTCATCTGGGCCAACAGCCTTTCCATTCTTCATCTTCTTCATAACTGTCTGTACTTCTTCCTTGCTAATCTATTTCACTTCCTGATTCACTATCCCCAAATCATCCAACCTTCTCTCTCTCTCATTCTCTTCATTCATCAGCCCCTCAAAGTACTCTTTCCATCTTCTCAACACACTCTCCTCGCTTGTGAGGATGTTTCCCTCTATCCTTTATCACCCTTACCTGCTGCACATCTTTCCCAGCTCGGTCCCTCTGTCTAGCCAATCGGTACAGGTCCTTTTTTCCCTCTTTAGTGTCCAACCTTTCATACAACTCTCCATATGCCTTATCCTTAGCCTTCGCCACCTCTGTCTTTGCCATGCTCCTCATCTCCTTATACTCCTGTCTACTTTCTTCATCTCTCTGACAATCCCACTTCTACTTCGCCAGCCTCTTCCTCTGTACACTCTCTTGTACTTCCTCATTCCACCACCAGGTCTCCTTGTCCTCCTTCCTCTGTCCAGATGTCACACCAAGCACCTTTCTAGCTGTCTCCCTTACCATCTCTGCTGTAGTTACCCAGCAATATGCGGACAACAATACAGAAAATGCATCCTGATTCAAAACCTATTGTTCTGTTAACTTATTAAATTGCTGTATCATTAGTGGCTCAACAGTGCCACGGTGGTGCAGTGGTTAGTGTTGTCGCCTCACAGCAAGAGGTTCTCCCAATTGATTCTCATCTGGAGAGCCTTATGTGTGGAGTCTGCATGTCCTCCCAACGGTCGAGTGACATTAAAGATATGCATGTAGGTGCATGTGTGAATGGGTGTGCCTTCCTTGAAGGTTGGGCATTGGGCTGGCAACTCGGCACTGTAAAAATCCACTGCTAATCATTACCGGACCAGAGTTCCGCTGTGGAGACACCTAACTGGGAAAAGCAGAAAGACATTACTTTTACTACCAGTGGCTCAACAAGTAAAACACTCACCATTAGGCCTGGAAGATTGGCAGGCTGTGAGTTCTAGTCCTCTGCCAGGTACTTGGATTCATTTCCAATGCTGATACAGCAGTGCAATATGGGGGGGGGGATGCAATCATGAATTTGGTGTTCTTAGTATAAGGCATTAAACTGAGGTCCCATCTGCTTGAGTAGCTGGTAGCTCAGGTAGATACAAAAGATCCAGTGGCACTTATTGAAAAAAAGAGTAGGGGAAGTTTCATGTTGCCCAAGTCAAATTTCCCTTAGTCAGTATGAATACCACCTCGGTTCTCCCATGAAAAGAAGACAATGGCTTAGCAGGATTTGCTCAGTCAACAAAGAGTAGATAAATAAGTATTTTTTTAAGTGAATTACAATAATATTTAAACATTGTCCCTGATTTTGGGTCCTTGTCGTCCCCTCCCCCCCCACATTACTTTTGGCTTTGTACAAAATTCTTGAGCAAAGAAGTTGAGAGGTATGTCGCCCAAATCTCTGGAGGTGGGCTGCTAGAAAAAAATAAATTCTTAAAAATTTACTGGGGAAAATTATTAAATTATGCTGGGAATCTAAGGGTGACTAGGGCCTCAGAAGCTAGGGGATTATAGATGTTCCATGATGCATTTTAGAGCATTTTTCAATTTTTTTCATCCTTGAATGTTGCATATCAAACAGTGCTTGTAAAAGGTAGATAACAAGGTTTTATTTTCTGTTTCAAAAGTCTTAAAGTGATGATATTAACCCCATTAAAGATACAGAGAGTAGTGCTTTGTGTGCTTAGTTAGTGGTGCCAAATGTGGTTTGGGCTCTTAGCCAGGAGACAATAAGGGTGATTCTTTTGAACATACTATTTTCACTACTCCTTCATATTCAGAGCCTCAGGCAGTATTAAACCCTTCAGTACAGAGCATTTTCAGAAAGACTGTTCCAGAATACTGACTGCCTTTGCATATCCCTGATTGTTGTTTATAAATGCTTATGTCTGAAAATGGTTTCAGTTCTCATGCAGTTTTCTGGACATGTTGCCAATATAACCATGTGTAAGATGCCCGTAGATTATACACATACACTCAAAGGCAATGTGCGTCTGTGTCTTGAATTTTAATAAAAAAAAATCATTTCAATGTCCAGTTTATACGGAAATGTATTTTACTGTCACTTTTATATAAAACGATATGTTCTTTTTCACCTGTCACCAAAGCACTGTATATTTCTGACAGCTGGCTTCAGACTAACTAACATGAAAATTGATAGTTACGCTTTTATTATAAACTGACAGCTCTGCAAATGTTACAATTTGTCAACTTCTGATGGCCATTGCAATTTGCATTTGCCCTACCTATCAGTGTCAGTACATCTGTATTGCTTTAGTATATTATAAAAGTTCCTAACCACAAAATAAAACAACACCTGAACAGCAATAAACGGACAGCAAACTACCATCTGCTATGTAAAATAGAGAGCGAGAGATAAACGGCTCGGACTAATGAAACTTCAAATAATTTAATAGTATATCGTAAAATAAGGTTAAGCGCTTTCACCTGCAACAACGCAGACTTCTTCAGAACAGTTACTTAATATCCAGACATTCTATTTAAAACTTTTTGGCGCCAATTTTGCGCTACATGAATTTAAAGTGCCAGTGCCTAGATTAAAATAATATAATTCACAACCAAACGTATCAACATCTAGATCACCTGCCCTTAATCCATAGACTTCATATAAATGTGAATATGATAATTGTATCATTAAAATAGTATTAAAATATATATGTATATATTTTTAAAATGTTTAAAACATTTTTTCATTTAAAAAATTATGATGGTAACTACCATAATATTAAGCCATAACCAATACCTAAATACATGATACACGTAATCAAACAATTCTATTCCAAATTACTTAAAAATACAATAACATAAAAGTGTAATAAATACATGTTTTTTGTCTATCCTTACTGCAATTCCAGAAATGGTTTAATAGATATATATTCATTTAACCCAGGTTCCCTGGATGCATCAGTCCGAATTTGCCAGACTGTCTCCCTTTTCCTTAACAATGCTTTAAAATTTCCTCCCCGAGTGGTATAATACACCTGATCAATTATGGCAAACTTAAAATTATGTGAATCATTTTGTTTCTTTTTATGCCTGTAAAGTGCATTCTTTGTGTCTTTGTTTTTTATTTTATATAGATGGTCATATATACGCTTACAAAACTGTCTCTCTGTTTTGCCTATATAAAACGCAGAACAGGATACACATTTGGCCAAATACACAATATTCTTAGTGTTACAATTTCCTTTTCTAAACTTTATGTATGTCCTATTGATATCTTCCAACCTACATCCTTCACTTTCATTGATAACGAAGCACTGGTTACACGATCCACATCTCCTGGTGTTTCCAAAATTGTTCCTTGTGTCACCAGTATGATGCTGTAAATAACTTTTAATGTTCATACCCATTTTATGTACGAATCTAGGTCTTGAACCAACAATATTTTTAACATCGTCATCTACTATCAATGAATTCCAATGTCTTGTAATGATGTTTTTAATCTCATTTGTGTATGGGGAATACATCAAAACACAAACTCTGTTAAAAGAGTTGATATCACTAGTGTTCTTTTTCAATTTATTAATGTTTTCATTCCCTAAAATAAGGGGATATTTTTTACCCCAGTCACTACTGACATACTTAGAAACATCTTCCAATAGCCATCTAGGATAACCTCTATTTGCAAACATATAGGTGATGTATGCCAATTCATTTTCCATCATATCATAATTCGAGGACATTCGAGCCACCCTTATACATTGCCCTTTAAATATATTCTTCAAAATATATTTTGGCTGGTTACTGGACTATTCTAAATATCCATTAGAAAATGTTTCTTTCTGATAAATTTCAGATTGAAATCCGTTCATTGTATGTCTTATAAATGTGTCCAAATAGGAAATCCCTTCACGATTAATATTGTATGTGAACTTTAAAAACTCACTAGTCTGATTAATGTATTCGATAAACTCATTAATAATCTCAGCTGGTCCATCCCATAATATAAACATGTCGTCCAAAAATCTACTGTAATAGGATATATGTCTATAATACTCACTCTTAAATAAATACTTATTTTCCCACTCCAGCATGACCATGTTGGCAAATATGGGGGCACAAGAGGCCCCCATAGCCACACCTCTAGTTTGTTTGTAGAATTCCCCTTCAAAGTAAAAGAAACTATTATCCAATACTAAACCCATCATATCAGTGAGGAGATTAATACGATCCCAACTCATATCGGAATAACTCCTTAAACTACTACTGAAGTCTTCCAATCCTTGATCTCTAGGAATACTCGAAAATAAATCCACCACATCAATAGTGATGTAGATTAAATTCTCTTTCCAAATCTGTGGAGTAAGATGGGATAAAAACATCCACAAATCCTTTACTAAATGAGGAATATTGTCATAGGTAGGTTTTATCCATCTATCAATTACTTCTCCAATAGGAAAAGTTTTTGATCTGCTACCTGATATGATGGGTCGGAAAGGCGGCTTAACTATACTCTTATGTACCTTGGGGATACCTACTATGGTCATCAAAGTGGGAAAATCTACCTTCATAAAATTATATATTTCTTCTGTTATTCTTTGATCTATGTAATATTCATTTAAGGCCAAGTCAATCTTTTTATAAGATATATTTATCTCATTCAATGACGTAATGCATAATTACCTGACTCCATCAATATTTTTTGCATTTCATTAGTATCGTCAATTGAACTGTATAGAACTATACCCCCACCCTTGTCTGGTTTCATAACTCTGATATTTTTATTCCTTGCTATTTCCACCAGACACTGCCTCTCTTTGCTATTTAAATTATCATTGGTCACATGTTTCTTGGTCGATCTATTGAACCACTGAATATCAAAACATACTAACTCCTCAAAATTGGACACTTTTTTGTGACTAGAGGGTATAAAAGTACTTTTTTTCTTACATGTATTCCTATTTGTATGAACAATATTACTAGATTTATCAGACTTATTTTGAAATGATAACGCTAAATTTAGCCTCCTACAATATAATTTAAATTCTGCTATAATATCTACTGAATTTCGCTCAACAGTAGGTATATATTTCATACCCTTAATGAAAAGAGAACCATGTTCCTCTCTAATAGTACCATTTGTATAATTGTAAATCATTAAATCGTTAAATTTGTGTACTATTCTATCTTCTTCACTTGCCTGTCTGTCATTCCCTTCATTATAAAAGTCTGATGTAAACCCTTCAACAAAAAAATGACCATTAGTTGAAGACTGATCATCATCTACCATTGGGTTCGTCGATTTCTCTGATACTGATTCTGTTTCATATGTGGTGTGTAAAATCGTCCTCCTAGAAAATTTGTACCCCTTTCCTCATGTTTAACATTATTAACATCAATATTCTTTCTATACTCATGTGTATTATTTGCATATTTCCAAATATAAGCCTTATTCTCCTTATATTCCATATCATGTATAATCTTCATATTTTTCCTCTCATATATTTTCTCCGCTTTACTATCTGCTAACATAAATTGTTTATCATATAAATTTTGCCATTGTGGAAGGAGTAAATCGCTCACTATCTCCTTATTCAACATTTCTAATTCCATTACCATTTTGCTCAATTTTTCATCATTTTTCTTAATTAATAATTTCATGTAATTTATACCACAAGTGTTGAAAAGTGTATTAAATTCCACCTTAGTTTCATTATCTAGATTAACACCCATGGGTAACTTAAAAAATCTTAACCCTATGGGTACAATACCCAGGGATATACATTTCATTAAATATGCATTATCAATTTTGATACATTTTACATTCAGCAACTGTTTGCCCAAAAACGAAATCATGTCCTTTAGAGTTCCATAATTCGAACTTTTTCTTCTTTCATGTACAGTACTTTTACTATAGGTACCACTTGAAGTGAACTCAAAATCATTAGATAAAAATTTGTCTAATTTGTTAACTTCCCCATCATTTCTGTTCATTTGAATATTATTGTTGCCTGGACTGGAAGAATTAAAGACAGTACCTTTTTAATGTGAGATTTAGACTTGGTTGTCGCAGCATACATTTTCACTGGCATCACATGTTTCGGACGAGCACCAGTTCATTCATACTCATCATCCATTTTAAACAATGAAAAATCAAATGTGAACTCATTATCAGAGGTGACACTGATGTTATTAGTATGACTCCAGTGAGCTGACTGTACATAACCACTCTTCGAGAGCTCACCCTGGCCATCAGGTATTTGGAATTGAGTAAATGTATCAGTGGGAGTCACTTCTCTATGTTTAGGAATTCCATTCTTCTCCCCTACTGCATTCCGGTCGCTACCGGCATTACCCAGTATCTGCCCCACAGCCTCTAAAGGACGAGACACTTCGGAGCGTAAAGATTTCACTTCCGACCTCAATGAAACCAAATCCTCTCTGTCCAATGAAGCCTCTGTCTCTCCATATACTTTCCATAGCTTCCGACTCGTTCCAAACCACAAAATAAAACAACACCTGAACAGCAATAAACAGACAGCAAACTACTGTCTGCTATGTAAAATAGAGAGCGAGAGATAAACGTCTCGGACTAATGAAACTTCAAATAATTTAATAGTATATCGTAAAATAAGGTTAAGCGCTTTCATCTGCAACAACGCAGACTTCTTCAGAACAGTTACTTAATATCCAGACATTCTATTTAAAAACTTTTTGGCGCCAATTTTGCGCTACATGAATTTAAAGTGCCAGTGCCTAGATTAAAATAATATAATTCACAACCAAATGTTTCAACATCTAGATCACCTGCCCTTAATCCATAGACTTCATGTAAATGTTAATATGATAATTGTATCATTAAAATACTATTAAAATATATATGTTTTTGATTACGTGTATCATGTATTTAGGTATTGATTATGGCTTAATATTATGGTAGTTAATATCATGATTTTTTAAATGAAAAAATGTTTTAAACATTTTAAAAATATATACATATATATTTTAATAATATTTTAATGATACAATTATCATATTAACATTTATATGAAGTCTGTGGATTAAGGGCAAGTGATCTAGATGTTGATACGTTTGTTTGTGAATTATATTATTTTAATCTAGGCACTGGCACTTTAAATTCATGTAGCGCAAAATTGGCGCCAAAAAGTTTTTAAATAGAATGTCTGGATATTAAGTAACTGTTCTGAAGAAGTCTGCGTTATTGCAGATGAAAGCGCTTAACCTTATTTTACGATATACTATTAAATTATTTGAAGTTTCATTAGTCCGAGCCGTTTATCTCTCGCTCTCTATTTTACATAGCAGACAGTAGTTTGCCATCCGTATATTATAAAAGTTTCCAGACAAGACAGATGGGTACCCAGGTTTAACATACTGTATGAACAAACAGTACTAACGGCAAGGAAATGACAGCATCTCAGATATGTGGATGTCACTTTACTTGTGTCAAAAATATTTTCTGCTGTACATTTAAAATGACAGAAATGCCGGTTTACATAGAAATATTTACAGGGCTAGCCACCCAAGTCAGACACTTTTATGCACAGCTTGCCTTTGCACCCATCAGTTGTAGCCATTGTATTGACTAGCCACACCAAAGTTATCTGATTCTGATATAATACATAAATTTTGTTTAACTTGTTTCACTTATACACAGCTTAATCCTGCCAAAGCAGGGTCAATGATGCTTGAGTTGTAATCAAGTGACAGCAATGTCAGTCACTTTTGACCACAGGCTGCCTCTATACCTAGGAATTATGGATACTGACTCAGTACACCTCAGATGTTTGATTGTGATGAAAATAATGGCCATAATAATGTACTTCAGATTTTTTTCTCTGAAACATACAGTAGCATTCAAAGCCAGATCAATTATTCTGTGATCAAACAGCAGCATGGATCAGTCACATTTATTTGCAGATTTCCCTGTAACCGCCAATTGTAGCCACTGTGTGTACCTCAGGCATATGATTGTGATCAATAGAAAGGGCCACAAAAGGGGTGATGATGAAGCAAAGGGATAATTCAAGAAATAAGGAAATAATGGGATTTTGGACACAGATCCTTAAGGAGAATAATGACAGTCATACAGAATATTATGATCACAAAGTAACAGAAAGAGTAATAAGGACAAAGCCAACATAGATGGCTGCACATTGAGTAACAGCTTAATTCTAGCTCTCCCAGTGTGAAAACAGAAACTCAGAAGAGAAAGCCAGTGGACTTATATTTCTGGGTAAATTTCAATAACAGACTAGTAAGCGCACTGCCTGGATGCCAGGAAAAAAGAAACACAGAGAACCTGAAAGAAAATCATCTATAAAAGGTGAGGAAAAATACTGCAGCTGCTCACCAAAAAGCAGTGCAAGCTCCAGACACGACCTCCAGTAACCTAGAGGAAAGTATAAGACAACTGCACACAGACCTGATTAAAATAAACAAAACACTGATGGAGTATATCAACTCAAATAAAAGGGTGGAAAATTTGGAAGAAGCTTTAAACACATTCAGATCAGGTGATAAAACTGCAAAAAACAGAGGTCAAAATGAAGAAAAGGATGGCTGAATATGAGACTGCTTGTGACGCCCGTGCACTGGCCCAGTACTCAAGGAGCCTCAATCATCATGACTAGCACCAGTGAGGGTCGTGCACATTGGGGGGATAAGAAGTACTTTCCCTTAAGAGCACACAGAGATCACAGTCAATCTGGGGCTGGTTTCTTCCTTTCTCTCTAGATCCCCAATAAGACTCCCCACTGGCACAGCTATAGGGTCCAGATCTCAGCCTAGTGGTCAAGCTAAAACCTCCAGCACCCTCTCTGTCTAACCAATGCTTCTTGTCCCTGCCTAAGTAGCTGATACACACACACTTTAAGAACTGATTTATATACACAGACACTCCTGGGGAAGGCTGGCACAGGTTCTCCAGCTGTGCCCCCTTTCTGCCCAGACTATAAGGTAGTACCGACTACCACCAACCACGAATATCAGCTATAATAAAGCCTTTCCCAAAGGGTGACCAATTTTCACCGTGTAATATTACTGTTATCCAAATAGTAACTGTGATGAACAGCAAGACTATTGGAGTGGCTTGGACAGTATCACCAAATACATGCAAGTACTCTAAAGCTTAAATTTTCTCTACACAAAACAGCCATAGTTAAAAGGTTTAAAAATATTTAATAACAAATAATAAAAACACAAGACAAATCTCATCAGTTCAACACAGTGCTAATCAAGAGTTCAGAAATCACAGGAACTTTAAAACAATATTGTAGGATAGTCTGACATAAATTTAGGAAATAGCTAGACTAATCTGGCTAAATTCCTAACACTAAGAGAAATCACTGTTCTAAATATTACTTACATACAAAGCAAGCAAGTGCTGGTGAGTTGTTGTCAGATCTAGATCAAGATACAAAATGCTCTATCTTTCCGTATGAGAAAATCTTAAATTGATAATACCCAGTACTGCTGAGTCATTTCACATTACATCATTCATAGGTTCATACTAGGCTATCTGCCCGAGGGCATTTACAAGCCTAGCCCATAGTTTTGTGGCTTACGCCACCCCTTTAGTATGGGGAACTATACCCATTATTTTGCTGTGCCTCTGTTGAGCAGTGACACTGAGGTAATCCCTGGGGTATATCTGCGATCTCCCATCCATTGGTCAAGATTTCTCTTGAACAAGGCCAGCGAGGTGCTCTGCCTCACATATACGGGATTTTATTCCACAGCATAGGGAGTCTTTGGGTGATGAATCCTATCCCTCCAGCACGCCTATTAATAGGGTTTAAGTCTCCGCCCTTGTGGCTCTGACGGATCTAGATTTTTGAGGTGAAGCATATTCATCAAATCTGGGTTTGACATGGCCTTGTATGTTAGGCAAAGGTCACCTCTGAGCAAGCTGAAAGCTGGAGTTCTTTCAGTCGGGCAGCATAGGACAGATGTTTGAGACCCTTTATCCTTTTGGTGAGGAACTTTGTGGCCTCTCCAGCTGCTGCAAGTGTCGGGTCAGATACATTCGAATGGGGCATTGTACTCAATCATTGGTCTGATGAGTGATGAGTATAGGAGACTATGACCTCCCTTGATCTAGATGAGAATCCCTTCATGATAAGGTGGGCAATGTAGAAGGTCTTCCTAACTACTTTAGCTACATGGGTGTCGAATGACAGACTACTATCAACCTGGGTCCCCAGGTCCCTGATAACTTCTTCTGTACTCAGTGGATTGCCACCTTTTGGTAGCTAGGGGTAACCTTGTTTTTCCCGAAGGGTATGACTATGCATTTTTGGCATTTAACTTTAGGCCATGGCTCTGGCACCAGTTATCCGTTTCTGTGAGACCCTTCTGAAGGATATCTGTGTCAGATGTGTTTTCTACTATGGCCCAGTTTGCAGTCATCTGCAAACTTTGTCAGCCATAACCCTCCTGTGTTTGCTTGTACTTGGAAAAGTAGATGCCAAACAAGAGTGGGCCCAGGACTGAGCCCTGTGGTACACCACTTGTGACAGGCTTTGAGTCTGACATGGCGCCAGCAACTCTGACCCTGTGGGTTCTGTCACTCAGCCAGTTTGCAACCCATCTTGTGATGTATGGGTTAACATTTAAGCTGATGAGTTTTTCAATGATACCCTAGTGGGGTATTGTATCAAAGGCCTTCGCCAGATCGAGGTAGGCTGTATGGACTGCCTTTCCTCATCAATGGCTTTGGTGACTGTTTGAAAAAGTCAACCAAGTTTAGAAGGCATGATCTGCCTTTGACAAAGCCAAACTGGGATGGATCCAAAGTCTGCAAATTCCCTATGTCTTTATTTATGAGGTCCATTATGATCCTCTCCATGGCTTTGCAGATAAGGCTTGTCAAGCTAATGGGCGGTAATTTCCAGGGTCGGTGGAGGCACCGCCTTTGTGAAGTGGAACCACAGTTGCAGTGCCACCCCTGGCAACGTATCCAGAGGTAAGACTATGATTAAACAGCTGTCCTAGCTGTGGGTTTAATTCCTCGTTGAGTTCGTGGAGCACACAGCCGGGGACACCATCAGGTCCCATGGATGCTGTGTTTTTTGCTTTGGAGAGAGCAGTTCTCACTTGGGCGTTGGAGATGTTTGGGGGCTGCAATCGCTGGTATAGATATCTCTCCTTAGAAGTTTGCACTGAACCTGTCAGCCAGTATGTTGGCAATGTCTGTAGGATCAGTAATCTTCACATCATTTTGAACTAGTTCTGAGCATATCTGGGAGTTTCCTTGTATCACTTCTCCTTTAGTTCCCAGGCAAACAGAAACTCAACATTTACATTTTTTGTAAGCTGCGCCTGGCCAGAAAGCCAGAGCAATACAAGACACTTTTACTTGTAAATTCTATCATGTATCTCTGTCTTAATAACACTAGAAAGAATTTACTAGCCTAGACATCCTGTCTCCAAGCTTGAGATCAAACACAGTTGTAATTCTTTACTTAACAGCATTCTTCCAGCAGGGTGCACAGTGGTTACATTTTGAAGTTTGGTATATAACACATTTTTCTTATGTTTAGTTTTCTTGCATTTGTAAAAGCAAGCCTGTGGATTATATTAATATTTACAATGACACAGAATTATCTACAAAATTCTATCTAGCTAGGCTGGCAGCCTTCACACTGCTCAAGAAGAGATGTTTAAAAAAATAATAATAGAATTAGAGGACAGAGCATGTAGGGAAATTCTGAGATTTTTCTGCTGTACCAGAGAAGCTGGAAGGAACAGACTGCATTCATTTTATGAAAGCACAAACAAGCAACTGGACTGGTATTCCACAGCAGGAGGTGTTAACTGAAAAAGGCACACTGTGTGTATGCTCCAAACCTGGCTATGAGAAAGCAACCTAGACCTCTAATAGCATCCAACCAGCAAAAAGAGTGGATTCTGACAAAACTGTGGCAGAAGGACAAAGTACTAAAAGTGGGAGACAGTAGAATGTTTGTGGAGAATGATTACTCACTGTACATCAGGCAGATGAGGAGCAAATTTATTCCACTATTTAGGGAATGTCGAGAAGCAGGCATGAGATTCAAACTACTATATCCAGCTATCTTTAAAATATTCTTTCCTGCAGGGACAAAATCATATTTTTATGCAGTATATGCAAAGGAAGAAATACAGAAGTCTGTCCAACAAAAAGTGAGCTGTCAAACAGAATATTCTGCTTCTTGTTGTTCTGGTAACATATACCACAAAGAGACTGTGCCAGTGAAACATTTTCCAATGTTTCAATGGAAAATGCTAAAGAGAAGGCAAAAAGCACAAGAGTTGACTACAACAGTTCATTGTAAATGAAGCAGAGACATGATTTGGGAGATGGAGATGAACAGGAATAAAACCAGTAATTGGAAAATGACAAATGTGGGATTACAAAGCAATAATTATATTTGCAAAACATGACAGAAAAAGAAAATCTGGAAGTACTCAACTTTTTGGACTTTGTTAAACTTGTAAGAGACTCTAAAGCATATGCCCTACTTCATGTAATTAATGTTCGGAAAATACTTAGGAGAAAGGAAGAGAAGGGAGAAAGTTCACTGTAAGTAAAATTATATTTTTTTCTTAATAATAATATTTTTATAGTGTGCAATTTTCTTTGTATGCTATAAGGTAAAGCTTTCTCAGTTATTTTTAAGTGTAATGGGGATACTAATGTAAAAAGGTGCTCCTGTTTTTTTTTTCTTTCTCCCATCTTCTCTCTTTCTCCTTGTTCAGTGTTAAGAAATGTTGGCACTGCAATGTAAAAAAAAAAAAAAAAAGAAGAAGAAAACATGTTGAAATGTTGGCACTGCAATGTGAAAAAAAAAGAAGAAAAGTCTGGTCAAAAGAGCATGAAAAAAGAAAAATAATATGTGCGTCTTTCATTATTGCATAGGGGAATGAGTGGATTAAGGCCCTTAACCTGATCTAGTAACACATTTTAACTGAAAGCAAGTAAATAAAAAAGAACAATGAATATTATAAAGTTTTTTTCTAGCATAAGTGTATGCTTAGTAACTACCCTGTATCTGGTCCTCATGTCATCATGGAGACAATCTGATAAAGAGAAATGGCTAGGAGATAATGTTTTCTTTCATTCAAGTGTTTTCCAAGCTGGGAGAACTATAAAGATAAGGCAAAACCAGACAGCACTAAGTAGGGGCACAGGCTGTACCATGCATCTTAGCATGGATAACCTTTCTTTTAGTGTCACTTTCGGGTTGGTACATGAATAAATGAGTCTTCATGGGTTCTGTTTAAGCAGCTTTATTCTATACAATCACATCACATAGAGGCTTATTAACTATGACTTTAACTTATATACAAACTACCGCAGTCATACATGCTCACTCTCTGGCTGCTTCTACAAAATGGCACTAAGGATTGCATGTGTCTGGAATTTATATGTGCATGCACAGCCTCGTATGCTTCTTCTTAAAGACATAGCACACACACACATTACACTCTGATCTACATCCTCCCTCTTTGAGAAATAGATCATGCAATTTGTCATGAGATTATTTAGCATGCAGAAATCACAGATAATCGAAGGCATGCATTATACAATATTAAGAATATATATATATATATATATACATATTTACATATATATATATATATACATATATATATATACATATTTACATATATATATATATATATATATATATATATATATATATATATACACACACACACACACACACACACACACACAAATACACACACCGTCAAGTCTATGTTGCTGTGTATTTCACACTAGGCTTAGAAATTCATCCATATCATGTGACATAAAATTGGGAATCAGATTTAGCAACTGGGACAGTCTCTGCAAAATGGTTGACCTGTTGGAATGCCCAAATTACTTTTTGGAACAGAATTAAACTTTTGAACACATTCTGGTCTGGAAACAATGTCTGACTCATTCTTAGATCTAGAGTTTGCATCACAGATACAAAGTTGTGATTGCAATGATGATGATTATGTTACAGGAAGAAAATATCTGTGATACCTCCTATACTCCATACCCTCAGAGCTTACCAAATAGGATCTCAGCTCAGCACTGATGCCTGTAATCTGTCCTATTCGATCAAAACCTTTCATTGTCTGAATTTGTACTGTCTGTCCTTCCCTAAAAGAATGAAGTAATCTGTGCAATCTGTCTTAACTAGATTTCTGGATACTACGCTTCTTCAACAATTCAGCCTTGATGATTTTATTGTTCTTAGATTTAGGCTGCAACAAACTTGATGAAATAGGTAGCGTAGTTCTAGTTTGTCTGGAAAGTAGTCTTTGAGCAGGTGAGCCAAGAATATCATCACGAGGTACGTTTCTAATATTAAGTAAATTCAAGAATACATCGGTATTGTCATGCTTTGACTTTTCAAGTAATTGCTTTGCACTCTGTACTGCTTGTTCAGCTAGGCCATTGGATTGGGGATATTCAGGACTACTAGTGATGTACAAAGTCCCATTCTTTTGCAAATTTCTGAAACAGCTGGCTAGTAAATTGAGTACCATTGTCAGAATAAAGTTTGTATGGACTACTATGAACTGAAAAATTATGTTTCAGCTTAGTAATAACAACTGTTGAGATTACGTTTGGTAGCAGATCAATCTCAAACCAGTTTGAATACAAATCTACCAAAAATAAGCAGTGTTGATTGTTCCACTCAAAGATATCAGTTGCTGCAGTACACCAAGATAGTTCAGGTATTGGATTTAGCTGAAACGGTTCTCTTTGCAAATGCGCTCTGGTACTATTACATACTGAACAAGAAGAAAGAACTCTATCAATATCTTTTGATAATGAAGGCCAACGTACTAGCTCTCTTGCTCTTCTCTTAGAGGATAATAAACATGGGTGACCACGATGCAAAATCTGAATATATTCTTGCTGTAAGGAAGCAGGAGCAACAATTTTAGATCCTTTGAAAATAATGCCATCTTCCATCAACAATTCATTGATGTAAGGAAAAAACAATTGCACCTCAGGTGATACACTAGATTGCTTTGACAGCCATCCAACATTGATGTAGTGATTTAGCTTTTGTGAAACTGGATCAGTCATAGTGTGATCTCTCAGCTCAGCAAGTGTAGTGGTGGAAAAATTATGCACTGACATCACATCAAAGTCAAAAGTTTCAGCATCAAGCTGTTCTGTTGTACTTTTAGGTGATCTGGATAAGGTATCAGCCAAACAGAGCAATTTGCCTTTAGTGTAGAACATTTTGAAATTGTACTTTTGCAATTTGAGCATCATTCTTTGTCATCTTGCTGGAATGGAATGCATAGGCTTCTTTAGAATGGTAACTAGAGGTTCATAATCAGTTTCAATCTGGATAGCGCGACCAGAAATATAATCGTGAAACTTGGAACATGCGAAAACTATCGCCAAAAGCTCTTTCTCAATTTGAGCATAATGCATCCTAGATGCATAGGCTACTGGTCTGCCCTCTTGAAGAATAACTGCACCAAGACCAACATTTGAAGCATCACAGGAAAGAACTAGGTTATTCACATCATAGTGTCTTAACGTAGGTGGGGTGGCAATTTTCTGCTTAAGGTCATCAAATGCCTTTTGATAATGTTCCAACCATGATCATACAACATTTTTGCTTGTTAGCTTTCTCAAAGGTGCTGTCAGCTCACTAAAGTCTGGTATAAACTTGCCTAAATAGTTGACCATGCCCAGAAAACATTGTAATCCTTGCACATTATCTGGTGCTGACATCTCTAAAATAGCTGTTTGTTTGGTTGGGTCAGGTCTTAAGCCTGTACTTGTAAACAAATGATCTATGCACGTAACTTCTGGAAGTCTGAATTTGCACTTCAGAGGATTGAGCTTCAAGTTTACTTCACGTGCTCTATCTAGAATTTTCTTGAGGTTTCTGTCATGCTTTGCTTCACTATTGCCTCCAACTAATAGATCATCTACTATTATGGCACAAGGATAACCTGAAAAAATTGTTCCATTGCATGCTGAAAGATTTCACTTGCAGAATTTATTCCAAATTACATCCTTAGGAATCTGTATCTACCAAATGGAGTACCAAAAGTAGTTAGAAATGAGGACTTGCGATCAAGCATTACTTGCCAAAATGAACTCTCTGCATCCAAAACAGAAAATACATTGGCATTCAGTATTAGAGCTGTAACTTCTTCAACTGTGTGCATTAGATGATATGGCCTTTTTAACACTTTGTTCATATCTCTAGGATCAGTGCATATTCTGATTTTGATTGAGCCTTTCTTATAAGCGGCTACCACGGGCAACACCCATTCACTTGGTTCTGTGACTGGGCAACTCACACCTTGCTGCACCATCTTATCCAACTGAGCTTTAACTTTATTTTGCACTGCTATCAGAACTCTTCTTACTGGTCTGACTACTGGAGTGATCTGGGGATCTAACTTCACAGAATACTCAACTGGAAGTTTGCCCAATTTGTCATCGAAAACATCAGCATAATCTGAGAAAATGGCTTCAGAAAAACTTGAACTTGGAACTGCACTCATATGATGAACATTTTTAGCAAAAGAAAGCAGATTCATTCTCAAACTATCTATGAGAGCTAGAAAAGATTGCAGTGGTCATCGAACTACGTAGAATAATAAGTTGTAACAGTTCTCAGCCAAATAACATGAAAGAGTTACTGAACCTTCAGTTTGAAATTCTTCACCTCCATGCGCAACAAGTCTCACACTGCTGGTTACATTGAGTTGTTCGTTAGTTCTCACTTTTGCAATTGTGTTTGCTGATATAATATTACACTTTGACCCAGTGTCTACTTTGAGCTTTGTGGATTTTCCATTGATCCAAAGCGTACAAAACACTTAACTCCTTGTTAATATGTTTACTGCATCAGCTCTTTCTCCAAGTACTGATACACCATCCACATAGAAATCTAACTGTTTCAGCTCTACTTGATCAACTTGCTTTTTTGTGTGACCTTTCTTTACAACTGAGGCTTACTTGATTTACAAAACTTTTGGAAATGGTTCCATTTTTTACACTTGTGACATTGCTGACCATATGCTAAACACTTCTCTCTTTTAAACTCATGATTTTTACCACAATTGCGACAGTTAGCAATAAAGCTAAACTTGGGTTTTGCTGACTCATGTTTGTGTTGTACTGAGCTGGCAGTACAGCTTGCACCTTTTCTGGAACTTTCTGGAAAACTTCGTACCTTCTTTGGAAACCTTGTGTCTGCTCCTTGCTTAGGCCTGTTTCTGTTTGCCATGTGTTGCATACTATCTACGTTTGCTCTGGAGCTCACTGTAACCATGCTTTTGTCACTCGCAAGTAAATTCATGTCTTTCTGTCACCTCATGGATCTGACAAACCTCTGTTGCCTTGATTAATGTCAAATCACTGTCATAAAGTAAAAATCTTTCTCACTGCACCACCATTAATACCACATGCAAGTCTGTCCTTTATCAGCTCATCTTTCAAATCACCAAACCGACACGTTTTAGCTCTGTTTCTCAAGTCAGTTATATAAGCTGCAAATGTTTCCCCTGGTTTATGATTTCTTGTGTAAAACAAATGCCTCTCTAATGTAATGTTCATCTGGGGGTTCCACATTTCTGTGAACTTATGCTTCAAACACTCGGGGTCTTCCCTTGATTCAGCTTGCACAACAAAATGTCAGTCTGCACCTTCACCTTCATACACTGCTGGTACACAAACAAATGAATGTTCTGATTCTATGGCCTCAGATCCTGCTAGATTTAGCAAAATGAATGCCTTGGTGCATGCCTCTTTATCTATATAAGCTGCTTGTGTGAAAATATCATACTCTTGTTCAAATATTCTCCAGTTCTCTGCAATATTCTGATCAAATACAAGTGGTTGAGGTTTTCAAAAGCCATCTGCCATATTAACACATACCAGTGAAGGGTCTTGAAAATACGCACAAATATACACACACACACACACACACACACACGTGCATAAGTAATTGGCATAAACACAATCTGTTCAATGCTTTTGTGCTCTGTACTTATACTTTCCCTCTCTAAGCTTATCAGAATTGTGCGAATGAACCACCTCATAGTACTTTAAAATAACTGGACTTTGTAAAATAAACTTCTTGGGCTTCTCGATGCTTTATTGCACTTCAAATTTCTCGATACTTTACTGTACTTTGCAAAATAGCTTTACAAATTTCTCGATGCTTTACTGTGCTTTCCAAATTAGCATTTTAGATTTCTCGATACTTTACTGTGCTTTGCGAAACAGCTTTTTAGATTTCTTTTTGCTTTACTGTGCTTTGTGAAATAACTTTTTGGGCTATCAGTGCTTTACGAAACTTTGCAGAATAGCTTTTCAAGCTTTTTGATGCTTTACATAGCTTTGCAGAATAATTTCCTGGACTTTTCGATGCTTTATGAAAACTTTAGTAATGCTAAAGTAATCGCATGGAACTTTATCGATAAAGGCAGGAATGCTACAGTCATACACCATCACTTGTCAAAGTCATCACTTTAAGAAACATTCAAGAACTTTATGATGCAACTGAGCAATTCACGAGCACTGTAATACTCTTGTAATCTTTTGTAAGAAACATCTTTTATCAATGCAAGAAACATATCAAGCAACTGTACAATGCAAATAAATCAAACTTCTGTTGCCCAAATTCAATAACTTTTGAAGTATTTGAACTTTGCAAGTGACTATATGCAATACACTGAAATGTCCCCAAAATGGCGGTACCTTACTAAGCAACTCTTTACAGTACAAGAAGCACTCTGTAATGGCGGCACATTATGAATAGACACACCCAGCACAAGAACTTTCTTCAAATAACTATGCTTTGACTGGATTACATGAAATAGTTTCACTTTACAAACAGTGAACTCTTTGAAATACATGCACAGTAATAAGCACACACTATAAGCACATTTACAAACTCTGAGATACTTCAAATAACTTTAATTACACCCTTGATACAATACGAAGTCATAGTTATGCCCAAACACAAGCAGTTGCCTTGCTTTATTTTTACTTACTGTGCCCTTTTCTCTTTTATTATATTCACTTTGCTTGTTTAAGCCCTTTTTATGCCCAATGTACTTTGTCTCATGCTTGTTTTACTCCAAACATGCCAAATTCTGCCTTAAACACACTCATGCTGCCCTAAACATGCTCGTTTTATACTTTAAAGTCAATTGTCTTGTGAAATACTTTTATCTTAAACATTTTCTCTAGTTAAACTTTTTTGTACTTTCCACTTGTCTGATAATGCGGTTTGTGCCCTTGTAATACCCTTTCTAGCCTCTTTTCCCATCAGGTTAATAATTTGTATTATTTTTCATTACATTTGATTTTTTTCTGGTTGTGTTTGTACTGTTTTCTCTCGGTTTTACCTTCACTGTTGTCTTTACATCTCATGGCTTGAAATGTTCTTCTCTTTTCCATCCCAGTTCTGACACCATGATGTTTTTCTGTTGGTACACAAATAAGTGAGCCTTCGTGGGTTTTGTTTAAGCAGCTTTATTCTATACAAACACATCACTATAGAGGCTTACTGACTATGAGTTAAGTAACTTATATACAAACTACTGCGGTCATACATGCTCATTCTGTGGCTGTTTCTACAAAATGGCACTAGGGATTGCATGTGTCTGGAATTTATACATGTACGCATAGGCTTACATGCTTCTTAAAGACACAGCATATACATGTTACACTCTGATCCACATTTAGGTTAACTCAAGTCTGTGAGTGTGGCTGTCAGTTTGAGACATTTGTTTCTATTAGTATGGTAAAACTTCAATATTTGAAAATGCATATAGTTGTGTGTGTTAGTTCAATAAAACAAAAAGGTTTTTAAGATTTGACATAAGCCCAAATGGATAAGACTAAAAACAAGTGTATAAAAGATCAACCTGCAAAACAGTGTATGCATGTAACACAAAAGCTGGAACTAGACATTTAACAAAAAAGCTGTTACGCATAAAAGGTGGGAATAATAACATTTTATCACAATGATGCTTTCTGTAATGTCTTTAAATGCCAATGGTCTCAGAGATAAATGCAAAAAAGAGAGTAGTGAACTATATTTAAAAAAATGTAGGGTGCAAATAGCTATGCTACAGGACACACAATTGGAATGAATTGAATATGTGAATTTGATAAAGAAAGGTTTTCAGGATGGTTATTCAGCTGAATACCCATGACAAAGAAAAGAGGAGTAATAATATTCATTGCAAGAATAGCTCCAATAGTAACAGAAGAGGATAAAAAAAGATAATGGTATATTTGTAGTACTAAGGGGCTACTGGCAAGGGAGGAAGATTACACTGTCATGTATTTATATTACACCTAAAACTGCTATGATGAAGTTTAAGAAAATTCTGGGAGAAATAATTAGCTTTCAGCAAGGAATATTACTTATAGGTGGGAACAGAAACTTGATTTACAGCAGTGAAGATGTGTCTAGGGGGCCCAGAAGGAAAGATATATTAAAGGAGGGTAGATTTTTGAAGAAATTTATGAAAATATTTGGTGTGGATGATGTGAATTCAGTACTAAGAGTTTGGAGTGAATTTATATATTATTCTTCAAGATACAAAAACTGGGATAGGCTAGACACAATTTACATTTCAATGTGAAATATATGGAAACATTAGCATTAGACAAAAGCACTTACTGAGTGGAACATTAAAGAGGCTGATTTGTGATATTTTATTTAGTTAGAAGTTGCATTTCACAGGAGTATGTGCATGTAATTCAAAGTCTTAATATGTACCCAACAACTATTTTAGTTCATGTGCCAATAATAACCAAAATAAAAACACAGGATAATTAAATTAAAATTAGACACTGGTGCTTTCCCACCTATCTGTTGAAAAGAGAGGAATTTAATGAACGAGTAGTGAAAATTGTTCAGGAGCTGTTAAACAAGACAAAAATTTCTTCTGAAAATATAACTTGGGAGTGGGATAAAATTAAAGTGGTGTTTAAAAATAGGGTGGAAATAAAATGGTTAAGAAGTAACAAAAATTATTTAGAGGGACTGACAAATATTAAAGTATTGCAGAATAGGGGGGATCTCACAGAACAAGAAAAGGAGCGACTGCAGAATGCTAATCAGAAAACAAAGCATCACCTCGATGATAAGCATGAGTTTAGAAAGATTAATGCCAAGAAATTGTTTTTTTAATAATAACTCTAGAACACAAAAACTTTTAGCACAATGACTCAACCAACAGAAAGTAGAAATGTCTGTCGCCAAGCTTAGGGAGCCTGTAACAAGAAAGATAAGAGATCCTGTAGAGGCATTATAAATATTTCCAAAATTCTATGATATTCTGTATAAAGCAGAAAAATATGGAAATCAAGACAAAAATACAAATGGAAGTGTTTTATGGAAGAATTAAATATGCCAAGGCTAGAGGTAGATGAGGCAGTTAAAATGTTAGGATAGGAGCAGATGAATAAGAATGGTGATGGATAACCATCCACAGGAAAGTTCCCAGGAATAGACGGTGTTCCTGTGGAAGTTTGGAAGCTAGGAGGGGAAGAATTGATAAAGATCTGGAAAGTTTTGTTTAACAGTATTTTAAAAGGAGGAGAAGCACCAACATCATGAAAGAAAGCAGTAGTACCTGTAATACCTTAATAGGGTAAAGACCCATCAGCTCCAGCTTCATACAGGCCAATTTCAATACTAAACCACAATTATAAAGTATTTATATCTATAATGGCTAAAAGAATGGCGAAAGTGATGCCAGAATTGATAGATTTGGATCAATGTGGTTTTATGGAGGGGTGGCAAACATTTGACATTAGCAGAACACTGTTGATCCAGAGGGAAGAAGAATGTAAGAAAATACCACTGTTGTTGTGGATCCTGATGCAGAGAAAATACTTGACAGAATAAGCTGGGAGTTTATGAGCAGGACAATGGAAGCATTTGCATTCCCTGACAAAATTATAAAGTGGATTAGGAGGCTATATGAGGAATCAGAGGTGAAAATTAAAGTGAGTGGAGGTCCTCTGATAATTTCTGCTTGAGCAGCGGAACCAGGCAAGGTTGTCCTCTTTCCCCTTTGTGATTTGCATTATATTTAGAGCCATTGGCAAAGAAAATAAGGGACTCAGAAATTCAAGGATATAATTGGTATGGTAGTCAAGAAAAGCTGGCTCTATTTGCATATGATATTACTTTATACCTGATAAAACCAGAAAAGGGCATTTCAGTGTTGTGGAATATTTTGAGACAGTTTCAAGTTTTTTTGGGGTACAAAATTAATGAATCTAGAACATATACAATAGCTGGAAATTATGCCCCCCACATGAATTGGTTCAGCAATATCCATATTTAGGGGGACATGAAGTACTTAGGAGAATGGATTAAAAATTATTCTGATGAAGCAGCTAAGGATATGTGGGAAAAGACTAAACAAAAAATACAAATCTGAGAAAAATGGAAGCTTTCTTATATGGATAATGATAGTAAGATACAAGCAGTTAAAATGTTTTAGTCCCATTAGTCTTATACACAGGTCATGCATATTTTTATCAACCAGAGAAGAGAAGTTGTATATGGCAATTAATAAAGAGCTGAAGGACTTTATCTGTGAGGAGAAGACAGCAAGAGTCAAGTAGAATAAGCTGATTCTTCGAGTAGAACAGGGCAGATTGAGATTACCCGATTTGAAAGGGTATTTCAGAGCTACACAATTAAGGCTCCTATACATAGTACAAGCAGAAACCTACAGTTCAAAGTGGAAAAGGATGATGATGAAATGGGGGGGGGGGCTCACAAAACAAGGAGAGTCTGGGATTTTAGATGCAGATCTTAAAGGAGCATAACAATAATCATAGAGAATATTATATTCATAAAGTAGCAGAAAGTATTAGAAGAATATGCCAACATAGGACTGGAGAAAGGAGATTCTGCCAATAGGAATGACAACAATTAGGGCTACAGACAACAGGCAAGGAGGGCTGGAATTTACTGGAGAAAAGTGTCAAAGAAATCAAGGTATTGGGAGCAAATAACTAGAGAGAGAGAGAGAAAGGTAATAGAATGGAAAGATGCCAATAATTTATTTGGAGTGCAGGTTAGAGATTGCCTTCCATATTAAGGATTGATATCAGAGTATAAGCAAAGAGAAAGAAATACAGGGGGTGCGAAATGAAAGACCAGCACTGGTGAGTTTTTAGTAGAATAGAGAACAGAAGCTGATGTTAAAAAAGGAATAATTAGTAGAATATATAAAATACTGCATGATAACTATAATAATCAATCAGAGGAGTTTAGAAAGGATTGGAAAGGGAGACTGGATAAGCAATTCACAAAGACACAATGGGGGTATATGTATGTCTTCCAAATATGCAACAAAATCTAGAAGATTTAGGATTTTTGCTTGGAAATGTTTGCACTGGTATTTGTATACCCCAAGCAGACTCCAGAGAATTTTTCCCCAGGTAAAGAGCAAATTTTGGAGGTGTGATGGGAAAGAAAGAGGTAATTGGAAAATATTTTCTAGGAGTGTAGAGTTGGGAGACTTTAAAGATTCCCTGCAGACTACTCTATCAGAGATAGTGGGTGAGCAAACTGGTGTATCTAAAGAAATTATTTTTCTGAGCTATGATAAAGAATTGGTACTGTCTAAACATAGTAAAGCCTTGCTGAGTCTCATGATGATGGCTGCCAAAAAAGCAATTACTAGAAAATGGAAATCAAAGTCTAAACCAACTGTACTAGAAGTAGTGAATATAGTAACAGATTCAGAACAACTGGAATTGGGATCTTTAGAAAAGGTGGGAGCAAATTACATAGGAAAAATAAGAATTGTGCAAACAATACATACAGGGGAGGAATGAGGTTTAAAAGAAGGCAGTACTTGAATGAGCTATGTAATGTTTGATTGACAATGACTAGGTAGATTATAAGTGGTGTATAATGTTTGCAACTAAAATTATGTCTATATGGTTTGCTTTCTTTTATACAAGTGTATGATTGCCTATGTCATAAGCAATAATTTAATAAAGATGTTTCTCATTTAAAAAAAAGGACCAAGCCAACATGGGAATGGAGAAAGGAGATTCTGTCAATAGAGGGTGACTGCAATTAGGGATATAGAGAAGAGGGTGGCTGGAATTTACTGAAGGAAGACAGCAAAGGGACCAAGGTATTGGGAGCAAATAATTAGAGAAGGAAAGGTAATACAATGGAAACAGACTAAGAAGACATTTGGATTGCAGGTTACTGATTGCCTTCCCTATTAGAGATTGATGTCAGAGTATATGCAGAGAGAAATTAATAGGAGAATCCTAAATGAAAGACCTGCATTGGTTGAGTTTTTAAATGAATCTAGAAGAGAAGCTGCTATTAAAAAGGTATAGTAATATGGCATATAAAACACATTCCCCATAACCACATTTATCAATGAGAAGAAGTTGGAAAATATTGGGAAGAGAGATTAGATATGCAGTTCACAACAAAACAATGAGTGGACATAGGTATGGCACCCAAATGTGCAACAAAATCTGGAAGATATAGTATTTTTGCTTGGAGATGTTTGCATTGGAATGTTATACCCCAAATAGAATCCAAAGAATTTTTCCTCAGGTAGGGAGCAAATTTTGGAGGTGTGATGAGAAAGAAAGAGGTAACTGGGAACACATTTTCTGGGAGTGTAGACTTGGGAGACTTTAAAGATTCCCTGCCGACTACTCTATCAGAGATGCTGGGTGAGCAAACTGATGTATCTAAAGAAATTATTTTTTGGAGCTATGAAACAATTTGTAATTGCATAGACATAGTAAAGCCTTGCTGAGTCTAATGATGATGGATGCCAAAAAAGCAATTACTAGAAAATGGAAATCAAAGTATAAACCAACTGTACTAGAAGTAGTGAATATAGCAACAGAGATAGAACAACTGGAATTTGGATCTTTTGAAAAGGGTAGGAGCAAATTACATAGGAAAAATGAGAATTGTGGAAACAATACATACAGGGGAGGAATGAGGTTTAAAAGAAGGCAATACTTGAATGAGCTATGTAATGTTTGACTGACAATGATTGGGAAGATTATAAGTGATGTATAATGTTTGCAACTAAAATTATGTCTATATGGTTTGCTTTCTTTTATATAAGTGTATGATTGCCTATGTAATAAGCGAACATTTAATAAAGATGTTTCTCATTAAAAAAAAAGGACCAAGCCAACATGGGAATGGAGAAAGGAGATTCTGTCAGTAGGGGTGACTGCAATTAAGGATATAGAGAATAGACAAGAGTGACCTAGAATTTACTGAAGGAAGATAGCAAAGGAACCAAGGTATTGGGAGCTAATAATTAGAGAAGAAAAGGTAATACAATGGAAACAGACTAAGAAGACATTTGGATTGCAGGTTAGTGATTGCTGTCCCTATCAGAGATTGGTATCAGAGTATATGCAAAGAGAAATGGATAAGAGAATCCTAAATGAAAGACTTTCATTTGGTTGAGTTTTTAACTGAATCTAGAAGAGAAGCTGCTGTTAAAAATTTATAATAATATGGCATATAAAATATTGCATGCTAACAACAGAAATCAATGAGAAGTCAGAAAATATTGGGAAGAGAGATTAGATATGCAATTCACAATGAAACAATGAGTGGACATAGGTATGACACCCAAATGTGCAACAAAATCTAGAAGATAGAGTATTTTTGGTTAGAAATGTTTGCATTGGATTTTTATACCTCAAGTAGACTCCAGAGAATTTTTCCTCAGGTAGAGAGCAAATTTTGGAGGTGTGGTGGGGAAGAAAGAGGTAACTGGGAACACATTTTCTGAGAGTGTAGAGTTGGGAGATTTTAAAGATTCCCTGCAGACTACTGTATCAGAGATGCTGGGTGAGCAAACTGATGTATCTAAAGAAATTATTTTTTTTAGCTATGACACAGAATCGGAATTGCCTAGACATAGTAATGTCTTGCTGAGTCTAATGATGATGGCTGACAAAAAAAGCAATTACTAGAAAATGGAAACCAATGTCTAAACCAACTGTACTAGAAGTAGTGAATACAGTAACAGAGATAAAACAACTGGAATTGGGATCTTTAGAAAAGGGGAGGAGAAAACTACATAGGAAAAAAATGAGAATTGTGCAGACAATACATACAGAGGAGGAATGAGGTTTAAAAGAAGGCAGGACTTGAATGAGCTATGTAATGTTTGACTGACAATGATTGGGTAGATTATAAGTGACGTATAATATTTGCAATTAAATTATGTCAATATGGTTTGTTTTCCTTTCTACAAGTGTATGATTGCCTATGTCATAAGCGAAAATTTAATAAATATGTTTCTTGTTTAAAAAAAGGACCAATCCAATATGGGAATGGAGAAAGGCTATTCTGTCAATAGGGGTGACTGCAATTAGCATATAGAGAATAGACAAGAGGGGGCCTGGAATTTACTGAAGGAAGATAGCAAAGGAACCAAGGTATTGGGAGTAAATAATTAGAGAATGAAAGGTAACACAGTGGAAACAGACTAAGAAGACATTTGGATTGCAGGTTAGTGATTGCCTTCCCTATCAGAGATTAGTATCAGAGTATACGCAAAGAGAAATGGACAGGAGAATCCTAAATTAAAGACCTGCATTGTTTGAGTTTTTAACTGAATCTAGAAGAGAAGCTGCTGTTAAAAAAGGTATAATAATAGGGCATATTAAATTCTGCATGATAACCACATAATTCAATGTGAAGAGGTCAGAAAATATTGGGAAGAGAGATTAGATATGCAATTCAAAAGGAAACAATGAGAGGACATAGGTATGATACCCAAATGTGCAACAAAATCTAGATGATGTAGTATTTTTGCCTGGAAGTATTTGTATAGGTAGTTTTAGACCTCAAGCAAACTCCAAAGAAATTTCCCTCAGGTGGATGGCAAATGTTGGCGGTATAATGAGGAAGAAAGAGGTAACTAGGAATGTACCAAAAGGGCCCAACACATTACCCATTCCCTTAATAGGGAGATTCAATAACTCTTTCAAATTACGTCTCTCAAAAGAAAAGGTGACAGAATTTGGAAACAAGTGGCCCGCTTTCTCATCTGTATGTACTTAATAGCATAAATCAGAATTAATACCCTTTAAAATCTCTGAGAAAGGTCTAAACTTAGGAACAAAAATATTTTTTATCACTATTTTAACTATTACGTTCAACCTTCCCCATCTTACAGGTATATTCCCCGACTACAAGTCACCTCCTTGGACAAAAGAGTACCCTCCAACTTATATTTAGCCTATGATAAAGCCTCTGTAGAATAACCCCAAACATGTAACCTATCAAAAACCTCCCTCAAATATTTCTCTTTAACTTTTTCTCAGATACATTAGAGGAAATTATTTTAAACTCACCGTATGGTAGAAAGTATATTAAGTGTGGGGGTGCAAACTTGAAGCATGTAAAAAGTTAACAGCCATTGGTTTTCTAAATGGTCTAAATTTAATTTTTTTCTGAGAATCAAGGTAAAACTCGACATCCAAAAACTGTATCGATGTAGGGTTATGTTCAAAACTAAACTTGAGTCCTTGCCCATTATTATTTGGGTTCCTATTACATTGTTGAATCCTTGAAACTTTGAACCTGAGAACATCGAACTCAGATGTTTGAAGTTTCAAGAATTCAAATGTAAAAAAATAAAAAAAAAACACCTAAAACCTACCTAAGTGTTGCAAGCAGGGGGGTAAGCCTCCATGCACCCCCACACCCCCCACTCTTTAAATATACCAACTCCAAGATCGCAATACAGTGCGGAAAGGGAATATTTCCCTTTACCGGACTATAGTGCAATCTCGGAGTTGGTATATTTAAAAGAGTGGGAGGTGTTGGGGATGCAGGGGGGCTTGCCCCCTGCTTGCAATAATTTATTCTTTGTTTTTAATTTTTTTTTTTTACTATTATCAAAGTTCTGACCCTTCGAACATAAGGGTTCGACCTTATGGTGTTCGAAGTTTCAGAACTTCGATAATGTAATAGGAACCCTTATTATTTAACTCATGGATGAACTCAAGTAGCTGACTTGACCGTCCCCTACAAATAAAAAAAAAAATCATCAATATATCTTTTATATAATACAACCTGCTCAGAAAAAATAAGCTATTATATACAAGCCTCCTTTCAAAATCTCCTATATATATATATATATATATATATATATATATATATATATGTAAAATGGCATATGACCGGGGAAAGGGTACACCCATGGCAGTTCCATGTTCCATGCTTCTGTAGAAAAAAAATCCTTCTCAAAACAAAAATAATTATGAGTAAGGCAAAACTCTAATAGCTGAACAAGGAAAGAGGTATGAGATCCCTCACCCATAATCCTAAACACAGTCTCAAAACCCCATTTATGTTGTATACTAGTATACAATGAAGAGACATCAATGGTAGCCCAATAAGTCATCCTGCCAATTGATCTTACTCACACTTTCTCATATCCTTAGCATTCTTAATTTGAGCTGGAATCTTCACCAAATATTTTTTAAATGAAAATCCCCCCAAAAAACCCACATTTTGCAAGTAAGAGTAGACACCCAACACTATTGGCCTATCAGGAGGATTTATCAGATCTTTATGGATCTTCAGAATGGCATAAAAGGTAGGATCCCTGGGTTTAGAAATGAATAATTTTCTAACATTTTGAGAAGGCAAAAAACAAGTCTCTCATCCCATTCTAAAAATTCTAACAATTGTGTGTTAAATATAGTGATTGAATTCACATCCAACCTAACAATCACCTTAATTCAACAACAAACGTTTTACCATATTGACATATTTCCCCTTGGACAAAATAACCATATTACCTCCCTTGTCTGCCTGCCTAAACACAATCACCCACACATTCACGTAATTCTTTCAGAGCTAACCATTCATTCTTAGATACGTTGAAACATTTTTTTTATTATGTACAAATCTATCAAAATCATATTCCACCTTTCTGAAAACTATGCTCTCAAATAAACATAACTGAAGACACTTTGGGAGGAATGAAGGTGCTGTCATGGGGCAAATCTGGAACCACCTATTTCTCATAACCCATGAAAAAAACACAGTTATCCTCACCACGATCAATTTCTTCATTATCAAACATTTCCAACATATCAAAATCATATGATGACACATTTAATAGAGTCACCCTCAAACGATGATTCCAAGCCCTCAAACGGTGACTCTAAACACTCAAATGAAGCCCCTTCATCCCTACTACCAAAATAAGATATTAAATGCAATTTCCTACAGAACTTTTTCACTTCAATAAGTACATCAGCTAATGTAGGATATTTTGTAGGGACAAACTTAGGCCCTTTAAGTAAGAGCCGTTCGGGCATCAACTGAAATAGATAAAGCCGATAAATTTACAATGTTTAATAAATTAGATTTACTAAAAAGTCAGTACAAAAGTGAGAATCCTCAAAGTTAAAAAAATCCAGATTACACGCAGTTTTACCCCATTTCAGTTCTTCCTGTTTTCCCTTGATTCTTTCACCTCTTTCTGTGACTGTTCTGGGAAAAACACTCAACCCCTGCACTATGATGCTCTGTGTGGTTAGAAAAATCTGAAGAATCGCCTCCTGGCAATTTATCAAATGACACACTCTTTTTAGAAGCAGTCTCAACTGAAGACACTGATGAATCACGAACAATTGAGGAACAGCCAGCAGGCTGTCTGAACTTTGACCTACCCTAGCATGGCTTACGTTGCCAGGAATAAATTAGACCGCACTGAAAGTCACCCATGTCCCTGGTAAGTTTTTTCTTTTTTCCTAATGAGGGTTTCCGATTTCACCCTCTCAATTTTAGCCTTAATCTCCCTCATTTTCATATAATACAAGGTTTCCAACACTTCACCAGTCAAGACCTGCCATAAAGTCATGATCTAATTTTGGATTTTTTCGTGCAACCTTAAATTCCATTTCACCAAAATATAAATCCAGCCAAGAGTACACTGGAACAATAGCTGCTTCCATTCCTCCAAAAGCTCAAACTCATCTTCAAAATCCCATGCGGGTAGACGTTCAACACAGAGACCCCTGGGAATGATACCAAGACTCAAGTACATCTCCAAAAGTTTGATGATATAATATAAAGTGACCTCCTTAACCATAAGCAGCTTGAGTTGTTCAAATCTGGCTCCCTTATCATCCATTCCCACAGAAAGCCATAGATCATTAATTAGCCAGCTTAGCCTTACTCTGCTTCTTAAGTAAGTTGCCAAACATAAACTTCCCTCACTCCTCTGGGGAGAACTTTATCTGGGAGGGGAAGACAGCAAGAGTCATGGGGGATAAGCTGTTTCTTCCAGTAGAACAGGGCAGATTGAGATTACCTGATTTGAAAGGGTATTTCAGAGCTACACAGTTAAGGCTGCTATGCATACGACAAGCAGAAGTCTATAATTCAAAGTGAACAAGGGTGATGATGATTATGAAATGGGGAGGGAGCTCAAGAAACAAGCAGAGACTGGGATTTTAGAAGCACACCTTTAAGGAGAATAACAACAATCATACATAATATTATATTCTTAAAGTAGCAGAAAGTATTATAAGAATACACCAACACAGGAAAGGAGATTCTGCCAATAGGAATGACTGCAATTAGGGATACAGACAATGGGCAAGAGGGAGCTGTAATTTACTAGAGAAAAGTGTCAAAGAAATCAAGTTATTGGGAGCAAATAACTAAAGAGGGAGAGGTAACAGAATGGGAAGATCCCAAGAATTTATTTGGACTGCAGGTTAGAGATTGCCTTCCCTATCAATGATTGATATCAGAGTATAGGCAAAGAGAAAGAAATAGGGGGTCCTAAATGAAAGAACAGCAGTGGTGAGGTTTTTAATAGAATCTAGAACAGAAGCTGCTGTTAAAAAAGGAATAATTAGTAGAGCATATAAAATAAGGCATGATAACTATAATAATCAACCAGAGGAGGTTAGAAAAGATTGGGAAGGGAGATTGGATAAGCAATTCACAAAGAAACAATGGGGGGTATATGTATGTCTTCCAAATATGCAACAAAATTTAGAAGATTTAGGATTTTTGCTTGGAAATGTTTGTATTGGTATTTTTATACCCAAGCAGACTCCAGAGAATATTTCCTCAGGTAGAGAGCAAATATTGAATGTGTGATGGGGAAGAAAAGGGTAATTGGGAACATATTTTCTTGGAGTGCAGAGTTGGGAAACTTTAAAGATTCCCTGCAGACTACTGTATCAGAGATACTGGGTGAGCAAACTGGTGTATCTAAGGAAATTATTTTTCTGAGCTATGATACAGAATCGGTATTGCCTAGACATAGTAAAGCCTTGACGAGTCTAATTATGATGACTGCCAAAAAAGCAATTACTAGAAAATGGAAATCAAAGTCTAAATCAACTGTACTAGAAGTAGTGAATATAGCAACAGAGATAAAAAAACTGGAACTGGGATCTTTAAAATAGGGCAGAAGCAAATTACATAGGAAAAAATATGAATTATGCAAACAATGCATACAGGGGATGAACAAGGTTTAAAAGAAGGCAGGACTTGAATGAATTATGTAATGTTTGACTGACAATGACTGGGTAGATTATACGTGACATATAATGTTTGCAATTAAAATTATGTCAATATGGTTTGTAATGTATAATGTTTGCAATAAAGCTTATGTCAATATGGTTTGTTTTTCTTTATATAAGTGTATGAGTGCCTATATCATAAGCAATCATTTAATAAAGATGTTTCTGTTTAAAAAAAAAAAGGATTAAGCCAACATGGGAATGGAGAAAGGAGATTCTGACAATAGGGATGACTGCAATTAGGAATATAGAGGACAGACAGGAGGGGGTGGAATTTACTGAAGGAAGATAGCAAAGGAACCAAGGTATTGGGAGCAAATAATTAGAGAAGTAAAGGTAATACAATGGGAAGAGAATAAGAAGACATTTGGATTGCAGGATTGCCTTCCCCATCATAGATTGGTATCTGAGTATATGCAAAGAGAAAGGGATAGGAGAATCCTAAGTGAAATACCTGCATTGGTTGAGTTTTTAACTGAATCTAGAAATGAAGCTGCTGTTAAAAAAGGTATGACAACAGGGCATATTAAATACTGCATGCTAACCATAGAATTCAATGAGAAGAGGTCAGAAAATATTGGAAAGAGAGATAAGATATGCAATTCACAAGGAAACAATGAGAGGACATAGGTATGGCACCCAAATGTGCAACAAAATCTAGAAGATGTAGTATTTTTGCCTGGAAGTGTTTGTATAGTTTTATACCCCAACAAACTCCAAAGACATTTTCCTCAGGTAGATGGCAAATGTCGGAGGTGTAATGGGGAAAAAAGAGGTAACTGGGAACAATTGTTCTTGAAGTGTATTGAGTTGGCAGACCTTAAAAAATCCCTGCATAGTACTGTGTCAAGAATACTGGGTGAGTAAATTAGTGTAACCAAGAAAATTATATTTTTGAGCTGGATACGGGATCTAAATTGCATAGATATTCTATTCTATGTATTGCCTTGGACTTTGTCTTCCCTTGTATTGCCTTTTTTAGGCAAGGTCAATTTCCTCAAATTACTTACATAGTCAAATAAAATATTATCACAGAAGTACTGCTTAATGCTAGAAGCCTAACCAAGAAGTTGCAATTCTTACTGGCATTCATAACTATTGAAAATATAGATATATGTGCAGTTACCGAAACATGGCTTCAAAGTAGTGATAGTACCATCAAGTGCAGGGTTCCAGTGTCTTTCACTCTTTCAGACCAAAAAACACCAAAAATGATTATTGGAGGGGGAGTGTCTGTACTTCTAAGAAGCCAGTTCATCTCCAGACTCCAAAGAGAGGGGAATGACACTGACATCCTCCACATCCTTCCTACGGTAAATAAAACTCTGTAACCCATTCATGTCACCTGCAGCCCATGAGGCATATAGAAACAAACTGATGTCCCTCCCTTTTGAACCCAACACTATTCTTGTGGGAAACATCAACAATCCTTCCATTAACTGTGAACAAGCACCTCAAATAAGCATACAGAACAATTCCTGGTTTTCATTAACACCAACTCTTTAAAACATCTAGTTCAAATTCCAACTAGGGGTTTAAAAATATTGTATCCTGTCCTCACCAATATAGCCCCCCATGTTCAAAATCTACAGTTACCACATCACTTGTCAAATCTGTCTGCCATTCAATAACATTCACTATGAAAGTAAAACCTGATTTACTACAAAACAAATCTGTTTTAGAGTCTACTCTAAGGCAAACCTATTCCAGCTAACTGAATGTCTAATGACATGTAAGTACCCTCCTCACCTAGATGACATCATCTTGCATGAGCCACATTCACAGATAGTTTCTATGCCCACCTCAAAGCATGCACTGAGGTACTGATCTCCATAAGGCACAAATACATCATGTTCAGGAATAAATCCCAGTAGTAGAGCCTACTATAAACAAGCTATAAAACAAGAGAAAGAAACCCATGCCCATAACAGCAAACATAATATCAATCCACTGGAGGAGAACTCAAAAATCAACAAAGAAGTCCAAAAGCAAGTGTGAATTAAAAATTGTCATCCATGCTAAAAAGAACAACAAAGCTTTCTTCATCTATGTCATAAACCTTACAAGTACTGTCCAACACTATACATGGCACTAATACACAACAACAGTAACACATACCTATCCCCTGAAGACATGGGCAACATACTAGCTAACAAAGTAATCTCAGATTTTATCCCCTATATCCCCCATGATATTAGCATACTCACACTAGCCCCTCTGATCAACTCTAAGCAAGGCTTGAGTGCTTTCTACAAGGCCCAAAACACTTGCCTCATTGATTCATTGATCTAGCTACTGTGCTGGACTGCCTTCTTAGCACAAGGCACAGTCTCATAGACTCAGTACTAAACTTTTTCAGTCTCAGCCTCTCCACTGGATTTGTACTAGAGGTGCAGAAAATTGCTTTAGTTATCGCTCTCCACAAAGAGAGCCCCATTACTGCCCCTAGAAATTATAAAGCTATATGCTTCACCAACCTTCTCTGTAAAGCAATGGAACTTATTAATAAGGACATAGGTAGTCTACAAGTCTTGCACCTAAGCCAGTTTGGTTATGTGAAATGCAGATGCTGTCTCCTGAACCTGGTGGATTTCTTTGAACAAGTTGACTGAAGTTTTAGACAGGCAAATTGATTCACTGCCTACCTGGACTTGGTCAATGCCCTTGACACCATCCCACATTCTGGTATTATTTGTAAGTCCTGGGACCACTTATTTTTGGTATTTATTTCTCTGATGTTAAGGTCGACATCAAGGGCCTGTGGCTGACCAAGTCTGCAGATGACTACAAACTCAGAGCTATCACAAATTCCCTGTACAAATTCCAGATTATCCAGGAGGTCATAATACTCTCAGACTAATGATGACTAAACCAAGAAATGCACCAATGTGTCCTTTGGCAAACATGAGCACCCATGCACCCACCACGCAAAATACCCCTTTGAAAACAGACTCATTTATTAGGAACCTGGACAATTTTGTTGAGAATGAACTATCTTTTGATCATCATGTATCTACTGTTATTCAGAACTCACATTATCAGGCTGATCACAAAGAGTTTATCTTCAAAGTCTAAGGAAGTTGTTGCACC
This sequence comes from Protopterus annectens, assembly GCF_019279795.1. Classification (NCBI taxonomy): domain Eukaryota; kingdom Metazoa; phylum Chordata; order Ceratodontiformes; family Protopteridae; genus Protopterus; species Protopterus annectens. Next base: position 1,386,780,962 of record NC_056746.1, on the reverse strand, counting down.
TTTCTACCCCTCCCCTCATCAGGCCGATTATAGTCTAAAGTGCCTATTTTGTTAAATACTTGCATAAGTTTATGATTTGGATTGAGAGATTGCAGGGTTTACTCAGTAAGATCATCGAATTGAGAGATTGTAGGGTTTGCTCACTAAAATCATCGGATTGAGAGTTTGCAGGGTTTACTCACTAAGATCATCGGATTGAGAGATTGCAGGGTTTACTCACTAAGATCATCGGATTGAGAGATTGCAGGGTTTACTCACTAAGATCATCAAGGACATGTTTGCCTTAAGTTACAATGACTTCCTTAAAGCACTTTAAAAATAAAATGCAGCCTGAGAGAAGAGACTTTCTCAAGCATCCGGAAAGAAGACAAAGTAATTCTACTCCACAGAGATATTGGCAAACACAAGCTTATGAACTGCAGGTCCATCTCTATTCACAGTCCCCTTTCCAAAATGTGTAAATCCTAGTATACACTCAGCTAACTGATCACTTGACCTCTAATAGCTTGATCACAGAAAGCACTGTTTTATACATGGCCAGAGTACACAAACTGTTTAAATTGATATAAGAAACCATATCTACTAGATGTGATAACAAACCAATAAGTATGGCACATTTTCTAGACTTTCCCAAAGCATTTCATAACATTCAAACAATTCATCAAAGAAAACTTGGATTCTCTCCAACAGTACTGAATTAGTTGAAATCATACTTTATAGATAGAACTCAAGCAGTCACATGGCAAAGCTTACTTGCAAAATTGTATACCACAAATATCAGTCCTCGATCCCCTTTTCTTTTCCACTTTTACTAATGATGTAGCACAATATACAAACACCCTTAAACGTCTGCAATAAGCAGATGACTGACCACACAATCTTATGCAGCAGCAAAGACGTTGACACCCTCATATCACAGAGGCAACCATCCACTGACATACTTAAAAACAGGCTGAAGGACAAGTAATGCTTTTCAGTCAAGCAAGTAACTCAGCTGCTGAAAATACAGTTAAATTCAACAGTACAGTGAGATTGTACAGCATTGCAGATACTTGTGTTACCTTAGAATAAACTCACCTTTGAATATTTTAATATAAACAAACTAAAATCTTGGTTCCCCATATGGTGTAAATAAATACTTATCCTTCTGCAAACAGGCAATCATTGGTCAGCACAATCTTACTGCCCAAACACGTTCATGGATTGAGTGCCATAGGAAGTATAACAAATCAGTTCAAAAAAAGCTAAAATCTACATATTAAATGCCCTGTGTTATCACATTTACTTCAATGGCACTTTCAAGTTAGAACTCTAATACCTACTTCACATTCAGAAAAAAAAAGACTAACATGGAAATTGGTGAAATGGACACCTCAATCATTACTCCCTTGACTATGGAACACCCTTGCAATAAAGCTAAAAATACTTGACAACCCAAACACTTTCAGACAATTGTGTAAATCCCAAGTTCTTACAACAATATCACGGTGTAAGTGTAATCCAACATGGCTTTGACATTCACTCACAATCTACTATACATAAATAAATGCCCAGCTTTGTCAGATTTACACAACTGGCATTCCTCAGTCAGAACTCTGAGAGCTAACAGCAAATACCTACTTCACATTTCCCAAAGTGACTCTACGATTGGTGATACGGTACTACAAGCATCAGTGCTGTGGAACACCATCCCACTAGAACTAACAACACTTAACAATCCAACTACTTTCAAACAATTGTATGAATCCCACCTTCTTACAAGAATATCATGCTGTAAGTATAATCCAGCATGACTTTGACAACTTTACAACCACCTTTATGCTATTGTCTTACTTTTGTGTTCCCCCAGTCTTTCTCTAGTTCTGCTTTTATGTGCTAATAACCAAAATACTTTGAATATCACATCTTCCTACCACTAAAACCTTTTTCAACCCTTGTCTTCTTTAGTACATTTTCTGATCTTACCTAACCTCTGTTATCTCCACATTAATAAACAAAACTTTCTGCATGTAAGCAAAATGTGTCTACCTCTTTACACACAGCAATCAGTACCTCAGATGTCATTATGACTTGATTCACACAGCATTTGTTTTCTGTTTTATGCTCATTCATACTCAAATCCCTCTGAAAATGTTTTTTTTTTCTAAGCAGGACTAGCCCATTCAACAAAATTTGAATAAATAAATAAATAAATGTCAGTAGAGTCTGGCATTATTGGCCTGAATATATAAATAAAGACCCATAAAATAAGGGAAGAGCTGTTGTGCATTAAAAACCCCATAAAGTGGAATATTTCTATGTCTTTAAGGGGTAAAATATATATATATATATATATATATATATATATATATATATATATATAAATCTTGTCATCTCAATGAACAAAATATGCTGGAGGGATAGGTTCCTGACCCAGAGACTCCCCATACTCTGGGATAGACTGCATATACATGTCAAACAGAGCGCCTCCTTGGCCTTCTTCAAAAGGAACCTTGACGATTGGATGGGAGATAGGAAATTCACCCCGGGGATCACGTCAGTCATTCTGCTAGACAGGGGTCCAGGGAAGTAAATAGTGTGGGAAGAAATATCCAGGGAATTGTTATGGCTAGGCTTGTATAGGCCCTAGGGCCGATAGCCTAGTACCAACCTATGAACCTATGTATATATATATATAGTGTGTGTGTGTTTGTATTTTTTACGGAAATATATGTGTTCGTCACAATCTCAGTTTTTAAATGCTGACTGATGATCTCAAAATCCAGCCATACTTTGAAGGCTGTTTTGACGCCATTTCTCCAAATTCTGTCCTGGAATTTGTTAGAGAACTTTACCCCCATAACTCCTCTCTGTCTCTCTCTCTCTATGTATATATAGAAACCAACTCCAAAGTTGCACTAGATATGTATATATTGTGAAAAATACTGCAGCTCACCCTTCAAGTCTTTGTAGTTAATATGGCTTTATTTACAAGGAGAATAAAATACATGCTGACTTTGCCAAAAGAAAAGAAATGGTTTGCAGTCCACAACATAAATGTCTCTGGTTTTTAGAAATCTAAATGGTCTGTGGCCTTATAACCAATTAATTCCTGAATTATATAGAATTTTAATTTAGCTTATGTGGTCTCTTAAATTTAAAGGTAAAAGCACCTGAGGTGCTCAGTATTATCCCAATAAAAGTCATAGTCACTATTCTCTCGTCAGATGTGGAGGTGAGAACCAGGACTCTGCTTGAGCAAACCGATCCCTCTGATGTGTTCCCTTCCAAAAACGATAATCTGGTCTACAACTCTTATTGTGTTCACCAGCTTCTTCAGATTCCTTTGGAACTTCTCTTTTTGATTGGGCTCAGCAGTCCCTCCATTAAATACACTTTGCTTACATCAGAAGACCATTCTTCATATCATAGCACCAAGTATTCTGCATTAAAGGGGTAATGACGATATTCAATACAAATACTGGTAACATCACAGAAAGCTCAAATAAAAAGTCATATACAGTAAACCAATAAAGCACATCCACTCAAACCACATTACTATTATACATGTGTATATATATATATATATATATATATATATATATATACACATACACACACACACACACATACATATATATGTGTGTGTGTGTGTCTATATATCTCTACTCGTCCGTGTCAGAAGATCAAAGTTCTACAATGTCGAATGTCATATGGTCAAGATCATATGATCGAATTGCCAGAATGTCTAAGCTTCTGTATGGAAATCGCGGTACAGTGGGGATCAGGGAATTTACTCTTTTCCTCACTGTAGTGTAATTGCAAAGCTGGTATATATAATATGCAGGGGATGTGGGGAGCTTGCCCCCCTGCAAAAACAGATTTTATAGTGTTCGATGTTCTGGCAATTCGATCATATAGTCTCGACCGTATGACATTCGACGTTGTGGAACTTCGATCTTATTACGGACCCACACATACACATGCATATATATATATATATATATATATATATATATATATATATATACACACATATATATATATATATATATATATATATACACACACACACACATATACATACATATAAATATATAAATATATATATGCAAATGTGTATATATTGCAGCACACTGGAGACATTTTCTTCAATTTAACAGCAGTTTACTTAAAATGCAATAAAAAGAAGTCAGTTACTTCCTCAAAAGGTAAATAAATGGACATACACTATTCACAGCACTTGCAGTTCAGTTTAATATTTAAACTCAGAAACCCAACAATCAATACAATTCCTTTCTTAATGTTGCAGATCAGATTAAGTTGCCGGTACCTCCAAGTTTATGTACAACTTAGACTTCTAGTAAATCCACAGTTAAGTCTGTACCCCATAGGTAAATCCATAGCTTCTGGTACTTCACAGATAATCCTGTACCCCATAGGTAAATCCATAGCTTCCAGTACTTAACAGGTAAGCCTATACACCATAGGTAAATCTATAGTTTCTGCTACTTCACAGGTAACCCTGTACCACATAGGTAAATCCATAGCTTCTGGTACTTCACAGGTAAGCCTGTACCCCATAGGTAAATCCATAGTTTCTGGTACTTCACAGGCTGGTTCACCAGTTCCTCTTCTGGTACCCCAGTTGTCTCCACTCTTAGTCTTATAAATCTCTCTTCAATGGGAGTGAATGTCTCTGCCTGTTTAAGCTACAGGCCTTCCTTCTAATAGTACCTTGGCAGGCACTTTATAGTCGACTAGTCATTACAAAATTTTATGACTGAGTTACCTAGTATATACACAGCATGGCTGACTATTACAGGCTTTTACTACCAACGTACATATCATACAGGCAAACACCTAAACTTTTTTGCCCAAGAATTGTGGACAGGGCCAAAAACAATTGGGACAAGGGACTAAATCAGGGACAAATTTTAAACATTACTCTAATTCAGTTAAAAAAAATAATAGAACAAAAGGTCTAGTGAAAACATACATTTTCTGAAAAATAGGAAGCATGAAACTTTAACGTTTGGCATTATTGACTGACTGTAATATTCAGGCATTTACCAGAAGATCAAAAATTTTTCAAAGGAGAGGGCAAAATATGAGGCAAAATTAGGGAGAGCTGAGAGGTATGCATATAAGCAATTTTATACAAGTAAAATAGTTAATATGCCACAATTACCCCCTTTCTCCCAGTATAAAACTCCTGGTTCCAACTAAACTAGGATGCATTATGGGATGGAAATAAGTTATTCACATTTCTGCTTTTGTTGACTGGCCTATGTTTTAACAGTAAACATAAATAGCTGAAGGGGTAAAGCCCACCTGTATAATTTGGATCGACATTCCTTTGTCTATATAACCATTGCAGGGATGTAGTTCCATGGTCAGTTATCTGTATGAGTACATGGTCAGTTATCTGTAGGGATGCATGGTCAGTTACCAGGATGAAGTTGCATCCTATTAAAAATATTGTAGGAATCTTACTACCTACTTGATAGTGAGACATTCGTGCTGTCTTATTTTGATTATGCTGGACACAGAAGTAACTGAAAATACAACTTTTATACAGCTCATGTTTCTTCATTCAAGACTGAAAAAAATATATCGGAAGTATTCATAGTCCTGCTCTACACAAATGGATAAGGCGAATGACACCACCTATATGCAAAGGTATATGTAAATGAGCTACATTGTTTTTTACATCTGCAAAGCCTGTGAAGAAATGCCCACCACATAAACAGTACTGAGCTGAAACGAAGTAAAAAAAATAGGTACAAGCTGTGCAAGAATGTGTAAATTCTTTGGCACATATGTGCAACTTCAGCCTATATTCGTAAGTTGCCAAGAAACCTCATATATTTTCATAAATCAGCAGTAAGCACCAAGTTGCACGAGTACAGTGGCACTTGATGGTGAGCACTGTTGGCTAGTAACATAGCAACTTTGCTAATATTATTAGACTAGGAAGGTGCCCCTTTATGGACCCAAATTTGGACATTTATAAGTATGAAAAGGAGGAAGTTAAGAAAGAAGGACAAAGGGGAGGGAGAGCAGACAAATGCAATACTGGTATTCATTTCTGAATGCTGGTATGGTAATGTACAGAAGACTCAGAGGGATTTGCCAATCACACCCCAAAACACTTTGCCCTATTATAGCTAAACTACTGATGAAATGTGCCACACTCAAGCAATGCCAGTTCAGATGCAGGCAACAGCTTTAAAATACCATACATTACATTCCACTCAATTAGAATTACAGAACAAATGACTGTAAAACAGATTTGCATGGAAAGTTTGTTGTGGCCACAACATTGTCTGTCTAGCTGTTGGAAATTGTATACATATTATTATTAATAATGTATTAATACTGAAGTTGTCATACTTTCTGTACAACCCTGGCCTAATCTCCACAACTTGTGCCATCGACTAGGCAAGCTGGTCTGGGTGGCACCGCTGCAGGTTGTCATACTGATGCTTGCACTGTTCACCAGTTTTGGGGTTGTCTGTCAGAGTAGTCAATTTACCACCAAGTTCCATACAAATATTTTTTTAAAAAAACAGATGTAATGCCACCTGGTCCTCTATGACTCATACAAGTAGATAACAGTTTTGGTGTCTTTAATGCACCAGCTTGGGGCACCTCCCCAAGCTCACACAGAAGAGCTCATTTCTCTACCCAGGTTCAATACAGAATTATGTCCAAGTTATGAAAGTGAAACTTCAAGGGTGTGAACCATATCCTCTGCAATGATATCAGTTGTTAAGGTAGCTAACAGCCTGCATTCATATCCACTTAGTCCCCGAAAATTCAGGCATAAGTAGTGCAAATGCATCTCCAAGCTCTTGTCTGCATAACAACTTCATAACTTGAAGTAAAATTGCTGAAATTTTCTGTCACCTTTCTATGTGCTGCTGTTTACTGCTTTTATGCAAAAATTGTTGAAAATCCAGAATTAAAGCATAGCTGCAGTTAAGATAACACTGTTGTTTATTGAGAATAGCTTCTGAATTAGTGTTAATGTAAAATTCTTATTGAAAATATTTAAGTATGAAGTGTAGTGACATTACTGGATAAAGGTAATTTTTTCATATATTGTACATACAAAATAGATTCAGTTATAGGGTCGGCACTACAGGGGGACACATGGGAGCATGTGCCCCCTGTGAAAGTGTGTACCACCCCAACTACCCTACTCCCTGGAATACTAAAAAAAAAAAAAAGCTCTCTCACTCAGCTAATGGCATGCAAGCGTGATTGTCTGTTTTCTATAAGCATGTTTGTATTTTATGGAGAGCATGGGACTTTTGAAAAGGTTCCAAGAGATGCCTTTTTCACTGCATTTTATGCAGCAGTCATGATAAAGTATGTGTGCATGTGAAAATGCTGCAGTTAGACAGAAATTTGTGGTTAGGTGACTTGCTCAGAGTCACACAACTACAGGTAGAAAGAATCAAACCTCATACCCTTGTTCAGCTCATTAAGAGTGTGGAGTTAATCTGTTAGACTTCCATTAACCTCTTTGTTTTTTGGTAAATCAGGTATTAGAGTTTCATAGTTCTAAATGTCTGGAAAATACATATCCATGCAACACCTATTCTATTAACCTTTTGATGAATTATAATTGTTTGGAACTTAGGACTCTGAGGTGTTAATGAATTGCTTCCTGTAGTCAGAAAGTACAGGGTTTAAATCCTTCCACCTACATTTGCCTACTATATGACTGTGAGGACTCAGACAGTACTCCTTGGTCATCCCTGGAAAGGGAAACTTTCTCCAGTGATTTTACCTGGTTAACAGATAGATTAAAAAAATATAGTATTTAAAGTGTTTCATTGCAGTTTGCCTATATATTGCAATACTTTCTAACTTAAGTGCCATGATGTATTTAACAGCCCATCCTACCAAACCACCCCAGCCTGATAGCTTAGAGGTCAAGGTGCAATATACCATGAGAACCCTTTGGGACCTACCCATAAAATCACCATGAGTTGAATTCAACTCAAGGGCGTACTTAGGTTCATAGGTTCATAGGAGGGTACAAGGCTATTGGCCCTAGGGCCTATATAAGCCTAGCCAAAAATGTACCCTGGCTTTCGCCACCCAAGAAAATTATTTTCCTGTGCCTCTGTCGAGCAGAGCCACAGAAGTGATCCCTGGGGTGAATTTCCTATCTCCCATCCAATCATCAAGATTTTTCTTGAAGAGTGCTAATGAGGAGCTCTGTTTGACATAGATAGGTAGTCTGTTCCAGAGTATGGGAAGTCTCTGGGACAGGAATCTATCCCTCCAGCATGTTCTGTTTATTGTGGTGATAAGGTTTAGGTTCCTAGAGCGTGTAGCTCGGAGGGATTGGGATTTCTTTAAGTGGAACATGTCCAACAGCTCTGGGTTTGACATAGCTTTGTATGTTAGGCAGAGATCGCCTCTGAGTAGGCAATATGCGATGGAGTAAAGCTGGAGTTTTTTGAGACGGTCTGCGTAGGGCATCTGTTTGAGGCCAGTAATCCTCTTTGTGAGGTATTTCTGTGGCCTTTCCAGTTGTTGTAGATAATACCTAACAAACTTATGTGGATGGTTTCTTAATAAAAAGATCTATAAACTTTTTATTAAGAACATGCTCCCATAATTCTATTATATCCCTCACTGATGTTACTTGTGGGATAGCATATTAACCTATGAACTTATAACGCATTTCATCACTGTCAGTAAATAACCAGGAAGTTACCAGACCATTACTTTTAGTTTTGAATCCAGCAGGTTTTTACTGTTGTCTACCTGTAATCAAAGCCCTCAAATCTTACACACTAAAATGCCACATATATCCTTACATTCCATTTGCAATATACACTTAGCCATGGTGTAGACAATAAATAAATACATTTTTGTTGTTGTACAGTCTTTCCATAACTTATCTGTGTAGTCCTTTGCAAACTCACACCATTTTGTCGAACAATTAACATATTTTGGTACAGAGCCTCCTGAAATAGTGATTATGGCCAAGGCAATTTCCGGTCTCCAGTCAGTACTAGAAACAATGAATATGTCTGCTTTTTGTCAACAGATGTTAGAAAATAATTAGCGGAGCTGTACTGACTTTATCACACTGTATTTACCAAGTAATACTCTCCATCTTAAACATAAGAATAAACACCGTATACTTAAAACACCATACTGTTATGAATTGTTTTTGCCTATAGACACAAAATAAAATAAAATGCAAAGAAATAAATGTATTAATTAAGAGTGTGAGGGAGTCACCCTTTCATGTCCTGCCTATCATGAATAAAATCCAGATGCCATTTCATCTTACAGTTATGTAGTTCTAAAGGTAAGAAGTCACTGGTCTCCTAGGGTACATCCAGGTATGCAAAGTGCCTAATAAATATTATTTGCACTCTGTATTGAAGTGATTTGCTGATGCTGCTAACATTTTGTTATATCAACCAATTAGTCTCTGGTTAGTAAGGAATAATTACAAGGTACTTCAATTCACTTTGTTTTCCACAAAATATTGAAAGTTCACACACAAAGTTGACACATTGATCTGTCAAAGCTTTAGGAAAATTTGCTCTACATAAAGGATCCACAATAAAAGATTGCAGAATTAAACTGAGTGCAGTATTATTGACAACTGAGCACTGACATGGTGGATTAAATGAGCCACACAAAGCACAAATGAAGTGTTTTTGTAGGGGAGCAAAAAACCCTGTACCCCCCAAAAGTCACTGAGCCGTAGAGAAAGGACAAACACCATATACAGTTCACTGCTAATGACAAGTGAGCTTGCTTTTGTAGCCCAGATGGCAGTGATTACCTGCCATCCATGCTGCGTTGGTTCTATTATTTAATAATGATATTGTAAGGTTGACAAATATTTGATTACCACTGGGTTTACTAGACAATATCACTTTCATTTTTTGGTCTTCATGGTCATTTATCAGGCTTTGCTTATGAGTTGACTGGAGATTTGTCTGGCATTTCTCTCCTGTGTCCAGCCTTGACAATACATTACTGGACTGAGGGATTTGCTGCAGTTCACATATTTCCATATATAATACTGCATCTTTGGCACTGAGTGTTACAGTGCCTTCTTTATTTTACAAACAACCACAGTGCTGCTGCTATTATCAGGTTGCACCGAGTAGATCTGTCGCTTTAACTGGATGTCTCTTTTGTTGCATATTACAGAGAAACATTCTAACATTCAAGGACTGCCATTTTGATTATGGTTATTGTGTTTCATGTTCAGCAGTTAAACATCAACACTGAATCTGGACTTTGTTTTTTTTTAATTGAAAAAAGGAAAAACAAGGACATGGATTTAATTATTTCTGTATTTATGTCATGATTGAAGGTGCCGTTATTATTTAGATACTGTTTACTGGGAGACTCGGCCAAAAGGGCAAATCTTCTCCATTGCTTGTTGTAGTTATTGTAAAGTAGGTACTTCTGTAATTTGGAAACTCACCCATCTGTAGGAAAAGCTGAATCCTGAGACACGATTTAACAACTCACAGTATAATTAAGCGTCCAGTGAAAACGTGACAGTTTAAGGCTAATCTGTTCATCCCTTTATGGGATTTGTGTACAAGATAAGGTTATATGCAGATGCAAAGGACATCTGTGCATATTACTGCAACCTTATCAAGAAGGGACACCTCAATGCTTCTGTACAAGATAATGTCATATAAGTGAACCAAAAATAAAAATGTGAAATGTTATGTTTTATTTCTCACCTGTTGTGCAGGAATATGTTATTGCCTATTTATTGTCTATTGTTATTGAATACATTATGAATTTATTATGTCAAAATATATCAAGATTATAGAATGTGACCTGAGAAGCTTTAAAGTCAGACATTTTACCCAGTCCTATGAGGAGGCCAGATTTGTTTTGTAAAAGACAGTGTTTTGATTGTAATATCATCAGCCAGAAGCATGCAACAGCCATGGAGAGGAAGCATTAACCTTTTGTAATGTTTTGTGACAAATGTGCAGAGTTAATGAGGAAAACATCAACAAACTAGTAGGTAACAATGGTGCTGCCCTTCTTTAAAGCAATGATTATTTTAACATAAAACAAATACTAGAAATGTGAATTAGAATGATGGGGGTTCATCAAGGTTCAGATGAGTCCAATATTGTTCATACTAGTGATGGACTTCATTAGCCAACAGGTTGAAGGAGCAGGTCAACAAAGCTGCTATATGCAGATGATGTGGCATTACAAGCAGACTCTGTACAAGAATTGTAGCAAATGATAGGGGAATGGGAAGCACAACTGAAGGCACATGGGATGAAACTGAGTACAGGCAAGACAGTTGCCATGGCAGCAAATGGGAGAATCAGAAGACGCTGAAAACTGAAATAGAAGGGGAAATAGTGGAACAGCTTAACAGCTTCAAATATCTGTGAGTGGTGGTTGAGGAGAAGGGAAGTGCAAATGAGGAAGTCAAAGCTAGAATCACAGGGGCTACAGCAAAATGGCACAGGGTGACCAGGGGTAGACTGTCAGGCTTCTTAGGAGGTGGAGGTTGGGAGTATGGGGCCAAAGAAACTGCAGAGAAGGTATCCAATAATGCAGCCAACACAGGAGGGACAAGAGAATGTTGAAGAGAGTCCTTTAGCAACAACTCATAATACCTTTACTGGACGTATGATACTGGAGAGAAACCCGATTTAAGTACTCCATCATACACAGGACTGTGTCTCCAAAGGATAATGAGGAACAACAGATTCCTTCTCTGACCCACAGTCTAAAGGAGAGGGCAACTGACAGCAGTAAGTTAAGGAGTCAGCATCAGAGTCAGAATCCTCATCTGAGGCCTCAGATTCTCTTGTCCTTTTGGGGGTAGAGGACTAAGGAGGTACACAAACTGAAACCCCCTGAGGAGGTTTTAAAGCCATCAAGGCACTGAATAAGCCTTGAGTGAAGTCCTGCCATTCTCTTTGTGGCTCCCTGCTGGCACCACATGCTTAATCTTCTGCATTTTCTTTAAAGAGACATCCCGTTTGAGAAAGCATGATGGCTTGGACCCCTGCCTGGATTTGATCAGGGTATCCAGCACCTCTTCCCTAATAAGGATCTAAGGAATCCCTTTACACCTGTCAAGGATGATCAGCTGGGGCCCCCCTCAACATCCACTGTAGACATATGCAAGGCCTCTGAGGATGTGTGAGAAGCCAGTTTCCCTGCCAGCCTCCAAGAAGGTCGCTGCAGAGGAAACCAATGGCAGTACTAATGGTCCTCCAGATTCTCATTCACCTCAAGAGAGACATCCAGAGGAGGCTGGATAGCAGAAGTCTTAGGCCTAGATTTCTTGGCCTTTTTAAGTGACTGCTGTACCTCAGGGTGAGCAGATTCTGCCATGGTACTTTGGGTCATCAATTTGAGATGTTTTTCAAGATAAGTAGAAAGGGAAGAAAGATGGTGACAAAGCCTGACAGGTGGAACACTGAGTGTGGTCATGGGAAAACAGACTATCATGGCAGTCATTATGGGGAGTCTGCCTCCCACACTGACATTTCATCTTCTTGTATGACATCTAACCCACTATAAAACAGAAGAGAAAGAAAAAGGATCCCCAACAGGGTACTTATCTGAAAGCGCAGACTCTGTATAACCAGCACAGTGAGGGGAACTCAAGACACACATTCGATAATGGTGTTTGGAATGGTGTCAACAGAGTTCTGGGTTGGGAACATTTGTATATCACCTTTATGCCCCACACTTGCAATGGGAGTGTATGTCTGATGCATGCTGTTCTTGGGTAATAAAGGCTTTGTTATACTGGCCGGACATTGGGCTATCCTTGGAAGGAGATCCCAGAGGTGATGAATATTGCAACAGTGATATGGAAGGATATCGAGGTGATTTAGGACTGCCTAATTTGAAAGGATAGTTTACAGCTACACAGTCAAGGTTCAAATAAATGACATAAGCAGCAGATTATAATTCAAAGGGGAAAGTGATGCTGAAGTGGGGCAGGGTGTTCAAGAAATGATAGACTGGGATTTTGGATGGAGATCCTTAAGGAGAATAAAATCAATCATACAGATTATTATAAAGTTGCAGAAAGTATTAGAACAACTAAGAATCTAAACAGTGGGACATAGTCAGCACAAAATGAACTTGTAACCAAAATCAGTCTGACCACCCAGCTCCTCAGAAATGACAAAGACAAATGGGTTACTTTATTAATTAGTTGATTTGTAATTTAAACAAGTCATGTGATTAATCACACTTATTTAAGGTGTATGAGAATTTAGTATCCTGTTCTGATGAAGTCCATGGAGGATGAAAATGCTTAACTGGAGTACAAATTGGATTTATCTTAATATAAAACCTGATTTTACTTGTTCCTGTTCATCTCACTCATTTCTGATGAGCTGGGTGGCCAAACCAGTTTTGTTTATTATAAGAGCTAAGCAAATATGGGATTTCAAAAAGGAGATTTTAGCCAAAAGAGATGGCTGTGAATCAGGGTAAAAATAATAGGCAAGACGAGGCTTGAATTTACTGAAGACTGGCAAAAGAACCAACGTAATGGGAGCAAATCTAGAGAGAGTGGTATTAGAGTGGGAAGAGGCCAAGAAATTGTTTGGACTGCAGGTTAGAAACCATCTTCTCTACTAAGAATTAATACAGAGTATAGGCAAAGAGAAAGGTTAGGGGAGTCTTAAGTGAAAGACCTGCTCTGATAGTTTTTAGTCCAATCTTGAACAGAAGTTACTGTAAACAAAAAAAAAAATAAACAAATAAAAAAAGAGGAGGGGTATAAATTAATAGGGCATATAAAATGTTCCATGATAACTATAGGTTAGAAAAGATTGGGAAGAACACCATAGTACCCTAGCCTAGGATGATACCACAATAGAAACAGAAAATCATTAACTTCAATAATTGGCTTAGTTTCTGGTGTCATTCTAAGGGGATCCAGTTTCTGTCAGCCTGGGATGAAACGATCAATAGACCTCAATGTTTTGCCAGAGATGGCCTTCATTTGTCACCCTTTGGATTTTGGCTTCTGGCAAAGGCTCTTGCCACCCCCATAGTGCCTTTTTTTTGGCAAAATCACAAGGACAAAACTTCCAGCATAAAAATTTAATCAAAAAACAACCTCAAGGTTATGCTGCTAAACTATAGGAGTCTTAGCATGAAACTGCACTCACTGGAAGCAGCCCTCACCTTGAAAGATGCAGACATTTGTGCAGTCATGGAGACCTGGTTCAAGGCTGTGGAAAGCACCCCAGCCATACCGGGTTGCACCTCCTTCCACACTTTCAGACCACAAACTGAAGGCATGAAAACTAAATGAGGTGGTGTATTAATATTCATTAAAGATAAATACACCTCCAGACTGGTCAAACAGTATAATTCCTTGGAGATAGTTCAGGTGCAATCAACTGTTGGTAGGACACCTATTCAATCATTGTCAGTACAAGACCCCCTCCATGAATCAGGACACCCACTCTGCCTATTTGGATCTACTTGAGTCTATTCAAGATACATCCAAACACCATGGTTTTGGGCGACTTCACCTACCCATCCATTGACTGAGTAAATTACTTGTGCTTAAACTCACTTGCCCAATCAACTTCATTAACTCCAATGCCCTGGATCAGCTGGTTGACACTCCCATATTGGGCACCAATATCCTAGATCTGAAGCTTACCAATATGGGGGACCACTGTAGCAACCTCACTGTGATGTCTTCCCTGGTGAGATCTGACCACAGATCAGTCTCATTCAAAGTAACTATCACACCTGTCCAACCCCCAGCAGCAAATAGACTAAACAAAACTTCTCCAAAGCAGATAATAACCTCTTACAGGATGGTATAAATAGCTTCACTGTACCTCCTCCCTCAGATGGAACTGGCAACTATGTCAAGTTCTACACCAATGCTTTATACTTCACCTGTATAACTGCACTGACTCGGCCATACTAGATAGGACCAAAACAAGCTCTTCTAGGAAGAGAAACCTGTCTGGTAGACAACTGCCATTAACAGGCTTTATAATAAGAGAAAGAAATTGCTGTCTAAGAGTAAGAGGGAGTGGGCCCTAAGCTGTAAACACTCCCTTCTCAGCTTAAACAAGAAAATACTTCTTGTGAAGTTCTCCAAAGCAAATTACAAATCCAAATTAGCTTCCTCAACTAAGGACAATCATAAGACATTCTTTAGTTACATCTGTAACCTAAAAGGAAAGGTCCAGATTTGCAGCAAACTGGTAACATAACTAACCTATTAGCCGGCAGGTTCTGTGGAAACTTCACTCCCCTGTCCCCACCACATGTACCTCATGATATCACTAGCACCTGTCCCCTACCTTGCATCTCTAAAGAGCAGGTGGTAAATGCCCTCTTGAAGGTCAGAAACACAGCATCTATGGGACCTAATAACATCCCTGGCTGTGTCCTACATGGGCTCCAACAAGAATTAACAATACCATTGGGTACTCTTTTCAATCATAATCTAAGCACCGGCTTCATCCCAGGTGAATGAAAAATGGCCACCGTTATCCCCTTGCACAAATGTGGTGCTTCCACTGATCCCAGGAACTATAGACCTACTAGCTTGACTACCTTTATCTGCAAGGCCATGAAGTGAATCATCATGGACCTTATCAACAAAGACATAGATAATCTCCAAGTACTTGACCCTACTCAGTTTGGATTTGTTAAAGGAAGATCATGCCTGTTAAACTTGGTGGGCTTCTTTGAGAGTCATCAAGGCCCTGGATGAGGGGAAATCTGTGCATACAGACTACCTAGACTTAGCCAAGGCTTTTGACACTATACCCCACTCAGGCATCATTGACAAACTCACCCAGCTAGGTACCAACCCTTTTATCATTAGGCGGGTCACCAACTGGCTCACTGATAGAACCCAAGTCAAAACAGGGAAATCTACATCCAACAGCAGACTTGTAATCAGTGGTGCTCCACAGGGATCAGTCCTGGGACCTCTGCTGTTCAGAATCTATTTCTCTGAAGTACAAGCAAAAGCTAAAGGTGTGCGGCTGACAAAGTTTGCTGATGACTGCAAACTGGGAGTGGTCATAGAATCTCCAAATGATGTCAACATTCTACAAGAGGGTCTTACACAAATGATTTGTGCCAAAGTCACAGCCTTAAACAAAATGCAAAAAAATGTATTATCATCCCTTTTGGTAAGTGTGATGTTCCTGCTAACTATCACATCAATAACAACACCCTAAGCATGCACTCAGTGGTGAGAGACTTGGGCACACAGGTTGACAGCAACCTTACCTTTGATTACCATGTCACCACAGTGGTAAGAAGAGCATTCTATGTTGCTCATCTCATAAGTGAGGGCACTGCCTCCAGAAAAAAAGAAATAACATCCTTGTACTCTTCCCTCATTAGGCCAATAACTGAGTGCAACACCCCTTTTGGTATGTACCTTTCCAAGCACCTGCAGCAGTTGGAGAGACTACAAAGGTTCATCACATGGAAAGTTCAAGGTCTTCAGCATCTTTCCTATGTGGATCATCTGAAATCACTATCACTTTATTCTGTTTCATACAGACTACTCACAGATTATCTCTGTCTTGCATATAAGGCAATCTCTGACTCTCCTTTATTAGAAATGCTACATATCCGCAAGTCAAATGGCACAAACCTGGTATGTGACATTAACAGAACATGGTGGAGGGACATATCTGTCTCCCAGAGGTTACCACATCTTTGGAACAGACTCCCACTTTATGTCAAACAGAGCACCTCATTGACCCTCTTCAAACGAAATCTGGATGATTGGATGGCTAATTGTAAATTCACCCTGGGGGTTCTACCTGTCTGTCTCTCAGACAGGGGCAATAGGCACTGATTGTGGAAATAAGGGTAACTTGGCTAGGCTTGTAAAATGCCCCAGGGCCATTAGCCTAGTAACTTCCTATGATCCTAAGAGAGACTGGAAAAGTAATTTACAGGGGAACAATGAGAGGACATATATGACTCCTAATTACGCAATAAAGTCTAGAAGATTTAGGATTTTTGTTTAGAGGTGATTGCATAGGATTTTATATCCCAAGCAGACTTCAAAGAATTTTTCCTGAGGTAGATAAATGCTGGAGGCATGATGGGGAAGAAAGGTAACTGGGAACTTGTTTTGGGAGTTTAATGCATTGGCAGATTGCAAAAATTCCCCATGGAGCAAGTGGCTATAACAAAGCAAAAGATTTTTTTGAGCTGGGATACAGGATCTGAATTGCACAGACATAGTAAGGTTTTATTAAGGTTAATTCTGTTGGCTGCCAAAAAAGCAATTACTAGAAAATAGACTGTATTTGAAATACTGAATATTGCAAAAAAGATAAAAGACTTGGAAGTTGGATCTTTAGAAAAAGTAAGGGGCAAATTTCATAGAAATAAATGGAATTTGTGGAAAAAATGCATGCAGAATAATGTTCACAAGATGGAGTGAGGTTTAACTGAAGTCAGGAATTGAGCACTTCATACAATTTTGGACTGAATGACAGTTGTTACAAAGAAAGAAAACCAATCTAATGTACAATGTATACAAATGAAAAAAATGTTAATTTTTTTGTAATGTATGAGTGCCATGATAATACAGATTTTTTTTAAAGTATTTTCTTTCAGAATGCAGTAGCATCTTTACAAAGTTAATCACACTAGGTTTCCCCTTCCTGTCTCTCACTCGCTCAGTGTTTCAGCCTTCTCCCACTTAGAAATATGCAGCTCAGTAAAACTTTAGCTCTCACACCTTTTACGTGTAACACCAGAGAAGCATGGCATAAATACTCTTCAGGTGAAACCTTGTGTAATGGAGAGGGGGTGGGGTCAATGTAAGCATTAGAACAATAACCACATCTGAAGGAGGAGTGCTTTCAAAAAGTCAGAGAATGAAAAATGACTAAGAACAAATAAAAGTTACAATGGCCCTTATGGGCCAACTGAATTAACTGTGGCAAAGATTGCTTCAGCAGGGATGTAGCAAGCAAATTCCATTTAGTAGCCAACAAGCTCTTAGTGCTACCCCCTTCAGACACCTATCACTCAAAAATGAACATATCTCTCAAAATGCTGCCCCCCTAGCACTTAATAAATGTAAGCAACATTTTCAACTTCTTCCCCTAAGACTATTAAGGACATTGCTTTTAGATTAGCAGTATTGTACCTGTTGGTGGAGGCATGTATTTAGGCAGTTGAAGACATAATATGACTGAAAAAAGCCATATTGATGTGATGCTCAGAAAAAAAAAGTACTTATTTGCGTACAAAGGGTATGCCTGGTTTACACCCTTGCTTCCTAGTGCCAGTGAACTATTGCTGACCTGCAGTTTCAGAGGTCTCTTGACATGACCTTTTACTGAGATATTCTGTGTGCGCATGGTGCAGAGGGTTATTGATGTCTCACTATTGCACTCAAGGACTTACTGTCAAACATATGTACAATTTAACCAACAACCTTGTGCCTTTTCCCATCCCTTGATACAGTTATTCTGCCTCAACAGTTATCTTTTCTTGTAGCTGATAACTGTGCCATAATCCATATCTCTCTGAAATAAAATTAGTATACTGGAGTTGGAGCTGTATTAAACACTGTGACTACATCTGTCGGCCAAATAACTACAGTCGCTACTATAGAGCTACTGTTTCATTGTTACTGAGGAGGAAGAATTAATTATGTGCAGTAGTGATCTGAAGAATGAGTTTCAAGAAAGCTTCTCTAAACACAAATGATCTTTAACAAAGTTTCCAGAGGGAGGCTAGAGCCCTAAAAGAGGACAGTGCTATGTAACTAAAAATGAAAGTCCACACCCTGGCAACAAAGATTACACAAAAATATTTATTTATTTAACATTTGTTTACCGGGAAAGTCCAACTTGGAATGAAACCAATTTTCAGCAAAGGCCCGGGGAGAAATGCTCTAGACGTATGTCTTTGTAATGTAGGGGAAACTGGAGAAAACCCACATGAACGCAGGGAGGACATGCAGACTCTGCACAGAAGCCACTCCAGTCGAGAATCTAACCAGAGAGCGTCTTGCTGTGAGGCGACAATGCTACCACTGTGCCATCCAGGTGTGGCTAGAGCAGCAACTAATTCTAGTTTTGACATCTACAGAAGTCAGAGCAGTCAGTAACACTGTTTTTCCATGTTAAGAACCACAAATCAGCCCGATGACCTGGTTGGAATGGATCAAAAGTTAATTTTTCCCCAAAAAAATTAAGACTCCATTGAGGAGCCACCTGTTTTCTATGTGGATGGGTATGAAAAATCCTTTCAAAAGTATCCTGACATGGGAATGCATTGAAAGAGAGGGATCCATGGGCAGACATGCTGAAATGGTCAATAAATGAACCTTGATAGAGAAGTAAGAAAGACAAAGGATATTATTTCACACAGATATTGTAGAATTAGAGAAATACTAGCCTTAAAAGGGTCTTGGTTTTTAGTATGGCATCAACTAGAAAATCTTTTCTATTTTGTAACAAATGATTTCACGGTAGCAGGTTTCTTTGCCTCCATTAATACCTGCTTTAAATCCTCATAAAATAGGTGCCTAAAATGTATTCACACTCTTACCCAGGTAGTTAGATGAAGTTGTTTCAAGCTGAGGTGTATCAAACAACCCCTTTCTTGTGTGAGAAGGTCTAGTCTGTAAGAAAGCTTGTGGTAACCACCTTTGGACATTTTCAAAAGAAGGGAGAACCACTGCTGCATGGGCCAGAGCAGAGTCACCACAATGACTGCAGAGTCTTCTGAATCTTTAGATTGACCCTGGATATCAGTGGATAAGCATATAGAAATGTTCCCAACCAAGGAAATGAGGCTGTACCATTTTTCTGGCCTGCTTAAAAGGAGTCCTAGAACAGAATTTTGCCAGCTGTTTGTTGTGATGGAGGCAAATAGATCTACTGGAAGTGTTCTCCACAGCTAGGTCAAATCATGGAAGACCCCCTAATTCAATTGCTATTTGTGAGGGTCTGTACCTGTTTAGCTCATCTGCCATGATGGTTTGTTCTGACAGAATACATACTGCCTGTAGAGTGAGATTGTACTGAATTGCTATATCCAGGCTAATCTGCACAGAGTGTAAGATCTTTAACCCTTTGTTCATGTACCACATTGCTGTGGTGTCACCTATTGTGATGTTATGAAGTTGTGCCATCTGTGCCAGGGAGAGTAGGGCAGTACATGTGCCAGCATAGCTAGCCAAAGTTTTGTAAATAATTTCATGTTATTTGACTATCACACTGATTTGTACAGATGTTTGAGTTAAAATATATAAAGTTACTTGTATTAAAAATACATAAACAGTAGGTCCTGCAGGACAGAAATAATGCATGCGTGTATATTAGGTTGTATTGTTGTAACTGATCAAATGTGTATGTTTATCAGAGAACCCTGGAAGAGTGAAAAGTTTGAAATTGTGTTATAGCTTTCAGATGCTGCCACAGATCTTAGCAAAGTTCTGTGTGTGTATTGTAACAGAGTCAGGTGACCAGAGGTGATGTCATTCTCTAACCAGCATCTGGTTTCTTTGGAACCTGACAGGAAAGATTTCTGACAGGATATACATCTCACACATCCACACAGACATCATCTGACTTTTGCTGTGGTAAGACACTCTTCTCACATCAGCTTACCTTGCTTTAGTAAGTAGTCAGGTAACAGTAATTCTTTAGTTAAGGACATTTAGTGAGAATAGTTTAGTATTGTTTGCTGCATCTGTGAGAAACTATCCAACTGTATTATTTTTATATATCTGGGGTTGAAACTCTGTTGTTTACTGTATTCAGTATTCTTCTGTTTTCTGTTTTATTACTTATCATTAACTATTTAATACCGTTCATTGTGGCTGATCCTTTAGAGAATACTTTTAACATCTTGCGAGTACTTATGCTTGTTTTAGTGACACTGTGGCCACTCCTGAAAGCCTTGGTGCTTTGGTCACACACTACCATTTGTATTAGTATTAATTTTACACAGTATAATTGGGTACCCTTTGTAAGAGCTTTAGGGTTGCCAACTGGTGGCAGTGTGATTACCTCAGAGTCTGGGCAGAAAGGGGCACAGCCAGTAAGTCTGTGCCAGCTTTTCCCAGGTGTGTGTGTGAAACTCAAATATCCAGGTGTGTGTGTTTCAGCTACTGGGAACAGGGACACAGAGCTCCAAAGTGGTCAGTGTGGAGCAATGAGAATTACTGTTGCCTTGCATCTAATGGGTTTCTGTAGAAATTTAGTTATTATGGGAAAGGGTGGAAAAGCATATAGGAGACTTGGAGGACAACTGTGGACTACAGCAT
The DNA here is from genome assembly GCF_019279795.1 of Protopterus annectens. NCBI lineage: Eukaryota > Metazoa > Chordata > Ceratodontiformes > Protopteridae > Protopterus > Protopterus annectens. The sequence continues at coordinate 1,386,759,667 of NC_056746.1, read as the reverse complement.
CTGTCAGTGGGATTACAGGTTGGTGTTCAGACAGGAAGCAAAAATGTCACAGCATGGTTGTCCTCAATGGCTAAAAATCATAGTTACTACTGACTGACTAATGGATGGACCATTCATGAGGGAGCAGAATAGACTTGCTTAGTTTATCTGCCAAGACATTGGAACTCCCCAGGATGTGCATTGCTACTAGAAAGCAGTAAGGCGACATTGCCCACTTCCACACTCTAGAACAGTGTGTGTTGTACCTTTAAGAAGCATTTCCAAGGACAGCACATGCATATAAATAGCAAGCACATGCTAGCTTCAGTGCCATTTTGAGAGTGCAGCCAGAGTATGAGCATCTATGAGTGTGATAGTTTGTTTACAAGTTTATCTAAGTTAAAGTTAAGCCGCAATCCTGATGTGTTTGTACATAATAAAGCTGCTTGAACAGAACCCACAGATGTTAGTCTGTGTTTATCTAAGTTAAAGTTAAGCCGCAATCCTGATGTGTTTGTACATAATAAAGCTGCTTGAACAGAACCCACAGATGTTAGTCTGTTTTATCCTGACCAGATGAGTGACATGGTGTCAGAACTGCGATTCCAGAGACTGCTTTTTAAAGCTACAAGGTGCAGAGTTAACAGTGAAGGTAAAGTAAGTGAACAGAGTACAGAAAAAGGGCCAGAAATGAACCAAAGGTAATGAAAATTTGCACAAATTATTTATTTTATCAAAAAGATAAAACAGATTACAAGGGCACAGACTGCTTTATTAAGCAAACGAGAGGCACAAAAAGTTTATTAATTAAACAAAATGTTTAAAATTAAGATATTTGATAAAACGATCAGAAAAGTACATAAGGGGTCTGGAATTACCTCAGAATTGCAAAACGAGCATGTTTACAGTAAAATGAGCACAAGAAAATTATAAGGGGCATGCAAAGAGATTAAACAAGCAAAGTGAATATAATAAAAGGGCAAAAGGGCACATTAAGCATAAATAAAAGCAAGGCGACTGCATGTTTTTTGGCAAATTACTGTGTTTTGGCGTAAACCACTATTTTACATTAAGGGCATAACTAAAGTTATTTGAAGTATCTCAAAGTGTGTAAAAGTGCTTACAGTGTATGTTTATTACTGTGCATTTATTCCGAAGAGTTTGTGTGCAAAGTGTAACTATTTCATAAAGTGCAGTCAAAATATAGCCATTTTGAAAAGTTTCTTGTGCTGGGTGTGTCTATTTGCAGAGTGCCACCATTACAGAGTGTTTCTTGCACTGTACAGAGTTATTTAGCAAAGTACAGCCATTTTGGGAAAGTTTCCCTGTGCTGTGTGTTGTTTATTCGCAAAGTGCAGTTACTTCAAAGCGTTGCTTATTCTGAGCTTCTTCTTCCCAGTTTATTTGCACAGTGCAGTTATTTTGAAATATTTCTTACACTGGCATGAGGTAGTTTCTGACTGTACAGTGATTTCAAGAGTATTCGTGTGCCCAGGAGACTTATTTCACAAAGTTCAGTTTTTCAGAAGCTTGTTGTGCTATTGGGCATAGTTACAAGTACGGGCATACATTTCTGGCACATATATGTGTGTGTCTTGTTCATGCATACTTGCAAAAGCTTTCATTGGTATGTGTTAATATGGCAGTGGCATTTTGCAGTCCTCCACTTGTATTTGATCAGAATATTGCAGAGAATTGGAGAATATTTGAGCAAGAGTACGATATTTTTATACAAGCAGCTTATTCTGACAAAGATGCATGCACCAGGCCATTCATTTTGCTAAACCTAGCTGGGTCAGAGGCCATTAAAAGGAAGCATTCATTTGTGTATGCACCAGCAGTATATGAAGAAGGGGAAAACTGTCATATTGTTGTACAGGCTGAACCAAGGAAAGCCCAGAGTGTTTGAAATGCAAATTCAGGGAACTGTGCAACCCCCAGACAAATGTTACACTAGAGAGGCATTTGTTTTACACAAGAGATCAAAAGCCAGGAGAACGTTTTGCAGCTTGTATTACTGACCTGAGAAACAAAACTAAAATGTGTAGGTGTGGTGATTTAAAAGATGAGTTAATAAAGGACAGGCTTGTGTGTGGTATTAATAGTGCTGGAGTGAGAAAGAGTTTGCTTCACGACAGTGATTTAATACTGAGCAAAGCTATTGAGATTTCTCAAATCCATGAAGTTACAGAAAGGCACACAAGTATGCTTGCGAGTGAAAAGAGCATGGTTTCAGCAGGATCCAGAGCAAATGTAGACAGCATGCAACACCTTGCTAGCAGAAACAGGCCTAAGCACATGGCAGCTGTTACCCCTGCAGGTGTGGCAGGTAAAACCCATAGATTTCCAGCAAGTTCTAAGACTAGTTCAGTGAAAAGAACGTGCTCAGTGCAGTACAGGGGTGAGTCAGCAAAACCCAAATCAAGCTTTATTGTTAACTGTCGCAATTGTGGTGCCAATCATGAGTCTAAAAGAGAAAAGTGCTTAGCATTTGGTCAGCAATGCCACAAGTGTAAAAAATGGAACCATTTTTCAAATGTTTGCAAATCAAGTAAATCTCACAGTTATAAAGAATGGTTACTTAAAAAAGTAAGTTGATCATATAGAGAGCTGCAACCCTACTTTCTATGTAGATGGTGTATCAGTAATTGGAGAAAAGGTTGATGCAGTAGATTTATTGGCAAAGAATGAAGTATTTTGTACTGTCCATATCAATGGTAAAACCACTGAGCTCAAAGTAGACACTGGTTCAAAGTGTAATGTTATGTCAGCAGACATGTTTGCTAAGGTGAAAGCTGGTGAGCAACTCAATGTGCCCAGTTGTGCAAAACTTGTTGCTTATGGACATGAAGAAATTCAAACTGCAGGTTCAGTAGTGCTTTCATGTTATGTGGCTAGGAACCTCTACAGCTTACTATTCTATGTAGTCCAAAGATCTATGCAGCCATTATTGGGTCTCAGAGACAGTTTGAGAATGAATTTGCTTTCTTTTACCAAAGAAGTTCATCATATAAGCACATGTCCCAGTTCTAGCATCAGTGAAGCTATTTCTCAGACTATGTTGATGTTTTCAATGGCAAGTTAGGAAAACTGACAGTTGTATATTCTATGAAGTTAGACCCAAAGATCAGTCCAGTAGTCAGACCATCAAGAAGAGTTCCAACAGCTATGCAGAATAAAGTCAAAGCTCATTTGGATAAAATGGTGCAGCAAGGTGCAATTTGTTCAGTTACAGAACCTACTGAAAGGGTGTCATTCATGGTAGCAGCCCACAAAAAAAGGCTCAGATGAAATCAGAATATGCATTGACCCAAGAGATTTGAACAAAGCATTAGAGAGACCACATCATCCTATGTGCACAGTTGAGGAAGTCGCAGCCCTAATACCGAATGCGACTGTTTTTCTGTCTTGGATGCAAAAAGTTCATTTTGCCAAGTGATGCTTGATCGCAAATCTTCATTACTGACTACATTCAGTACTCCATTCAGAAGATATAGATTCCTCAGGATGCCATTTGGAATAAATTCTGCAAGTGAAGTTACACACCCTCATGGCTTCCCTGTGTAACAGGTATGAACAGGTTTCCCCTTGCTTGTTGATGTACCACAATACCACAGTGCAGTTCATCTGAATGGAAATCACACCTCTGGGGAGGAAGTCTTGGAGGCCTGCAATTATAGTAGGACCACCTCATTTCCAAGACACTGATATGAAGCCTGGCCTCTGTTGTAGACCATGTACCTTGGGCTGTCTTCTTTTCGAAATGCCTCGCACACCAAGAGAGTGGCATCCATGGTCCAAATGGCCAGTGGGGATGGATAGGTAAACAGTCATCCCCCAAGAGACAAGAAGGGAGGTCAACCATCACAGAATGTGATGTCTTCATACTGACATGAGTCATATCAGGAAGTAGAGAGGGTTGATGTAACCCTGACCACTAAACAGAAAGGGTTCATTGCAACACTCATATAAAACCCTGATTGTGGAACCAGTATAATCATTGCAGTCAATGATCCCAATAGTCAAAGAACTGGCCCTGCTGGGGGATTGGAGGAAAAGCCTCAAGATGGATAGATTGACCTCTTGATTCTGGGAGTTTAGCAATTTGCAGTGATGTGTCCAGCTGGCACCCTATGAATACTGTTGCTTACACTGGTGTCAGCTGGCTTTTTTACAGGTTTATTGTAATCCCCAAGAGGTGAGGGAATTGAAGCAAGAAACCCATGCATTGGTTCAGTAGATTTCTAGTGGGAGTTAAACACTCAGGACCCTTGCAGTCATAGGTAAGCTGCTACCGCTGCCATGCACTTGGAGAACATCCCAGGAGATATGATGAAACCAAAGGGCAGTACTCTAAATTGGCAATGTCTGGCCCCAACCAAAAGCAGAGAAACCTCTTGGATTGCCTCACTATCTTTACATACTAGTATGCTGCCTGAGGGTCTATTGAGCACATTTAGTCATCCTTTCAGAAAAGGTAGGATGGACTGCTCTGTGACCATCTGGAACTTTGTCTGCTTCACAAATTGACTTAGATGACTGAGGTCCAGAATGGGCTTGTGCTCCTCGGTCTTTATTGGAACCAAAAAGACTCTTGAATAGACTTTGGATCCTTGCTGATCTGGTGGGACCTCCTGGATAACTCACTTTAATAGCAGCTTTGACATTTCTACTGCCACTAATTCCCTTTGAAATGGTGGAACTTCAGGGATTTTTGTTTATTTGTTGGGGAAGTAATGAGAATAATGTAGCCTCTAGTGATTATCTTCTGCACCCAAAAATCTTGAGTGATGGCTAGCTAGGCATGAGAGTGCATAAGCCTCCCAGCTACCTGCATAGTATGGCAGTTGGTCAACTGTTCAGAAGCTTTGGAAGGGTTTCTCAGTAAACAGACCTTGAAACCCTTGATTCATTGGTCATTCTCTGCCCTTTGCACACAGTTCATTAAAGTCAGTCCCCCCCCTGCCTTGGGGGGGGGGGGTTGTAACCAGTGTCCCAGGCAAAATTCAGGGACTTGTGAAACCAATGTTTGATACAGTACAGTTGTGTACACTTGCCATAAATTTAGATGTTCGAGCGTATTCACTGTTGCAGTCATCACATTTGGGTTATCTGCTTGCAGTAGCCCTCAGTCGTCCTGATTACCAAAGCCTTGGGTCCTGCGTCAGTTGCTGTCTCATCTTCCATGACGTCAGGTAGTCAGGGGTATAACTCATGCAGCTGACACCATTGCATCAGTTTTTCTTGCCCCAGATGTCAGGTGCTGCCCTTAATGGGAATCAATTAAAAACAAAACAAAACAAAACAAAATATATATATATATATATATATATATATATATATATATATATATATATATATATATATATATATAAGGTTATACCTCCAACAAAAAAGCAAATCCACCAAAAAGCTTTTAAGTATAGTAAAGGAGAATAGAGGTATAGCCAAAAGAAGTCAGGGGGCTGGAGGGAGGGTAACCAGGACTGCAACAGTGAATATACTCGAACATCTACATTTATGGTAAGTGTACACAACTGTACTATGTTCTTCATGTTTCACTGTTGCAGTCATCACATTTGGGCAGATTCCCAAAGCTAAGGATGGGAGGAGGAATTTATATAGCATTAGGACCGGCTATAAGGCCCTGCAAGACTGCAGTGGCAAAGCCAGCTCTGGATTTGGAGAAAATTGGCAAATTGTAATGCTTGGTGAAAGTATGTACAGAACTTCAGGTAGCAGCTTCTAGGATGTTTCTGGTAGGGACACCTCTGAGAAAGGCTGTAGAGGTAGATGCAGCCCTGGTTGAATGGGGTCTAATCCCCTGTGGGATAGGTTTTCCATGGTGCTTATAGCAGAAATTAATGCAATGGCCTATCCATTTAGCAATGGTTTGCTTTGAAATAGCCTTCCCCTCTGCCCCTGCAGCAAATGCCACCAGCAGTTGTTCAGATTTCCTTTGAGGTTTAGTCCTGTCCAAGTAAAATCTAAGTTGTCTGTGCACATCTAAGGAGTGCAGTATCCGTTCCCCTTTGTTCTGTGAATTAGAAAAGAAGGTTGGCAAATAAATGGACCGATTAAGAGCCACACTGGATACCGCCTTGGGCATGAAAGAGGGATTGGTCCTGAGGGACACCCTGTCTGCATGAAAGATGATGAAAGGCTCCACTGCCATAAGGGCCTATAATTCAGATACCCTTCTTGCTGAAGTGATTGCTAAAAGGAAAGATGTCTTCAAAGAAAGGAATTTTAACTTTGCAGTTGCAGCTGGCTCAAAAGGAGGAAGAGTGCATTTTTCCAATACAAAGTTAAGGTCCCAGGCTGGAGTTGGGGCTCTCCTGTGTGGTCTTAAGTTTTTGGCTCCTCTGAGGAATTGCTTGAGTAGTGGATGAGAAAAGAAGGGTGGTTCTGTGTTGTAATGAGCTGAAATGGCTAAGGTGTGAATTTTGATGAAGGAAAAGGAAAGGCCCTTGTGAAGCATCTCAGTTAAGTATTGAAGAATCTGACGTAAATTGGGCGCTGCTGTGGCCATCCCTTGAGTTTGGTTCCAGGCACAGAATCTTTTCCATGTTTCAGCATAAGATTTTCTAGTACTAGGCCTCCTTGCTTCCAAAATGACATCCAACACTTGTTTACTGAGGGATGGTAACGGAGAGATTAGGTAATTAGCCAGGCTGCCAGGTTCAGGGTTTGAAGCTGGGAGTGCAGAATCTGGCTCTCCTGCTGAGACAGCAGGGTAGAGGTCTGAGGCAGGTGTCATGGGGCCAGCTGTGACACACTGTGCAAGAGGGGGTACCAGTCCTGGTGTGGCCAGTCTGGTGCAATCAGCATCATCCTTGGTTTGTCCTGTTTGATCTTTAGTAGTACTTTGGAGAGGAAAGGCATAAACTGATAGATTTTTCCAGTTGAAGGACAGAGTATCCACTTTCCAAGCTTGTTTCTGAGGAGTCCTTGTGCAGAATTTGTCCAATTGGTAGTTCTGGGGGGAGGCAAACAGGTCTATATCTGGGCTCCCCCATTTGTTGATCAACATGTTGAAAGTCTGTGGTTCCAGTTTCCACTCGTGTGGGTCCATGAGATTTCTGTTTAGATCGTTTGCCAGTGTATTTAGTTTTCCTGGCAGGAATTGAGTCTGTAGATGCACTTGGTAGCTCAAGACTGTGTTCCACAGAGCCATGGCTAGTCTGCAGAGGGGGTAAGAATGGGTACCCCCTGCTTGTTTATGTACCGCATAACATTGGTGTTGTCCATCTTTACCATTAATTGTCCTGGAAGAATGTGGTCCTTGAAGGCTGTCAGAGCATTCTGTACAGCTAACATTTCTTTTTGATTGATATGCAGGTGCATTTGACTTGGGTTCCATTTGCCCTGAATGCACTTCCCTGTCAGGTGAGCCCCCCATGCATAGTCTGATGCATCTGTTGTTAGGGTTTGGGCGGCAGGGGGTAGAGTGAATGGTAGTCCCTTGTTTTGGTGGCAGGCCTCTGCCCACCAAAGGAATTCTAACCATAGGCTAGGTATGATAGGAATCATTGCTTCTAGATCCTGAGAATGTTGACACCATAGGCTTTTTAGATACCATTGTAGTTTCCTCATATGCAGTCTTGCATATGGAATTAGTACAATGCACGAGGCCATGAACCCCAAGGCTTGCAGTATTTGCCTTGCAGATAGCAGGGTTTTTGTGGCCACTAGTTTGAAGTAAGTTGTCAAATGAATTTGTTTCTCTGGCAAGAGGAAAGCCATCTGGGAAGTTGAGTTCAAACTTGCTCCCACGAATATAATTTTTGACAGGGTGCCAGATGTGATTTCTTTTCATTTATGGTGTACCCCAGACAAGTTAACACCTTTTGTATAAATGCCAGATGATTCAGAAGTATGTCCTGGTTTTCTGCCTGAATTAGACAATCGTCCAGGTATGGGTATATTTGAATATTTCTTTGCCTGCAAAATGCAATGACTGGAGCTAGGCATTTTGTGAATACCCTGGGCACAGTAGATAAGCCAAAGGGCAGTGCATGCAGCCTGCTTTGAAGCCTAGGCATTTTCTGCAAGATTCCCTGATTGGGATGTGCAGGTAGACTTCCTTTAAATCCAGTGTTGTCAGCCAGGCATCTTTACCTATCATGGGAAGCAACTGGTGAAGAGTTACCATCTTGAATTTTGGAATCACCAAAAAGGTGTTTAGGATAGACAGGTCCAGGAAAGGATGCCATGAGTTGTCTTTTCTGGGTACCAGGAAAAGTCTTGAGTAGAAACCTTGTTCCTTTTCCTCTTCTGGTACAGTCTGAATAGCCTTTAATCTTAAGAGAGAGAGAGAGTACTTGCTTTTGAGCCTCTGCCCACTGATTTGGTGGTAGATCTGGCCAACCATTTGGGGTTGGTAACGTGTGGAAGTGAAATATGTATCCTTGGGAAACTATGTTTAAAACCCATTTGTCCTGGGTAATGAGTTCCCATTTTTTTGCTTGCAGAGCAATCTTTCCCCCTAAAGGAGCAGTCAGTTGAGAAGTGCTTGGAAGTTTTAAAGTTAAGTCATTGACACAGCTTACCATAGGGGGGAGTCTTACTACTCCCTGATTTGAAAGTGGGAGCCCCCACTGCTTAGTCCTGTGCGTACCCTGGGACTGAAGCCTGGGTATTCTGCTGGTTCTGGATTTGAACTGAGAAGGCCTGGAAGAGGCAGGAAAGGACCATTTTTTGAGGGCCAATGCCTACTAAATCTAGGAAGCTGCACTTCTAAGAAATCTTTAACAGTTTGCATAGATTTAGCTTTTTTCTCCATCTTTTTAAGAACTTCCTCTGCTTTGTAGCCAGACAAGCAGTCCTGATTTAAGGGAGCATCCAGCAATTTAGTTTTAACATGATCTGGCAAAGATTGCTCCTTAAGCCAAGAATGCCTCCTAAGTACAGCCCGGTGACAGCATCCCTGCAAGATGCCTCTAGTGAATCAAAACCACATTGCAAAGTATGTTTTCCAACCTGTTCAGCAGAATGCATTAAATCCTTATTTTCAGCACAATCAGGAATCAACATCATTTTCTGTTTAAGCAATCCAATAATATGCTGCTGATACTGGCAATTTAAGGCCCTGATGACCAAGGTTGCAGAGGTGTATACCTTCTTACCCCATTTATCCAGGGATCTGAAATCTCTATCAGAGGGGGGTAGGATTTTTGGCAGTAGTAGCCTTAATGCCCTTGGGTCCCTGTGAAATGGTCTCAGGATCCGCAGTAGAATTTTTAAAAAAGACACTTGTGAGAATCAGGAACCCTGTAATATCTATCAGGTTTTCTGGGAGCAGGAGGTAAAGAGTCAGGGGCCAAGCTAAATTCTGAAAAGGCATAGTCAACAATGTCCAGCACAGGAGGGATAGCTAAAGGCCTGTGTTGGGGCAGGAGTAAGAAATCTCTAAGCCTCTTTTTAGAATCAGAGTAATCCTGGCTTTCCCAGGGAAAATGCTCCCTAAGAGTATGCAAAGTTTCACCAAAAGAAAAATCCTCTGGGAGAGAAGCAGAGGGAATAGAGTCCTCTGCATCAGAATCCTCATAAGTAGATAAGGGTAAATCCTGGCCATCGGAGGAGACAGAAATTTCAGAATCCTGGTCAGAATTTTCATAAGCAAATTCAGTCCTAGGTCTCTTGGAGGGGGAACGTTGGCTTCCTCTGATTAAAGTAATAAGGTCTTCAGCCATTCTTATCATTTGTTTTTTAAGCATAGAGGCCTGACCATGCGTCTGGGCATCGGTTTTCTAGGCATGGTTCGGGTTTTAGGCCCAGAAGAAGAAGATGGCATCAGTTTAATATGCAAGTCAGTAGGCCTGAATACACCCTCAGAAGCCAGTGCCTGCACAGCGGCTCCGGACCCATCCAACGTAGAGACATCCGCAGGTTCCACAGTTGAAGCATCTCGTGGCATACCGGACTCTGAATGGGTCTCCGTAGAGGCCTCCGAATCTGAAGTAGCAGGTATCAGGGGCGGCGAAAGCACCTCACTGAGTACTGGTGAACTGGTGACTAGCTTAGGAGAAGCGTCGTCAGCAGCTTTGGACCTAGGCGGCATGTCTCTGTCTTTATCTTTGCGTTTTTTCAGAATGTCGGTAGTTGGGTGGCTTAGCGAAGACATATCTGGATAATTGAACTGAGTACCAAAATATTTAGAAGTGAAAATGTACTGACGATGAATAGTTCGTGGCTTAAATAAGGCACAAAATTGACAGCAAGGTACATCGTGGTCAGGGCCTAGGCAAGGAATACAGTACAAATTAAAATCTTTATAAGGTATTTGCTTTCCACAAGAAGTACAATTATTGACTTTTACTGACATCGGTTTAGAGCAAAAAAAAGTTTCCCCAATGGGGTACTTAGCTTTAGTTGAAGACTTCAGTTCTGAAAATGAAAATTTCAGGAGTCGGCCGACCGACACTTGCGAACTGCTTCTGCTTCAGGCACCGCACGGCAAGAAAGACTGATGTAATGGCATCAGCTGCATGCTTTATACCCCTGACTACCTGACATCATGGAAGATGAGACAGCAACCGACACAGGACCCAAGACTTTGATAATCAGGCCGACTGAGGGCTACTGCAAGCAGATAACCCAAATGTGATGACTGCAACAGTGAAACACAAAGAACATCCTTCTTGTTCCAGGAAAGAGTCCTTTGAGTTGTGTAAAAATTTATGCATGTGGCAGAGTCTTGCTCTTCTACTCACTTCTGGTGTTTCTAACTTGGGTCCAAATAGTGTTGACCCATCAAAAGGTGTGCTAATGAAAGCTATCTTAAAGCCCTCAACAAAATTGCAGAGATGCATCCAGGCACTCCAACAATCAGCAATGCCAATGCCGGCTGCTATTGCAGTGCCATCTGCTGCATGAGAATGCAGGTGCATGGACACATTAAACATGGATTGTGGGGTAGACAGCTGAGGCACTACAGTTTTCTGAATTTCTGCAGGCAAATTACTTGAGAGGGATTCGGAAAGTTCTCTAGTTAAATCCCTCTGAAATCATGTCATGTGAGTCAGGCAGTTTAGTGTGCAAACAGCAAATGCTGCTGAAGCAAAAGTTCATTTTCCAAATCTGGCCAACATCCTGGACTAGCAGTTACAGGGATGGGTAAAGGTAATCTCCTTGGATAGCTCCTTCTTAGAGGCTGCAGCTACCACTGTAGCATCTACTGTGGGTCCATTGTTCCAAAGTAAGCTGTTTCTAGGGAACACAAGAACTTTCAGACTTTTTCTGGGGATCAGGTCCACCACATAGGGCTCCTTTCCAAGCCTACTTGCAAGACCAAATCAATTTTCTCATCAGTGGGCAGGACCACCCGGATAATGGATGAGCCATCCACGAAAGCTTAGAGGAATAGACTTCTTGGGAGGAAAGCGAAAATGTCACAGAATGGTTGTCCACAGTGGCTGAAAATCATAGTTACCACTGACTGACTGAGGGGTCACTCATGAGGCAGAAGAATAAACTCTACTTCATCAACTGTAGGATCTTTCTGAAGGAGACATCTTCCAAAGAGGACCTTGGGAACTCCTCCCCTTTCTTGAAGTCAGTTTCTTGAGGGAGTGATTCCCAAGAGGATGCTATATGCCTCCTTTTGCAAGGTTGTTTCTTGTGACTTTCTTCAATGGAGTGCTCCAGAGAAGGTTCAGAATTGGAACGGGTACTCATTGAGTGACTGTCCCTGATGGATAGGATATGTGGCAGGCACCACATAATCTGGAGGAAGTCATGACTGTTCCAAGTGCATGTGAGTAGCCTTCTCTCCAGATCTGGGAGGACCCTTTCAAAGACTTCAAACACTAAAGCCGAGATCAGTACAAAACACAACCTCCCAGGGCCTGAAGACCTTAAGTAAAGGACATCCTCGGCCCAGACTAAATTTGGCTCTGAAGTCATCATCAGAGCTGAGCTGTCCAAGGCTAAAGTACCCAGAGATAGAGATGGCTTTGATAATTTTGGAGTCACACTCAGCCCCTGTACCTCAGCCTTGACACCTCAAGCTCAGAGACCCTTTGCAATTTGACAGTGATGAAGATGAAGGAAGGGAAATGTTGGAGTTGAAGCAGAATATGCCCTGTGCTCTGACAAGGCTCTTTTATGGCTTCACTCACAGCTGTAGACACCAGAACCAAAGGTTAGACTGGAGAAGGATTAACCAAGAAAGGAGATGACTAGACAAACTGGGAAACTGCAGTGAGGGAGGTGCCCAGAGGACCCCATCAGGAATCTGCATCATGAGAAAACATCATCATCCTATAGATGTCAGCTTCAGAAAGGCTTCTTGATGAATGAAAGGACCAGAATGAAGAAGCTATGGAAGAGTGTCCAGGGGATAGATTTCTTTCCTGGAATACAGGATAGTGGAGCAGAGGACTTTCCAGCTCAAGTCCTGCTGGAGATGGTGTTCATACCCGAACTTGCTACTGTCCTGTTGTCAGATCCAACAGACTAAGATTCTAAAGGACCGAGCCTGACTAGGGGTTAGATCTGAGACCTCTTCATAGGTCATTCTTTTTGGTTCTCTCACTCTCTTTCTTTTATAGGCTTATATTTGTCCAATTTCTTAGGAGAAGCTGAAGTGGACACCAAAGGGGTAGAACATCCTGCTTGACCAGGGAGGAGACCTTAGAGAGCAAGCTTACTTCCATCCATGACAGCCATGACTCTGAAGGAGGCACAGGACTCACATTTAACATTTTAGAGATCTACCCCAGAAACGGTAAATGCACAGATCCTGCAGATCTTTGGGAGGGGGATTACAATTTCCAAAGAACAATACTATATAAAAAAACAACCAGAGACACTATCTGGCAGAAAATGACTGAAAAAGGCACAATTAAATCCATATAGGACAACAATGAAACAGTTTTAGTTATACTATTTATTTTTATATAGATGGGGAAAGGGTGGAAGGAAAGAACTTACACAATACATTTTTTGAAGAACTGGCACAAAAGTACCTAGAAAGGTGGGAGAACAGATTCTTACACAATACAGAAGACTTATCTCTTAGAAAAAATACAAGACCTGACAAAAACTGAATCTTTTCTGCGGATGACTGCTGAACCCTTGCAGATCACATCTTGAACATACAGATGGCAAATCAGATCTGAGGTATTGCAGAAAGGGAATATTGGATCTAACGAGATCTGCTTGAATGAATGAATGAGATGCATGGATGAAGATAGAGGAAAAATAAAGCAAGGTCCTGGAGGGAAGTGCAAAAACATGAGGCTATTGGCCACCAATTTATGGGTCTATGTTTACCGTTGAATGACATTTGCATCGAGCCCCATCCAGTCAGCATTCATTCAATGAACATTCATTTCACCAAATGGGAAAGTAACTTGTCGGCCAACATTTCCCCATCAGCCCTTTTCCTGACTGTAGTGCAGTCTCTGAGTAGGTATATATAGTTGGGGGGGTGTGAGGATAGGTTTGATATACTGTGGTGTGTGAGATGGGTAAGTGTTGGCCAACTAGTTACTTTCCCCTGTCGAAAAATGAACATTCAATGTTTAGCTGTTAACTGCTCTTTAAATTTCTTATTTATTTTCTTAAATTCTATTTACCCACAATATTACTTTACATCTTATATAATTGAGACCTATCTACCTCTAATATCCATAATTTTATGTTGAATCTGAATCCCAGTATTATATAAAGACACTATATTTTCCTCTCTCAAACTTTTCTAACACAAGTGATGCCCTATTCTTGCCTTCCCTTTAAAAAAATGTACTGAAACACTCTTCTCATGTGTTAATATAGTTCTTTGTTCTTCTAAAAAAAAGTACAGTTGTGTAAGAACTTAACCACAACAGTAGTATTCCAAACTAGTGGGAGTTAACTTGCCAAATAACCTAGATGTCGGGCTTGGGTACCAAAGTCAAAATCTTCCATACAGCCATATGTGCAATGTATGATCTACACCTGCGGGTCTAAGGGTACATAACAGGATGTATGAGTGTAAGACAGTAAAGCCTACTTAGATAACATGTGTGAGGCAGAAAGACAGTGACTCCCCTCAGTCCATGAGAAAGAGAATGGAAAAATTAGAGAAGGGAGAAGGTAGGGAGGTGAAAAATACTGCAAGAGTAATCAGTAGGACATCTACCATTAAGTTCTAACAACTGTATTATGCCCTTTTGTAGTTTACTGTTGCAGTATTCCAAACTGTTGTGTGATTTTCAAAGCTTAAGACATTTGAAGGGTGGTTAGAAGGGAGGTAGGAGAAGTGTCTAGTAATCCAGGGAGGACTGACCTGGTGAAGGTGGCTCCAGATTTAGAAAAGGCATCCAGTCTGCAATGTTTGGTGAAAGTATGCACAGGACACCGAGTATATGCTTCTAAAAAAACTGTTCTAGAGTCAATCCCCTTGTAAAAGATTCCAGATGAAGCCTCTCCTCTAGCAGAATGAGCCTTTGCTGGGGAGGGTAAGGATTTGCCATGTTGAATGCAGCAGAAAGAAACAGATTTAGAATTCCATTTAGCAAGTTTGCTTTGAAACTGGGTTTCCTAACTTGGAATCTTGGAAAGAGAGAAAATTTGCCAGACTTGTGAATGTTGAGTCTTATCCAAGTAGAACCTGAGCTGTCTATGCACATCAAGAGAATATAGAATCCCTTTTCTCTTATTTGGTGGATTAGGGAAGAAAATGGAAAGCTGTACAATGTGACTGAGAGGCAGTTCACTCACTCCACAAACAAGAAAGAGACTTCCCTGGGAATTGTTCAACAGCAATTAATAAAACGGACTTCCCTAACAGGGAACTTCACTTTTGAAGATCTTCGTAAACTGGTGTACTGGAGCAAATAAACAAAGAGAGAAATGTGGGACCTTTAACATGCTTACTCCTATGGGGATGGTAAGAAAGCACTGGCTATTTTGTTTTCTAGGATGCCACCTTATATATTCTTGTACTGCAGAGGGGCCAGCCTGAATTTAGCCAATTAGATGGGCTATCACCTGAAGATATTACCCACAGATCATGAAACCTAGTGCTGCAGAGCTCCATATGAAAGAACATCAGTAAATGTTCAAGCAACATCGCTGCTGCAGTATGAATTATATCATGGGATTTATTCTGCAGGTGGCTCTCTGACCATCTGGCTCAACTTGCAGAGTGCTACCATCACCATACAGGGACACCCCATCCCACCACACTACAGACATCATGAGGAGAGACAGCATAAAGTGGAGAGATCCCCACATCATTTTATCTTCCTCTTTTTCTTTCAAGTAAATAAGGATGTCACTAACAAATGTGCTTTTGAAACACATGGAAGAAGTGAAGCTTGTTTTCACTTCAATAGTGCTAAGATGAAGAGGAACGAGTTCTAAAACAACCAAACAGAAGAGAGATCATCCTGCAGTAGTGAATTACATCTACAATTATGATAAGTTGGCTCACTAATAATCACTACTTTGTTTTGAATCTGAATATTTGTGAAGAGCACTAATGCAATCCTGGGAATGTCCACAAGCTAAGTAAGGGTGGGGGATCACATAAGCCCTGTAAAACTGGAATAACAATCTTACCTTGCTCCTAGCGATGGTATGAATGGAAGTCCATGTCATTACTTCATAAATATATTATTGAGACATTCGTTTATAATGCTGCTATAAATGAAGTTGCACTTATGAAGTGTATTCTAATCTAATCTTGCAAAGTTTTACCATGATGATCATAAAGGGTAATGCAACAACAGATGATTTGGACAGATAAATAGAAACAAATTTATTTTTTTTTTGCCTGGCAAGAAGGAAACCTAATTGATTCGGTCTGTATGAAATACTTCTGCTCAGCCTAAGCAAATGTTAGTGGACTGTGCATATCCAAATGGTGCAAGATTCTTTATCTGTTTTGCAGATTTGGAAAATGAAAGGGTCAAATGCCACTTACAAGGTAAGACCACTTCTGTAGGCATAAATGCGACATTAATTCTAATGGCCATCCATTTTTTTGGGGAATACCCTGTATATAGACTCGAAGGTTACTAGGCAACTGATCAGGGATAGATCATTTGTAGTCTAGCCACTGCAATCGTTCATGGAAATGGAAATGGTTAGCAAGTAGCAAGCATTGCAGTGGCATTCTTCCCAGGCCCTAGGTTGTAGCATCTGGTAAACGGGTGGACAGAGGACTGTGTGGCTGCCTCTTGGTTGTTCTGAGTACCAATTTAAGGAAAGCAGTGGTAACAGTTTTAGTCTTGGTGTACAGTCCCATAATACTGGTAAAGAAATAAAATCACAGTCCATTTTGCAATCATTCAGTTCTCTCCTACCATTTTGCAAAGACCACAAAAAAATGTGTTTAATTTTCTGTGGACTTTTGTTCCAAACAAAAACTAAGCTGCTCATGAACATTAAGAGAGTAAAAGATTCTCTTGCCCTTGTTCTGTGGGGATTGGGAAAAAATACACTGGAAGGTTAATAGCCTGACTGAGCGTCAGCTCAGAGACAACTTTCAGCATAAAAGTGTGAGTTGGTGTGGAGAGTAACTCTGTCCTTGTAAAAGATCAAGAAGAGCTTTTTATCCAATAATGGCTGCAATTCTGAAATACATCTGGCTAATATGGTTACCATTAGAGCAGTCTTTCAAGTAAGCATCCTGATGGTGCCCAATGCAGCTATATCAGAGGTATGAAGCACAAGCTTTTAAAAGAGTTAGGATCTTGTGGTGGGACTAGTTCTTTTCTAAGTGGCGTTAAAGGGAGTACCCCTTTCAGGAATTATTGCAAGGTTGGTTGGGAGTAGGCAGGGGGATCCATGGGTATACAAACTAGATGGCAGAAGTATGAACTCTAATATAAGTATAAGACAGACCCTGCTTAAAAAGGTCAGAAAGACAACAGAGGACCAGTCATAGGCTAGTAAGAGTTGCTGTTCTCTGTTTAAGAACCAACATGAGAACCCCTTCCATTTAGACATGTAAGGCGTTGTAGCTCCCTCAAGATATGAAGTCCTCAGAAAACACATGCCTAAAGGGGATAAACACTATCTTCCTTCCTGGCAGTTTCAATGGCTTTTGGTTGGGATGGATTAGTGATCCCTTGCTCTGAGTTAGATCTACATGCTACATCAGAACCAGTGGTTTCTCTTTGGTCATGCTGTGAAGGAGGGAGAACCACTGCCGCTTGAGCCAGGGGTGAGCTGTTAGTATCACCTTATCTTCCCGGATTTAAAATATCTTGGGATGAGAGGTAAGGGAAAGAAGCCTTAAACAAACTTATTCATTGGAAAGGGAAGGCATCTGTCCTCCAGCTTCCTTTTTATAGGGTTGTTGATCAAAACTTCAAGTTGCTTGTTCTGAGACAAAACAAAAAGTTTATTTTCTGTCACATTCTACTTGTGAATCAGATTTAGGAGTGCCCATTTTAACATCCACTCCTTTGGCTCCAAACAGGACCTGCATAGGGCATCAGCTATGTTGTCCTGTCCTGGAAGATACTGGGCAAGTGGGTGAAGACCATCTTTTGTGATAACTTCCAAACTTGTGTGGCTAGTCTGCAAAGTAGGTAGGAATGTGTGCCTTCTTGCTTGTTTAGATATCACATGACAGTGGGTACCAGTTCAGTCTGATTGCAGACATGGCCCTCATTACAGTAATCATCTTTACGTTTGTGTTTAGCAGTCTTTTTTCCCCATCAAGCACATTAGATCTTCATCAATGTCAGATATTCCTGTGGTTAGCACCTCTGGACCTGCCTCTAGGCCAAACAGCACTCCTCTGCTGAACTGTTTGGCTTCCACCCATTACAGAATGTCTTTATACTAGAAAGGAGGGGGACAACAGTTTTTAAAGAGTGGAGGTGTTGCCAACAGCAGTTCTTCTGATACCAAGGGAGCTTCCTCACATGAAGCCTGTTCAAGGGGACCATCAAGATGCATGAGGCCATACATCATAGGAGCCCAAGAAATTCTTGCAGCAGTGATTATTCAAACATCTACTGTTATGGCAGGTTCAGCTTCCACAACTGTACTAAGTTCATCATATTGATCATTGCTGCAATAGCCTTAGCTTTGGTAGAAGAAGAATCCAGGAGCCCATGGAGAATGGTCCTAGTAAAGCCTGATCTAGACCTAGAGAAGGAATCAAGTTTGTAGTGCTTTGTAAAACTATGTACAGAGGATCAAGTAGCAGCTTCTAGAATCCAACCCTTTCCAAAAAGCCATAGAAAAGCCAAGGACCTGGTAGAGTGGGAGTTGACCTTGCCTGAAATAGATTTATGCAGAGCATAACAAAAGGTAATAGCTTTAGACAACCATTTGGAAATGGTCTGTTTTGAAATAGGTTGTCTCTTCCTACCTTCACAAGAAATGGACAACTGATCTGAAGATCTGAAAGATTTAGTTTTATTAAGATAGTACCTTAACTATCTGTGGACATCCCAAGACATGGTGTATCCCTTCTCCCTCATTTTTAGGATCAGGGAAAAAATGGGGAAGATGGATAGTCTGATTAACTCGGATACCACTTTAGGTATGAAAGGAGGATTAAGAAACCCAGTCTTTAGGAAAATGAAGCAGGGCTGATGTATCATAAGAGCCTGCAACTCAGATACCCATCTTGTAGAGGTCTGGGCAATCAGCAACGGGTTTCCCACATTAAGAACCTCAAGTCAACTAGATTAGCTGGTTCAAATGGAGTGTTACCTTCTCTAAAACAAAATTAAGATCCCAAGGAGGGGTCACAAGTTTTCTTGGAGGGCTCTTATGCAAAACTCTTTCAATGCAGTCTCATGTCACAATGTTCCTGAAAGTGGAGGATCCATGGGGAGACATGCTGAAATGGCAGATAAATAAACATTGAAAGTGGAAGAAAGATCATTGGGTAATAACTCACAAAAATATTGTAAACCAGAGAACAACTAGCAGTGAATGGGTGTTGGCTATGTTGTTGGCATCAACTAGAAAACCTTTTCCATTTACTAATATATGGTTCTCTAGTAGTAGGCTTTCTTGCCTCCATTAGTACCTGCTACATATCCTCAGTAAATATGTACCTAAATGGAATTAAGACCTTATCATCCAGGCAGTCAAATGAGGATGATGATGTCAGGGTGCATCAAACACCCCTGTTCTTGTATGAGTAGATCCAGTCTGTGAGGAGGCTTGCAGTGATTGCGTTTGGCCACTTACAAAAGAAGGGAGAACCATGGTTGCCTGGGGCAGAAGGGAGTCGGCACAGTGATCTTGAGGGTTTTCATCTGAATCTTCAGAAGTACCCTGGATATTAGTGGAAAGACATACAGGAACATTCGAGTCCAAAGAAAAGAAAGGCATCTTTTTTTTCCAGGCCTTTTTGCATAGAGTCCTGGAACAGAATTTTGCCAGTTGAGTGTTCAGACAGGAAGCAAAAATGTCTACTTGAGGAACTCCCCTCAGATATATCAAATCCTGGAAGACCCCCTGATCTAGCTAACATTCATGAGATTCTGCCACACAATTTTGCTCTGATGGAATGTAGGATGCTTGCAGAGTGAAATTGTACTGTGAAGCTATATCTTAAGCTAAGATGGCTAGTCTGCAAAGGGGGTACAACTTGGTTCTT
Source organism: Protopterus annectens (assembly GCF_019279795.1). Taxonomy (NCBI): domain Eukaryota; kingdom Metazoa; phylum Chordata; order Ceratodontiformes; family Protopteridae; genus Protopterus; species Protopterus annectens. Next base: position 1,386,740,121 of record NC_056746.1, on the reverse strand, counting down.
CTTGCTTGTTGATGTACCACATGACTGTGGCATTGTCTGTAACCACCTGAAGAGGTCCCAGGGACTAAAGATAGCTCAGAGAATTGAGTACCTTGATCAGAGCAAGCATCTCCTGGATGTTTATGTGCTTGCATCTGTCCTTGGTGACCCACACCCCCTACACTTTTATCCTTCCTGAAACTGCTTCTGAAGTATCCATGGTGACTGACCACATTGGAGCAGGGAGGAATAAGGGGATACCTGGATTTAAGGATATCAGTTGTCTCCACCAAAAAGAGTTCTCTGACAAACCCCATTACTATGATTTGATAAGATAAAATGTGTTGATGCTGAGACCAGAAATTTCAGATACAACTATCTTTCTCATGTGGAGTCTTGCCATGGATACCAAGAGAATCACAGATGCCATGAGACCCAAAATTCTGAGGTGCTACCTCGCAATGACCAAACCCTGAATGGAAACATCAGAAAGATCTATTTTTCCTGTGGAAGAAAAGCTCTTTGAACTGAGTTATCTAGTTGACATCCTAGGAACACAGTCCTGTGTGAGGGAGTCAAGAAAGACTTTTGAATGTTCTCTGGAATCCCAGCTTGTGTAAGAGATCTCTGACCCATGAGAGAGATTCCTGACACTTTGAAAAGACTTTGCAAAGATAAGCAAATCTAAATAAAGAAACATGTGGATACCCTGTAGTCTGCAATGAGCTATAACTGGGGCTAGACTCCAAGTGAACACTCAGTGAGATGGAATGTCCAAAGGGTAAGGCAGAGAACTGATAATGTAATCCAAACACACAAAACTATTAATAAACATTTAAAGTCTAGATGAACAGGGATGTGATAAGCATCTTTCAAGTTAAATGTTACCCTGGGTTGCCACCTTTCGTTGTGGTGAAAACTGGACTTAGGCCATGCCCCTTCCACCTAACACAACCATGCCCACACCCTGCCCAGTTTCTGCCCATTTTGTGACATCACTGCTGATATACCTCCTGGTGTCTCCCCGTTTTGTGACATCACTGCCGTGTCATATGCCAGGAACGCCCTCTTTTTCCATTTGTGAATCCTCTTTACAATGCTTTTTGTAAAAAAAAAAAAATTAAAAGCATAGTAAATCCATAGATTTCACAAACTTTGATAGTCTGTTACATAATACAGGCATTTGTACAGTGTTTTCTGGACTACCGGACAATCAGTTTGATTTCCGGCTAGTCCAGAAAAAAAATGGATAGATGGCAACACTGTCACCAGGAAACTTGAAAGCGGAAGAAGAGGCAGCGGTGTGGAGTGACATCATTTTGAATTTGGGAACCATCACAAATAGGAAAGAAAGATCCAGAACTGGTCTGCAAGTATTTTCTTTCTTTGGCACTAGGATCATCCTTGAATAAAAACCCTTCCCCATATTTTCTCCCACTGCCATCAGTAACCTTGATGAATGATTTTCAGAAACCATTTGTGGATAACTCTAACTGTTGCCAAAGAGAAAAATGGAGATTTGGACTTTCTGGAAGAAAAAAAGGAGGCTCCAACAGGGTGGGAGTGGGTCACAAGGTCTCTTGCATAGTTATTCAGACTCTGACTGTCCTTGGTTTTGGGAGGTTTGAGGATTCTTTTTAGAACCCCCTTGCCATTACTTCTTAAACATCTGTTTAAGTCCCTGGATCAGCTTGGCCCTTTCATCACAATTTTGATCACCTCTGCAGTACAGGGGCCAAACACTAAATCTCTATACAGGGGAGAATTTAAAGTCTTATTTTTAGCATCTGGAGGGACTGATAATGGAGCCATGCAAATCTCTTTAAAACTGTACTAATGGCCATTTCCCTGGAAGTATCAAGAGTCGTGTACACACCGGAAACAGTGAATAGTTACCTGTGCAATAGAAAAAAAATTAAAGCAGATTTTTCCTCAAACGAAGAAAAAAAGAAGTTATGTACTCACCATAACGTTCCATCTGTACTGTTGATTTTTCATATCTCTTCACACGTGGGTTCAGATTCGACTAGGCTGTTAAACTCGTGGCAACCAAAAAGCTCTTGGATACTACTCCCCTTACACACAATGCATCTCTCCCAAATACCTCAGATCTTGTTTGCTATGATAATGTTAGTAGAAAGGAAAGGTTAGCATTTAACACCCAAAAGAACCTTAAGGGAGGCAATTTTTAGAGTCTAATGCAGCTCACTCTGACCCTAGAAAGCCTCTTCCCATTCAACCAGGAATCCAAGGATGGGGGGTGGAGGGTGGGACTGTGAGGAGAGATGAAACATTGACAATACAGATGGAATGTTATGGTGAGTACATAACATCTTTATCTGATACGGCATGTGGGACAGAATCCCCAGCTGTTTTTTTCCAGGGTGGACTCACTGGAGAATATTCATCAGAATCATCTCGCCAAAGGAAGCCCTTTCCCTGGAGACCAAATCTAATTTGTAATGAGTGATAAAGTTATGGTGGTTTGCCAAGTGGCCGCTGCACAAATATCATCCAAGGAAACATCTGTCTGAAAGACCGCAGATGTGGCCATTGCTCTAGTAGAAAGAGCCTGAATGGAATTGTCAAGCTTCATGTATTTTGATGAATAAATAAAGGAGATAAAACTAGAAAGCCACTAATTTTGGTAACTGGTAGGCCTTTCCTAGGCCCTGCAAATGTGATAAACTCTTTGTTCTATGCAAATAGAAATGTAACTATGAACATCCAACTAATGCAGTATATAATCTCCCTTATTACCAAAATTAGGGAAGAAAACAGGCAAATGTATGGTCTGATTAAGATTTGTTTGAGAAACAACCATGGGCAAAAAGAAGGGGTTGGTATGCAACAAGACTGTCCTTATAGAAAATCAAATATGGAGGTTCAGAAGACAGTGCTTGAAGTTCTGACATCTGTCTCTCTGATGTGATGGCCACCAAAGAGTGTGTCTTCCAGGAAAGATACTTAACTTCACAAGTTGCTGCAGGTTCAAAGGGAGGCTGAGTAATCAGACTCAGGACCAGATTTAAATCCCAAGGGGGAGAAGAGTCCTTGTAAGGAGGCTTTAACAACATGGTCCCTTTTAAGAAAACTTTGCAAAGTTTGTGGGAATTTAAGGACAAGTTATCAAACCCAATATAGAAATCTGAAATGGCTGCTAACTGCACCTTAATAGTAGATGCTGCTGCCCCATTATTGAAAAGGTGGGCTAGGAATTCCAGAATGAAATGAATAGGGGCTGTAATGGGATCCATATTGTGTTGCTCTGCCCATAACACAAATCTCTTTGTTACCTCTATGTAATTTTTAAGTAGACAGCTTATGGGAGGACATTAAGATATGACAGACCAGGAAGGAGAGCATAGATTGTTTGGTGAGCAATGGAATTGGATGAACCAAGCTGTCAGCTTGAGATTGAGAAGGTTGGGATGAGTCATTCCTGTCAGATGAGATAACAGGTCTGGAAAGGGATCCAGAATCCAGGGAGTCTTCTGTAGATTAGGCCACAGGAAGAGAAACCAGATTTGTTGATGTCAATATGGGGCAATGAGGATTACTGTCCTGTTCAAACGTTTGGCTTTCTGGAAAAACGTGGGGATTAATGGAATGGGGGGAAAGGCATACAGAAGTCTGGGGTGGCCAACTGTGAATTAAAGCACACCTCAGGGTTTGCCCCTATGGGGGAATCAGGGCAAGATAGTTGCTGCATTTGTTGTTTAGGAGAGAGGCGGAAAGACTGCAGTAAGGCTGGCCCCATGTGTGGAGAATATTCTCCACTACATTCTGGTTGAGGGACCACTCTTGCAGCATGAGAATGGCTCTGGCTCAGCTTGCCTGCTATGACACTGGATCTCCCTGGAATTATATCCCTTTATTAAAATACCTTTAAATTCTCATCCTCAAATGTTTAATTAATTGTATTTAATTGTTTTTAACATTTTATTGGTTCAGCTAGTTTGAATTGAGTATTTAATGAATTAATTGAACAAAATGGCTGTATCTGATGAAGTGTGTAAACAAAAACGTACTGGTTGTGTGTCAGCATTAATATTTTATTGTGACCTAATACCCAGCTGGATTTTACTGTGGTTTTGGATTAAACACCTATATTTTATACTGTGGAAATGGCTGTCGAGTGCTCCTTTCGGTTTATTATCTCCCTGGAATATGTGTTGCTATTAGAAAGTGGTTGGATGGGATTGCCCATTGACACACACTGAGGTCTTCTAGACAAAGGGTATGATCTGGTTCCTCCTTGCTTATGTACCACACTACCCACATGTTGTCGGATTGAATCACTACCATCCCTAGAGGAATGGCAGTCTTAAATTCCTGCAACGCTAAGTGCAATGCCCTCATCTCTAAGACATTTATGTGGAGCTTGGCCTTGTTTGCAGACCAGGTACCTTGAACAGTCTTCCCCAGATAATGCCCCCTCAACCCCATCTGGGAAGCATCCATGGTCACCATAGCCTGTGGTTGAAGTGGAGTAAAGGGTCAGCCTTATGTCACCTGTTGAGAATGAATCCACCATGAGAGATTTTTTTGCATATGTCTGTAATGATGATCTGATAGGATACTGGTTGACGGATTATTGACCACTGTGAGGCTAGAAGCCATTGCAAAACTTGCATGTGAAATCTGGCCAGTGGGACTAACACAATTGCAGCAGCCATGGAAGCACAGAGGCCTGTAGAACATGACAGGCAGCTAACCTTTTGTTCCTGATCAACCTTGCGTTCTTACCTCTTAATTGTCAATAGTCTGGAAGGAGAAAGTTTGGCAATCATTTGGCTTGCGTCTAGCAGGGCTCCTGTGAACTGTTGTTTGAGTAGATTCCAGATGAGAATTTTGGTGATTTACTGTTATGCCTAGTTCTGAACAAAGTTGAATAACAGAGTCTCTTGCATGGACAAGTAGATGCCTGGTTGAGGGGGTAATGTTCCAGTCATCTAAATACAGAAATACTCAGAATCCCTGTTGCCTCAGGTGAGATGCAACCACTTGTCATACATTTGAACACTCTGGGGGTGGTAGTGAGACCAAAGGGCAGTGCTCCGAACTGGTAATGACTGGCTTCCAACAAGAAGGATAGATATCTTCTGGAGTGCCTGTCCATCTTTATATGGTAGTACGCATCCTGAAGATGTACTGAGCACATCCAATCATTCGTTTCCAAGAAGGGAAGTATGGACTGAATCATGACCATTTGGAACTTGCTACATAGCATTGATTTGTTTAACTTGTTGACATCCAGAATTGGTCTCCATTCCCCTGTGTTCCGAATCCTCTCTGGTCTGGGGGGACCTTTTGGATGACTCTCTTTTCTAGCAGTTTTTGAATTTGCAAGACTGCCTGATCCCTTTGACAGTGTGGAACATCTGAGATTTTCTTATTGGGAGGTGGTTGTTGAGAGAAGGGAATTTGGTAACCCCTGGATATTATCCTCTGCACCCACATATCAGAAGTTATCTATTGCCAGGCTCTCAATTGCAGGAATATATGAACCCCAATTGCCTCCAGAGGCAATCAATTGGGCCTCCTTTCAGGAGTGCTGAAAAGGCTTCCCAAAGAAAGGTTCCCAGGATCCTTGGTTTTGCATAACCCTTCTGCCCCTAGGGTGACATCTTCCATTATTGCTTCCCCCTCTGCCTCTGGGGAAAAACTCTCCACGTGGGTCCTGGTAGGACCCTTAAGACTTCTTGAACCACATATTTCCACTGCCTCTTTGACCTTTGGGATAGGGTCTCTGAGGAGCCGAAAAACATAATCCCACCACAGAAAGGGTCTTACCTTCCTTCTCATAACTGGATAGCATATTCCTCACTTTGGGACCAAAGAGCAATGTGCTGTCAAATGGAGTGTTGACAAATGAAGACTTAAAGAGTTCCGCAAAATCGCAATGGTACATCCAGGCATGCCTCCTCATGGAAATACCAGAACATGCCACTCTACTCATTCCCTTTGACTGCGTGGGCTATGAGCCTCATGGAAGAGTTGGGAAAACAGTGTAGGGTGGCTAACTGGGAAGCTACTTTCTATTTAGCTTCTTTAGCTACTGGTCCTTTAAGGATATCAGAGTTCCTTGATCAGATCCCATTGTAATCTGGTCAAATGAGAGAAGTAATTCAGTGATTGCAAGGCAAAGGTTGCTGAGGCAAAGACATGCTTCCTACATCTGTTGTCCTAGAGTCTTTATTAGGAGGATGGATAGTGGAACTCTCCTCAGACAGTTTCTTCTTGGTCAGCGCTGCCATGACCATGGAATCTATTGAAACCCTTTAGTCAAGAAGTTTTATCTGAGGGAGCGGTTATAATCTTATCTGGTCTCCAGGGAAACTGCTTGATGGAGTCTGGGGTCTACCATGCCCGCTGTGAGATCAAGTCTATAAGCTCATTGGTGGGCAGAATTACCCAGGACGTAGAAGGGCAGAAACCAAAGACAGCTGGGTACATGGACTCCTCCAGTGAAGGTTTGCTTGACTGTCAATCACCCCTCTGCTTCAGAATCTCTAGAATCTCCCTAAAGGAAATGTACTTGGGGGGGTGACTGTGGGGAAAGAAAAGTCGTGTAAAATCTTACCATAACCGTAGATGTCCTTCTCTTCCATGTTGCAGTATTCATTTGGTGTGTGTTTTTCTGCCTCAGGTGATCTGACGTCGGCTCCTATACAAAAGCTTTTGCCTGGCTGCTGTAGGTGTGTGGGACATCACAAGTAGGGCCATAAACCGGGGACCATAAATGTGACATCAGCACGCACAGACCTCAGAACTTAAAGCCCAGAGGAGTGGCCTGTCAGGTCAAGATGCCAACAAAAGTAGCAAGTGCCACTGTAAGGCTGGACAGATAAGCTTTTAGGTGGTAGAAGCAGTGGCCAGAGGTCAGACCCTGTAGTAAGAGAAGAATAGGGGGTATGGGGGGTGGGAAGGAATACTGCAACATGGAAGAGAAGGACATCTAGGGTTATGGTAAGATTTTACACAACTATTCTATGTCCTTCTATTCCAATGTTGCAGTATCCATTTGTTGTGGGGGAGTACCACAGCTTAGGAGGAGAATGGGAGGAGGTAGAGGATTCCAGGAATCCTTGCAGGATTGCTCTAGCAAAGCCTGCCCTAGCCCTGGAGACTTGGTCTAGTTTGTAGTGTTTGGTGAAGGTATGGACTGTAGACCAGGTAGCTGCTTCCAGGATGGAAGCTGTGTCCAGGCCTTTGAGAAAAGCCTTGGGGGTAGATATGGCCCTGGTGGAGTCAGCTCTTACACCATGAGGTAAGACCTTGCCATGGTGTGACTAACAAAAATGGATAGATTTCCTAATCCAACAGGAAATGGTTTGTTTGGAGACTGCCTTGCCCAGAGCCCTGGGGTGAAAGGAGATAAAGAGCTGGTCAGACTTCCTGAAGGACTTAGTCTTGTCTAAGTAGAATCTCAACTGTGTACATCCAGGGAATGAAGGATTCTCTCTGCATTGTTGGTTGGAGTTGGGAAGAAGGTGGGTAAGTGGATGGACTGGTTTAGAGATAGTTAATTTATTACTTTGGGCATAAAGGAAGGATTTGTGTGTAGGGTAACTATTGTCATTATGGAAGGTGGTGTAAGGAGGGCAGGCCATGAGGGTCTGTAGTTCTGACACTCTTCTAGTGGAAGAAATGGCCACTAAAAGAATGGTTTTCCAAGCAAACATTTGTAAGCAGGTCGAACTAGCTGGCTCAAAAGGGGGGGGGGGTAAGGTGAGTTTTTCCAACACAAAGTTGAGGTCCCAAGGAGGAGGAATGGGTTTTCTTAGTGGTCTAATATGAAGGACCCCTCTCAGGAAAAGTTTCACATCCAGCCTGGAAAACAGGGGTGGCTGTAAGGGTAGGCAGGCTGAAATGGCTGAAAGGTGGACTTTCACAGTGGAGTAAGTTAGTCCATCCTTAATGAGATCACAAGCATAACTTAAGGACTAGGGATGGGTTTGCCTGCATTGGGTCCCTGTCCTTAAGAAGGCACCATTTTGAGAATCTTTCCCATTTCGATAGGTATGTCTTTCTAGTAGTTGGTTTCCTGGCTTCTCTCAGGATTGAGAGCATGTCCTCAGAGTAGAGCTGTCTCTGTAAGGGATTAGAAGCTGATTACCCAAAGTGTTAGGCAGCTGATGGTGAATAAGAGATCCCTTTTGCTGAGATAGTAGGTCCACCTTGTGAGATAACTTGTGGTGATAGCCCTTGGCTAAAGAGTGGAGAACGGGGAACCAGTGTTGCCTTGGCCAGTAGGGAGTGACCAGCAAGATTTTCGGTTGGTCCTTCTTGATTTTCAGAAGGACCTTTTGTATCAGTGGGAAGGGGGAAACACATAAAGGAACATCTCCTTCCAAAGAAAGCTGAAGGCATTCACTCTCCAGACTGATGGAGTGTGATCACTGCTGCAGAATTTGCTTAGTTGTCTGTTCTGGGGGGAGGTGAACAGATCCACTTGAGGTGTGTCCCATCGGTGGAATATGTCTAGAAAGGTTTCCCTGTTTCGCATCCATTCATGAAGGTGAGAGGATGTTTTGCTGAGCAAGTCTGCTTGTTTTTTTTTCCTGAGAGGGGATGTAAGAGGTCTGGAGGAAGAGACTGTGTTGGGTGGCTAGCTCCCAAATCTGTAGGGTTATCCCGCATAAGAGGTAGGCTTTTGTCCCTCCCTGTTTATTCAGGTACCACATGATTGTGGTGTTGTCTGTTAGAATGTGAAGAAGGCCTAGTTGAAAAATGGGAAGGAAGGCCTGAAGGGCCAGCAAGAGTGCAGTCATCTCCCTGACATTGATGTGTCCTTTTTGAAGGGGAGGGGTCCAAGATTCTTGAACCCTGTAACCCTTTAGAGTTGCCCCCCACCATAAATCTGATACATCTGTGTGATGGATTGCAGAGTGGGAGGAAGCTGTAGGGTGATGCCTTGGTTGTGGAGGACTTGTTGGATCCACCACCTCAATTCTGACTTTAGACAGGGCAGAAGGGGGATATGTTTGTCTAGGGAGTGTTGGTGCTGAGACCATACATTGAGTACCACTGAAATGTTCTCATGTGCAACCTGGCTAGAGGGGGCATGGGGATCATGGCTGCCATGAGTCCCAGAACTTGTAGAAACTGCCTTGAGGAAAGGTGGGATACCCCCATAAGGTCTAGGAAGTGAGTTGAGAGAGACTGCACTTTGTTCTGTGGGAGGTAGGATCTAATCAAATCTGATCTGATCCTGCATCCCAGGAAAACTTTGTCCTGCTGTGGGAGCAGAGAGGATTTTGAAAGGTTTAGGGTGAACCCCAAGTTGTGCAGGATGGTCATGGTGAATTTTAGATGACTTAGGAGCATGGGTTCTGATTCCACCAGAAGGAGAATGTCGTCCAGATAAAGGGTATATTTGGATGCCCTTGGTTTGGCAAAATGCAATGGCAGCAGCCAGGCATTTTGTGAAAACTCAGAGCAGTAGATAAGCCAAAGGGCAAGGCTGTAAATTGAAAATGTGAGGAAATGCCAGTAAATCTCAGGAATCTTCTGTGGGAGGGCATGATAGGAACGTAGAGATAAGCTTCCTTTAAGTCCAGAGTGACCATGAAGGCTTGGGTTGGTATCAGGGGCAGGAGGGTTTTCAGAGAGAACATCCTGAAGGATGGAACTTTTAGAAACAGATTTAGGTAGGATAGGTCTAGTATGGGTCTGCAGGGACCATCCTTTTTTGGGACTAGGAATAGGCAAGAATAGAATCCTTTTCCTTCCTGGCCCACAGGGACTGGTTCTATAGTTCCTAGGGAGAGAAGCTCCAGCAAAACATGTGGGAATAGGTGGAGCTGTTTTTTTTGGTGGGAAGGGAATGGTTTTTGGCCTTAGTTTTCCTTCCAAGATAGGAAGTATCCTCTTTGAATGATGGAAAGGACCCATTGGTCTGAGGTGATGGTTTTCAAAAGGGGAGGCAGTGGGGTAGGTGGGCAGGTAAGGGAAGTTAAGCAAGGCAGTCGCACTGATGAGGGGCTACCCTTTGTCAGGAAAGGGCAGTTTGGAGCAGGGATGGTTGTTAGTAGGTCTGGAGTAAGGTTGTCTCCTACGTCCACTTCTTCTCGTTCCAGCAAATGTTTGATGTCTTGCAGCTTTGCTTCTCTCTTGCAAGTTTTTGAAGAGCTCAGCTGAATTTTTGTCAAAAAGTAGATTGTGGTCCAATGGAGCATCCATAATTTTAGATTTAAAATTCTCTGGAAGAGGTTGTAGGCATAGCCAGGAATATCTGTGTAAGGCAGATGCAGAAGCTGCAGACCTGGCCGAGGCTTCTGCTGCATCATAACTACACCTGATGGATTGTCTGGCTACTACTACCACTAGGTCTAGAGTGTATTTTACCATGTGTGTTTGGTAATTAATGGCTCTGAAAGCCAAGGTGGAGGAAGTATACACTTTTTTACCCTGTCTATCCATGGTTTTACTGTCCTTATCTGTGGGTAAGAGAGAGGCTGAAGGTACCTGTCTAGATAGTCTGTCAGGAGCCACAGCAATGACAGCTGGATCTGCCAGTGGAGGTTTGACCAGGAAATTTGGTCATCAGGCACCTTATAATCAGGCACCTTATAAAACCTGTCTGGTCTTTTAGGGGCTGGGGGGCTGTGAGTCAAGGTTCATACAGTGTTGAATGCATCCAGGAAGGCTGGGAGCACAGGAGGTATTGCTGAAGGAGAGAGAGACTCCAGTTGCAGTAGTTCAAAATCTCTCTCCTGGGTGTCAGACATCAGGGTAGTATCCCACATGAAGTACTCCATTTTAGTTATAGTCTCCCCAAAAGTTAAATCTTCAGGTGGGGAGTCCTCTTCAATGGAGTCTTCATCTGGGGAATAGCAGTCAACAGAGGAAGCAATCTGAGACACATAAGAAACTGATTTCTCTGAGGAAGAATCATATTGGTATTGCTGCTGTTCTCCCTCTTGAGTAGTTTGATGTTGGGGGGGAGGCAGAAGCTGGATGAAAGCTGAGCACAGGGATGGTAGAAGGAGCAGGGCCTGTGGGGCTAAAGGCCATGAAGGCCTGCATAAGAGAATTTGTGAAAGACTGCCAATCTGGCTGTGCTGCAGAAGGAGGAGTGATATGTTTCATCTTCTATCTTTTCTTAGAAGTAGGCTTCGGAGATGACCTAGGAATTGAAGACCAGCCTGCAGTAGGAGAAGACTCGGTCGGTCGTCCAACAAGAGGTTCCCCCTCGATATTGGTTGGTGCTGACAGCTGAATAGACTCCACGGACGTGCATTCCATGGCTGCAGAAAAGGCTTCCTCAGTGGGAGCCGTCAAAGCTGACTGAGAAATAGGGCATTCCTCATCCCCTGTATCGGAAGTCGGCGGGACATCCGATAGCAGAGTGGCAGCAGGAATAGGCCTGGAAACTTTGGCCTTCTTCCTGGGTGGTTCGACTTGATCGACCAATTCTGGGTCCATCCTTAGGGCTAGGCATTTCAGACACTGCTTTTCGAGATATAAATTTAATGTGGCCAAATGACTGTGAAGCACCTTGGGCATGAAGGACTTGCAAATGGAACACGAAGTATGGTCGTGTTCCCTACCTAGACAAAATATGCAGTTATCGTGGGAATCTTGCTGTGGTATCTGCCAGCCGCAATTACATTTGCCTTTTTTTAGCTGACATCGGCCAAGAACTACAGCAAACCAAGCACAAGCAATGATAAAAGAAAACAAAACCCCAACGGGGTACTTATCTTTCCAAAGTAATCATTAGTAAGATCTGAATAATCAAAGTGACATCTGCGAACGAAAAGTTCTGGGGTCTGTGAGTACTGACATCACACTTTTGGTCCCTGGTTTATGGCTCTATGTGTGACATCCAAGGCATCTAAAGCAGCCAGGCAAAAGCTTCTGTATAGGAGCCGATGTCAGATTCCCTGAGGTGGAAAATCCCACACCAAATGAATAATACTGCAACACTGGAATAGAAGGACATCCTCCACCTTCATCAAGGTCAGTTGTCTTCCCAAATGCTTCCTCTTGCATAAACTTTTCTGAGGGAGCTCCTCAGTGGGATAGTCTGGGGAGGTAGTGGAAGAGTCGGGGTACCCTGACTGGTATCCTGCTGCCTAGGGTCCCACTATCCCTGTGGAACAAGGTGGGGTGAAGAACACCGGGTATCTACATGGGATAATGGATCCAAGGGAGCAGGTGCCTTTTTTTGATACAGTGGCAGCAAAGGCCTTCTCCAATGCTGCTCCTGAAGGGATGAGGACTCCAGCTCTGACAAGCCATGTTATTGGGGAAGAGACCCCCTCCAGTCCAGAAGACAGCTCGCCTGGGGTCGAAATTGGAGCCAAGCTCACCTTCACTGAAGCCCCGAGGGGCAGCTACTGCTCCAAGGATCAGGGAGTTGACTGCACCTGAGGTTTGATAAGCTCACTTCAGCTCCGGGAGCTCTCCAGCTCTGAAAAAGCCAATAAGCTCAGAGCCAAAGTCTGATCAGAGGAAGCAGACAACCTTGGATCCAAACTAAAAGGCACTGTGCATAGTGAGTCATTGAGCTACAAAGCTTTCCCCAAAGTCGGAGGAAGAGGATGAGTGAAAGACTAAAGGAGACCAGGAACTGAATGGGTCAAGCGGGACCTAGTGATACCCTGCATCCATAAAATCTTTGGCACCATCTGTTCCACATCTTCTTCAGGCAGACTCCTGGCTGAACAGGAGGACAAGACAGAAGGAGATCTTGGCTGTGATAGAAAGGGGGAAGGTACCCTGTCAGGCACTGGGTCAAAGGATGGAGAGTACCTTACCCTTAGTAGAGGCATGATGGGCTTGGATGGGCTAAGTGTCGGATCCGGCCCCAGCGGATCCAACCCATCCTTGCTAGATAGGATTTGAGCTGAAGAAATCGGATCCAATGGAGTAGCAGTCAGAGCAGAAGGCTCAGATCAAATTGTGGACTCCCCAGATGAAGGAGATTTCTTCTTTTTTGACTTCAGCTCCAAAATATCTGTCGGCACCAAGGAAGGTCTCTTTTTGGCCTTGTCTGCAGATCTGGGGAACAAGAATGAGACAAAGGCTCAAATAAGCCAATTTAACATGAGAAGAGCTAGACTTTTCTTTGCCTCCAGAAATAGCTTCAGCAAAGGAGGAAGGTAACACGCCCCCCTTAGGATGAGCTTGTTCTTATGATCTACTAAGGCTCTATTATTAAAAGAGTGACATATCACATGGTCCTCAAGTGTGGAGGCCCTAGACAACACACACACAAGGAGTGGGCATCACTAACAGGAATTTTATGCCAGCACTTGGTGCAAGTCTTGAAACTAGCTGGTTTCTCCTGTTTGTCTGCTATGACAGGCCCGAGAAAACATCCACACAGACACACTTGCTCAGGAAGAAACAGAAAAGGAAGAAAAGGGAAAACACCTAACAATAGTAGGTAAGAAATACCATAAAGATAAAGGGGAGGAAAGTAACCTATAAAAAGCAGTTACTGGCAGGAGGAGGAGGTGAAAGTAATCTAAATAAAGAATCAACCACAAGAAAGGTTCTGAAGTTCAAGGGAGGGTCAGAGAAGAATTATAATACTAAAAGTTTAAGAATTTGAAAAAAATACAATGAATAACTTTGAAAAATACAACCTGACACCAACAGCTAGTTGGACGACCACAGCTTTGCAAAGCGGTAAATGAGAGCTGGAGTATTTGGGAGACATGCGTTGTGGGTAAGGGGGAGATATCCAAGCTCTTTTTAGTTGCCATGAGCTTGGTAGTGGCAGAGTCAGATGTGAGGAGAAGAAAATTTGACATCAGAGCTGCATAAAAAAACATTCCTCATACTTTCACAATTTATCAGAACAAACTAACACATGAACCTGACAATTCAATATTCTGAAAATATAACTTTCCCCCATACCTATCAATTTCCCTATCTTTATCAGAAAAGAGTAGGATTGGAAATAACTAAGGGCTTAGATCTGGGATAAACTGAGGTTACAGATGCTGGGTCAGGTTTGGGAATATTATATACAAATTTAAGAGACTGAGGAGCTTTACACATACAATCTGCTTTTTAGGGACAACTGGCTACTATCTGGAAAATTACAGGCAATAACACACACATCATCTAAAGCAGACAGAACAGGAGGATTGGGTGTAAGTTCTGGAAAATCCTTCTGTAATAGAGAGGCTGTCAGTGTTCACCCACTGAAAACACTGCCGCATTCTAGGAACAGTCTCAGTGAAAGAGAAACCCCCACAGGGAGAATCAGAAATGGAGCTCTCAGTCTCTAAATCAGAAATTTTAGGAAAAAAAATGAATTCATCCCTGCATCTTCCTGTTCAGGTTCAGAATCTTGAATTGCTTCAGGAAAAGAGGAATCCCCCTTTTACCAGAGTACTTTATAAGGATCAATAGTCTGAATTAAGCTCTGAACCAGACCCAGTAAACTACTCCTATCCAAAGAAATTTGAGGAGTAGAACATACATGCTTGGATTTCTTATTCTTTGTGATGGGGAAAATGAGGCCAACTGTGTTAATAATTGCAGCAACTCCTTCCCCAAGGATGGGCACAACATCCTGACAAATCAGCTGTTCCACCTCCCAGGACCGACAAGAATCTCTGTCCTTTGCCCACTGAGTGGACTCCCAACAGCCGCAGAGGATGTGGCTAACCTCCAGTCCCTAGTAGCTGTAGGTGCTACACCAGAGGGTCCAGGATAAAAGAGTAGTCTGAGGTACAAGCCACAATACAGTCACTCACCTGCTTTCTTTTTGTGGGTGGGAGAAGGACTGACCATGGGACTTGTAGCTTTTGTTTCACGGTCTAGCAGAAAATGGTGCCTCTTTTCCAGGGAAGACAAGCAGCACAGGCTAGTAAAACTACCAGTCGGCAAAAGCTACTTTTTTACAGAAAAAAAGAGTAAAAAGTACTTAAAAACACTAAGCCGGTAACAAGGAAAAACAATTTCTCCATATCAAATATGTTTTCAGTTAGTTAGCTAACATTACTTTTAAAGTGACAGAAAAAAACAAGTGTTCCATTTAAAAGTATGTTACAGTCAAGGCAGTCTATTAAAGCACAACACTCCTAGCTTTAAAATAACTTTCCTGAAGAGGAAAGTAATAGATCAATAAAATTTAGAAAATGGAAGTATTCAGGAAAGTTGTAGAATAAAATTAAGAAAATGGAAGAATTTTTCCCCAAAGGGAGCTTATCTGTTCAACAAAGAAAAGCACAAGCAAACTGTCGATCCTCAAAAGCCTTAGAGGAATTGGCTTGGAGGATGGTCTGGGAACCCTCTTGGGGTTGGCAGTGAGTGGAAGTAAAATTTGTACCCCTGGGATACAATGTTGAGGACCAACTGGTCTTGTGTGATGGACATCCAGTTTTTTTTTGCACGAAGGGCACATTTTCCTCCTAGGGGCACCAGCAACTGGGCAGGGATGGGGAGTGGAGTAGAGAAGTCATTGTGAGTTTTTTCCGTAAGGAGGTGGCTTACCACTCCCTGCTTTGGGGAGGGGGCACTCCATTGCTTAGATCTCTGCATACCCTGAGACTGTAGTCTGGGTGGTCTGTTTCCCCTGGGTCTGGCTTGAGATGGCCTGGAGGGGGCTGGAAAGGACCAGTGTTTGGAAGGGTAATGCCTACTGACTCTAGGGGGTTGCACTTGTAAGAATTCTTAATACAATCTGCATAGACTTAGCTTTTTCTTCCATCTTTTTAAGAACCTCTTCTGCTTTGGTGCCAAACTGTCCTTGTTCAAAGGAGCGTCAAGTAACTTTGATATGACATGGTCTGGCAAAGTCTGCTCCTTGATCCAATCATGTCTTCTTAGTACAGAACCAGTGACTGCTACCTGGCAAGATGCTTCTAGGGTGTCAAAGCCACACTGCAAAGTATGCTTGCTGACTTGGCTTGCAGAGTGCATAAGCTCCTGCAATTCTTTATTTTCTGCACAGTCTGTAAAGGCAGCCACTTTTTGTTTAATAAGTTCCATAATATGTTGCTGGTACTTCAGCATGTGAAAATGACAATTCAGTGCCCTAATAGCAAGAATTGCAGAGGTATATACCTTCTTACCCCATATGTCCAAAGCTCTGGAATCCCTGTCTGAAGGGGTGGGGTTCTTGGCTGTAGTTCCCTTGATACCTTTGGGCTCCTGGGAAATAATCTCTGGGTCAGCAGTAGGATTCTTGAAAAGAAATTTGTGAGTGTCAGGTACTCTGTAGTACCCATCTGGTTTCCTAGGATCAGGAGGTAAAGTATCAGGAGTAAGACTGGATTCCATAAATTCATCATAAACAACTTCCAGGACAGGGGGTATTGCTAAAGGCCTGTGCTGTGGCAAATCTAGGAATTCTCTGAGTCTCTTTTTGGACTGAGGATAGTCTTGGCATTCCCAGTGGAAATGCTCTGTTAAAGTATGTAAGGTTTCACCAAAGGAAAAATCCTCTGGAGGGGAGGCAGAGGGAATGGATTCCTCTGCATCTGAATCCTCATAAGCAGATAACGGCATGTCTTCATAATCAGATACCTCAGAGTCATCAGACTCCTGATCTGTTGAAGTTGCAGGGGACTGGTCTCTTTTCCTCTTAGCAGGGGAAGGCTGACATCCCCTAATCAACGTAATACTTGATCATACTGGACCTGATCATCACCAACATGGGGACTCTATGCTCCAGACCAGAAGTGTATCCCTCACTGGTAAGATCAGACCATAAACTAATCTCACTGGATATTCACATCCTGACCCCACCCCCTGCCCAGAAAACCACAGTGAAAAACTTCTCTAAAGCAAATTTCACACTCCTCAAAACCGAGGTGGAATCCTTCAAAGCCCACGGGCCTGTGGAAAATACGGCCCAGACCACAGAATCCTTTATAAATGCATTCTATGAACACCTTCAGGAATGCATGGATCATGGGATCCCAAATAAAACCAAGACCCAATCCTCCGAAGGCAGACTTCCTGTCTGGTGGACCCCAGCCATAAACAAACTATACAATAGAAGGAGGAAGCTACTAAATGATAGAGCAAAATCCCAAAAAGGGAAGGCATCACTGATCAGTATTAGCAAAAAACTACGGGCACTCATAAAATTGTCTAAGGCCAGCTTCGAGAGAAAAATTGCACAGGACACTAAGGATAATCACAAGGCTTTCTTTAGTTATGTTAGGAACCTGGGTGGTAATTCCCAGATATGCTCAGAATTAGTCCAAAATGACAAAAATACACTGAGCCCACAGACATTGCCAACATCCTAGCTGACAGGTTCAGTGCAAACTTCTCCCACCAAAAGGGCAAATATCTATCCCAGCAGAGTGCTGCCCCTGACATCTCAGATGCTCAGGTAAGAGCCGCCTTCTCCAAAGCAAAAACACAGCATCAATGGGACCAGGCGGTGTCCCGGGCTGCGTCCTACATGAACTCCAAGAAGAGCTAAACCCAAACATAAAACTACTGTTCAATCTCAGCCTTACTACAGGATATGTGCCCAAAGAGTGGCGTACAGCAACAGTGGTCCCTCTCCATAAAGGTGGTGCCTCAACGGATCCTGGAAACTATCGCCCCATAAGCCTGACTAGCTTGGTCTGCAAAGCTATGGAAAGGATCATCATGGACCTCATAAATAAAGATATTGGGGACCTACAGACACTGGATCCTACCCAGTTCGGCTTTGTTAAGGGCTGATCCTGCCTCTTAAACCTGGTCGATTTCTTTGAAACAGTCACCAAGGCCATTGACGAGGGGAAGGTGGTCCACACAGCCTACCTGGACCTCGCAAAAGCCTTCGATACAATACCCCACTCGGGCATTATAGATAAGCTCACCAGCTTAAATATAAACCCCTATGTCACTAGATGGATTGCAAACTGGCTCAAAGACAGAACCCACATGGTTAGAATTGCTGGAGCCATGTCAGGCTCCAAACCAGTTACAAGTGGTGTCCCACAGGGCTCAGACCTGGGACCTCTCTTGTTCGGTATATATTTCTCGGAGGTACAGGCCAACATGGAAGGACTTTGGCTGACCAAGTTTGCAGATGACTGCAAACTGGGCGCCATAATCGACTCTCCAGCCGACACAAGCATCCTCCAAAAGGGCCTCATAGAAACAGACAACTGGTGCCAGAACCATGGCCTCAAGCTAAATGCCAAAAAGTGTATAGTCATCCCCTTTGGCAAAAACAAAGTGCCCACAAATTACCACATAGGTGGTAATCCATTAAGTACAGAAGAAGTAATTAGGGACCTGGGGACCCAAGTTGATAGCAATCTCTCATTTGACAACCACGTGGCCAAAGTGGTTAGAAATTTTATATAGCCCACCTAATCATGAAGGGATTCACATCTAGATCAGGGGAGGTCATCGTGCCGCTTTACTCATCCCTCATCAGGCCCATAATTGAGTACAATGCCCCTTTTGGGATGTACCTTACCAGACACCTGCAGCAACTGGAAAGACCCCAAAAGTACCTCACCAAGAGGATCAAAGGGCTCAAACAGATGCCATATGCTGCCCGGTTAAAGAAACTCCAGCTCTACTCAGTGGCATACCGCCTGTTCAGAGGCGATCTGTGCCTGACGTATAAAGCCATGTCCAACCCGGAATTAATGGACATGCTGCACCTCAGAAAATCCAAATCCCATCGAGCTACGCTCGAGAGACTTGAACCTCAGCACTGAAATAAATAGGACATGCTGGAGGGACAGATTCATAACCCAGAGGCTCCCTTCACTCTGGAATAAAATCCCAGTCCAGGTTAGGCAGAGTCCCTCATTGACTCTCTTCAAGAGGAATCTTGATGAGTGGATGGGAGATCGTAGGTTTACCCCGGGTATCACTTCTGTGTCACTGTTAGACAGAGGCACAGTATACTAACCTCGAAAAAGGGCATAGCAAAATAAATTTAAAATGGGTGGCGAAAGCCAAACACATTCTGGCTAGGCTTATAAATGCCCTAGGGCAGATAGCCTAGTATGAACCTATGAACCTATAATAAGGTCTTCTGCCATTCTAAGCATTTGTCATTGTGGCATGGGAGTAAGTGCATGTGCTTTGGTAGTCTGTTTTCTAGGAGTAGCGCGTACTCTAGGCCTAAGAAACTCGGTAGTTTTAGATAAAAAAGTCTGAGTTGAACATCAGTTGAGCGAAGAAAGTACAGTTGTGTACACTTACCATAAATGTAGATGTTCGAGTGTATTCACTGTTGGAGTCATCACATTTGGGTTATCTGCCTGCAGGTAGCCCTCAGGCGGCCTGAATACCAGAGTCTTCGTATTTCTGCCTTCCATGACATCAGGTCGTCAGGGGTATAAAACATGCAGCCAATGCCATTACATCAGTTTTTCTTGCCCCAAATGTCAGGTGTCCCCAAAATAGGAAACAATTATATGGTGTGGAACACCCCCAGCAAAAAGCAAATACACATAATATAATATATGCCATACAAGGAGGAAAGGTAAAGTCAAGAGAAGTCAGGGATCTGGTGGGAGGGTAACTAGGACTGCAACAGTGAATACACTTGAACATCTACATTTATGGTAAGTGTATACAACTGTACTATGTTCTTTGTGTTTCACTGTTGCAATTATCACATTTGGGTTGATTCCCAAAGTTAAGGAAGGGTGGAGGTAGTTAAAGAGCATTAGGGCTAGGAATAAGGCCCTGAAAGACTGCTGTGGCAAATCCAGCTCTGGATTTAGAAAAGATAGGCAGGTGGTAATACTTGGTGAAAGTATGTACAGAGCTCCAGGTTGCAGCTTCCCGGATGTCCCTGGTAAGGACTCCTCTGAGAAATGCAGTAAAGGTAGATGCAGCCCTGGTGGAATGTGTTCTTATCACCAGAAATGGATGTAATGTGCTATCCATTTGGAAATGGTTTGCTTTGAAATGGCCTTCCCCTCTGCCTCTGCAGCTGATCAGATTTTCTGAGAGGCTTAGTCCTGTCCAAATTGAATTTAAGCTATGTACGTCCAGAGAATGCAGTATCCTTTCCCCTTTATAGGTTCATAGGTAGGTACTAGGCTATCTGCCCGAAGGCATTTATAAGCCTAGCCAGAATGTGTTGGCTTTCACCATCCCCTTAGATTAGTTCCCTGTGCCTATGTCCAGCAGAGCCATTGAAGTGATCCCTGGGGTAAACTTTATTCTGAGGATTAGAGAAAAAAGTAGGCAAATTAATGGACTGGTTTAGAGACACACTAGACACCACCTTGGGCATAAAGGATGGATTAGTCCTGAGGAAAGCCCTGTCCACATGGAAGATAATGAAGGGTTCCACTGCCATGAGGGCCTGCAGTTCAAACACTCTTCTTGCTGAAGTTATGCCTAGAAGTAAAGCTGTTTTCCTTGAGAGGAATTTCAACTCTGCTGTAGCAGCCGGTTCAAAGGGGGGAAGTGTAGGTTTTTCCAATACAAAGTGAAGGTCCCAGGCTGGAGTGGGAGCCCTCCTGGGGGGTCTTAAATTTTTGGCACCTCTAAGGAATTTTTTCAGCAGGGGATGAGAAAAGAGGGGTGGCTCAGTATTATAATGTGCTGATATGGCAGAGGCATGAATCTTAATTGAAGAGAAAGATAGGCCCTTATGGAGCATTTCTGTTAAATAATCTAGAATATGAGGTAAGCTGGGCACCGTTGTGCCCATCTCCTGAGCCTGGCTCCAGGAACAGTATCTTTTCCACTATTCTGAATAGGATTTTCTAGTACTAGGCCTCCTTTCCTCAAGAATGGCATCCAGCACCTGCTTACTGAGGGTTGCTGGAGGTGAGGTCAGGGAATTAGCCAGGCTGCAAGGTTCAGGGTTTGAAGCTGAGGGTGCAGAAACTGGCCCACCTGCAGGGAAGGGGTCTGAGGCAGGTGCCAAGGTTGTAGCACTGTCAGACTGTGCAAAATGGGGTACCAGTGCTGGTGTGGCCCGTCTGGTGCAATCAGGATTGTCCTTGGCTTGTTCTGTTTGATCTTAAGTAAAACCTTCAAGAGGAGAGGCAGAGGGGGAAAGGCATAAACTGAGAGGCTTTCACAGGTAAAAGACAGGGCATCCACTTTCCAAGCTTGACTGCGGGGAGTTCTGGTGCAGAATTTGTTCACTTGAAAGTTCTGAGGGGAGGCTAACAGGTCTACCTCTGGTGTCTCCCATTTGTTCCTCAAGAGCTTGAATATTTTGGGCTCCAGTTTCCATTCGTCTGGGTCCATGAGATTTCTGCTGAAGTCATCTGCCAGTGAATTTAGTTTGCCTGGCAGGAATTGAGCTTGTAGGTTCACTTGGTAACTCACAGAGCCATGGCTAGTCTGCAGAGTGGGTAGGAATGGGCTCCCCCCTGCTTGTTTATGTACCACATAACTGTGGTGTTGTCTGTCTCTTCCAATAGCTGTCCTGGAAGAATAAGGTCTCTGAAGGCTGTCAGAGCATTCTGTACAGCTAACATTTATTTTTGATTGATATGCAGGTGCATCTGTTTTGGGTTCCATTTGCCCTGAATGCACTGCCCTGCCATGTGAGCTCCCCATGCATAGTCTGATGCGTCTGTTGTTAGGGTTTGGGTGGGCAGGGGGTAGAGTCAAAGGGAGTCCCTTGTTGTGGTAGCAGGCCTCTGCCCACCAGAGGAACTCTGCCCTTAAACAAGGAATAATAGGAATCATTTTTCCAGGTTCTGAGAATGTTGACACCATAGACATTTTAGTACCATTGAAGTTTCCTCATATGCAGTCTTCCATATGGAATTAAAAGAATGCAAGAGGCCATGAACCCCAGGGCTTGCAAGATTTTCCTTGCAGATAGCTGGGTTTTTGTGGCCAGTAGTTTGAAGTAGGTTGTCAAATGAATTTATTTCTCTGGAGTTAGGAATGCCATCTGGGAAGTTGTATTCAAGCTTGTTCCCAGGAATACAATCTGTTTGCAGGATAATAGGTGTGATTTCTTCTCGTTGATGGTGTACCCCAGTGAAGTTAGAAGTCTCTTTACAAATGCCAGGTGCTGCAATAGCAAGTCCTGACTCTCTGCCTGCATCGGGCAATCGTCCAGGTATGGGTAAATCTGAATATTTCTCTGCCTGCAAAATGCAATGGCAGGAGCTAAGCACTTTGTGAATACCCTGGGCGCAGTAGATAAGCCAAAGGGAAGTGCAGAGAACTGATAGTGCATTGATCCTGCCTTGAAGCGTAGTATTTTTCTGCAGGATTCCCTTATTGGGATGTGCAGGTAACCTTATTTTAAGTCTAGAGTTGCCAGCCAGGCATCCATGGCTAGTATAGGAAAAAGCTGCTGAAGAGTTAGCATTTTGGAACCACCAGAAAGGTGTTGAGAATAGAAAGGTCCAGGATAGGATGCCAGGAGTTTTCTTTTCTGGGAACCAGGAACAGTCTTGAATAAAAACCTTGTCCCTTTTGTTCTGCTGGGACAGGTTGAATAGCTCTGAGAGAGAGAGCTCTTGTTTTTGGGCCTCCGCCCACTAGTTTGGGGGGAGGTCTGGCCATCCACTTGGGATTGGGAGTGAGTGGAAGTGTAATCTGTATCCTAGAGAAACTATGTTTAAAACTCATTTGTCTTGGGTAATGATTTCCCAGTTTTTTGCATGCAGGGCGAGCTTTCCTCCTAAGGGAGCAAGTAGTTGAGCAAGGCTTGGTAGAGTTAAGGATAAGTCACTGTGCCATTTTTCCATTAGGGGTGGCTTACTACTCCCTGCTTTGGAAGTGGGGCCCCCACTGCTTAGATCTGTGTATAGCCTGAGAATGAAGTTTTGTTGGTCTGCTGCTCCTGGGTTTGGACTGAGAAGGCCTGGAAGAGACTGGAAAGGACAAGTTCTTTGAAGGCCAATGCCTACTGAATCCAGGTGGCTGTACTTGTGAGAAATCTTTAACAGTTTGCATAGATTTAGCTTTTTCCTCCATCCTTTTGAGGACTACGTCTGCTTTGTTGCCAAAAAGATGCTCTTGGTGTAAGGGTGCATCCAGTAATTTAGCTTTAACATGATCTGGCAAGTTTTGTTCCTTAAGCCAAGCATGCCTTCTAAGTACAGACCCAGTGACAGCAGCCCTGCAAGATGCTTCTAAAGCATAAAAAACACATTGCAAAGTATGTTTACCTACTTGGTCAGCAGAATGCATTAACTCTTGTAAATCTTTGTGTTCAGCACAATCAGGAATCAACATAATTTTCTGCTTAATTAATCCCATAATATGCTGCTGATACCTCAACATATGAAAATGGCAATTTAAAGCCCTAATGGCCAAAGTAGCAGACGTATATACCTTCTTACCCCATCTGTCTAAAGCTCTAGAGTCTCTATCAGAAGGGTAGGATTTTTGGCAGTAGTAGCCTTAATGCCTTTTGGTCCTTGGGAAATGGTCTCTCGATCCGCAGTAGGATTCTTGAAAAGGAATTTGAGAGAGTCAGGTACTCTGTAGTACCTGTCAGGTTTCCTGGGAGCTGGTGGCAAAGTGTCTGGGGTAAGGCTGGATTCCAAGAAAACATCATCTACAATCTCTAGAACAGGAGGGATAGCTAGAGGCCTGTGTTGAGGCAGGTTTAAAAATTCCCTAAGTCTCTTTTTGGACTGATAATAGTCCTGGCTTTCCCAGCGGAAATGCGCCCTAAGGGTATGCAAGGTTTCACCAAAAGAAAAATTTTCTGGAGGGGAAGCAGAGGGAATGGAATCCTCTGCATCAGAATCCTCATAAGTAGATAAGTGTAAATCCTGGTAGTCAGAAGGAACAGAAATATCAAATTCCTGATCAGAAGAATCAGAAAGAAAATCAGTTCTAGGTCTCTTAAGAGGGGGAAGGCTGGCTTCCCCTAATTAAGGTAATAACTTCTTCAGCCATTCTAATCATTTGTTTTTGAGGCATATGGGCCGGAGAATGCGCTTTGGTCATTGGTTTTCTAGGCTTAGTGTGAGCTTTAGGCCCGAGGAATTCAGTATTCTTAGCTTGACACAAAGTCGTTGGTTTGATATGAAAATCGGTAGGCCTGAATACGCCCTCAGAAGCCGGTGCCTGCACAGCGGCTCTGGACCCATCCAAGGTAGAGACATCAGCAGGTTCCATAGTCGAAGAAGAGTCTCGTGGCAGACTGGACTCCGAATGAGTCTCGGTAGATGCCTGCAAATCCAATGAAGCAGGCATCAGGGGCTGCGGAAGCACCTCACTGAGTACCCGTGAACTGGCGACTAGCTTAACGGAAGCGTCAGCAGCTTTGGAACTATGTGGTCTGTCTTTATCCTTACGTTGTTTTTCGAATATCAGTAGTCAGATGGCTTACCGAAGCCATTTTGGAATATGGAGATCGAGAACAAAAGAATTTAGTGACAATGAGAGCCCGACGATGAATGGTTCGGGCATTGAACAAGGCACAAAACTGACAATGAGGTACATCGTGGACTGGGCCTAAATAAGTGACGCAGTAAAAATGAAAATCTATGAGCGGTATTTGCTTTCCACAGGCAAGACAATTTTCTGACATCGGTTAGAGCAAGAAAAAAGGGTCCCCAACGGGGTACTTAGCTTTAGAAGACTTCAGGATTATTCAATTCATAAATGAAAATTCAGGTAGCGGCCAACCGGTACTTGCAAACTGCTTCTGCAAAAAAGACTGAGGTAATGGCATAGGCTGCCTGTTTTTATACCCCTGATGACCTGACATCAGTCCTGGAGCAACAGCATTGACCCAGAAATACTAAGTCTCTGGTATTCGGGCTGACTGAGGGCTACCTGTAGGCAGATAACCCAAGTGTGATGACTTAAACAGTGAAACACAAAGAACATCTATAAGCAGTAGGAACCAGTCTTAGTAAGGGAAATGCCAGTCCTGTGCCATCCAGAAAGGGAAATGCAGCATCAAGTACAGTTGTGTACACTTATCATAAATGTAGATGGTAGAGTGTCTTCACTGTTGCAGTCATCACATTTGGGTTATCCCTGCCAGGGTAGCCCTTGGCTGGCCTGAATACCAGAGACTTAGTATTTCTGCGTCGGTTGCTGCCACTTGAGGACTGACGTCAGGTCGTTAGTGGTATACAGGAAGGCAGCCGTCCCTATTACAGTTTTTCTTGCCCTAACCGGTCAGGAGCCCCCAAAATAGGAGGCCAGGTCTGGTGGCAGAACCCCATCAGTCAAAAATAAATACCAATATATCCCTTGTAAGTAAAGGAGAACAAGGAAGAAAGGTAACAAAGAA
Source organism: Protopterus annectens (assembly GCF_019279795.1). Classification (NCBI taxonomy): domain Eukaryota; kingdom Metazoa; phylum Chordata; order Ceratodontiformes; family Protopteridae; genus Protopterus; species Protopterus annectens. The sequence continues at coordinate 1,386,715,001 of NC_056746.1, read as the reverse complement.
AAAAGGGGGAAGGAAGGAGGGAAAATAGGAGTGCAACAGTGAAGACACTCGAACATCTACATTTATGTAAGTGTACACAACTGTACTATGTTCTTCGTGTTTCACTGTTGCAGTCATCACATTTGGGTAGATTCTCAAAGCTAAGGAAATGGGTGGAGGCAGTCAAGGAAGCTAGGGGCTGGCTAGCATGCCCTGCAAGACTATAGAGGCAAAACCTGCCCTGGATTTGGAAGAGAGAGGCAGGTGGTAATGCTTGGTAAAAGTGTGAACAGATGTCCAGGTGGCAGCCTCCAGGATGTCCCTGCTGGCGACTCCTCTGAGGAAAGCTGCAGAGGTGGAGGCTGCTCTGATGGAGTGTGTCCTGACCCCCTTGGGGGGATGCTTGCCATGCTGTTAGTAGCAGAAATGGATGCAGTGTGCTATCCATTTGGAAATGGCTTTGCCTCTGCCCCTGAAGCAAAGCTAACCAGCAGTTGATCAGATTTTCTGAAGGGTTTAGTCCTGTCCAGATAGTATCTGAGCTGTCTGTGCACATCTAGAGAGTGCAGAATCATTTTCTCCTTGTTTTGAGGGTTAGGAAAGAAGGTGGGCAAATGGATGGATTGGTTGAGAGCCACACTGGACACCATCTTGGGCATGAAGGATGGATTAGTTCTCAGGGATACCCTGTCTGCATGGAAGATGATGAAGGGTTCCACTGCCATGAGTGCTTGCAGCTCAGAGACTCTTCTGGCTGAAGTGATGGCCTGGAGGAAGGCTGTCTTCCAGGAGAGAAATTTTAACTCTGCAGAAAAAGCTGGTTCAAAAGGAGGCAGGGTGAGCTTTTCCAAGACAAAGTTAAGGTCCCAAGCTGGTGTTGGTGCCCTTCTGGGGGGGCCTCAAATTGTTAGCCCCTCTGAGGAACTGTTTGATCAGAGGGTGTGAAAAAAGAGGCTGCTCAGTGGGAAAATGAGCTGAAATGGCAGAGGCATGAATTTATAGAGGAGAAAGAAAGACCACTGTGTAGTAGGTCAGCTAAGTAGTCCAGGATGAGAGGGATGGAGAGCTGAGCTGTATTGGACCCCTTAGCCTGGATCCAGGTGCAAAACCTTTTCCATTTATCTGCATAAGACTTTCTGGTGCTAGGGCATGTGGCCTCTCAGATAACATCCAGAACCTGTTTACTGAGGATGGTAGATTGGTCAGGGTATAAGCCAAGCTGCCAAATTGAGTGTCTGCAATTGGGGGTGCATGAATTCCCCTTCCCTCTGGGTTAGGAGGTTGGGAATCTGAGGAATATTCCATGGGGGTTTTGGGGACAGGCAGCGCAGCAAAGGGTACCAGTGCTGTCTGGGCCAGTCTGGAGCTATGAGAATGGTCCTTGGTTTTTCCTCCCTTATTTTGATCAGTACCTTGGGAATGAGAGGTAGAGGAGGGAAGGCATAGACTGAGAGGTTTACCCAGGGGAAGGACAGGGCACCCACTTTCCATGCCATGCAGTGATGCTCCCTGATGCAGAATTTGCTGAGTTGATGGTTGGTGTGGGAGGTAAAGAGGTCCACCTCTGGGCTTCCACATTTCTGAGCTATTAGTAAGAAGGTGCATCTGTTGAGCTGCCACTCATGGGGGTCCAAAAGTTTTCTGCTCAACTGGTCTGCCAGGGAGTTGAGAGAGTCTGGCAAGTATTGTGCTAACAGGTGTAGTTGCATGGAAGGGGCTGTAAACCAAAGGGTCATGACCAGCCTGCACAGCGGGTAGGAGTGAGTCCCTCCCTGCTTGTTGAAGTACCACATCACTGTGCTGTTGTTTGTTTTCCTCAGGAGAACCCCTGGAGAGAGAAGGGGGTTGAAAGCTATCAAGGCCTCATATGCACAGCCATCATCTCTTTTTTACTGCTGTGCAGGGGGATTTGCTGGGGGTTCCACTGGCCCTGTATGCACCTGCCATCCAGGTGTGCATTCCAAGCATAGTCTGATGCATCTGTGGTGATGGTCTGAGCGGTGGGGTGTGGGGAGAAGGGCAGTTCCTTGTGTGAGGAGGCTGCTTCCCACCAAAGAAATTCCTTCCTCAGGCAAGGAATAATAGGTAAAAGTGTTTCTAGATCTTGAGAGTGTTGACACCAAAGGCTCTTTAGGTACCACTGAAGTTTCCTCATATGCAGTCTGGCATATGGAATAAGGAGTATGCAAGATGCCATGAACCCCAGGGCCTGCAGGATTTCCCTTGCAGAAAGCTGGGGCCTGGTGGCCAGTTGAGAGAAGTAAGCTGACAGGAAACTTTGCTTATCTGGTGTTAGGCATGCCATCTGGGATGCTGTGTCCAGACTTGCTCCCAGGAAGATTATCCTTTTGATGGGTAACTGTTTGGGTTTCTTTTCATTGATTGTATACCCTAAGGAGGTTAGTAGGTCTTTACAAAGGCCAGGTCTTTGAGTAGCTTTTTCTGGCTGTCTGCTTGAATAAGGCAGTAGTCTAAGTAGGAGTAAATTTGAATATTTCTTTGTCTGCAAAAAGCAATGGCCAGAGCCAAGCATTTTGTGAAAACTCTGGGAGCAGTAGAGAAGCCAAAGGGAAGCGCAGAGAACTGAAAGTGTTGAGATCCTGCCCTGAAGCGAAGATATTTTCTGCAGGACTCCCTGATGAGAATGTGGAGGTAGGCCTCCTTTAGGTCCAGGGTGGCTAGCCAAGCATCCTTGGACAGCATGGGTAGCAGCTGCTGGAAGGTGAGCATTTTGAATTTTGGGATCACCAGGAAAGGTGTTTAGAATGGATAGATCAATGATGGGGTGCCAGGTTCCCTCTTTTCTGGGTACCAGAAAACATCTGGAGTAGAAGCCTTGGTCTATCTGCTCTGCAGGAAGTGTTCTACTGCTCCCAAGGAGATCAGGAGATGGATATACTTTTGAGCCTCTGCCCACAGATTTGGTGGTAGATCTGAACCCTTTTGGGGTTGGAAGGGTGTGGAAGGATAATTTTTACCCCTGAGACACAATGTTCAGAACCCACTGGTCCTTGGTAATGGTGGCCCAGGTGCTTGAGTGAAAGGAGATTTTTCCTCCTAGGGGTATGTGATGGTGGGCAGAGGTGAGGTTGGGGAGGGGGTGAGTCACTGTGAGTTCTTACCATAAGGGATGGCTTATAACTCCCTGGTTTTGAAGTGGAGGCAGTCCACTGCTTAGATCTCTGCAAACCATGGTACTACTGACTTGAAGGTCTGTTTCCATGTGGCCTAGGCTGGCCCTGTTTATTAGGTGCAGGAAAGAACCAGAGCTTGGAAGGAAAATGCCTGCTGAACCTAGGGGGCTGTACCTGTAAGAAATCTTTAACAGTCTGCATAGAATTTGCTTTTTCTTCTATCTTAACACCTCTTCTGCTTTAGTACCAAATAAGTTATCTTTGTGCAAGGGTGCATCCAACAATTTTGATTTGACATGGTCTGGCAGGGGTTCTTCCTTAAGCCATGCATGTCTTTTAATGACAGATCCAGTGACTGTTGCCCTGCAAGAAACTTCTAGGGCATCAAAACCACAGTGCAAAGTGTGTTTAGTTACTTGGCCAGCAGAGTGCATTAACTCCTGTAAATCTTTAGATTCTGCCCATGCAGGAAACTAGGACATTTTTTGTTTAAGGAGTTCCAAGGTATGTTGCTGATATTTAAGCATATGGAACTGAAAATGTAGTGCCCTGATAGCAAGAGTAGCTGAGGTGTATACTTTTTTATTACATCTGTCCAGTGCTCTGGAATACCTGCCTGAGGGGGTGGGATTCTTAGCTGAAGTAGCTTTAACCCTTTTGGGCCTTGAGTAATGACCTCAGGGTCCACTGTTGGGTTTTTAAAAAGATATTTGTGAGAGTCAGAGACTCTGTAATACCTGTCAGATTTTCTGGGAGCAGGAGGGAGGGCATCTGGAATCAAGCTGGATTCAAGGAAGACATCATCTACCACATCTAGGACTGGGGGGATGGCCAAGGGCCTGTGCTGTGGAAGGCCCAGGAACTCTGAGTCTCTTTTTAGACTGTGGCTAGTCTTGACTCTCCCATTTGAAATGCTCTCTTAAAGTATGCAGGGTCTCCCCAAAGGAAAAATCCTCTGGGGAGAATTGAAGGAATAGATTCCTCTGCATCAGAATCCTCATATGTAGAGAGGGATTGCATGTCTTCATAGGCAGATGCATCGGATTCATCTCACTCTTGTTCAGACAAAACTACTGGAGACAGATCTCTTTCTTTTTGAGGGAGTGGCTTGGCTTCCCCTAATCAGCATAAGGACCTCTGCCATTTTAAGCATTTGTGACTGAGGCAAGGGAGCAGGCACCAGAGAATGGCTGGTAGTCGGTTTTTTGGAGGTGGTTCAACTCCTGGGCCTAAGGAACTCGGTTGTTTTAGAAAAGAAGTACAGTTGTGTACACTTACCATAAATGTAGATGTTCGAGTATATTCACTGCTGCAGTCATCACATTTGGGTTATCCTGCCAGGGGTAGCCCTCAGTCGGCCCAAATACCAGAGGCTTAGTATTTCTGTGTCAGTTGCTGTTACTCCAGGACTGACGTCAGGTGATCAGTGTTATAAAATCAGGCAGCCGATGCCATTATATCCGTTTTTCTTGCCCTGTCAGAAGCCCCAAATAGGGAGCTATGTTATGGTGGAAGAACACCAGTAGAAAGTAAATACCAAAACATCCCCTGTAAATAGAGAGGAAGAGAGAGAGAGAAGGGGGATGGTGGGAGGGAAACCAGGACTACAACAGTGAATACACTCAAACATCTACATTTATGGTAAGTGTACACAACTGTACTATGTTCTTCGTGTTTCACTGCTGCAGTCATCACATTTGGGTTGATTCCCAAAGCTGAAGAAAAGGGTGGAGGCAGTCAAGAAGACTGAGGGCTGGCTAAGATGCCCTGCAAGACTGTAGTAGCAAAGCCTACCCTGGATTTGGAGAAAATAGACAGGTGGTAATGCTTGGTGAAGGTATGAACAGATGTCCATGTTGCAGCCTCCAGGATGTCCCTGGTGGGGACCCCTCTGAGAAAAGCTGCAGAGGTGGAGGTTGCCCTGGTGGAATGTGTCCTGACCTCCTTTGGGGGTGGTTTCCCATGCTGTTTGTACCAGAAATGGATGCAGTGTGCTATCCATTTGGAGATTGTTTGTTTGGATATAGCCTTGCCCTCTGCCCCTGCTGCGAAGCTGACTAGCAATTGATTAGTTTTTCTAAACGATTTAGTCCAGTCCAGATAGAATCTGAGCTGTCTATGCACATCTAGAGAGTGCAGAACCCTGTCCCCCTTGTTTTGTGGGTTAGGGAAAAAGGTGGGCAAATGAATGGATTGGTTGAGAGCCACACTGGACACCATTTTAGGCATGAAGGTAGGGTTAGTCCTGAGGGAGACCCTGTCAGCATGGAAAATTATGAAGGGCACTACAGCCATGAGTGCTTCTAGCTCTGATACTCTTCTAGCTAAAGTGATGGCCAGAAGCAAGGCCATCTTCCAAGAGAAATTTTAACTCTGCTGAAGCTGCAGGTTCAAAGGGGGTAGGGTGAGCTTTTCCAACACAAAGTTAAGGTCCCATGCTGGGGTAGGAGCTCTTCTGGGTGGACTTAAGGTGTTAGCCCCTCTTAGAAACTGTTTGATGAGAGGGTGTGAGAAGAGAGGTGGCCCTGTGCTATAATGAGCAGAGATAGCAGAGGCATGAATTTTAATAGGAGAGAAGGATAGACCCCTGTGTAGTAGGTCTGCTAGGTAATCCAGGATGAGAGGTAGGGATGGCTGTGCCATTGCAGCTCCTTTAGCCTGGATCCAGGTGCAAAACATTTTCCACTTGTCAGCATTGGATTTTCTAGTGCTGGGGCATCTAGGCTCACGTATAACATCTAGGACTTGTTTGCTTAGGCTGCCAGCTTGAGGAGAGATCAAGGAATAAGCCAGGCTGCCAGGTTGAGGGTCAGCAATTGGGGATATATGAATTCTCCATTCCTCTGGGTCAGGAGAGTTGGGATCTGAGATAGGTGCCATGGTGGCAGGGGTGACAGGCTGCTCAGCACTGGGTACCAGTGCTGGTGTGGCCAGTCTGGGGCAATAAGGATTGCCCTCGGTTTTTCCTTCCTTATTTTGAGCAGTACCCTTGAAATGAGTGGTGGGGGGTGCATAGACCGAGAGGTTTACCCACTGGAAGGCTAGCGCATCCACTTTCCAGGCCTTGCTGTGAGGTTCCCTGGTGCAGAATTTGCTGAACTGATTGGAGTGGGAGGCAAAGATGTCCACCTTCGGGGTGCCCCACTTCTGGGTTACAACAGTGAAGGTTCTGTTGTCTGGCTGCCACTTGTGTGGGTCTAGCAGGTTTCTGCTTAAGTTGTCTGCCAGAGAGTTTAGAGAGCCTGGCAGGAATTGTGCTAGCAGGTGTAGTTGCATGGCTGAGGCAGTGTGCCAAAGGGTCATGGTGAGCCTGCAGAGAGGATAAGAGTGAGTCCCTCCCTGCTTGCTGATATACTACATCACTGTGGTGTCTGTTTTGATCAGTAGAGGCCACGGGGAGAGTAGGGGTCTGAAAGCTGTCAGGGCATGCTGAACAGCTAGCATCTCTTTTTGGTTGATGTGCAGATGTATTTGATTTGGGCTCCAATGTCCCTGAATGCACCTGCCATCCTGGTGTGCATCCCAGGCATAGTCTGATGCATCTGTGGTGAGGGTCTGGGTGGCATGGGGTTGTGAGAAAGGAAGTCCCTTGCTGTGGTTGCATTCTGCTGCCCACCAAAGAAAATCTTTCCTTAGACAAGGTATCATTGGTATGAGAGTTTCCAGGTCTTGAGAGTGTTGACACCAAAGGCTTTTTAGGTACCACTGTAGTTTCCTCATATGCAGTCTGGCATATGGGATGAGTAGAATACAGGAGGCCATGAACCCTAGAGCTTGCAGGATTTTCCTTGCTGATAACTGGGTTCTGGTGGCTAGTTGAGACAAGCAGCCTGTCTGATAGGCTTGTTTTTCTGGAGTAAGGAATGCCATCTGGGATGCTGTGTCCAGGCTTACTCCCAGGAATGCAATTTTTTGTGTGGGGATTAGTTTTGATTTCTTTTTGTTGATGGTATACTCCAGGGAGGTCAGTAGGTCCTTTACAAAAGTCAGGTGCTGTAGCAGCTTTTCCTGCCTGCCTGAATCAGTCAGTCGTCTGAGTTTGGGTAAATCTGAATATGGAATGGTGGGAGCCAGGCATTCTGTGAAAACTCTGGGAGCAGTGGATAAGCCAAAGGGAAGCACAAACAACTGAAAGTGCACACATCCTGCCCTGAAACGTAGGTATTTCCTGCATGATTCCTTGATTGGGGTGTGTAGGTAGTACTCTTTTAGGTCTAGGGTGGCTAACCAAGCATCCTTGTAAAGCATTGGTAAAATCTGCTGGAGAGTGAGCATTCTGAATTTTGGTATCACCAGGAAGGTGTTTAGAATGGATAGATTGAGGATGGGGCACCATGTGCCCTCTTTTCTGGGTACCAGGAAGAGTCTGGAGTAGAAACCTTGGCCTATCTGTTCTGCAGGAACATGCTGTATTGCCCTCTTGGAGAGCAGGGAAAGGACTTGCTTTTTGGCCTCTGCCCACTGGTTTGGAGGAAGATCTGGGAGCCCTTTTGGGGTTGGCAGAGTGTGGAAATAAAATTTGTATCCCTGGGATACTATGTTGACGACCCATCGGTCGTTGGTAAAGGTGGCCAGTTGCTTGTGTGGAAGAAGTGTTTTCCTCCTAGTGGCACAAGCAGGTGGGCAGAGGTAGAGGGTGGAAGTGTAGTCATTGTGAGTTCTTACCATAAGGGGGTGGCTTTGCACTCCCTGTTTTTGAAGAGGAGGAACTCCATTGCTTAGATCTCTGCATTCCCTGGGGCTGTTGTCTGGGGTGGTCTGCTTCCCCTGGGTCTGGGCTGAGCTGGCCTGGTGGGGGCAGGAAAGGACCAGTGCTTGGAGGGGCAATGCCTACTGAACTTTGGTGGCTGGATCTGTAAGATGTTTGTCTGCATAGATTTAGCTTTTTCTTCCATCTTTTTTAAGACCTCTTCTGCCTTGGTGCCAAATAAGTTGCCTTTGTTCAAGGATGCGTCCAGTAATTTGGATTTGACATGGTCTGGCAAGGTCTGTTCCTTAAGCCAAGCATTCCTTCTAAGGACAGAACCAGTGACTGCTGCCCTGCAAGATGCTTCAAGGGCGTCAAAACCACATTGTAAGGTGTGCTTATGTTACATGACTTGCAGAATGCATTAACTCTTGTAATTCTTTATTTTCTGCACAAGCAGGAAAAGAAGATATTTTTGTTTGAGGAGTTCCATGGTATGTTGCTGATATTTCAACATGTGGAACTGACAATTTAATGCTGTAATAGCAAGAGTATCAGAGGTATATACTTTTTTACCCCATCTGTCTAATGCTTGGGAATCCCTGTCTGAGGGGGTGGGACTCTTAGCTGAAGTTGATTTGATGCCTTTAGGTCCTAGAGAAATGACCTTGGGGTTAGCAGTAGGATTTTTTAAAAGAAATTTGTGAGAGTCAGGGACTCTGTAATACCTGTCAGATTTCCTGAGAGCAGGAAAAAGGCTGTCAGGAGTCAGCCTGGATTCCATAAAAACATCATCCACAACATCCAGGACAGGAGGAATGGCCAAAGGTCTGTGCTGTGGTAGATCTAAGAATTCCCAGTGTCTCTTTTTTGACTGAGGATAGTCCTGACATTCCCATTGGAAGTCCTCCCTTGAAGTATGTAGGGTTTCCCCAAATGAAAAATCCTCGGGTGGAGAGGCAGAAGGAATGGATTCCTCTAAATCAGAATCCTCATAAGCAGAGAAGGGTTGCATATCTTCATATTCAGATGCATGAGTCATCGGACTCCTGTTCAGATTAAACTACTGGGGACAAATCTCTTTCTTTTGGAAGGGGTAGCCTAGCTTCCCTTAATAAGCATGATAAGGTCTTATGCCATTTTAAGCATTTGAGACTGAGCCAAGGAAGCAGGTGCCTGAGCTTGGGTCGTCGGTTTTTTGGGTGTGGTTCGTACCTTGGGCCTTAGAAACTTGGTGGTTTTAGAAAGAACTGAAGACACGAAAGAAGTCAGTCTGTGTCGAGTATCAGTAGTGCGAATTATTTCCTCAGAAGCCGGTGCCTGCTCAGTGGCTCCGAACCCATTCAAGGTAGAGACATCCGCAGGATCCTTAGTCAAAGAGTCTCGCGGCATACCGGACTCTGAAAGGGTCTTGGTAGCAGCCTGCAAATCCACAGAAGTGGGCAGCAGGGGCTGCAAAAGCACCTCATTGAGGACCGAAGAACTGACGACTAGCTTAATGGAAGCGTTGCCGGCAGTTTTGGACCTGTGCGGTCTGTCTCTATCTTTATCCTTACATTTTTTCAGAAGATTGGTAGTTGGATGGCTTACTGAAGCCATATCGGAATTCAAAGACTGAGTGAAAATATCTAGCTACAATAAGGGCCCCACAACGTATAGTTCAGGCTTGGAACGAAGCAAAAAAGCGGCAGCGGGGGACGTCGTGGTCTGGGCCTAAACAGGTGATGCAGTAAGAATGGAAGTCTTGGTGTGGTATTTGCTTTCCACAGGCGAGACAATTGTTAAGTTTTTCTGACATCGATTAGAGCAAGAAAAAAAGGATCTTCAATGGGGTACTTAGCTTTAGAAGACTTCAACTTCAGTTCGGAAACGAAAACTCAGGTAGCGGCCAACCAGCACTCATGCAAACTGCTTCTGCTTTGGGCTCCTTGGCAAGGAAGACAGATGTAATGGAGTCAACTGCCTGATTTTATACCACTGATGACCTGACATCAGTCCTGGAGCAACAGAAACTGATGCAGAAATACTAAGCCTCTAGTATTCGAGCCGACTGAGGGATATCCCTGGCAGGAAACCCAAATGTGATGACTGCAACAGTGAATCATGAAGAACATTGGTAGCCATGACAGAACACATCAGTTTATGTCTAGATTCAGTGTTATGAAGGACTTCCTCGGAAGCCGGTGCCTGCACAGTGGCTCCAGACCCATCCAAGGTAGAGATGACCGCAGGATCATTTAGATGAAGAGGAGTTCTGTAGCATACCAGACGCCGAAAGGGTCTCGGTAGCGACCTGCGTATTAACTGAAGTGGACATCAGTGGCTGCAAAAGCACCTCATTGAATTCTGGAGGCTTGATGACTAGCTTGGCAGTAGCATCGTCAGAAGGTTTGTTCCTGTGTGATCTCTCTCTATCTTTATCTTTACGTTTTTTTAGGAAGATGTGCTGTCGGATGGCTTACCAAAGTCATATCGGAATTTGATGACTGTAATCAGAAATATCTGGCTACAATAAGGGCCAGATGATGAATAGTTCTGGTGTTAAAGCACAAAACAGATAATACGGGACATCGTGGTCTGGGCCTAGACAAGTGACAAAGTAAGAGTGGAAGTCCTGGTGTGGTATTTGCTTTCCACAGGTGAGGCAATTATTAACTTTTTCTGACATTGGTTACAGCAAGAAAAAAGGATCCCCAATGGGGTACTTAGCTTTAGAAGACTTCAGGTTTGAAACTCGAAAAACGAAAATTTCAGGTAGCTGCTGACCAGCACTTGCGAACTGCTTCTGCTTTGGACTCCCGCATGGCAAGAAAAGCTGATGTAATGGCATCGGCTGCATGTTTTATACCCCTGACGTCATGGATGAGGCGACGGCAACTGACGCAGAAATCCCAAGACTCTGGTATTCGGGCTGACTGAGGGCTACCTGCAGGCAGATAACCCAAGTGTGATGACTGCAACAGTGAAACACTAAGAAAGTACAGTTGTGTATACTTACCATAAATGTAGATGTTCAAGTGTATTCACGGTTGCAGTCATCACATTTGGGCTATCTGCCTGCAGGTAGCCCTTAGCCGGCTTGAATAGCAGAGTCTTTGGATTTCTGCGTCGGATGCTGTCACTTCTTCTATGACATCAGGTCATCAGGGGTATAAAACATGCAGCCGACGCCATTACATCAGTTTTTCTTGCCCCAGATGTCAGGTGCCCCCACAATAGGAAGCAATTGTATGGTATGGTACACCCCCATCAAAAAGCAAATACACATGAAAAAATATATCTATACCGGAAAGGTAGAGCCAAGAGAAGTCAGGGGGCTGGAGGAAGGGCAAAGTACAGTTGTAGAAGGGACAGAACTATTTGATGAACTGCTGCAACTGTTCGATAGAACAGGTATAGAACTGATTAAATTAATTATTCGTAACAATAATTGTAAACTTGCTGTTTTAAATGAACAATTGGTCATTTTATATAAGAATATTTGCCAGGACTTGTTATTTGAATTTAATAGATTTCGTCTTGATAATATTATCAAAGATATGGATAGATTTATTAGTAAAGGGCTAGAAACTAAGAATCTTAAATTAATAAGGGACACCAATGATTATAAGAATAAAAAAGTGTATGTGCATTTCAAAGAGTTTAAAAGCATGAGGCGGTTATTCAAACAGCCTGTGGCGATTCAGTTGCTGAGAACAACTTGAATACCACTAACAGCCACTCCAGTTTACAACAGAACTATAGAGTTAATAATGAGAATGGAGAAGGTGTTTTTTTAGAGGAGCCGACACTGAGAAGGTCAGAGCGGCTCGGGACCGATATGGGGGTCAACAATATCAGCAGAATCGACCATATTACAAGACAACACACAGAACCAATTCTTGGTACCGCTAAATAGTAGTCACAGTAGTAATAATATAACATGTATGAGTGAGGCACCAGTTTATCAAACTAGTCATTTTATGAGTGATATTTATGACAGTGTCACTTCATGCCACAATTATATGGATAGTGGTGATAGACTGCCATATTCTATGGTATTTACACAGGAGAAGGACACTGATAACACTGACTGGCACTGTTCTACTATTACAGAAGGAGGGTTTAGTATATACAATTATACTGATACTTGTTTTAATGCTGCCTATGTTAAACTTTTTAAGAAGGGTTTTAGATTTGTCCCTTCATTTAAATTAGATGTTGGTGGAATTTTGATTAATTTAAAACTTTACACTAGAGCACTTAACCTTAAGCTGTTTTTTGTTAACAACAAATGTAACCAGAGAGACAATACTAGTTTTACTCTAAAAAGGAGTAGTACTTTTATACCCCCACAGAACCCAATGATTTATTTGTTTGAGAGATTATGTGAAACACAAGTCAGAAGAATATTAAAGAATGAAAAAATGACTTCTGATAATTTGACTTCCGCTGAAAAATTTTGTCTTAAGGAATTAACTTCTACTGACAAATATAGGATAATGAAACCCGATAAAGGGGGTGGGGTTGTTATTATGAGCAAAACAGACTATTTGAACAAAATGACAATAATGTTGAGTGACAATACGATGAAAAGTGTCAAAACATGAAATGGAAAGGGCATATGTTAAGGTGGATTGTATCTATATGAATTTTTGATGGATGGAGTCATCACCAAAGATGAATATAATTTTTTATTAGTGGAACATCCAATGACGCCATCCATTTTTGGTATCCCCAAAATCCATAAGGACATACACAATCCACCCTTTAGGCCCATAGTCTCTGCCAGGGTTCAAAGACTGAAGCCATTGCTGCTTATATAGATTTGCATTGTAAGGGAACTTTAAAACATCTGCCTCATATATTAAAAGATTCCTGGCATTGTCTAGAAAAAGCTAGAGAACATTTTGTTGATATTGAAGACGATATGACAATGGTAACTATTGATGTTGTCACCCTATTCACAGTGATTCCTCATGACTTAGGTCTTGAAATGTTTGAGACAAGTTTGCTGAAATTTAGTGAGTCTAATAAGGCTAAATGCACATTGTTACGTGAACTGATGGCTATTGTACTTGAAAACAATTTTATGTTTATTAATGGTGAATATTATAAACAAAGTACAGGTGGCCATGGGGGCTAGATGCACCCCCATTTATGCCAATTTGGTGTTAGCCTTATGGGAAATACAAAGTGTTTTTACTTCTAGTTTCTGGCCTAACATTGCCCTTTACTTAAGGTACCTGGACGACATTCTTATTTTTGGAAGGGCAACAGAGAAATGCTAATTGAGTTTGAAAATTTTCTAAAAACATCTACTGGTGTTTTGAATTTCACTTTTAAGACATTTGACAACAATTGTGAGTATTTAGATATTTTATTCTATAAAACATGGGTAAGTTAGAATCAAGTATTTTAGGATAAAACTCATTCCAATTCTTTTTACATTTTGATAGTTGCCATCCCTATTACCAGAAAAAGAATTTAGTAAAGGGACAGATGGTCAGATTTTCTAGAATTATTAGTGAAGACATTAATTTTACAATGAGATTAAAATATTATCAGATATGTTTCTGGATAGAGGTTATCCATTAGAATTAATTGTTAAAGTTAGTGAAGAGATTTATATTAAAAGACATCAAATATACAAACCTATATTAAAGTACGGTTTTGACAACAGTACATCTAGGACTAATAACACTACTAGAAATGACACCTTTATTATACCATTTAATGATATATCACCCAGGATAGTTAATATAGTACATGAGACCTGGATAAGTATTCTCCAGAATAACGGTGACCTTATTGATAATTTAGGACTGGGCCCAAGGTCACTTATAGTAGGGGATGAATCTTAAAGAACATTTTGAGGCAGTTAATAATAAGAATATGTTCAACACATCTTCGATGAGCAAATGTGGGGCATGCCATACTTGTAAATTTATTAATGATGGACCATATGTTGCGGTACAAAATTTTGGCAAAACAATTAGATGCCCAGGTCATTGTAATTGCAACACAAAAATGGTGGTGTACTTAGCTATATGTTCATCATGCCCAGCCTTTTATGTTGGCAAAACGATAAGGAAACTTCGAGAAAGGATAGTGGAACATGTTAGAGACATTAAAAAACAGAAAAATACTAGTTCTCTTTATATGCATAGTCTAAGATGCCAGAATTTTAAGAGATTTTTATTCTTTGTTATTGACAGAATTGTATACTACAATAATAACAAAGGTGGTGATGATAACACCTTACTTGAGGCTAAAGAATGTTTATGGCAATTACAGCTAAATGCAAGTTCTAGCCCTGGTATTAACGAACATATTTCTATATCAAGTATACTAAAGTACAAGTCTCAATTTATTTGATCTTGTATGTATTAGGTTAACATCTGATAATTTAATGTTTTAAATATTTTGTATAACAATATGAATTTTAATGTTAGGAAATTTTTTAATGAATGATTTTATGCTGGATTGTATAACAATTGTTTATATTTAATAATTATTTAGATTTATACTATTATCTAGATATTTATATATGTATTTTTACTTTTATTTATTGGTATTACATATACATGGTTTTTGACAAGAAGGTTTTATTACATATACAAATTAACAAGTTTGCACAAGTCCTGGCTATTTATGTTCATTTTTGCTGATTGTACCTTTAAGAATTTTTAGCTGTGTAGGTAATAATTTGTTTAATTGTTCAATTATCTAATTTACATAAGGATTTAAAAAGAGGTTCAACACAAGGATTGTCAGTACTCTGAAGATGCCCTGATGTGTGTGGGTGAAAGCGCTTAGTACAATTTTGGTTAAATAAATAAACAAATCGGTGGTCTGCAGTTGTTCCTGGTTCGCCTTTTTTGTTTTACTAGTTCTGGAAGTTTGTTTAAAGTACAGTTGTGTACACTTACCATAAATGTAGATGTTCGAGTGTAGTCACTGTTGCAGTCATCACATTTGGGTTATCTGCTTGCAGTAACCCTCAGTCGGCCTGATTATCATAGTCTTGGGTCCTGCGTTGGTTGCTGTCTCATCTTCCATGACGTCAGGTAGTCAGGGGTATAAAGCATGCAGCCGACGACCATTACATCAGTTTTTCTTGCCCCATATGTCAGGTGCCCCCCTTACTGGGAAGCAATTAAATATATATATATATATATATATATATATATATATATATATATATATATATACACAAAGGTTATACCTCCAACAAAAAAGCAAATACACCAAAACGCTTGTAAAAATAGTAAAGGAGAATAGAGGTATAGACAAAGGAAGTCAGGGGGGCTGGAGGGAGGGTAACCAGGACTGCAACAGTGAATACACTCGAACATCTACATTTATGATAAGTGTACACAACTGTACTATGTTCTTCATGTTTCACTGTTGCAGTCATCACATTTGGGTAGATTCCCAAAGCTAAGGATGGGAGGAGGAATTTAGATAGCATTAGGACCAGCTATAAGGCCCTGCAAGACTGCAGTGGCAAGCCAGCTCTGGATTTAGAAAAAAATTGGCAAATGGTAAAGCTTGGTGAAAGTATGTACAGAACTCCGGGTAGCAGCTTCTAGGATGTCTCTGAGAAAGGCTGCAGAGGTAAGTGCATACTTGGTTGAATGGGGGTCTAAATCCCCTGTGGGATAGGTTTTCCATGGTGCTTATAGCAGAAATGAATGCAATGGCCTATCCATTTACAAATGGTTTGCTTTGAAATAGTCTTCCCCTCTGCCTCTGCAGCAAATGCCACCAGTAGATGTTCAAATTTCCTTTGAGGTTTAGTCCTGTCCAAGTAAAATCTAAGTTGTCTGTGCACATCTAAAGAGTGCAGTATCCGTTCCCCTTTGTTCTGTGGATTAGAAAAGAAGGTTGGCAAATTAATGGACTGATTAAGGGCCACACTGGATACCACATTGGACATGAAAGAGGGATTGGTCCTGAGGGACACCCTGTCCACATGAAAGATGATGAAAGGCTCCACTGCCATAAGGGCCTGTAATTCAGATAACCTTCTTGCTGAAGTGACTGCTAAAAGGAAAGCTGTTTTCCAAGAAAGGAATTCTAACTCTGCAGTTGCAGCTGGCTCAAAAGGGGGAAGAGTTGAGTTTTTCCAATACATAATTAAGGTCCCAGGCTGGAGTTGGGGCTCTCCTGGGTGGTCTCACGTTTTTGGCCCCTCTGAGGAACTGCTTGAGCAGTGGGTGAGAAAAGAAGGGTGGTTCTGTGTTGTAATGAGCTGAAATGGCTGAGGTGTGAATTTTGATGGAGGAAAAGGAAAGGCCCTTGTGAAGCATCTCAGTTAAGTATTGAAGAATCTGAGGTAAATTGGGCACTGTTGTGGCCATCCCTTAAGTTTGGTTCCAGTCACAGAATCTTTTCCATTTTTCAGCATAAGCTTTTCAAGTACTAGGCCTCCTTGTCTCCAAAATGACATCCAACACTTGTTTACTGAGGGATGGTAATGGAGAGATTAGGTAATTAGCCAGGCTGCCAGGTTCAGGGTTTGAAGCTGAGGGTGCAGAATCTGGCTCTCCTGCTGAGACAGCAGGGTAGGGGTCTGAGGTAGGTGCCATGGGGCCAGATTGACACACTGCACAAGAGGTGGTACCAGTGTTGGCATGGCCAGTCTGGTGCAATCAGTATCAGCCTTGGTTTGTCCTGTTTGATCTTTAGTAGTACTTTGGACAGGAGAGGCAGTGGAGGAAAGGCATAAACTGATAGATTTGTCCAGCTGAAAGACAGAGCATCCACTTTCCAAGCTTGTTTGTGGGGAGTCCTTGTGCAGAATTTGTCCAGTCTGGTAGTTCTGGGGGGAGGCAAACAGGTCTATATCCAGGATCCCCCATTTGTTGATCAACATGTTGAAAATCTTTGGTTCCAGTTTCCACTCATGTGGGACCATGAGATTTCTGCTTAGTTTGTCTGCCAGTGTATTTAGTTTTCCAGGCAGGAATTAAGCCTGAAGGTGCACTTGGTAGCTCAAAGCTGTGTTCCACAGAGCCATGGCTAGTCTGAAGACGGGGTAGGAATGGGTATCCCCCAGCTTGTTTCTGCACCACATAACAGTAGTGTTGTCCGTCTTTACCATTAATTGTCCTGGAAAAATGTGGTCCTTGAAGACTGTCAGAGCATTCTGTACAGCTAACATTTCTTTTCATTGATACGCAGGTGCATTTGATTTGGGTTCCATTTGCCCTGAATGCACTTCCCTGCCAGGTGAGCCCCCCATGCATAGTCTGATGCATCTGTTGTTAGGGTTGGGGTGGCAGGGGGTAAAGTGAATGGTAGTCCCTTGTTTTGGTGGCAGGTCACTGCCCACCAAAGGAATTCTAACTGTAGGCAAGGTATGATAGGAATCATTGCTTCTAGAGCCTGAAAATGTTGACACCATAGGCTTTTTAGATACTATTGTAGTTTCCTCATATGCAGTCTTGCATATGGAATTAGTAGAATGCATGAGGCCATGAACCCCAAGGCTTGCAGTATTTGCCTTGCAGATAGCAGGGTTTTTGTGGCCACTAGTTTGAAGTAAGTTGTCAAATGAACTTGTTTCTCTGGCGTGAGGAAAGCCATCTGGGAAGTTGTGTTCAAGCTTGCTCCCAGGAATATAATTTGTTGACAGGGTACCAGATGCGATTTTTTTTTCGTTTATGGTGTAACCCAGACAAGTTAACACCTTTTGTACAAATGCCAGATGATTCAGAAGTATGTCCTGACTTTCTGCCTGAATTAGACAGTTGTCCATGTATGGGTATATTTGAATATTTCTTCGCCTGCAAAATGCAATGACTGGAGCTAGGCACTTTGTGAATACCCTGGGCGCAGTAGATAAGCCAAAGGGCAGTGCAGAGAACTGATAGTGCATGCAGCCTACTTTGAAGCGTAGGTATTTTCAGCAAGATTCCCTGATTGGGATGTGCAGGTAGGCTTCCTTTAAATCCAGTGTTGCCAACCAGACATCTTTACCTATCATGGGAAGCAACTGGTGAACAGTTAGCATCTTGAATTTTGGAATCACTAAAAAAGTGTTTAGGGTAGACTGGTCCAGGATAGGACGCCATGAATTGTCTTTTCTGGGTACCAGGAAAAGTCGAGTAGAAATCTTGTCCCTTTTCCTCTTCTGGTACAGTCTGAATAACTTTTAATCTTAAGAGAGAGAGTACTTGCTTTTGAGCTTCTGCCCACTGATTTGGGGTTGGTAGTGTGTGGAAATGAAATCTGTATCTTTGGGAAACTATGTTTAAAACCCAGTTTTTTGCTTGCAGAGCAATCTTTCCCCCTAAAGCAGCAGTCAGTTGAGAAGTGCTTGGAAGTTTTAAGGTTAAGTCATTGAGGCAGCTTACCACAGGGGGGAGTCTTACTTCTCCCTGATTTGGAAGTGGGAGCCACCCACTGCTTAGTCCTATGCGTACCCTGGGACAAAAGCCTGGGTGTTCTGCTGGTTCTGGGTTTGAACTGAAAAGGCCTGGAAGAGGCAGGAAAGGACCAATTTTTTGAAGGCCAATGCCTATTAAATCTAGGGGGCTGCACTTGCAAGAAATATTTAACAGTTTGCATAGATTTAGCTTTTTGCTCCATCTTTTTTTAAGAACTTCCTCTACTTTGTCACCAAACAGGTGGTCCTGATTTAAGGGAGCATCCAGCAATTTAGTTTTAACATGATCTGGCAAAGATTGCTCCTTAAGCCAAACATGCCTTCTAAATACAAACCCAGTGACAGCAGCCCTGCAAGATGCCTGTACTGAATCAAAACAACATTGCAAAGTATGCTTTCCAACCTGTTCAGCAGAATGCATTAAATCCTTATTTTCAGCACAATCAGGAATCAACATCATTTTCTGTTTAAGCAATCCAATAATATGCTGCTGATACTTTAACATATGAAACTGGCAATTTAAGGCCCTGATGGCCAAGGTTGCAGAGGTGTATACCTTCTTACCCCATCTATCCAGGGCCCTGGAATCCCTATCAGAGGGGGTAGGATTTTTGGCAGTAGTAGCCTTAATGCTCTTGGGTCCCTGTGAAATGGTCTCAGGGTCCGCAGTAGGATTTTAAAAAAGGAACTTATGAGAATCAGGAAAGTACAGTCGTGTACACTTACCATAAATGTAGACGTTCGAGTGTATTCACTGCTGCAGTCATTACATTTGGGCAATCTGCTGGCAGGTTGCCCTCAGTCGGCCTGAATTCCAAAGTCTTGGGTCCTGCGTTGGTTGCTCTCTCTTCTTCCATGACATCAGGTCATCAGGGGTATAAAACAGGCAACCAATGCCATTTTCTTTAGTTTTTCTTGCCCCAGATGTCAGGTGCCCCCCCAAATGGGGAGCAAAAATATATATAAACTATATATACATGTAACAACATAAACTTTACCTTCATCTAAAAGCAAATATACCACAAAGGCTGTAGAATATAGTGAAGGAAAGAGAGACTCCAGAATAAAAAGGGGGATGGTGGGCGGGACACCTGGACTGCAACAGTGAAGACACTCGAACATCTACATTTATGGTAAGTGTACACAACTGTACTATGTTCTTTGTGTTTCACTGCTGCAGTCATTACATTTGGGTAGAATTCCAAAGCTATGGATGGGAGGCTGGAGCTAAACAGCATTAGGGACTGCTATAAGGCCCTGCAGAACTGCAGTGGCAAAGCCTGCCCTGGTCTTAGAGAAGAGAGGCAAATGATAATGCTTTGTAAAAGTATGAACAGAACTCCAACTAGCAGATTCTAGAATGTCTTTGGGTTGGTACCCCTCTGAAAAAAGCTGCTGATATAGCTGCAGCCTGGTGGAATGAGACCTAATGCCCTTGGGCACTGGTTTACCATGATGTTTGCGTCTTTGTGTCTTTCTTCTTTTCCCAGTTAGGAGTCACCACAGTGGAACTCCAGTCCACTAATGATTGGCAGTTGATTTTTACATACCGACTTGCCAGGCCTGATGCACAACCTTCAACGAAGGTATGCCCATTCATGCATGTCTCTACGCAGAATACGCTCTAGCTGAGAATTGAACCGGACAGGGTCTTACTGTGAGGCGACAATGCTACCGCAGCACCACCACCGCGGTACTGGTTTACCATGATGTAAGTAGCAGAAACAAATGCAGTGGCTTATCCACTTTGAAATAGTCTGTTTTGAAATATCCTTTCCCTCTGATCCTGCAGCAAATGCCACCAGTAGCTGCTCAGTTTTTCTTAGAGCTTTAGTCCTGCTCAAGTAAAATCTTAGTTGTCTGTGTACATCCAAGGAATGCAGAATCCGCTCCCCCTTGTTCTGCGGATTTGGATAAAAAGTTGGCAGATGAATAGTTTGGTTAAGAGCCACACTGGAAACCACCTTAGGCATAAAGGAAGGATTGGTCCTGAGGGACACCCTGTCTGGGTAAAATATGATAAAAGGCTCCACAGCCATGAGGGCCTGTAGCTCTGAAACCCTTCTTGCTGAAGTAATTGCCAGGAGCAAAGCTGTTTTCCATGATAAAAACTTTATATCTGCAGTAGCAGCTGGTTCAAATGGAGGCAGGGTGAGCTTTTCCAACACAAAATTGAGGTCCCATGCAGGAACTGGTGATCTTATGGGAGGTCTTAAATTTTTGGCCCCTCTAAGATACTGTCTTAGCAAAGAGAGAGAAAAGATCGGTGGCTCTGTGTTACAATGAGCAGAGATGGTAGATGCATGGATTTTTATTGATGAAAAAGATAGGCCTTTGTTAAGCATCTCAGTCAAGTATTGTAAAATCTGAGGAATATTTGGCTCTGCTGTGTCGGTTCCTTGTGCTTGGTTCCAAGCACAGAATCTCTGCCATTTATTAGCATAAGATTTTCTAGTACTAGGCCTCCTGGCTTCCAAATGACATCCATCACAGATTTACTAAGAGGTGTTGTTTGAATAACTACATGATCAGCCATGCTGCCAGGTTCAGTGTTTGGAGCTGATTGTGCAGGATCTGATTGTTTTGCTGAGACAGTAAGTGAGGTACTTGAGGCAAGTTCCAGGCTGGGAACTGAGACATATTCCTTAGGATTGTATACCAGTATTGGCGAGGCCAGTCCGGGGCAATTAGTATCATTTTTGTTTTTTCTTGTCTGATCTTTAGTAGGACCTTGGGAAGAAGAGGCAGAGGAGGAAAGGCATAAACTGATAGGTTTTTCCAACTGAAGGACAGGGCATCCACTTTCCATGCTTGTCTGTGATAAATCCTTGTGCAGAATTTGTCCAGTTGATAATTCTGAGGAGAGGCAAAAAGGTCTATGTCCGAGCTCCCCCATTTCTTTGTTATCATGCTGAAGACTTGTGGATCCAATTTCCACTCGTGAGGGTCCATAAGGTTTCTGCTTAAGTCGTCTGCCAGAGTATTTCGAGTTCCTGGCAGGAATTGAGCTTGAAGATGTACTTGGTAAGTCAAGGCTGTGTCCCACAATGCCATGGCTAGTCTGCAAAGGGAGTATGAGTGTGTGCCCCCCTACTTGTTTATGTACCACATAACCGTGGTGTTGTCCGTCTGTATCAGTAGTTGTCCTGGATGAAGTAAGTCCTTGAACGCTGTCAGTGCATTTTGAACTGCTAACATCTCTTTTTGGTTGATATGCAGATGCATTTGTTTTGGGGTCCATATGCCCTGAATGCATCTTCCCACCATGTGGGCCGCCCATGCATAGTCCGATGCATCTGTAGTTAAGGTTTGTCTGGCAGGGGGTAGAGTGAAGAACTGTCCCATGTTTTGGTGACATGCCTCTGCCCACCAAAGAAACTCCTGTTGTAGGCAGGGAATGAGCGGAATCATTGTTTCCAGACTGTGACAATGTTGACTCCATAAACTTTTTAGGTACCACTGTAGTTTCCTTATATGCAGTCTTGCATATGGAATCAGTAGAATGCAGGATGCCATGAACCCCAAAGCCTGCAGAATTTGTCTTGCAGATAACTGGGTTTTTGTTGCCATCTGTTTGAAGTAGTCAGTTGCCTTTGTTTGTCTGGAGTGAGGAAAGCCATCTGGGCAGTTGTATTCAAGCTTGCACCCAGGAATGTTATCTTTTGTGAGGGTACCAGTTGTGATTTCTTTTTGTTTATTGTGTACCCTAGGCATGTTAGAAGCCTTTTCACAAACGCCAGATGCTGATGAAGGATGTCCTTGTTCTCTGCTTGAATGAGACAGTCGTCCAAGTAAGGGTAGATATGTATACCTCTTTGTCTGCAAAATGCAGTTACTGGTGCCAGACACTTTGTAAAGAACCTGGGCACAGTAGATAAGCCAAAGGGCAGTGCAGAGAATTGGTAATGCATAAAGCCAGCCTTGAAACGGAGGTATCTTCTGCACGATTCTCTTATTGGAATCTGCAGGTATGCCTCTTTTAAGTCTAAAGTCACTAGCCAAGCGTTCTTGCCCAGCATGGGCAGAAGCTGCTGCAAAGTTAGCATTTTGAATTTTGGAATGTCCAGGAACGTGTTCAAAATTGATAAATCCAGTATTGGGCACCAGGCCTTGTCTTTTCTGGGTACCAAAAACAGTCGAGTAAAACCCTTGTCCTTTTTCCTGTTCTGGCACTGGCTGAATAGCCCCCATATCCATGAGGGATGTAACTTGTTTCTGTGCCTCTGCCCATTGATTTTTTGGAAGATCAGGCCAACCATTTGGAATTGACAGAGTGTGGAAGTGGAATCTGTATCCCTGAGATACTATGTTTAACACCCACTTGTCCTGGGTTATTAACTGCCAATTTTGAGCATAAAGTGCTAATTTTCCCCCTAAGGGTGTTGACAAAAGATAAGTGCTTGGTGGTGGCAGAGGAAAGTCATTGAGACTGTTTACTGTAGTGTTGCGCTTTATTTCCTCCAGATTTGGGGGTAGAAGCAACCCATTGCTTTGACCTGTAAGAATCCTGTGACTGGTATCTAGAACCTTTAGGGTGCCTGGATTTGCCCCATGGAGCTCTGTCGGACACAGGAAAGTACCAATTTTTTGTAGGCCAGTGTCTACTGAATCTTGGTGGCTGGACTTGTAAGAAGTCTTTTACAGTTTGTATAGACTTAGCTTTGTCTTCCATTTTCTTTAAAACCTCTTCTGCCTTAATACCAAACAGAGTATCATGCTGTAAAGGTGCATCCAGCAGTTTAGCTTTAACATGATCAGCCAAATTTTGCTCTTTTAGTTAGGCATGCCTTCTAATCACAGATCCAGTAACTGCGGCCCTGCAGGAGGCCTTTAAGGAATCAAAACCACATTGCAAAGTATGCTTCCCAACTTGTTCTGCTGCATGCAATAATTCCTGCAATTCTTTATTTTCTGCACATTCAGAAATCAATATCATTTTCTGTTTCAGTAATCCCATAACATGTTGTTGATACTTGAGCATATGAAACTGGCAGTTTAAGGCCCTAATTGCCAAGGTTGCAGATGTATAAACCTTCTTTCCCCATCTATCCAGTGCCCTGGAATCTCGATCAGAGGGGGTAGGATTTTTTGCTGTTGAGGCCTTTACACCTTTTGGACCCTGTGAAATAGTTTCAGGGTCAGCAGCAGGGTTTTTAAATAAAAATGTATGTGAGTCAGGAACCCTGTAATATCTGTCTGGCTTGCTAGGAGCCAGAGGTAAGGAGTCTGGAGTCAAGCTTGACTCCGAAAACACATCATCCACAATGTCTAAAACAGGAAGTATGGCTAAAGGCCTATGCTGAGGGAGAAGAAGGAAATCCCTGAGCCTCTTTTTTGATTCTGAGAAATCTTGACTCTCCCAGTGAAAGTGCTCCCTCAAAGTATGCAAGGTTTCTCCAAAGGAATAATCTTCAGGAGGAGATGCAGATGGGATAGATTCCTCTGCATCAGAATCCTCATAGGGTGGTATAGAAAATTCCTGATCAGAAGAGGAATCAGAAGAAATAGAAACCTGATCTGAAGATTCATAGTCAGTGTCTTGCCTAGGCCTCTTATCAGGAGGGGGTTGGGAACCCCTGATCAAGGTAATTAGGTCTTCAGCCATTTTGATCATCTGCTTTTTGGGCATAGAGGCCTGAGTACGTGGCTCATGATTCGGGTTTTTTAGCTTTAGAAGTTACTTTTGTCTTTGATTTTGAAGCTGGTGTCGGTTTTATATAGAAATGCTGAGACCTGAAGACACCCTCAGAAGCCGGTGCCTGCTCAGCGGCTCCGGACCCATCCGAGGGAGAGACATCCGCGGGTACAATACTTAGAGAATCTCATGGCATGCTGGACTTCACATGGGTCTTGGTAAAGGCCTGAGACTCGAAAGTAGCGGGTATCAGGGGCTGCGAAGGTGCCTCACTGAGTACTGGCGAACCGGCGACTGGCTTAGGAGAAGCTTCGTCGTCGGTTTTGGACCTCGACAGTCTGTCTCTGTCCTTTTCTTTGTGTTTTTTGTGAACTCCGGTAGTTGGATTGCTATCTAACGACATTTCAGGATAGTTAAATCTGTTTCAAAAATATTTAGAGGCAAAGATATACTGACACTTAATAGTGCATTGGTTAAATCTGGCACAAAACCGACAGCTAGGCACATTATGATCAGGGCCTAGGCAAGGTATACAGTACAAATGGAAATCCTTATGAGGTATTTGCTTCCCACAAGTAATGCAATTATTAACTTTTACTGACATCGGTATGGAGCAAGAAAAAGTTTCCCCAATGGGGTACTTAGCTTTAGTGAAGACTTCGGTTCTGAAACTCAAATTCGAAAATTTCAGGAGTCAGCCAACCAGCACTTACGAACTGCTTCTGCTTTGGGCACCGCGCGACAAGAAAGACTGAAGAAAATGGCGTTGGCTGTCTGTTTTATACCCCTCTCGACCTGACGTCATGGAAGAAGAGACAAAAACCGATGCAGGACCCAAGACTTTGGAATTCAGGCCGACTGAGGGCAACCTGCCAGCAGATTACCCAAATGTAATGACTGCAACAGTGAAACACGAAGAACATCCCTGTAATATCTATCAGGTTTTCTGGGAGCAGGAGGTAAAGAGTCAGGGGCCAAGCTAGATTCCGAAAAGGCATCGTCAACAATGTCCAGCACAGGAAGGATAGCTAAAGGCCTGTGTTGGGGCAGGAGTAAGAAATCTCTAAGCCTCTTTTTAGAATCAGAGTAATCCTGGCTTTCCCAGTGAAAATGTTCCCTAAGAGTATAAAACGTTTCACCACAAGAAAAATCCTCTGGGGGTGAAGCAGCGGGAATAGAGTCCTCTGCATCAGAATCCTCATAGGTAGGATAAGGGTAAATCCTGGTCATCAGAGGAGACAGAAATTTCAGAATCCTGGTCAAAAGTATCATAAGCAAATTCAGTCCTAGGTCTCTTAGAGGGGGAAGGTTGGCTTCCCCTGATTAAAGTAATAAAGTCTTCAGCCATCCTTATTTGTTTTTAAGGCATAGAGGCCTGACCATGTGGTCTGGGCGCCGGTTTCCTAGGCATGGTTCGAGTTTTAGGCCTAGAGGAAGAAGATGGTGTCGGTTTAATATGCAAGTCAATAGGCCTGAATACACCCTCAGAGGCCGGTGCCTGCACAGTGGCTCCGGACCCATCCAAGGTAGAGACATCCACAAGTTCCACAGCTGAAGCATCTCGTGGCATACCGGACTCCGAATGGGTCTCAGTAGAGGCCTGCGAATCTGAAGTAGCGGGTATCATGGGCTGCGAAAGCACCTCACTGAGTACTGGTGAACTGGCAACTAGCTTAGGAGAAGCGTCGTCAGCAGCTTTGGTCCTAGGCGGCCTGTCTCTGTCTTTATTTTTGCATTTTTTCGGAATGTCGGTAGTCGGGTGGCTTACCAAAGACGTATCTGGATAATTGAACAGAGTACCAAAATATTTAGAAATGAAAAAGTACCGACGATTAATAGTTCATGGTTTAAATAAGGCACAAAACTGACAGCGAGGAACGTCGTGGTCAGGGCCTAGGCAAGGAATACATTATGAATGAAAATCTTTATGAGGTATTTGCTTTCCACAAGAAATACAATTATTGACTTTTACTGACTTCAGTTAAGAGCAAGAAAAAGTTTCCCCAACGGAGTACTTAGCTTTAGTTGAAGACTTCGGTTCTGAAACTCAAAAATGAAAATTTCAGGAGTCGGTCGACCAGCACTTGTGAACTGCTTCTGCTTCGGGCACCACACAGCAAGAAAGACTGATGTAATGGCATTGGCTGCATGCTTTATACCACTGACTACCTGACATCACGGAAGATGAGACAGCAACCGATGTAGGACCCAAGACTTTGATAATCAGACCGACTGAGGGCTACTGCAAGCAGATAACCCAAATGTGATGATTGCAACAGTGAAACACGAAGAACATCCAGGACTGCAACAGTGAATAGACTCGAACATCTTCAATATAAGGACAAAATGATTGACTTCAACAATTGGCTAAGCTTCTGGTGTCATTCAAAGGGGATCCAGTATCTGTCTGCCTGGGATGACATGATTGACAGACCACGGTGCTTTGCCAGAGATGGTCTGCACCTGTCACCTCTGGGATTCAGGTTACTGGCTAAGGCTCTTGCCACCCCTATAGTGCCTTTTTTAGGCAAAGTTCAAAGAACAAAACCACCACCGTAACAGGTACAAGCATGCAAAATCTGAAGGTAATGCTACTCAATGCTAGAAGTTTAAACCTCAAAATGCACTCTCTCGAGGCACTCCTAAAAATGGAGAACATCGATATCTGTGCAGTAACTGAGACCTGGTTCTAGGCTCCAGAGAGCACCCCTGCAATATCAGGCTACAACTCTTACCACACTTTTCGGCCACCAAAGCAGGACCAAAACACTAAAGGTGGAGGAGTGCCAATATTCACCAAGGATATTCACACCACCAGGCTAGTTGCCCAACACAATGCGTCTGAAATTCTCCAGGTGCAACTAACACTAGGTAAGACTGCAATTCAAATTGTAGCTTGCTACAGATCCCCCACCATACCCCAAGATTCTCACTACACCTTTCTAAACATACTGGAAAATATTAAGATAGAACCAAACACCCTAATACTGGGTGATTTTAACTACCCTGCCATTAACTGGGAAAGCTACTCGTGTACCAACACCTTTGCCCAACGGTTCTTGGAATTCATAAATTCCAACGCCCTGGATCAACTAATCCATAGTCCCACCAGGGCTCCAATATCCTAGACCTGGTCATTACCAACATGGAAAATCGATGCTCCACACCTATGGTCACCCCCTCGTTAGTCACGTCTGACCATAAGCTAATCACCCTTAACATCCACATCCCACCCCCACCTCCCAGTAAGGAAACCTCCATAAAAAACTTCTCCAAAGCCAACTTCATGCTACTCAAGTCAGAAGTGACAAACTTCATGACACCCATGCAGACGGGAGCTGAAAGTTCAACTGCTGAATCCTACACTAAGGCACTGTACGAGTTCATCCACTCATGCATAAATCGTGCCATCCCAAATAGAACCAAGATTTTATTATTTATTTTACATTTGTTAACCGGGCTAGTCTAGCTGGATATATTTCCATTTTCAGTAGAGGCCCGGGGAGAAAAGCTCCACATATAGAGATTACAGATTACAGACTGGTAGGACTTAGACAAGGAATATTGTTATCCAAACAAGAGTAGGAGTTAAAAATTTCTAGACAATCTAAATGCAATCATAATGAATATTATTACATAGTTTAAAAACAAGGAAACAAAAAATTGAAAGACCAAGGACAGAGAAATGTACATTGTTACCAAAAGGAAAGGAGTTTAACTATCTGGATAATCTAAAATAACATCATATTGAACATTTTTCTTAAGTTTAACAGCAGGTGAAGAAAGTGGAAGACCAAGGAGGAGAGAGAGACAACAATAGAGAGAGATTAGAGATACAGGTATATAGGAAAAGAGTCATAGCCAAATAGGGAGGAGAGAAATATGAGAGAGGTATGTAGGGTGGAGGGAAGCTAAGGGGAGAAATGAGGAGGCACAACAGAAGGGAGAGAAAAGAGGGTTGAGGGGGGAAACAACATTTAGTCAGGATTAGAGCAGGGACACATCCAGTGGCTTTTGAGGTATGTTCTGAGTTTTTGTTTAAACAGAAAAGTAGTTGGAATGGAAGTAAGTTCGGTAGGAAGATGCTCTCATCCAAAAAAAAGAAGCCAATCTGGTGGTCCCCTGCCATAAACAAACATTACAACAAAAGGAAGAAACTGTTGCAGAAAAGAGGAAAATCCCAGGATGCAAAAAACTTCCTTACTAGCCTCAGTAAGAAACTGAGATCCCTCATAAAATCCTCCAAAGCTAGTTACGAAAATAAAATTGCCAAAGATTCCAAAGACAACAACAAGGCATTCTATAACTATGTCAAGAATCTAAATGGCAATACTCAGATCTGCTCTGAGCTAAAACAGAATGGCATTAAATATACTGATCCCAAGGATATTGCCAATATCCTGGCAGATCGATTCAGTGCCAACTTCACCCCCCTCTCACCCCCTAAATGGCCCATCTCAATACCAGAAGATTGCCAAATTCCGGTAATAACGGCCACACAGGTAAAAAACGCACTCTCCAAAGCTAAGAATACAGCATCCATGGGACCAGATGACATCCCGGGCTGTGTACTACATGAACTACAATATGAACTGGCACCTCACCTAAGTGTCATGATTAATCATAGCCTCACCTCAGGTTTCGTGCCCACTGAGTGGCGCACAGCTACAGTTATCCCACTCCACAAGGGGGGATCCACCTTGGATCCCGGAAACTACCATCCCATCAGTCTGACAAGCCTTATCTGCAAGGCCATGGAGCATATTATCATGGAACTTATAAACAAGGACATTGGCAACCTTCAAATACTGGACCCCACCCAGTTTGCATTCGTGAAGGGCCGATCTTGTCTCCTGAACTTGACTGACTTCTTTGAATCAGTCTCCAGAGCCATGGACAAGGGTAAGGTGGTCCACACAGCCTATCTAGACCTTGCCAAGGCCTTTGACACCATCCCCCACTCTGGAATCATAGATAAACTTACTAAGCTGGGCATTAATCCCTACATCACCCAATGGGTTGCTAACTGGCTTACTGATAGAACCCACACTGTAAAAGTAGCCGACTCCAAATCCAGCTCCAGACAAGTGACAAGTGGAGTACCTCAGGGTTCAGTCCTGGGACTGCTCTTGTTTGGCATCTACTTCTCTGAAGTACAGGCCAACACTAAGGGACTCTGGATAACAAAGTTTGCAGATGACTGCAAACTGGGAGCCATTATTGAATCCCCAAATGATGTGGATACTCTACAAAAGGGCCTTATAGAAACAGATGCTTGGTGCCAGAGCCATGGGCTCAAGCTCAATGCCAAGAAATGTATAGTTATCCCTTTGGGAAAAAACATGTATCCGTGAATTACCATATAGGTGGCAGTACACTAAACACCGAAAGTTTGATAAGAGACTTAGGGACACAGGTGGACAGTGGTCTCACCTTCGATAACCACATTGCCACAACAGTCAGGAAATCCTTCTATGTGGCACACATCATCACTAAGGGCTTTTCATCCAGAAAAAGGAGGTCATTGTCCCACTGTACTCATCCCTCATTAGACCCATTATAGAATACAATGCCCCGTTTGGTATGTACATCTCAAGACATCTGCAACAACTGGAAAGGCCACAGAAATACCTCACTAAAAGAATCACAGGCCTAAAGCAGATGCCCTACGCTGACCGCCTTAAAAAACTCCAGCTATACTCTGTCGTATATCGTCTACTCAGAGGCGATCTTTGCTTAACATACAAGGCCATGTCAAACCCAGAGCTGTTGGACATGCTACACTTAAAGAAATCCCAATCCCTCAGAGCCACAAGCTCCAGGGATCTAAACCTTATCATCACAATAAATAAAACATGCTGGAGGGATAGGTTCCTGACCCAGAGACTCCCCAGACTCTGGAATAGATTGCCCATACATGTCAAGCAGAGTGCCTCTTTGGTCCTCTTCAAAAGGAACCTTGACGATTGGATGGGAGAAAGGAAATTGACCCCGGGGATCACATCAGTCGCCCTGCTAGACAGGGGTCCAGGGAAGTAAATAGTGTGGGAAGAAATAGCCAGGGAATTGTTATGGCTAGGCTTGTATAGGCCCTAGGGCTAATAGCCTAGTACCAACCTATGAACCTATTTATGGTAAGTGTACACAACTGTACTATGTTCTTCATGTTTCACTGTTGCAGTCATCACATTTGGGTAGATTCCCAAAGCTAAGGAAGGGAGGAGGTAGTTAAAAGAGCATTAGGGCCAGCTAAGCCCTGCAAGACTGCTGTGGCAAATTCAGCTATGGATTTAGACAAGATAGGCAGATGACAATGCTTGGTGAAGGTATGTACAGAGCTCCAGGTAGCAGCTTCCAGGATGTCCCTGGTAGGGACTCCTCTGAGAAATGCCGTAGAGGTAGATGCAGCCCTGGTCGAATGTGATCTTATCCCCTGTGGGGTAGGTTTTCCATGGTGCTTGTAGCAGAAATAAATGCAATGGGCTATCCATTTGGAAATTGTTTGCTTGGAAATGGCCTTCCGCTCTTCCTCTGAAGCAAAGTCAACTAGCAGCTGGTCAGATTTTCTGAGAGGCTTAGTCCTGCCCAAATAGAATCTAAGTTGTTTGTGCACGTCCAGAGAGTGCAGTATCCGTTCCCCTCTGTTTTGTGGGCTAGGGAAAAAAGTAGGCAAATGAATGGACTGGTTTAGGGCCACACTAGACACCACCCTG
Source organism: Protopterus annectens (assembly GCF_019279795.1). Classification (NCBI taxonomy): domain Eukaryota; kingdom Metazoa; phylum Chordata; order Ceratodontiformes; family Protopteridae; genus Protopterus; species Protopterus annectens. The sequence continues at coordinate 1,386,684,478 of NC_056746.1, read as the reverse complement.
GGCATAAAGGAAGGATTAGTCCTGAGGGAAACCCTGTCCATATGGAAGATAATGAAGGGTTCCACTGCCATGAGGGCCTGTAATTCTGGCACTCTTCTTGCTGAAGTGATGGCTAAAAGTAAGGCTGTTTTTCAAGAAAGGAATTTCAACTCTGCTGTTGCAGCTAGCTTAAAGGGGGGAAGAGTGAGCTTTTCCAATACAAAGTTAAGGTCCCAGGCTGGAGTGGGAGCTCTCCCGGGGGGGTCTTACATTTTTTGGTCCTTCTAAGAAATTGCTTTAGCAAGGGGTGAGAGAAGAGGGGTGGCTCTGTATAATAATGTGCAGAAATGGCAGAGGCATGAATCTTAATTGAGAAGGATAGGCCCTTGTGGAGCATTTCTGTTAAGTACTCTAGAATATGGGGTAAGCTGGGCACTGTTGTAGCCATCCCCTGGGCCTGGCTCCAGGAACAGTATCTTTTCCACTTTTCAGAATAGGATTTTCTGGTAATAGGCCTCCTTGCCTCCAGAATGACATCCCGCATCTGCTTACTGAGGGATGCTAGAGGAGAGCTCATAGAATTAGCCAGGCTGCAAGGTTCAGGGTGTGAGGCTGAGGGTGCAGAATATGTCCCGCCTGCTGGGACAGCAGGGAAGGGGTCTGAGGCAGGTGCCATGGTTGTAATAGTGTCAGACTGCGCAAGAGGGGGCACCAGTGTTGGTGTGGTCAGTCTGGTGTAATCAGCATTGTTCTTGGCTTGTCCTGTTTGATCTTTAGTAGAACATTCGAGAGGAGAGGCAGAGGGGAAAAGGCATAAACCGAGAGGCTTTCCCAGGTAAAGGACAGGGCATCCACTTTCCAAGCTTGACTGTGGGAAGTTCTGGTGCAGAATTTGTTCAATTGGTAGTTCTGAGGGGAGACAAACAGGTCTACCTCTGGGGTCCCCTATTTGTTCAAGAGGTTGAATATTTTGGGTTCTAGTTTCCATTCGTGTGGATCCATGAGATTTCTGCTTAAGTCGTCTGCCAGTGAATTTAGTTTGCTTGGCAGGAATTGGGCTTGTAGGTGCACTTGGCAGCTCAAGGCTGTGCTCCACAGAGCCATGGCTAGTCTGCAGAGGGGGTAGGAGTGGGTTCCCCCCTGCTTGTTTATGTACCACATAACTGTGGTGTTGTCTGTCTTTACCAATAGTTGTCCTGGAAGAATAAGGTCTTTGAAGGCTGTCAGAGCATTCTGTACAGCTAACATTTCTTTCTGATTGCTTTGCAGGTGCATCTGTCTCGGGGTCCATTTGCCCTGAATGCATTGCCCTGTCATGTGAGCCCTCCATGCATAGTCTGATGCGTCCATTGTTAGGGTTTGGGCGGCAGGGGGTAGAGTGAAAGGGAGTTTCTTGTGGTAGCAGGCCTCTGCCCACCAAAGGAACTCTGTCCTTAGACTAGGAATCATTGTTTCCAGGTCCTGAGAATGTTGACACCATAAACTTTTTAGATACCATTGGAGTTTCCTCATATGCAGTCTTGGATATGGAATTCACAGAATGCAAGAGGCCATGAACCCCAGAACTTGCAGTATTTTCCTTGCACATAGCTGTTTTTTTTGTGGCCAATAGTTTGAAGTAGGTTGTCAAATTAACTTGTTTCTCCAGAGTGAGGAATGCCATCTGGAAAGTTGTGTTCAAGCTTGCTCCCAGGAACACAATCTGTTGGCAGGGTACTAGGTGAGATTTATTTTCATTGATGGTGTACCCCAGTGAGGTTAGAAGTTTCTTTACAAATGCCAGGTGTTGTAATAGCAAGTCCTGGCTTTCTGCCTGAATCAGACAATCGTCCAGGTATGGGTAAATTTGAATATTTCTCTGCCTACAAAATGCAATGGCTGGAGCTAGACACTTTGTGAACCCCTTGGGCACAGTAGATAAGCCAAAGGGAAGTGCAGAGAACTGAAAGTGCATGGAGCCCACCCTGAACCATAGGTAATGTCTGCAGGATTCCCTTATTGGGATGTGCAGGTAAGCTTCCCTTAAGTCTAGGGATGCCAGCCAGGCATCCTTGACTAGCATAGGAAGAAGCTGTTGAAGAGTTAGCATTCTGAATTTTGGAACCACCAGAAAGGTGTTGAGAACAGAGAAGTCCAGGATAAGACACCAGGAGTTTTCTTTTCTGGGTACCAGAAAAAGTCTTGAATAAAAACCTTGTCCCCTTAGTTCTCCTGGGACTGGTTGAATAGCCCTAATACTGAGAAGAAAGCGAACCTGCTGTTGGGCCTCAGTCCATTGATTTGGGGGGAGGTCTGGCCAACCATTTGGGAATGGTAGTGTGTGGAAGTGGAATCTGTATCCTCAGGAAACTATGTTTAAAACCCATTTGTCCTGGGTAATGATTTCCCAGTTTTTTGCATGCAGGGCGAGCTTTCCTCCTAAGGGAGCAAGTAGTTGAGCAGGGCTTTGGAGGGTTAAGTCACTGTGACATTTTTCCGTAGGGGGGTGGCTAACTACTGCCTGCTTTGGAAGTGGGAACCCCCCACTGCTTAGATCTGTGTGCAGCCTGAGACTGAAGTCTTGGTGGTCTGCTGTTCCTGGGTTTGGACTGAGAAGGCCTGGAAAGGACCAGTTCTTTGAAGGCCAATGCCTACTGAATCTAGGAGACTGTACTTGTAGAAAATCTAACAGTTTGCATAGATTTAGCTTTTTCCTCCATCTTTTTGAGGACTTCCTCTGCTTTGTTGCCAAAAAGGCAGTCTTGGTTTAAGGGTGCATCCCATAGTTTAGCTTTAACATGATCTGGCAACTTTTGTTCCTTAAGCCAAGCATGCCTTCTAAGTACAGACCCAGTGACAGCAGCCCTGCAAGATGCTTCTAAAGCATCAAACCCACATTGCAAAGTATGCTTACCAACTTGTTCTGCAGAATGCATTAAATCTTGCATGTCTTTGTGTTCAGCACAGTCAGGAATCAGCATAATTTTCTGTTTAAGTAGTCCCATAATATGCTGCTGATACTTTAATATATGAAACTGGCAATTTAAAGTCCTAATGGCCAAAGTATCAGAAATGTAAACCTTCTTACCCCATCTGTCTAAGGCTCTAGAATCTCTATCGAAAGGGGAGGGATTTTTTGGCAGCAGTAGCCTTAATGCCTTTTGGTCCTTGTGAAATGGTCTCTGGATCCGCAGTAGGATTCTTCAAGAGGAATTTGTGAGAGTCACGTACTCTGTAGTACCGGTCAGGTTTTCTGGGAGCTGGAAGTAAAGCGTCTGGGGTAAGGCTAGATTCCAAGAAAACATCATTATCAATAGCCAGAACAGGAGTAATAGCTAGAGGCCTGTGCTGAGGAAGGAGTAAGAGTTCCCTAATTCTCTTTTTGGACTCTGAATAGTCCTGGTTTTCCCAGTGGAAATACTCCCCAAGGGTATGCAAGGTTTCACCAAAAGAAAAATCTTCCGGAGGGGAAGCAGAGGGAATGGAATCCTCTGCATCAGAATCCTCATAAGTAGATAAGGGCAAATCCTGGTAATCAGAAGAAGCAGAAATATCAGATTCCTGATCAGAAGAATTGGAAAGAAAATTGGTTCTAGGTCTCTTAGAGGGGGAAGGTTGGCTTCCCCTAATTAAGGTAATAAGGTCTTCAGCCATCCTAAGCATTTGTCTTTGAGGCATATGGGCCTGAGTCAGTGGTTTGGTAATCGGTTTTCTAGGTGTAGTGTGAGTTTTAGGCCTGAGGAATTCAGTACTTCTAGTTGGAAATGAAGCCATAGGTTTAATATGAAAATCAGTAGGCCTGAATACAGCCTCAGAAGCCGGGGCCTGCGCAGTGGCTCCAGACCCATCCAAGGTACAGACATCCGCAGGTTCCATAGTCAAAGAAGCATCTTGTGGCATACCGGACTCCTAAAGGTCTCAGTAGAGGCCTGCAAATCTGAAGTAGTGGGTATCAGGGGCTGTGAAAGCACCTCACTGAGTACTGGCAGACTGGTGTCTAGCTTAAAGGAAGCGTAATCGGCAGTTTTGGATCTATGCGGTCTGTCTCTGTCTTTATCCTTACGTTTTTTCGGAAGATCGGTAGTCGGATGGCTTAACAAAGCCATTTCGGAGTATGGAGATTGAGAATGAAAGTATTTAGCTACAAAAATAGCCCGACAACGAATAGTTCGGGCATTGAACAAGGCACAAAAATGACAGTGAGGGATGTCGTGGTCTGGGCCTAAACAGATGACGCAGTAAGAATGAAAATCTCTATGAGGTATTTGTTTTCCACAGGGCAAGACAATTAATTTTTTCTGACATCGGTTAGAGCAAGAAAAAAGGATCCCCAACAGGGTACTTGTCTTTTTTGAAGACTTCGGATCTGAAACTCAAAAACGAAAATTTCAGGAGTCGGCCGACCGGCAATTGCTAACTGCTTCTGCTTCGGGCACCGCATGGCAAGAAAGACAGATGTAATGGTGTCAGCTGCATGTTTTATACCCCTGACGTCATGGAAGAAGCAACAGCATCTGACGCAGAAACACGAAGACTCTGGTATTCAGGCTGGCTGAGGGCTACCTGCAGGCAGATAACCCAAATGTGATGACTGCAACAGTGAAACACAAATAAAATCATCAGTTGATCAGCTTGTCTGAAGGGCTTGGTTTTATGCAGATAAAATCTGAGTTGTCTGTGCAAGTCTAGGGAATGGAGTACTCTCTCTCTGTTTCCCTGTGGGTTAGGAAAGAAAGTAGGTAGGTGGATGGCTTGATTAAGTGAAAGGTCATTCACCACCTTGGGCATGAAGGAGGGGTTAGTTCTAAGTGTAACCCTGTCAGTGTGGAATACTAAGAAAGGTGGAATAGCCATGAGGGCATGCAGCTCTGACACTTTTCTGGCTGAGGTAAAGGTCACTAGTAGGACAGTTTTCCATGTACAGTGTTTTATGGAAGCTTTGTCGGCTGGCTCGAATGGAGGAAGTGCAATCTTTTCCAAAACATAGTTAAGTTCCCATGGGGGTGGAGATGGCTTCCTAGGGGGTCTCAGGTGAAGGACCCCTTTAAGGAAGAACTTAGCTGGTAATCTGGAAGCCAGGGGGGATTCAGAGGAAGACATGCTGAAATGTTAGACAAGTGGGCTTTACTGGATGAGTAGGCCAACCCTGTCTACAGTAGTTCACATGGGTAAGACAGTACTAGAGGGGTCTCACTTTCAACTTGGTCTAAGTGTATTTTGAGATACCATATACAAATTCTCTTCCACTTTGATAGGTAAGAGTTTCTTGTATTTTGTTTCCTGACCTCCAACAGGATAGTGAGCACATTCTTGTTGTAAAGGTGTCTAAAAGGGATCAGAATCCTATCAGCCACAGTGTGAGGTGCAGCAATTGCCACTGTGGGTGTATTTGGGATCCATTGTGCTGTGTGAGAAGGTCCACTCTGAGGGGTTACTTGTGGTGATTGTCCTTGGATAGCTGTAAGGGTTGGGGGAACCAATGCTGTCTTGGCCAATAGGGAGTCACCAACAGGATTTTTGGTCTGTCCTGCTGGATCTTCAACAGGATCTTCTGTATAAGAGGGAAGGGGGGGAATGCATAGAGAAACCTCCCTACCAAAAGATTGAGAAGGGATCTGTTGCCTTTGGCTGAGGGTGTGGGAATCTGGTGCAGAAGGAAGTTGCCTATTGATGGAGAAGGCAAACAGGTCTGTTTGAGGTGTATCCCACTGGTGGACCAGGTCCAGGAAGACATCCCTGTGAAGCATCCACTCGTGGTTGTTTCTTATGGATCTGCTGAGGGAGTCTGCCTGGGAGTTCTGTTGTGAAGGAATGTAAACCAACTGCAGGGTAACTCCCTGGGAAGTAGTCAGTTCCCACTATTTGGTGAGATACCGCAGCACTGTGATATTGTCTGTAAAGATCTTTATTGGTCCTTGTAGACTGGATTAGAAGGCTCGCAGGCCAGGAGTATTGCCCTCATCTCTTCGATACTGATGTGTTCTTCTTTTTGTCTGGCCCTGGCCACAGCCCCTGCACTTTCAGATGGCCCAGAGTTGCTCCCCAACCCATGTCTGAGGCATGTGTGTGCATGATCTGTTTGGGTTGAGGAGGTTGGAGGGGAAGACCTGTTTTGAGGTTCACTTGCTTCAACCAGCACTAGATTTCTAGCTTGAGGCAGGGCAGGAGGGGAATCCTGTACTCCAATGGGTGAGGGCACTGGGTCCAGATTGACCTTGGGTACCATTGAAACTTCCTCATATGGAGTCTTGCTAATGGTAATATGGGAATAGTGGCTGCCATGTAGGCCAGGAGCCTGAGGTACTGCCTTGCGGTCAATTCTGTTGTCTGGAGGACCATAAGTAGATGTTTTCTTAAGTTTTCCACCTTTTGGGGAGGGGTAGGCTTTCATGATGTCTGTACAAATCCTGCAGCCCAAGAAGAAAATGTCTTGGCATGATTCCAGGTGAGATTTTGGGAAGTTGATCTGAAATCCCAGGGACTGTAGAAGAGCAATGGCAACTTGCAAGTGCTGCAGGAGGGCCTGTTTGCAGTCTGCCTGAATGAGTAAGTTGTTGTCCAGGTAAGGGAACATCTGGATTCCTTTTGTCCTGTAAAAGGCAATAACTGGAGCCAGACATGAATACTCTGGATGCAGTGGAAAGCCCAAAGAGCAAGGCAGAGAATTGAATGTGAGAAGGACCCACCAAGAACCTCAGATATTTCCTGAAACTGGGCCTTATAGGGCTGTGAAGGCAGGCATCCTTGACATCTAGGGTGGCCATGAACCCTTGGGGAAGAAGGAGCAGAAAAAGAGTTGGTAAGGTCAACATCCGGAAGGTAGGAACCTGAAGGAAGAGGCTGAGTAGAGAGAGGTCCAGAATTGGTCTCCAAGGACCGTCTTTTTCTTGGGTCTAGGAAAATCCTGGAGTAGAAATCTCTTCCTTTTGCAGCCAGTGGTACTGTTTCAATGGTGCCTTGAGCCGTCAGGGTTTCTAGTACTGGCTGCAATGGGTGGAGCTGCTGTTTTGGAGGTTTTGGGATACCCCTTCTCTTTGGAGGCATAAGCCAGGTCATAAAATACCCATTTTGTATTATTGAAAAGACCCATTTGTCTGAGGTTATGGCTGTCCACACTTGAAGACAGCGAGAGATGCACCAAGAGAGGGAGAGGGTGGGGGTTTTAAGGTTAGCAAGTAGTCAAGACACTACCTGGCCTGTCTTGAAAGGGCAGCCTCTGGCTAGAGGAGGAAGCTCTGGCAGGTGTGGGTAGCTTCCTGTTTGTTTTTCTGGATCTTGTGGGAGCAGCAGGGCATGAGTGCTTTCTAATAAATTGTGTTTTTGCTGGGTAATTCCTCTGGAATTTAGGAATAAGAGAGACCAGCAGGTGTTTTAAATCCAGCATCTCTTTCCCCTTTTGTTGCAGTGACTTAAATAAATCAGCTACTTCTGTATCAATATTGTCCAGAGGGGCATCAACCAGTTAAGCTCTAAAGTCATCTGGTAGAGGTTGGAGGCATAGCCAGGAATACCTTCTCAAAGCAGATGCTGATGGTGCTGACCTGGCTGAGTCCTCAGCAGCATCCTAACTGCACTTTATAGAGTGCCTGGTAACCTGGGAGCAGAGAGCAACAAGGGAAGACAGTGAAGCTTTGGTAGCAAAATCTGGTGAATCAGACAATTCCTTAAAGACTTTCTCCAGAAGGGAATTTAGCCATGTGCATCTAGTAGTTAGTAGCCCTGAAGGCCAGAGTAGCAGAGGTGTAAATTTTCTTACCCAAACGTTACATGGTTTTGCTCTGTCAGCTGGGAGAATGGTGGTGGTAGGCAATAGTTTAGAGGAATTATCCGTGGAAATGAAAATGGTGGCAGGGTCTGCTGGAGGACACAAACTCATCAATCTCAAAACTTTATAAAATCTATCAGGTCTGCATGGAGCAGGGGGTTGTGAGGATTCAAGGATACTGATGAGAAGGCATCCAGGAAAGCAGGCAGAATTGGAGGAACAGCAGTAGGAGTTGGGGAATCCATCTGAATGCAGTCATAATACCTTTTTTGAAGCTCAGTCAGATGATTCCCACTTAAAATATTCCTTCATTTTGGTAATAGATTCTCCAAAGGTCAAATCCTCAGCTGGGGAGTCAGGGTCAATGGATTCTTCCTCTGGGGAGCCATATCCCAAGGGAGAAGGTAGCTAAGAGGTATAAGAGTGTGATTCTTCAGAAGAAGAATCCGAGAATTCCTCCTTTTCCCTCAGAGAGTGGTCTGATATTTGAAGCCTTGGACTCAGTGTAGGAGTAGGGATGGTGGAAGTTCCTGTAGTGGTAGGCCTTAAGGCCATGAAAGCTTTAAACAAGTTTTGGCTGAAAGCCTGCCAGTCAGGCATGCTTTCAGGAGTAGGTGAAATGTGTTTTCTTTTTTCCTTCCTTTTTGAGAGGCCTAGCAGGCATCTGAAGGGAGGAAGGCCTGGAATCGGATGACTAAGGAACTGGAGGGATCAGAAAACCTACTAAAATCGCTACTCACCTCGGCATCAGAAAAGCCTCTACGGATGTTCCCTCCATGGAGGATTGTGCAGTTTTCATGGAGGTACCCGCTGTATCAGAGGCAGTGGAGCCCGAATCCTCAAGCAGGCTAATGTCGGCCACAGGCTGAGGGTTGGACGAAAGAGGTGCAGCGGTAGTGGTAGGCATGATAATCTTGGCTTTCTTTTTCGGCGGTTCATCAGGTACATTGGCGGAACCCTCCATACCCGAGGCTAATTGTTTTAAATGTTGGTTTTCCAGATAAAGACTGAGCGTGTGCAGATGGCTACGCAAAGGTTTGGGCACAAATGCCTGGGAAATGGAGCAGGCCTTGTAGTCATGTGACAGACCTAAACAAAAAAAAAAAAAAAAACAGATCGTGGGCGTCCATGTGGGGTATCTGATGGTGGCACTTACACTTGCCCTTTCTGGATGACATGAACAAGCATTAGAATAAAGAAAACAATTACTGAAAAGGTCCCCCAACAGGGCACTTATATGACTTCTTCGAGATCCGACGGCCGGGGTGGCAGGAACACCTGATGTTTGACTGGCAGCTGAGAAGTTCTGAGAGCTGGTGTGTAGACATTACTTTTATGTCCCATATTCCACTAGCCATGTCAGACGTCCCACACACCACACAGTGACTGAAAACTTTTGTATACTGGCCAGACGTTTGGGAAGCAAGAGGAGTAAACCCATACATGATGAATACAGCAACATGTGAATAGTACATCATGTCTACCTCACCACATTCCCTCCATGTCAAGCAATGGCAGATTATATACATACATGTATGCACGCAAATGTACACTATACATTTATCTATATCTATATGTATCTACATCTATATATGTCCATATATCTGTACATGTATACACACATTATATAATTACACACACTACTCCTACTTCATAATGCAATATGTTAAAAGTACAGTTGTGTACACTTACCATAAATGTAGATGTTCGAGTGTATTCACTGTTGCAGTCATTACATTTGAGTTATCTGCTTGCAGGTAGCCCTCAGTCGGCCTGATTAACAAAGTCTTGGGTCCTCCATCGGTTGCTGTCCCTTCTTCCATGATGTCAGGTCATCAGGGGTATAAAACATGCAGCCGACACCATTACATCAGTTTTTCTTGGCCCAGATGTCAGGTGCCCCTAATGGGAAGCAATTAAACATAAAAGCACGAAGATATACCTCCAACAAAAAAGCAAATATACCAAAAAGGCTTTTAAGCATAGTAAAGGAAAGTAGAGGTATAGCCAAAAGAAGTTAGGGGGCTGGAGGGAGGGTAACCAGGACTGCAGCAGTGAATACACTCAAACATCTACATTTATGGTAGGTGTACACAACTGTACTATGTTCTTCGTGTTTAACTGTTGCAGTCATTACATTTGGGTAGATTCCCAAAGCTATGGTTGGGAGGAGGAATTTAGATAGCATTAGGACCAGCTATAAGGCCCTGCAAGACTGCAGTGGCAAAGCAAGCTCTGGATTTAGAGAAAATTGGCAAATGATAATGCTTGGTGAAAGTATGTACAGAACTCCAGGTAGCAGCTTCTAGGATGTCCTTGGCAGGGATGCCTCTGAGAAAGGCTGTAGAGGTAGATGCAGTCCTGGTGAAGTGAGGTCTGATTAAGAGCCACACTGGATACCACCTTGGGCATGAAGGATGGATTGGTTCTGAGGGACACCCTGTCCGCATGAAAGATGATGAAAGGCTCCACTGCCATAAGGGCCTGCAATTCAGATACTCTTCTAGCTGAAGTGATTGCTAAAAGGAAAGCTGTTTTCCAACAAAGAAATTTTAAGTCTGCAGTAGCAGCTGGCTCGAAAGGAGGTAGAGTGGGTTTCTCCAAGACAAAGTTAAGATCCCAGGCTGGGGTTGGAGCTCTTCTGGGTGGTCTCAAACTTTTGACCCCTCTGAGGAACTGCTTGAGCAGTGGATGAGAGAAGAGGGGAGGTTCTGTGTTATAATGAGCTGAAATGGCTGAGGCGTGGATTTTAATGGAGGAAAAAGACAGGCCCTTGTGAAGCATCTCAGTTAAGTATTGTAAAATCTGAGGTAAATTGGGTGCTGCTGTGCTCATCCCTTGAGATTGGTTCCAGGCACAGAATCCTTTCCATTTTTTAGCATAAGATTTTCTAGTACTAGGCCTCCTTGCCTCTAAAATATCCATCACAGGTTTGCTGAGGGATGGTAAAGGAGAGATTAAGTAATTAGCCAGGCTGCAAGGTTCAGTGTTGGAAGCTGAGGGTGCAGAATCTGGTTCCCCTCCTGAGACAGCAGGGAAGAGTCTGAAGCAGGTGCCATGGAGATAACCATGACACACTGCGCAGGAGGGGGTACCAGTGTTGGCGCGGCCAGTCTGGAGCAATCAAAATCATCCTTGGTGTGTCCTGTTTGATTTTTAGTAGTACTTTGGAGAGCAGAAGCAGAGGGGGGAAGGCATAGACTGATAGGTTTTTCCAGCTGAAGGACAGAGCATCAACTTTCCAGGCTTGTTTGTGGGGAGTCCTTGTGCAAAATTTGTCCAATTGGTAGTTCTGGGGAGAGGCAAACAGGTCTATATCTGGACTCCCCCATTTGCTTGTCAACATGTTGAAAATCCTTGGTTCCAGGTTCCAGTTTCCACTCATGTGGGTCCATGAGGTTTCTGCTTAGTCCGTCTGCCAGTGTATTTAATTTTCCTGGCAGGAGTTGAGCTTGTAGGTGCACTTGGTAGCTCAAGGCTGTGTTCCACAATGCCATGGCTAGTCTGCAGAGGGGGTAAGAATGTGTACCCCCTGCTTGTTTATGTTCCACATAACAGTGGTGTTGTCCATCTTTACTATTAGTTGTCCTGGAAGAATGTGGTCCTTGAAGGCTGTCAGAGCATTCTGTACAGCTAACATTTCTTTTTGATTGATATGCAGGTGCATTTGACTTGGATTCCATTTGCCCTGAATGCACTTCCCTGCCAGGTGAGCCCCCCATGCATAGTCTGATGCATCTGTTGTTAGGGTTTGGGCGGCAGGGGGTGGTGTGAAAGGTAGTCCCTTGTTTTGGTGGCAGGCCTCCACCCACCAAAGGAACTCTAGGCGTAGGCAAGGCATGATAGGAATCATTGTTTCTAGGTCTTGAGAATGTTGACACCATTTTTTTAGATACCATTGTAGTTTCCTCATATGCAGTCTTGCATATAGAATTAGAAGAATGCAGGAGGCCATGAACCCCAAGGCTTGCAGTATTTGTCTTGCAGATAGCAGGGTTTTTGTGGCGACTTGTTTGAAGTAGGTTGTCAAATGAATTTGCTTTCCTGGCGTGAGGTAAGCCATCTGGGAAGTTGTATTCAAGCTTGCTCCCGGGAATATAATTTGTTGACAGGGTAACAGGTGTGATTTCTTTTCATTTATGGTGTACCCCAGACAAGTTAGAACCCATTTTACAAAAGGCCAGATGATTCAAAAGTATGTTCTGGTTTTCTGCCTGAATTAGACAATCGACCAGGTATGGGTATATTTGAATACTTCTTTGCCTGCAAAATGCAATAACTGGAGCTAGGCACTTTGTGAATACCCTGGGCGCAGTAGATAATCCAAAGGGCAGTGCAGAGAACTGATAGTGCGTGTAGCCTGCTTTGAAGCATATGTATCTTCTGCAAGATTCCCTGATTGGGATGTGCAGGTATGCTTCTTTTAAATATAGTGTTGCCAACCAGGCATCTTTGCCTAGCATAGGAAGTAATTGGTGAAGAGTCAGCATCTTGAATTTTGGAATCTCCAAGAGTAGACAGGTCCAGGATAGGACGTCATAAATTGTCTTTTCTGGGTACCAGGAAAAGTCTCGAGTAGAAACCTTGTCCCTTTTCCTCTTTTGGTACCAGTTGAATAGCCCCCATGCTTAAGAGAGAAAGTACTTGTTTTTGAGCCTCTACCCACTGATTTGGGGGTAGGTCCTGCTACCCACTTGGTGTTGGCAACGTGTGGAAGTGAAATCTGTATCCCTGGGACACTATATTTAAAATCCATTTGTCCTGGGTAATGAGTTCCCAGTTCTTTGCATGAAGAGCAATCTTTCCCTCTAAAGGGGCAGTCAGTTGATAAGTGCTTGGAAATTTTAAAAAGAAGTCATTGAAACAGTTTACCACAGGGGGGAGTCTTATTATTCCCAGACTTGGAAGTGGAGGCCCCCCACTGCTTAGTTCTGTGAGTCCCCTGGGACTGAAACCTGGGGTTTTTGCTGTGTCTGGGTTTGGCTTGAGAAGGCCTGGAAGGGGCTGGAAAGGACCAATTCTTAGAGGGCCAGTGCCTACTAAATCTAGGAGGCTGAACTTGTAAAAAATCTTTTAACAGTTTGTATACATTTAGCTTTATCTTCCATCTTTTTAAGAACTTCCTCAGCCTTGTTGCCAAACAGGTGGTCCTGATTTAAAGGAGCATCCAACAATTTAACATGATCAGGCAAAGACTGCTCCTTAAGCCAAGCAGTAACAGCAGCCCTGCAAGAGGCCTCTAATGAATCAAAACCACATTGCAAAGTATGTTTTCCAACTTGTTCGGCAGAATGCATTAAATCCTGTAATTCTTTATTTTCCACACAGTCAGGAATCAACATCATTTTCTGTTTAAGCAGTCCAATAACATGTTGATGATATTTTAACATATGAAACTGGCAGTTTAAGGCCCTAATGGCCAAGGTTGCAGAAGTGTAAACATTCTTACTCCATTTATCCAGCGTCCTGGAGTCTCTATCAGAAGGGGTAGGATTTTTAGCAGTAGAAGCATTATTGCCCTTGGGCCCCTGTGAAATAGTCTCTGGATCTGCAATAGGATTTTTGAAAAGGAAGTTGTGGGACTCAAGGACCCTGTAGTATCAGGTTTTCTGGGAGCAGAAGGCAGGAAATCAGGGGCCAAACTAGATTCCAAGAAGGCATCATCAACAATGTCTAGTACAGGAGGAATAGCTAAAGGCCTATGCGGAGGTAGGAGATGGAAATCCCTAAGCCTCTTTTTTGAATCAGAAAAATCCTGGCTTTCCCAGTGGAAATTGCTCCCTTAAAGTATGTAAGGTTTCTCCAAAAGAAAAATCCTCAGGAGGGTAAGCAGAGGGAATAAAGTCCTCTGCATCAGAATCCTCAATAAGTAGGTAAGGGCAAATCCAGACAATCAGAAGAAACAGAATCCTGATCAGAAGATTCATAATCAACTTCAGTCCTAGGCCTCTTAGAAGGGGGGGGGGTTGGTTACCCCTGATTAGAGTTATTAGATCTTCAGCCATTCTTATCATTTGTTTTTTAGGCCTAAAGGCCTGAGCATGTGACCTGGCCATCGGTTTTTTAGACATGGATCGAGATTTAGGCCTAAGTAAAGAAGGAAGCATCGGTTTAATATGCAAGTCCGTAGGCCTGAATACACCCTCAGAAGCCGGTGCCTGCACAGCGGCTCTGGACACATCCAAGGTAGAGACATCCGTGGGTTCCATAGTTGAAGCATCTCACAGCATACCGGACTCTGGATGGGTCTCAGTAGAGGCCTGCGAATCAGAAGTAGCGGGTATCAGGGGCTGCGAAAGCGCCTCACTGAGTACTGGTGAACTGGCAACTGGCTTAGGAGAAGCGTCGTCGGCAATTTTGGACCTCAGCGGCCTGTCTCTGTCTTTATCTTTGCGTTTTTTTGGAATCCCGGTAGTCGGATGGCTAACGGATTAATTTTCTGGATAATTAAACCGAGAACCGAAATATTTAGAGGCGAAAATATACCGATGACGGATAGTGCGCTGATTAAATAAAGCACAAAACTGACAGCAAGGTACGTCGTGGTCAGGGCCTAGGCAAGGAATACAGTACGAATTAAAATCTTTATGAGATATTTGCTTTCCACAAGTAATGCAATTATTAACTTTTACTGACATCAGTAAGGAGCAAGAAAAAGTTTCCCCAATGGAGTACTTTGCTTTAGTTGAAGACTTCGGTTCTGAAACTCGAAAACGAAAATTTCAGGAGTCAGTTGACCGGCACTTGCGAACTGCTTCTGCTTCGGGCACCGCACGGCAAGAAAGACTGATGTAATGGCGTTGGCTGCATGTTTTATACCCCTGATGACCTGACGTCAAGGAAGAAGGGACAGCAACTGACGCAGGACCCAAGACTTTGTTAATCAGGCAGACTGAGGGCTACCGGCAAGCAGATAACCCAAATGTAATGACTGCAACAGTGAAACATGAACATCATCCAGGGAATACATGCACAGTGGCTTCATTACCAAAAACTGGTCACTACAGTTCTCATCTTACTTGACCTACCAGTACCTCCAAATATGATCCTACACGTCTGGGGAGGGACAATATACAACATTTTATTACCTGTATAAGATTTACAAAGGAATACTATTTCTCTCAGAAGGCACTTGGGCAACACTGGTCTGACTAAATGATTTTGTAACTACATATATACACACATAAACATATTAGAAAATATATCAGCAAGTAAGATCACTGCTACAGGGCCATACCATTATAGTCAAAGAATGGGTCTGCAGTACAGTTGTGTACACTTACCATAAATGTAGATGTTTGAGTGTATTCACTATTGCAGTCATCACACTTTGGTTATCTGCCTGCAGGTAGCCCTCAGTCATCTCCAATACCAGACACTTAGTATTTCTGCATCGGCTGCTGTCGCTCCAGGTCTGACGTCAGGTCATCAGGGGTATAAAAACAGGCAGCCAACGCCATTACATTAGTTTTTCATTCCCAAAAGTTAGGAGCCCCCCCACAGGGAACTAAGTTATGGTGGAGGAAAAGCATCGCCAGTAAAAAGTAAATACCAATACCCCTGAAAAGGGGGGAGGGTAGTAAAAGGCATAGAGAGAGAGAGACAGAGGAAAAAACAGGGGGCTGGAGGGAGGGAAACCAGGACTGCAACAGTGAATACACTCCAACATCTACATTTATGGTAAGTGTACACAACTGTACTATGTTCATGTTTCACTGTTGCAGTCATCAAACTTGGGTAGATTCCCAAAGCTGAAGAAGGGTGGAGGCAGTCATGGAGAGTTAGGGCTGGCTAGAATGCCTTGCAGGACTGCTGTTGCAAAACCTGCCCAGGATTTGGAAAAGACAGGCAGGTGGTAATGCTTAGTGAAAGTGTAAACAGAACTCCAGGTAGCAGCTTCCAGGATGTCTCTGGTAGGGACTCCCCTGAGGAATGCTGTAGAGGTGGAAGTTGCCCTAGTGGAATGTGTTCTGACCCCCTGAGGGGTTGGTTTCCCATGATGCTTGTAGCAGAAATGGATGCAATGTGCTATCCATTTGGAAACAGTTTGCTTTGAAATGGCCTTGCCCTCTGCCCCTTTTGCAAAGCTGTCTAGTAAATGGTCAGATTTTCTGAAGGACTTAGTCCTATCAAGGTAGAATCTGAGCTGTCTGAGCACATCCAAGAAGAGCAGGATCCTTTCTCCTTTATTTTGAGGATTAGGGAAAAAGGTAGGCAAGTGGATGGATTGATTGAGAGCCACACTGGACACCACTTTAGGCATAAAGGAAGGGTTAGTCCTGACGGAAACCCTGTCCGCATGGAAAATAATAAAGGGTTCCACAGCCATAAGTGCTTGTAGCTCAGAAACTCTTCTAGCTGAGGTGATGGCCAGAAGCAAGGCTGTTTTCCAAGAGAGGAATATGAGCTCTGCTGATGCTGCAGGCTCAAAAGGGGGTAGCGTGAGCTTTTCCAGTACAAAGTTAAGGTCCCAAGCAGGGTGGGTGCTTTCCTTGCCAGCCTTCAGTTGCTTGCCCCTCTCAGGAACTGTCTGATAAGAGGGGGAGAGAAGAGAGGTGGCTCAGTGTTGTAATGAGCCAAAATGGCAGAGGCATGGATCTTAATGGAGGAGGAGAAGGATAGGCCTCTGTGGAGTAGATCTGCTAAGTAATCCAGGATTAGAGGCAGGGAGGGCAGGGCTGTGTCTTCTCCTTTAGATTGAATCCAGGAGCAGTACCTTTTCCACTTATCAGCATAGGATTTCCTTGTACTGGGTCTTCTGGCTTCAAGGATGACGTCCAGCACCTGCTTGCTTAGGCTGGTTACTGGGGGAGAATTCAAGGAATAAGCCAGGCTGCAAGATTTAGGGTTTGCAGTTGCGGATGCAAGATCTGTCCCCCCTGCTGAGAGAGCAGGTTTGGGTTCTGGTGTAGGTGCCAGGGTGGCACGGGTGACAAGCTTCACAGGAGTGGGTACCAGTGTTGGCATAGCCAGTCCAGGGCAATCAGAAATGTCCTTGGTCTGTCCTGTCTTATCTTGAGCAATACTCTTGAGAGGAGGGGCAGAGGGGGAAAGGCACAGATTGATTTACCCACTGGAAGGATAGGGCATCCACTTTCCAGGCCCTGCTGTGAGGTGTCCTGGTGCTGAATCTGCTGAGCTGTTGATTGTAGGGGGAGGCAAAGAGATCCACCTCTGGAGTCCCCCATTTCTGAATCAGAAGGTTGAAGGTTCTGTGCTCTAGTTGCCACTCGTGTGGGTCTAGAAGATTTCTGCTTAAATTGTCTGCCAGTGAGTTTTGTCTGCCTGGCAGGAATTGAGCTTGTAGATGGACATGCATGTCCAAGGCTGTGTTCCACAGGGCCATGGCTAGCCTGCAGAGTGGGCTCCCCCCTGCTTGTTGATGTACCACATAACTGTGTTGTTGTCTTTTTATTAGCAGGTGTCCTGGAGAGAGAAGGTATCTGAAAGCTGTCAGACTGTGCAGCACAGCTAGCATCTCTTTCTGGTTGATGTGCAGATGCATTTGATTTGGGCTCTAGTGGCCCTGAATGCACTTGCTGCCCATGTGTGCCTCCCCAAGCATAGTCTGAAGCATCTGTGGTTAGGGTCTAGGCGGCATGGGGTTGGGTAAAGGGCAGTCCCTTGTAGAGGTTGCATGCTGTTTCCCACCAAAGGAACTTGTCCTTAGACAGGGTATTATGGGAATGACAGTTTCCAGGTCCTGAGAATGTTGTCACCAAAGACTTTTTAAGTACCACTGAAGTTTCCTCATATGCAGTCTGGCATATGGAATTAGTAGGATGCATGAGGCCATGAACCCTAGGGCCTGCAGGATTTTTCTTGCAGATAGCTGGGTTCTGGTGGCCATTTGAGTAAAATAGCCTGTCAGGCTTGTTTTTCTGGAGTGAAGAATGCCATCTGGGATGCTGTGTCCAAGCTTGCTCCCAGGAATACAATCTTTTGACTGGGGACTAGTTTTGATTTTGTTTCGTTGATGGTGTACTCCGGGGAGGTTAGAAGTTATTTCACATGTCAGGTGCTGCAACAGCATTTCCTGACTGTCTGCCTGAATCAGGCAGTCATCCAAGTATGGGTAAATTTGAATATTTCTCTGTCTGCAGTAAGCAATGGCTGGGGCCAGGCATTTTGTGAATACTCTGGGAGCCCTGGATAAGCCAAAGGGAAGTTCAGAGAACTGATAATGCCTAGATCCTGCCCTGAAGCGTAGATATTTCCTGCATGACTCCCTTATAGGGATGTGCAGATAGGCTTATTTTAAGTCTAGGGTGACTAACCAGGCATCCTTGGCTAGCATAGGTAGAAGCTGCTGCAGGGTGAGCATTTTGTATTTTGGTACCACCAGGAAGGTGTTGAGAATGGAAAGATCCAGGATTGGGCGCCAAGTGCCGTCTTTTCTGGGTACCAGGAAAAGTCTGGAATAGAACCCTTAACCTATCTGTTCTGCAGGAACAGGTTGAATTGCCCTGATAGAGAGCAGGGATTGGACTTGGTTTTGAGCCTCTGCCCACTGGTTGAGGAAGATCTGGAACCCTTTTGGGGTTGGCAGTGAGTGGAAGTAAAATTTGTACCCCTGGGATACAATGTTGGGGACCCACCGGTCTTTGATAATGGGAATCCAGTTTTTTGCATGAAGGGCAGGTTTTCCCCCTAGGGGCACAAGCAGTTGGGCAGAGGAGGGGAGTGGAGTTGAGCAGTCATTGGGAAATCTTTCCAAAATGGGGTAGTTTAGCACTGCCTGCTTTAGATGTGGAGGCACTCCAGTGCTTAGATCTCTGCATACCCTGAGACTGTAGTCTGGGTGGTCCGTTTCCCCTGGGTCTAGATTGAGATGGCCTTGAGGGAGCTGGAAAGGACCAGTGTTTTGAGGGACAATGCCTACTGAATATAGGAGGCTGTACTTGCAGGAATTCTTTGACTGTCTGCATAGATTTAGCTTTTTCTTCTATCTTTTTAAGAACCTCTTCTGCTTTGGTGCCAAACAGATTGTCCTTGTTCATAGGAGTGTCTAGTAACTTGGATTAGATTTGACATGATCTGGCAAGGTCTGCTCCTTATGCCAAGCATGCCTTCTCATTACAGAACCAGTGACTGCTGCAATGCAAGATACTATTAGGGCATCAAAGCCACACTGCAACGTATGCTTGCTGACTTGGTTTGCAGAATACATAAGCTCTTGCAATTCTTTATTTTCTGCAAAGTCTGTAAAGGTAGATATTTTTTGCTTAACAAGTTCCATAATATGTTGTTGGTACTTCAGCATGTGAAACTGACAATTCAAAGCCCTAATGGCAAGAGTTGCAGAGGTATATACTTTCTTACCCCATCTGTCCAAAGCTCTGGAATATCCCTATCTGAAGGGGTGGGATTCTTAGCTGTAGTTGCCTTGATACCCTTAGGCCCCTGGGAAATGATCTCTGGGTCAGCAGTAGGATTTTTGAAAAGAAATTTGAAAGAGTCAGGTACTCTGTAGAAGCTGTCTGGTTTCCTAGGGGCAGGGGGTAAAGTATCAGGATTAAGACTGGATTCCATGAAGACATCATCAACAACTTCCAGGACTGGTGGTATTGCTAAAGGTCTATGTTGTGGCAAGTCTAGAAATTCTCTGAGTCTCTTTTTGGACTGAGGATAATCTTGGCATTCCCAGTGGAAATGCTCTCAAAGTATGTAAGGTTTTACCAAAAGAAAAATCCTCTGGAAGAGAGGCAAAGAATGGATTCCTCTGCATCAGAATCCTCATAAGCAGATACGGGCATGTCTTCATAATCAGACACCTCAGAGTCGTCGGACTTCTGTCTGTTGAAGCTGCTGGGAACTGGTCTCTCTTTCTCTTAGCAGGGAAAGGCTGACTTCCCCTAATCAGCATAATAAGGTCTTCTGTTAAGGGTGTTAATGGTGTTATTTTGTGGCAAGGGAGCTGCATGCGCTTTGGTCGTCTGTATTGTAGGTGTAGCGCGTACTCTTGGCCTTAGAAACTCTGTAGTTTTAGACAGAACTGAAGTAGTTGGTTTGTGTCGAACATCGTTAGTGCAAAGAACTTCCTCAGAAGCCAGTGCCTGCTCAGCAGCTCTGGACCCATCCAAGGTAGAGACGTCCGCCGGTCCATAGTTGAAGAAGTCTTGCAGCATATTGGACTCCGAACAGGTCTGCAAATCTATTGAAGTGGGTAACAGGGGCTGCGAAAGTGCTTCACTGAGTATCGGCGACTAGCTTAACAGAAGCGTCGTCGGCAGCTTTGAACCTGTGCGGTCTCTCTGTCTTTATCCTTACATTTTTTCAGAATATCAGTAGTCGGATGGCTTACTGAAGTAATTTTGGAATATGGAGAATGAAAGTATTTAGCGACAATAAGGGCCTGATGATGAATGGTTTGGGCGTTGAACAAAGCACAAAACCGACAGCAAGGTACGTCGTGGTCTGGGCCTAGACAGGTGATGCAGTAAGAATGAAAATCTCGGTGTGGCATTTGCTTTCCACAAGCAAGACAATTATTAACTTTTTTCTGACATCGGTTAGAACAACAAAAAAGGATCCCCAACAGGGTACTTAGCTTTAGAAGACTTCAGGATGATTCAAATCGTAAACGAAAACTCAGGTAGCGGCCAACTGGCACTTGCGAACTGCTTCTGTTTTGGGCTCCTCGGCAAGAAAGACTGGTGTAATGGCGTTGGCTGCCTGTTTTTATACCCCTGACGGCCTGACGTCAGTCCTGGAGTGACAGCAACCGATGCAGAAATACTAAGTCTCTGGTATTCGGGCTGACTGAGGGCTACCTCCAGGCAGATAACCCAAGTGTGATGACTGCAACAGTGAAACATGAAGAACATTAATTCACTACATACATCATGTGTTAATAGATCATTACCCACAGCAAGCTATTACCTCCCAATGACAATGTGAACATTTAGCTGAATTGCTGTCAGCTGTGCAGCTGAAGCGAGGTTTGTGACCAGGATTGCCAGACTGCAAAAATCGCAGCTCAGGACAGCCATCATTTCAAGCTACCAAGAAAACCTAAAATTACAGACGTTTTAGGTTGCAGAAACACAATAAAGAAGGATCTTTAAATGTAGCTTCTGTTAGGAACCAAGCTCAGGCCACCATTAACACCCTTAACAATTACCCGGTAATAATGGAGAACATCGGACTGCACCAGTGAAACTGTGGTGGTGCTGTGGTAGCGTTGTCGCCTCACAGTATGACGTTGTCCTGTTCGATTCTCAGGTAAAGCGTCTTCTGTGTGGAGACGTGTGAATGGGCGTACCTTCGTTGAAGGTTGTGCGTCAGGGCTGGCAACTCAGTACATAAAAATCTACTGCCAATCATTAGCGGACCGGAGTTCCGCTGTGGCGATCCCTAACCGGGAAAAGCCGAAAGATACAACAACATTGGACTGCACCAGTGATGGGAAATGTGTAACATATAAGCTCTTCTGTACACAACCTCATCTAGCGTTCTCTGTTCCTGCTTGCAGGGTCTTAAAATACAGTAAAACTGCAAACAAACCTCACTTTTGATACAGGAACCAACTGTTTAAAAAATGAAATATCCAAGAAAAAGCAGCACAGGTTCCAGACACAGCTTGACGCAAGAATATTTAATAAGTACAAACACAAGGGTAAGCGCTTTCGCGGATCAAGACTCTGCTTTTTCAGACCATGATAAAACATAGCAACTGTTACTCAGTATTTAAATATAATACATCCAATAGAATTCAACATAGAAAGTGATGCAATAATTGACATTAAAAAATACATACATTAAGAAAATTATCTGAACTGTTAAAAATATGGCCATTCATAATAAATGACTGTTGTATAAAATAAACTAAAACTAATCATATAAAACATATATTTTTATAACATGACAAACGAGACTTACTTTACTTAAAATAATAGTCAATTGAAACAGTCCCACCTACAAACTATCTACACTAAGTTAGTTAAAATTCATTAAAGCTTCAGAGATCAAGCTCTTAAGAATGGTTTTAGTGACACACCATTATTCAAGCCAGGGTACGTGTCTGATTGTAATTTTAAAATCCATTTCTGCTGTGCAGATTCTGTTTTGTTCTTAAGGTCTCCTCCTCTGACATTGACATGTAACAGTTCGACAGCTAAAAACTTAAACTTATGCTCATCGCCTTCCTTCATCACATGCATGGCTAAGGCATTAGACTCTTTTGAGTTCCTGATACCTCGAAGGTGTTCCAAATACAAGCATTATTATGCTTGTATTTGGAGTTTTTTTTAGATGGTCAGCGTAGGGCATCTGCTTTAGGCCTGTGATTCTTTTAGTGAGGTATTTCTGAGGCCTTTCATCTTCCTAACATTGAAACAACTAAAAATATATATAATTGTAACTATCTTACAATAATTATTATGCATTCCTAAGAACACCACTACATTGCTAGGGTAACCATTACCCAGCCAGCAACTTAAGTTGTGAGTAACATAGGTGCTGCTAACCCAATTAGGCATTGGGGTACCTTGTAGCTTGCAATGATCATATTTCAGTATAATATAAAACCCTCTAATAGGAAGTGAATAGTTGTGTTCTTTTATCTTAAATCTTCATTTGAGTAGCTAGAAATTACAGGAATTAGAGGAAGTCTTATATAACAATGAACTCAGTTACTATAGAAAGCAATAGTCAATATGGTATGAACATATGATGTTATGTAGTCCAGTCTCGCCTACATTCTTACCCGTGGGTTTGGAGCCGAACCTCAGCTCCGACTCAGCCATATTCTAGCTCGAAGTCTTTCAATTGGTTGGGCTAAGAGTTATCCCATGCTGCACTGCTCCCTTTCCCCAGATCTCATTTGCCACTCGTAAAGCTCAGACATGGTCTTGCTCTTGGCTGTGGCCAAGTATAACTTTTTGTCTTCTTTGACTAAATTTTTGCTCCAAAAGCTATTTTCATAGCTAGGTGTGTGTGTTGTTGGTTGTAGAAGCTGTTTTGTGTGGCCTTTGTCTTTCTTTTTGTCTGGTATCCCATCAGCTATCTCCCAACGGGCTAGGCCCGTTTCAGTTAGAGGACCTAGTCCTCCCTTGGTTATCAGTTTTCCATTCTGTGCTCGTTTTGTTTTTAGGTACCTACCCCCTCCAGGCTAGGGCCATTTAAGTTAGAGGACCTTGTGTGGTGTCTGTAGTTTATTAGATTCCAGTTCCCGCGGCTTGTTGCTGGTGTCAGTTTTTCTGTTGTGTTCTGTCTAGTATCCTGCCTTACCATGTCTAAGGATACAAAAGAACATAAGCCTTTGGGCTTTAAGAAATGTAGTAAATGTGGGTACAAGATGTTGATTACTGAAGGGCACTCTGTGTGTATTTATTGTTTGGGGGCTATACACCTTCTCGTGTCTTTTGCGTTCTGTCACGCATTCAGCCCTTGTGTTCTTCAAGAAAGGAAGAACAAACTAATTCTGAAGGGACTACTGAAACCCTCCGAGGAAGATTTGGAGAGGTCTTCTAGAGCTAAGTCCTCTCCCTCTAAAAGAGACAAATCATCCAAAGCAAAAAAACAATCTCCAGCTCCATCCGCATTATCGGAGCCTCCAGAGAAAGTTACTAAGTCTACTGTGGCATCCTCGGCTCCACTGTCTTCAGTGCTGAAGGAAGTTTGTGAATCGACAGAACCTACATTGGAGCCGGTGATGGAGATACTAGCTCGGAACTGGTCTCAAATTTTTAGATCAGCTTCTCCTCCTCACAGGTCTCCTCCTGAGAGGAGGTCTAGATCTCCTACCTTGTCCTCTAGGTCCTCCAGGGCACTCTCTGATGTGGATGTGGTGCAGAGACTGCTCCAATCACCGGTGCTGGCTAAATTGCTTTCGGCTCCAGCCCAGTCGGCTCCAGAGCCCGTCACCCATCCATTGTCGATAGATCCTCCGAGCAAATCTCAGCCTTCAGAGTCAGAGTGGTTGGCGCCATCTGATGCTTCTAGGTTGGCTTCGAAAGCCCATCCTGGCTTATCGGCTCCGATCTCAGCTCCGACCCAGTTGGCTCCGTCCACGGGGTCCAGGACTCATGGTTCTTCAGTCGGCCCGAGGGGGAGGTTTCGGGATGCTCTTCGGCTCCTAGCCTCCCTCTCGGTGCTTCGGCTTGGGTGAGCCTGACCCTTGCTTTAGCTTCAGACCTTGTCCCTTCTGCTCCGAGGTCTTCCACGATCTTTGGAGCCGGGGGACCAGCTTTCAAGGTCATGCGGAGCATGCTGGCCAGGTCCTCAGCTGCATCATACAGCACTGGCACTCTACCCCCTCCAGCTCCGGTATCAGTCTCTGATCGCCCCTTATCTTTGGACAGCGGAGACCCAAGGCCTCAGGATACCTCCATGAGTTGTCCCCAAATTTCTGAGGACCCCCAGAGTTTTTGCCTGAGGAGCCACCCAGAAAAAGAATGTGCAAGAGGAAGCACATAGACTCCCAGGAAGAGTCTCTCACATCAGACACCAACCTCGAGGAATCAGAGGGGTCCCCCAAGTCGTCCTCTGAGGATATCTCTTTCTCTGATATCCTAGAGATCTTGAAGCAGAGAGGCGACTGGCCCTCAACCCCCCCCCAAGGAGTCGGTGTTCCTGAAGGCCTTTGGGGCTCAGCCCTCCACCTCCTGGGTTTCTCCACCCTTCGATGAACTCCTGGATCTGGTTTGTCGAAGGGTGTGGGAAACTCCTGACACTGTGGAACTAGACCCAACAAATTTCTGCTCACCCCCGCTGATAAAGAGTTTCTCATGAAGGGTGTTCCACTAGATGCCATGGTGGTGGCAGCGGCCACCAAGAAGGAACTTGCTGAGACTTCATCTACCGTCCATCCCCCTAACAAGGAGTCTAGGACCATGGACCGGTATGGGAAGCGTATGTTTTCTTCAGCAGCCTTTACTCTGCGGTCGCTGATTACTTGTTACATTTTACACAGCTCAGAAGAGATCTCCTGAAAGAGCTTGGAGATTCTCTGCAGTGTAATGTTTCTGACGCAGTGGCTCAGAAAGTCAACGCTCAGATGTCTACCCTAAATTCTATTGCTAACTCCTCCATGAGGCTGATCTCTTACGCAGCCGAGGGAGCGAGTAGGGCAGCGAGTTCCGGAGTTTCTCTCAGGAAGCACTCCTGGATACACCTCTGTACTTTCGCGGAGGCCTTCAAGTCTACATTCACCAATGCCCCATGGGAGTCCGTTTTTCCATGCCTTTTAGACCTTATCCCAAGGTCCAGAAGAGTGGGAAAATGTAGTTCAAGAAATCGCAGAGGTTTTTTCATGATGCACAAAGTGATTCCCCCTCCAGAGGCAGGGGAGGGGGTGGTAACTCAGGTAGACGCCACCCTAGAGGCAGAGGAAGCCCGCGTAACCAGGGAGACTGTGATTCCTTTCATGGTTCTCCCTATCAGCGCTCCTGATGGGAGGCCTGACTGTGCATTTCCTGAGCCAGTCAGGGGTTGCATTTCACTATACCCAGAAGCCTAGCAAAACATAACCCAGGACCAATGGGCATTAAAAATAGTTTCCGGAGGATATCACATTCCCTTTTCTTCCCCCCCACGATCAAAAGAATCCCAGATGTTCCACCCAATCAAAGGGATTCTACAAAAAGGAGCCATCCAGCATGTCCCCTCAGACCAGATCGGATTAGGGACTTACTCCAGATTATTTTTGGTGCCGAAAAGAACAGGGGACCTGAGGCCCATCTTGGATCTCAGCCGCTTGAACCTCCACGTGAAGAAGTCCAAGTTCCAAATGGTCACGTTGCAATCTATTCTCCCATTGTTGGGAGAAGAAGTGTGGATGTGCTCCATCGGCCTCAAGGATGCTTACTACCATATAAAGATGGACAGGGCATACAGAAGTCATCTACGCTTCCGGCTGGGAGCCAGTCATTTTCAATTTCGTGCCCTGCCCTTTGGTCTCACCACAGGGTGTTCACCAAATGTATGGCAGTGGTGATGGCTCACTTGAGACGTCAGGGATTCCAAGTGTTTCTGTACCTGGATGACTGGCTCCTTTCTGCCATCACCAGGCATCTGCTACTACAGACCAGAGATGCCACTATCAAGCTGTGTCAACAACTGGGCATCACTACAAACTGGGAAAAGTCTGCCTTGTTGCCCTCGCAGTGTGTCACCTTTATAGGCGCCGAGATAGGCACTGTGCTCATGAGGGTGTTTTTACCACAAGAAAGGATTCAGGGTTTGCAACAACAGGTATACGCGTTGCTCCCTCTGAAAAAAAGTGAAGGCAAAAATGGTTCTCAAATTGTTAGGGACAATGGCCGCAACAATTATGCTTGTTCCTCTGGTGAGGTTACACATGAGGCTCCTTCAGTGGCTACTCTTCGCACAGTGGTCTCTACAACATCTTCCGCTTTCTCATCTTATAATGATCACAGACAAGTGCAAGCAAGATCTACGCTGGTGGCGTCACACCAGCAACCTGAATCCGGGAAAACCCTTCGTCCCATCCCCTCCTTTTGCCACAGTGAACACGGATGCCTCCCAGATGGGGTGGGGGGGAATTATCTCAGCAGGACAGTCCAAGGCACTTGGTAGGAACACGAGATACATCTGCATATCAATATCTTGGAGATGAGAGCAGTGCTACTAGCATTGCAAGCACTTCAGAGCTTTCTTCCTCTCGGGACAAATGTGATCCACTCAGACAATATGTCGGTGGTATGGTACCTGAACAAACAGGGAGGAACCAAGTCGTATCCCCTTTGCAGAGAGGCCATTCAAGTGTGGCAGTGGGCATTGTCTTCCCAATGTTTTCTTGTAGCAATGCACATTCCAGGGAAGTCCAACATGACTGCTGACAGGTTGAGCAGAGCTATTCTGATGCCTCACGAGTGGTCCCTGAACAGTCAAGTTGCGGAGCAGATTTTCCACAGATGGGGTCAGCCTTGCTGCGACCTATTTGCCAGTCCCCTCAATACCAAGTGCAGCAGCTACTTCACCCTCATCCCCCCTCAGGGGGAGTCACCCAGGGACGCTCTAGTTCACGACTGGCCCTCCAGTCTACTTTATGCCTTCCCGCCTGTTCCTCTGTTGACAAAGGTTATTCATAAAGCGCAATCCTTGGGAAGCAGAATGATTCTGATTGCTCCACACTGGCCTCATCAAATTTGGTTCCCGTTTCTCCATCCCTATCTCATGGATGCCTCCTGGATTCTGGACCCACAGCCAGATCTACTGACTCATGTGTCAGGGCAGTTCCATCCCTCTCTTCAGACCCTCCGGTTGACAGCCTGGCTACTCCACTTCCATCACTAGTCAGACTTCATCATTTTTCTCCGGAAGTGGTTCATATTCTGTCTTCCCATAAGCCTTTGACCAGAAAGATTTATTCCAGTAAATGGAAAAGATTCTCCATCTGGGCTCAGGCAAGACAAATTGATCCTTATACAGCTCCAATTTCTTCAGTTCTGGAATTTCTCTCCATGCTTTTCAATCAGGGGTCAGCAGCCGCAACCATTAAAGTACAGTTGGCCACTATTTCCACTTTTCACGTCGCTAATGAACCCAGTCTAATGGCGCATAGACTTTGTAAGGCATTCTTAAAGGGCACTATGCTGCTTCGCCCTCCAGTCTTTGACCCGGTCATGCCTTGGGACCTAAATTTTGTGCTACAATGTCTCACCTCTCCCCCCTTTGAGCCTGCAGCTACTTGTGAACTGAATTATTTGACTTGGAAAACTATCTTTTTGGTAGCCATCACTTCAGCTAGCTGTATCTCGGAGCTCCAAGCTTTGTCAATCAGACCGCCTTACTTGATTTTTGCACAAGGACAGGGTTTCCCTCAGACCAAACCCTTCCTTTATGCCAAAAGTGGCTTCAGTTAGTAATCTCAACCAATCCATTGAACTGCCCGTATTTTTTCCAGAGTTCTCTAATAGGGCAGAATTTAAATTTCACCAGCTGGATGTTCACAGGCAGTTGCATTTTTATTTGCATAGAATGAAGGATCTTAGAAAATCGGATCAGCTACTTGTCTCATTTTCAAAAAATAAGATTGGGTCTCTGTTTCCAAAGTGATCTTGTCTAGATGGATCTCTAGTTGTATTTCCTTCATTTATGCCTCAGGTGGTAAGGATTTACCATTTAGAGTGAAGGCTCATTCTACCCGATCTATGTTTACCTCTACAGCATTTCAGGCCAGGATGTCTATGGATGATATTTGTGCTGCAGCTACATGGGCATCTCCTCACACCTTTATTACTCACTACAAATTGGATTTGGTATCCAGAGGCAGATCTTCCTTTGGTTCCACAGTGCTCAGGAGTATTTTCCACTGAGCCTTCCAGGGTTCAGGTGCTGGGGACACTGTCCCACGGGTAAGAATGTAGGTGAGATTGGACTACATAACATTAAGAAGTTATGTACTCACCATAACATTCGATGTATGTAGTCCATCTCTCCTCTCATTCTTACTTACCCTCCCGCCTTCCCCCATCCTGGAGGACCTAGAGGTTAGTTCTGGTTTCAGTACTCCTTTTATTATTGGAGTGTTTTTTCCTTCTCTATGTGTTGTGTGTATGGAGGGTGAGTGATTGAGTTTGCAGCAAACAAGATCTGGGGAAAGGGAGCAGTGCAGCATGGGATACCTCTTAGCCCAGCCAAATGAAAGACTTCGAGCTAGAGTATGGCTGAGTCGGAGCCGAGGTTCGGCTCCGAACCCACGGGTAAGAATGTGAGGCGAGATGGACTACATACATCGAACGTCATGGTGAGTACATAACTTCTTGTTATATACTACCATTCTTATAATCAGACTATACAAGCAGATAAATTATAACATCACTATGTTCTTCATATTAAAATGCAACTAGTACATCATATTATTTTGTGACCATCTATAAAACTCTGACTGCTATTAAGCCAGTATGAGAAAGAGAGAGAAACTGTTGGATGTATATAAAGTCAGATTTATTTGCAAGAATATGGTGGCAGAGTTCCAATGTTGTAAGGCTTCTTCTTTTCATGAACATTCTCATTCTGCAGATACCACTTCAACCATAGTTTTTGATTTTAAATAGCTTGGCTTTGTGCATTATTGCTTGTTTGGCTGAAGTCAGGCGATTACCCAATTGTAACCAGTTTGTTCTGAGCTAGACTCCTACTAGACCTTTTTCTATTAAGGGAAGTGACCATTTTCAAATTGTCATATTACTTCAGAGTATTTATTATCTTTGACAGATAACTGACAGAAGCAAGTGATTCCAGCAGCAGACAGACATCGGGGATTGGCGGCAAAGTAGTTCTGAGGATGGTGCATGCGTATGTCTCTTATGGCAGACATCTGATAGTGCCCTACATCAGGTGTATCGCACACCTTATGGTAGTAAAAGACTGATATACTGGCAGACATCGGGTCATCGTCTTGGCAGGCAACTCCCCCATGTAAGGAATACTGCAACAGATGAATAGGAGGTCATCAGCTTTTACTGTGCAGTGCAAGTACTTGTTTTCTGACTTGCTGCCTTTTATGATTAAATTATTACAACTAATTTGGGACAATTTCTGCGTAGTGCTTGGGGCCAGCAGAGCAGTATTGTTATGCAAGAACTTGCCATAACCTTAGACGTCCTTCTCTTCAATATGCTGCTGTATTCATAACATCAGGGAGATTGCCTCTGGTGAACTCTCAAATGACCGGCCATTATACAAAAGTTAAATACTACTGCTAGGGTGTGTGTGATGCCCTGCGCCTTGGATGCTGGTCATAAATGGACATTGGGTATAAAGCAGATGTCAGCATGCACCTTCAGAACTGAATGCCACCAGAATCAGTGACTAGGGAGTGGGTACTCCAGGAGTCAGGAATCAGGCAAGTGTGACAGGGAAGGCCGAGAGGGAAACTATGCAGTAGCATATAGAAGAGATGGGCATCCAAGGTTATGCTAAGTTCTTACACAACAATACTATGTCCTTCTAATCATATGCTGCTGTATTCATGACATCAGGGAGAGTGCAAAAGCTCCTGTCCTAAGAAAGGGGAGGCAGACCAGAAGCACCTTCTCCAACCCCTTGACGGATGGTTCTGGAAAATCCTGCCCTGGCTCTAGAGCCAGTGTCCAGTTTGTAGTGTCTAGTGAATGGGTGAACAGAGGACCATGTAGCTGCTTCGAGGATAGTAGCTGTGTCCAATCCTTTAAGGAATGCCCCAGAGGAGGACACTGCCCTGGTGGAGTGTGCCCTTAGTAGGGCTGGGAGTGACCTACCATGGTTAGTGCAACAAAAGGAAATGGTTTTAGATATCCAAGAACATACTGTTTGCTTGGAAACAGGTTGACCCAAAGCTCTTGGGTGGTAAAAGATGAAGAGCCTGTCAGATTTGCAGAGGGATTTGGTTTTGGCCAAGTAATACCTGAGCTGTCTGCAGATGTCTAGGGAATAAAGTATCCTCTCTGCCTTGTTCTGCAGAGGGGAAAAAAGGTTGGCAGATTGATAGTCTGATTCAAGGACAGCTCATGGATGACTTTAGGAATGAAGGTAGGTTAAGTACAGAAACATACCCTATCCTTGTGGAAGACAGTGAAAGGGGGATTTGCCATAAGGGCCTGGAGTTCCGAGACCTTTCTGGCTGAGGTGATGGCCACCAAGAGTATAGTCTTCCAAATGCAGTCTTGGAGGGTGCAGTCTTTGGCTGGTTCACTGGGTGGTAGTGTCAATTTTTCCAGGGCAAAGTTTAAATCCCAATGAGGAGGGATGAACTTCCTTGGGAGACTGAGATGTGTAGTGCCCCTCTCAAAAGGTTTGACTTCTAACCTGGATGCTAGAGATGGTACCAAGGGCAGGCATGCTGAGATGGCAGAGAGGTTAACTTTAATGGAGGATTATGATAGTCCAGACTTCATAAGGTCACACAGGTAAGACAAGACCACTGGGGGCTCTGTTGTCAGTGGTTGTAAGTTGTTTCTCTGAAACCATAAGCAAAAAATCTCTTCCATTTTGACAGGCAAGATTTTCTGGTAGTTGGTTTTCTGACCTCCTGCAGAACCTGGATCATGTCTTCTGTGTATAGGTGACTGTAGGGAATCAGCTCTCTATCACCCACAACATGAGATTTAGTGTGGACAGCTGGGGGTGTAAGAGTGTTCCCTTCTCCTGTGTGAGCTGGTCCATTCGCTGGGGTAACTTGTGGTGATTGCCCTTGGCTAGGTGAAAAAGGGGGAACCAATGCTGCCTTGGCCAACAGGGTGTCACCAGCAACATTTGAGGCTGTTCCTTCTGAATTTTCAGCAGGACCCTTTATACGAGAGGGAAGGGGGAATGCATAGGCATACATCCCCCCTTCCAGGAGATTGAGAAAGCATCCACCTTCCAAGCCTCTGGGTGAGGTGCCCTGGAGCAGAAGATTGGGAGCTGTCTGTTCATGGGGGAGGTGAAGAGATCCACATCCGAAATACCTCACCGATGGACCTGGTCCAGAAACACTTCCCTGTTCAGCATTCATTCATGAGATAGGGTCATGGCCCTGCTTAATGAATCTGCCACCACATTGTCTGCAAAAGGGATATATATACTGCTTGGAGTAAGATCTGCTTCTCCAGGGTGATTTCCCAAGCCTGCAGTGCTAGTCTGCACAGAAGGTAGGACTTTGTCCCCGCCTGTTTGTTGATGTACCACAGCACAAAATTTCCAAAGCCAATATCAAGGCTCTCATTTCCTTGACATTGATGTGTTCTTTCTGTTGAGTGGGGGCCCATGTATTCCTCACTCGGTCCACATATTCCTCACTCTCCATTTTCTTAAGGTTGCACCCCAGCCCGTGTCTGACGCATCTGTAAAGAGATCCTGGTTGGGGGGTATGGGCTGTAGAGGCATGCCAGGATTTGATTGAATCTGGGAGATCCACCATTTCAGTTCCCTGGTCAGACATGGCAGCATGGGAATCATGAACTCTACAGGATGCAAGTGTTGTTTCCAAATTGTTCTCAGATACCACTGGAACTTCAATTGTAGCCTTGCCAGGGGGACCATGGGGATAGTCGAGGCCATGAACCCTTGGATTCTGAGGAATTTCCTGGATATGATGGCTTTGAGAGGAAGGATTTCCTCAAAGAAAGATGTGAGCACCACAATCTTTTCTGGTGGTAGGCAAGCCATCATTTCCCTTGTCAGAATCCAACATCCTAGGAAAGTACAGTTGTGTACACTTACCATAAATGTAGATGTTAGAGTGTATTCACTGTTGCAGTCATCACACTAGGGTTCTCTGCCTGCAGGTAGCCCTCAGTCGACCTGAATACCAGTCTTGAGATTTCTGCGTCAGATGCTGTCGCCTCTTCCATGACATCATGAGTATAAAACATGCAGCCGATGCCATTACATTAGTTTTTCTTGCCCTAGACGTCAGCAGCCCCCAAAATAGGAAGCTATTACACGGTGTGGAACACCTCCAGTAAAAAGCAAATACCCCTGCCATAAAAGATGGCCATAAAGAGGATAGGTAAAAAGGATAGAAAAAAACAAGGGGCTGGAGGGAGGGAAACCAGGACTGCAACATTGAATACACTCGAACATCTACATTTATGGTAAGTGTACACAACTGTACTATGGTCATGTTTCACTGTTGCAGTCATCACACTTGGGTTGATTCCCAAAGCTGAGGAAAGGTGGAGGCAGTCAAGAAGTGTTGGGGCTGGCTAGCAGGTCTTGTAAGACTGCTGTAGCAAATCCATCTCTGGATTTAGAAAAAATAGGTAAGTGGTAATGCTTGGTGAAGGTGTGTACAGAACTCCAGGTTGCAGCTTCCAGGATGTCTCTGGTGGGGACCCCCCTGAGAAATGCTGTAGAGAGGTTGAAGTAGCTCTAGTGGAATGAGTTCTGATCCCCAAAGAGGTAGGTTTTCCATGGTGCTTGTAGCAGAAATGGATGCAGTGTGCTATCCATTTGGAAATGGTTTGCTTTGAAATGGCTTTGCCCTCTGCCCCTATAGCAAAGCTGACTAGTAGCTGGTCAGATTTTCTGAAAGGCTTAGTCCTCTCAAGGTAGAGGGGAAAGGAACCTGTCTGTACATGTCCAAGAAGTGCAGGATCCTTTCCCCTCTATTCTGAGGATTAGGGAAAAAGGTTGGCAAATGGATGGATTGGTTTAAAGCCTCATTGGATACCACCTTGGGCATCAAGGAAGGGTTAGTCCTGAGGGAATCCCTGTCAGCATGGAAAATAATGAAGGGCTCCACCGCCATTAGTGCCTGTAACTCAGACACTCTTCTTGTTGAAGTAATAGCTAGAAGTAAGGCTGTTTTCCAAGAGAGGAATTTTAACTCTGCTGAAGCAGCAGGTTCAAAAGGGGGAAGTTTGAGCTTTTCCAGTACAAAGTTAAGGTCCCAGGCCGGGGTGGGAGCTCTCCTAGGGGGCCTTAAATTGTTAGCTCCTCTCAGGAACTGTTTGATGAGAGGGTGAGAAAAGAGAGGAGGCTCAGTATTATAATGAGCTGAGATGGCAGAGGCATGAATCTTAATGGATGAGAAGGATAGGCCTCTGTGGAGCAGCTCTGCTAGGTAATCAAGGATTTGAGGTAAGTTGGGCACAGCTGTATCCTTTCCTTGAGACCGACTCCAAGAACAATATCTTTTCCACTTTTCAGGATAGGATTTCCTAGTACTAGGCCTTCTGGCCTCAAGGATGACATCCAGCACCTGTTTGCTGAGGGATGCTGGTGGTGTATTCATGGGATAAGCCAGGCTGCAAGGTTTAGGGTTTGCAGCTGTGGATGCAAAATCTGTCCATCCTGCTGAGACAGCAGGGAAGGTTGTCTGATGTAGGTCCCAGGGTGGCACTGCTGTCACTGCGTAGGAGTGGGTAACAGTGCTGGCGTGACCAGTTTGGTGCAATAAGGACCGCCCTTGGCCTGTCCTGTTTGATCTTGAGTAGTACTTTTGAGAGGAGGGGCAAAGGAGGAAAGGCATAAACTGAGAGGTTTTCCCATGTAAAGTATAGGGCGTCCACCTTCCAGGCTCTGCTGTGAGGGTTCCTAGTGCAAAATTTGTTCAAATGGTGGTTTGGGGGGGGGGGTCCACCTCCGGAGTTCTCCACCTCTGGGTTAGAAGTTTGAATGAGTTGGGTTCCAATTTCCACATGTGGGTCCAAGTAGATTTCTGCTTAAGTTGACTGCCAGTGAATTTTGCTTGCCTGGCAGGAATTGAGCTTGTAGGTGCACTTGGATGTCCAAGGCTGTGTTCCACAGAGCCATGGCTAACCTACAGAGTGGGTAAGAATTAGTCCCGCCCTGCTTATCTTATTACATCAGAGTGACGCCTCCAGGTGCATCTGCAGTTACCTCCTTCTGCTCCTCTAGGTGCCAATTACTTGTTCATACTTGCATTAATAATTCCAAAACCACGATACATACAAGGTATCAAAATATTTTATTTTGAAGCATACATGGTGGCAAACAATTATATTGATATTTGACCTCTGTCAATGAGTATTTGTTAGAATTGTAAGGTGTTAACTTAATTTTTAAAGGCTCAGGCCACACCCACTAGAAGTTAAAGGTATACACTCCAAAGAATTGTATGGAGGGAATGAGTTATGTACCACGTAACTGTGGTGTTGTCTGTCTTTATCAGGAGCTGTCCTGGAAGGATAAGTTATTTTAAGTCTTGTCAGACCATTCTGTACAGCTAGCATCTCTTTTTGATTGATATGCAGGGGAATTTGTTCTAGGCTCCATTTGCCTTGAATGCATTTGCCTGACATGTGAGGCCCCATGCATAGTCTGATGCATCTGTTGTCAGGGTTTGGGCAGCGAGAGGTTGAGTGAAAGGAAGTCCCTTGTTGTGGTTGCATGCTTCTGCCTGCCAAAGGAACTCTACCCTTAGACAAGGTATGATAGGAATCACTGTTTCCAGGTCCTGAGAATGTTGACACCAGAGACTTTTCAAGTACCATTGAAGTTTCCTCATATGCAGTCTTGCATATGGAATTAGTAGAATGCATGAGGCCATGAACCCTAGGGCTTGCAGTATTTTCCTTGCAGATAGCTGGGTTTTGTTGGCCATTAGTTTGAAACAGTTTGTCAAATGGACCTGATTTTCTGGAGTGAGGAATGCCATCTGGGAAGTTGTGTTCAAGCTTGCTCCCAGGAATACAATTTGCTGGCTGGGCACCAGTTGTGATTTATTTTCTTTGATGGTGTGTCCCAGTGAAGTTAGAAGTCTTTTTACAAATGCCAGGTGCTGAAGCAGCAATTCCTGACTGTCTGCCTGAATCAGGCAATCATCCAATTATGGGTAGATTTGAATATTTCTCTGCCTGCATTATGTAATGGCTGGAACCAGGCATTTTGTGAATACTATGGGTGCAGTAGATAAGCCAAAGGGAAGTGCAAAGAACTGACGGTGCACAGAGCCTGCCCTGAAATGTAGATATTTCCTGCAAGACTCCCTTATGGGTATGTGCAGATAAGCTTCTTTTAAGTCTAGGATGACTAACCAGACGTCCTTGGCTAGCATAGGAAGAAGCTGTTACAGTGTAAGCATTTTGAATTTTGGGACCACCAGAAAGGTGTTGAGGATTGATAGATCCAGGATCGGGTGCCAAGAGCTCTCTTTTCTGGGCACCAGGAACAGTCTGGAGTAGAAACCTTGTCCCCTTTGTTCTACTGGAACAGGTTAAATAGCCCTGATATGGAGGAGGAAAAGTACTTGCTTTTAAGCCTCTGTCCACTGGTTTGGAGGAAGGTCTGGCAACCCGATTGGTGTTGGCAGGGAGTGGAAGTAGAATCTGTATCCCTGGGATACAATGTTTAGAACCCATCAGTCCTGAATAATGGACATCCAGTTTTTTGCATGAAGGGCGAGTTTTCTTCCTAGGGGCGCAAGTACTTGGGCATAGCTGGGAAGGATAATCGGAAAGTCATTGTGAACTTTTTCCGTAAGGGGGTGGCTTACCACTCCCTGGTTTTGAGGTGGAAACACTCCATTGTTTAGATCTCTGCATACCCTGAGACTGTAGTCTTGGTGGTCTGTTTCCCCTGGGTTTGGACTGAGAAGGCCTGAGAGGGACTGGAAAGCACCAGTTTTTGAAGGCCAATGTCTACTGAATCTAGGTGACTGCACCTGTAAGAAATCTTTGACTGTTTGCATAGATTTAGCTTTTTCTTCCATCTTTTTAAGAACTTCTGCTTTTGTGCCAAACAAACGCTCCTGATTTAATGGAGCATCTAGTAATTTTGCTTTGACATTGTCAGGCAAGGCTTGTTCTTTTAGCCAAGAATGCCTTCTCAGTACAGACCCAGTGACAGCAGCCCTGCAAGATGCTTCTAAGGCATCAAACCCACATTGCAAAGTATGCTTACTAACTTGGTTTGCAGAATGCATTAACTCTTGTAAATCTTTATTTTCTGCACAATCTGGAAGTAACACCATTTTTTGTTTAATTAGTGCTATAATATGTTGCTGGTACTTCAGCATGTAAAACTGGCAATTCAAAGCCCTGATGGCAAGAGCTGCAGAGGTATATACCTTCTTACCTCATCTGTCTAAAGCTCTAGAATCCCTGTCTGAAGGGGTAGGGTTTTTGGCTGTAGTAGCCTTAATGCCTTTAAGTCCCTGTGAAATGGTCTCTGGTTCCGCAGTAGGATTCTTAAAGAGAAATTTGTGAGAATCAGGTACTCTGTAGTACCTGTCAGGTTTTCTAGGAGCTGGTGGTAAGATGTCAGGAGTAAGACTGGACTCCAAGAAGACATAGTCTACAATATCCAGGACAGGGGGTATAGCTAGAGGCCTGTGCTAAGGCAAATCTAAAAATTCCCCGAGTCTCTCTTTGGATGGAGGATAGTCCTGGCATTCCCAGCGGAAATGCTCTCTTAAGGTATGCAAGGTTTCACCAAAAGAGAAATCCTCTGGAGGGGAGGCAGAGGGAATGGAT
Organism: Protopterus annectens; assembly: GCF_019279795.1. Classification (NCBI taxonomy): domain Eukaryota; kingdom Metazoa; phylum Chordata; order Ceratodontiformes; family Protopteridae; genus Protopterus; species Protopterus annectens. The sequence continues at coordinate 1,386,647,887 of NC_056746.1, read as the reverse complement.
TCCTCTGCATCTGAATCCTCATAGCTAGATAAGGGTATGTCCTGGTAATCAGAAGGGTCAGAGTCATCACACTCCTGGTCTGTAGAATCAGAAGGAAATTCAATTCTTTGCCTTTTGGCAGGGGAAGGCTGGCTTCCCCTAATTAGAGTAATAAGGTCTTCAGCCATTCTAAGCATTTGTTGTTGTGGCATGGGAGGATGAGCATGCACTTTGGACATTGGTTTTCTAGGCGTATTGTGAATTCTGGGCCTGAGAAACTCGGTAGTGTTAGTAGGAAATGAAGTTGGTTTAATATGAATATTGGTAGGTCGGAATACACCTTCAGAAGCTGGTGCCTGCACAGTGGCTCCGGACTCATCCAAGGTAGAGACATCCACAGGTTCCATAGTCGAAGAAGCATCTTGCGGCATACCGGACTCCGAATGAGTCTCAGCAGAGGCCTGTGAATCTGTAGAAGCTGGCATCAGGGGCTGCAAAGGTGCCTCACTGAGTACCGGCGTACTGGCGACAAGCTTAATGGAAGCGTCGTCGGCAGTTTTTGACCTATGCGGTCTATCTCTGTCTTTGCGCTTTTTCGGAAGATCAGTAGTCAGATGGCTTACCAAAGCCATTTTGAAATACGGAGAATGAAAGCAAAAGAATTTAGCTACAAAAATAGCCCGACAACGAATGGTTCGGGTGTTAAACAAGACACAAAACCGAACAGCTAGGGACGTCGTGGTCTGGGGCCTAAACAGGTGATGCAGTAAGAATGAAAATCTCTGAGTTATTTGCTTTCCACAGGCAAGACAATTGTTGATTTTTTCTGACATCGTTTAGAGCAAGAAAAAAGAACCCCCAATGGGGTACTTAACTTTAGAAGACTTCAGGTCTGAGACTCAAAAAAATGAAAATTTCAGGTAGTGGCCGACTGGCACTTGCAAACTGCTTCGGGCTCCTTCATGGCAAGAAAGACTGCTGTAATGGCATCAGCTGCATGTTTTATACCCCTGACGACCTGATGTCATGGTAGAGGAGACAGCAACCGACGCAGGACCCGAGACTTTGTTATTCAGGCCGACTGAGGGCAACCTGCCAGCAGATTACCCAAATGTAATGACTGCAACAGTGAAACACGAAGAACATCGGATTCCCTCAGGGCCTTCCACTGAAGGAAGCTCTGAAGACTCTGTCTCAGATTCTGAGCCTTCACTATCCTTGAGGAAGGGCTGGAGTGGAGGGTGAAGCAGTCAATTCAGGCCTACTCTTTCGCCATCTTGACTGGAGGTTCATCAGAGTGTTCCGATGTCGGATCCATCTTAGAAGCTAAACATTTAAGTCTCTGATTCTCGAGATAATTTTAATGCTGCTAGATGGCTTCTAAGGGTTTGGGGAACAAAGGCCTGGGAAATACTACAGGTGGTATGGTCATGATCTCAGCTAGGCAGAGCTCTTGTGCATCCTTATGTGGAATTTGCCTTCCACACCTACACTCGCCTTTCTTACCTGACATGTAACCCACATCAGTAAGCAAGCAAAACAGAAAACCCCTATGGGGTACTTATCTTAAAAAAAAATGTGGACATTCAGAACAAAGTTCAGTTTAGACCTTTTAAGAACGAAACAGCAACCAATAATTTTTTACATGCTAGTAGTGCACATCCAACCCACTTAATTGAGGCTCTCCCATACGGTGAGTTTAAGCGTACCTTTGAACACACCTCTGAAAGTTGTTTCCTGCTAGAGGAATTTTATGATATAAAGAGCAGGCTCTTGGCTAGGGGGTATTCTGAAAATTTGATTAAAAAAAGTGAAACTGGAGTGTGGAATAAAAATGATCTTGTTAGGAGTAATGTTGTACAATTTTCTAACAGACATATGGTTAATAAGTATAACGATATAGATGAGAAAATATTTTTTGTAACAAAATACTCTCCATTTTCCAACATGTTGAAGAACGTTGTGGATTTTCTGTGGCCTATTGTCTGTTGTAGTGATGAAATAGGACATTTATTTCCTAATAAAGTTACTTTTTCATATGGAAGATACCCAAATTTGAAAGAGCTTTCGAGCCTTAACTACAATACCAGAGTTATGAGTGAAAATACTGGTATGTTTAAGTGTGGGAAATGTAAGGTCTGCTCTAGGGTGAAAAATCTATCAGGTGAATTTATTAATGGTGTTAAATATACAGCGACTGATAGATTTAATTGTAAATCCTGTGGGGTAGTTTATATTGTGGGTTGTGGATGTGCACCACCGAAATGTTATATTGGCCAAACGAAACGTCAAATCAAAATACGTATTCTGGAGCACATTGGTGATGTGAGAAATTGTAGGTTGGATAGCCCTATTTCTGAGCATTTTAACACAGTTCATAATAGTGTGTTGGATTCACTTTTTTTCTGTGTATTAGCTAAGCCAGATGTTAAGTGTTATGGTAACTTTTCTCAGAGGTTACTTAATTTGGAAAGTAGGTTTATATTAAATTTTGGCACACTTGCACCTAGAGGTTTAAATTTGGAGATGAATCTCACTTTATAATATGTTTTTATGGTAAAGTTGATGTTGCTTTAAATTTCATATATTTGTCAATTGATTATTTAATTGAAGTCATTATAAAAAGATGCTGCTGTTTGTCATGAACTATTCCTGTGAAGGCTTATTTTAGCCGAGGTACCAGAAGACAATAAATCTGCAGTTTCCTGGCTCCTGAATGTGGTTGTTCTTTTTTTGCTTGTTCGTGGTTTTTTCGGTACTTATCTTAAGTCAGGTGTTGGAAAACACTTCTTTGGAAATGGCAACAACCGGAGCTGTCACACAGCAGCAGAAAAGTTCTGAAGAAGGTGCGTGCTGCCATCTGCTTTATACCAGGCATCCATTTACAACCGGCATCTGAGAGAGAGGCGCAGGAAGTCACGCACACCCTAGCAGTAGCATTTAACTTTTGCATAATGGCCGGACATACGAGAGTTTACCAGAGGCAAACTCCCTGATGTCATGAATACAGCAGCATATGAATAGGACATCTAGGTGTTCCTTTATCTTTTGAGAGAAAAGGTAATATTACTGCTCATTTCTAGGTATTTGAAATAGTACTGGCTGTGTGCAGATGGTTTCCAATTGGCTGCTGCTGCACTTCCTAATTTGTTTTTAAAACCAGTCATTGCACTTCAAAAGTGCTGGGAGCTGAGAAAAGTGCAGCAGTCTCAGCACACTTAAAAGAAGCAACTTCACAGACTAAAAGGTGACTGAAGTCCTAGCGCCTCTAGTGAGATAACAAGGAGGGTTTAAGTATGCCTTCTAAATTTTCTTAGCTGTTCTGTGATCACTAGCACACTAGGAAATGGAATTTGATTGCCAAGAACTGTTCTTGCCCCCCAGTATAAAGTACATGCAGCCCATCATAGGCTCTGGTTAAATAAATTAGACTGTGCCATGTTGAACCTGTTATGCTGTTCTTTTCCCCCAGCATAACTTGTGCCATGGTGAGTGTGTGAAATGAATGCTTTTTCACACACTGTAAATTAACCTCCTGCTATTAGCACACCATTTGGCAGCCCTTAGCTTCATAAAAGCCACAATGCATTATCGGTTGTTTGCATCGGTTTCCTTCCAACAATCATGCCTACCTACTGCTGCTAGAAAATCGCCCAAGAATGATTAATCTACCTGTACACATATTCATCCTTCACTCAGTCCACACTTGTCGCTTATCCCCAAGACAATCCTAGATGGTCCCTACACATACCAACTTACTAGTAGTTGCATTACCATTGATTAGCACCCCCCTCCCTGAAACCAACCCTGGATAATCCCGGTACTTAACTAATTTACCATTGGGATTACTGGAGAAATACAGCTGTGTACACTTACCATAAATATAGATGTCTGAATGTATTCACTGTTGCAGTCATCACACTTGGGTTATCTGCCTGCAGGTAGCCCTCAGTCAGCCCGAATACCAGAGACTTAGTATTTTTGCGTCGGCTGCTATCGCTTCAGGACTGATGTCAGGTCGTCAGAGGCATAAAAACAGGCAGCCGATGCAATTATATCAGGTCTTCTTGCCCCAAATGTCAGGAGCCCCCCAATAGGGAGGTAAAGCTATGGTGGGAAAATCACCACCAGTAAAAAGTAAATACCAATACTGCTGACAGGGGTGAGTAATGTACACAGAGAGGAGAGAGAGTGGGAGAAGGGGGCTGGAGGAAGGGAAACCAGGACTGCAAAAAAAAGTGAATACACTCGAACATCTACATTTATGGTAAGTGTACAGAAAGTACAGTTGTGTACACTTACCATAAATGTAGATGTTAGAGTGTATTCACTGTTGCAGTCATCACACTTGGGTTATCTGCCTGCATGTAGTCCTCAGTCAGCCCGAATACCAGAGTCTTGGGATTTCTGCATTGGATGCTGTCGCCTCTTCCATGACGTCAGGTCATCAGGGGTATAAAACAGGCAGCCAATGCCATTACATCAGTTTTTCTTGCCCCAAATGTCAGGTGCCCCCCAAATAGGAAGCTAGTATATGGTGTGGAACACCACCAGTAAAAAGTAAATACCACTGCCATTAAAAATGGCCATAGAGATGATAGGTAGAAGGACAGAGAAAACCAGGGGGCTGGAGGGAGGGAAACCAGGACTGCAACAGTGAATACACTTGAACATCTACATTTATGGTAAGTGTACACAACTGTACTATGCTCTTTGTGTTTCACTGTTGCAGTCATCACACTTGGGTTGATTCCCAAAGCTAAAGAATGGTGGAGGCAGTCAAGAAGTGTTAGGGCTGGCTAGCAGGCCTTGTAAGACTGCTGTAGCAAATCCAGCCTTGGATTTAGAAAAAAAAGTAAGGTTGTGTACACTTACCATAAATGTAGATGTTAGAGTGTAGTCACTGTTGCAGTCTTCACATTTGGGGTTATCTGCTTGCAGGTAGCCATCAGTCGGCCTGATTATCAAAGTCTTGGTTCCTGCGTCGGTTGTCTCATCTTCCATGACGTCAGGTAGTCAGGGATATAAAGCATGCAGCAGACGCCATTACATTAGTTTTTTTGCCCCAAATGTCAGGTGCCCCCATAATGGGAAGCAATCCTATACATGTTTACACCTCCAACAGAAAAGCAAATACACCAAAAAGCTTAAAGCACAGTAAGCAAGAATAGGTATAGTCAATAGAAGTCAGGGGGCTGGAGGGAGGGTAACCAGGACTACAACAGCGAATACACTTGAACATCTACATTTATGGTAAGTGTACACAACTGTACTATGTTCTTTGTGTTTCACTGTTGCAGTCATCACATTTGGGTAGATTCCCAAAGCTAAGGATGGGTGGAGGTAATTAGATAGCATTAGGACCAGCTATAAGGCCCTGCAAGACTGCAGTGGCAAAGCCAGCTCTGGATTTAGAAAAAATTGGCAAGTGGTAATGCTTGGTGAAGGTATGTACAGAACTCCAGGTAGCAGCTTCTAAGATGTCCCTGGTAGGGACACCTCTGAGAAAGGCTGTAGAGGTAGATGCAGTCCTGGTTGAATGTGGTCTTATCCCCTGTGAGGTAGGGTTTCCATGGTGCTTATAGCAGAAATGAATGCAATGGTCTATCCACTTAGAAATCGTTTGCTTTGAAATGGCCCTCCCCTCTGCCCCAGCAGTAAATGCAACCAGCAGCTGTTCAGATTTCCTGAGAGGCTTAGTCCTGTCCAGGTAAAATCTAAGTTGTTTGTGCACGTCCAAGGAGTGTAGTATTCATTCCCCTTTGTTACGTGAATTTAAAAAGGTTGGCAAATGAATGGACTGATTAAGGGCCACACTGGATACCACCTTGGGCATAAAGGTGGGATTGGTCCTGAGGGACACTCTGTCCGCATGAAAGATGATGAAAGGCTCCAATGCCATGAGAGCCTGTAATTCAGACACCCTTCTTGCTGAAGTGATGGCTAGAAGGAAGGCTGTTTTCCAAGAAAGAAGTTTCAACTCTGCATTTGCAGCTGGTTCAAAGGGGGGTAAAGTGAGCTTTTCCAATACAAAGTTAAGGTCCCAGGCTGGAGTAGGGGCTCTCCTGGGTGGTCTTAAGTTTTAGGCCCCTCTGAGGAATTGCCTCAGCAATGGGTGAGAGAAGAGGGGTGGCTCCCTATTGTAATGTGCTGAAATGGCTGAGGCATGAATTTTGATGGAAGAAAAGGAAAGGCCCTTGTGAAGCATCTCAGTTAAGTATTGAAGAATATAAGGCAAACTGGGCACCACTGTGCCCATCCCACGAGTTTGGCTCCAAGAACAGAATCTTTTCCATTTTTCAGCATAGGATTTTCTAGTACTAGGACTCCTTGCCTCAACAATGACATCCATCACTTGCTTACTGAGGGATGGTAATGGAGAGATCAGGTAATTAGCCAGGCTGCAAGGTTCAGGGTTTGAAGCTGTGTGTGCATAATCTGGCCCTCCTGTTAGGACAGCAGGGCAGGGGTCCAAGGCAGGTGCCATGGAGCCAGCAGTGACACACTGCGCAAGAGCGGGTACCAGTGCTGGCATGGCCAGTCTGGAGCAATCTTTATTGTCCTTGGTTTGTCCTGTTAGATGTTTAGCAGCACTTTGGAGAGGACAGGCAGAGGGAGAAAGGCATAAACTGATAGGTTTTTCCAAGTGAAGGACAGGGCATCCACTTTCCAAGCTTGTTTGTGGGGAGTCCTTGTGCAGAATTTGTCCAATTGGTAGTTCTGAGGGGAGGCAAACATGTCTATTTCTGGGCTCCAGCATTTGTTTCTCAACATGTTGAATATCTTTGGTTCCAGTTTTCACTTGTGTGGGTCCATGAGATTTCTGCTTAGGTCATCTGCCAGTGTATGTAGCTTTCCTGGCAGGACTTGAGCCTGTAGGTGCACTTGGTAGCGCAAGGCTGTGTTCCACAGAGCCATGGCTAGTCTCCAGAGAGGGTATGAGTGGGTTCCCCCCTGCTTGTTTATGTACCACATAACAGTGGTGTTGTCCATCTTTACCAATAATTGTCCTGGAAGAATGTGGTCTTTGAATGCTGTCAGAACATTCTATACAGCTAACATTTCTTTTTGATTGATATGCAGGTGCATTTGACTTGGGTTCCATTTGCCCTGAATGCACTGCCCTGCCAAATGATCCCCCCATACATAGTCTCATGAGTCTGTTTGTTAGGGTTTGGGCGGCAGGGGGTAGAGTGAATGGCAGTCCCATGTTTTGGTGGCAGGCCTCTGCCCACCAAAGGAACTAATCTGTAGACAAGGTATGATAGGAATCATTGATTCTAGATCCTGAGAATGTTGACACCATAGGCTTTTTAGATACCATTGTAGTTTCCTCATATGCAGTCTTGCATATGGAATTAGTAGAATGCAAGAGGTCATGAACCCCAGGGCTTGCAGTATTTTCCTTGCAGATAACTGGGTCTTTATGGCCAGTAGTCTGAAGTAGGCTGTCAAATGAACTTGTTTCTCTGGCGTGAGGTAGGCCATCTGGGAAGTTGTATTCAAGCTTGCTCCCAGGAATACAATTTGTTGGCAGGGTACTAGATGTGATTTCTTTTCGTTTATGGTGTACCCCAGAGAAGTTAGTAATTTCTTTACAAATGCCAGATGATTTAATAGTATGTCCTGGCTTTCTGCCTGAATTAGACAATAGTCCATTTATGGGTATATTTGAAAATTTCTTTGCCTGCAAAATGCAATGACTGGAGCTAGGCACTTTGTGAATACCTTGGGCGCAGTAGATAAGCCATGTAGCCTGCTCTGAAGCATAGGTATCTTCTGCAAGATTCCCTTATTAGGATGTGCAGGTATGCTTCCTTTAAAGCCAGTGTTTCCAACCAGGCATTTTTGCCTAACATAGGAAGCAGCTGATGAAGAGTTAGCATCTTGAATTTTGGGATTACCAAAAATGTGTTTAGGATAGACAGGTCCAGGATAGGACACCATGATTTGTCTTTTCTGGGTAACAGGAAAAGTCAAGTAAAAAAACCTTGTCCCCATTCTTCTTCTGGGACAGGCTGAATAGCCCTGATGCTTAAAAGAGAGAGAACTTGCTTTTGAGCCTCTGCCCACAGATTTGGAGGTACGTCTGGCCAACTGTTTGGGGTTGGTAAGGAATGGAAGTGGAATCTGTATCCTTGGGAAACTATATTTAAAACCCATTTGTCCTGAGTAATGAGTTCCCAATTCTTTGCATGCAAGGCGATCTTTCCCCCTAAAGGAACAGTCAGTTGTGGAGGGCTTGGAAGGTTTAAAGTTAAGTCATTGAGACAGTTTACCATAGGGGGGGAGTCTTATTACTCCCTGGTTTGGAAGTGGGAGCCCCCCACTGCTTAGGCCTTTGAGTACCTTGGGACTGAAGCCTGGGTGTTCTGTTGGTTCTGGGTTTGGACTGAGAAGGCCTGGAAGAGGCAGGAAAGGACCAACTCTTAGAGGGCCAATGCCTACTAAATCTGGGTGGCTGTACTTGCAGGAAATCTTTAGCAGTTTGCATAGATTTAGCTTTTTCCTCCATCTTTTTAAGCACTTCTGCTTTGTTGCTAAACAGGCGGTCTTGATTAAAGGTAGCATCCAGTAATTTAGCTTTAACATGATCTGGCAAAGACTGCTCCTCAAGCTAAGCATGCCTTCTCAGTACAGATCCAGTGACAGCAGCCCTGCAAGATGCCTCTAATGAATCAAAAAGTACAGTTGTGTACACTTGCCATAAATGTAGATGTTAGAATGTATTCACTGTTGCAGTCATTACATTTGGGTAATCTGCTGGCAGGTTGCCCTCAATCGGCCTGATTAATAAAGTCTTGGGTCCTGCGTCGGTTGCTGTCCCTTCTTCCATAACGTCAGGTCGTCAGGGTATAGAACATGCAGCCGATGCCATTACATCAGTTTTTCTTGCCCCAGATGTCAGGTGCCCCCAAATGGGGAGCAATATATATAAGTGTATAATATAAAACACAAAACATATACCTCCAAACAAAAGCAAAAACACCAAAAAGGCTTTTAATGATAGTAAAGTACAGTTGTGTACACTTACCATAAATGTAGATGTTCGAGTGTATTCACTGTTGCAGTCATTACATTAGGGTAATCCTGCTGGCAGGTTGCCCTCAGTCGACCTGAATTCCAAAGTCTTGGGTCCTGCGTCGGCTGCTGTCGCTCCTTCCCTGACGTCAGGTCATCAGGGGTATAAAAGATGTGGCCGACGCTATTTTCTTTAGTTTTTCTTGCCCCAGATGTCAGGTGCCCCCTAAAAGGGTAGCCAAAATTTATATATATATAAATACATGCACCAATATAAACTTTACCTTCATTTACAAGCAAATACACCACATAGGTTGTATAAATCAGAGAAGGAAAGATAGGTTCCATCAGAAGAAAGTGGGATGGCGGGTGGGTAACCTGGACTGCAACAGTGAATACACTCGAACATCTGCATTTATGATAAGTGTACACAACTGTACTATGTTCTTCGTGTTTCACTGTTGCAGTCTTTACATTTGGGTAGAGTCCCAAAGCTATGGATGGGAGGCTGGAGCTAAAGAGCATTAGGAGCAGCTATGAGGCCCTGCAGAACTGCAGTGGCAAAGCCTGCCCTGGATTTAGAGTAGAGTGGCAGATGATAGTGCTTTGTAAAGGTGTGCACTAAACTCCAAGTAGCAGCCTCTAAAATGTCCGTGGTTGGTACTCCCCTGAGAAAGGCTGAAGTGGCTGCACCTCTGGTTGAATGTGGCCTAATGCCCTTTCGCACTGGCTTGCCATGGTGTAAGTAGCAGAAATTAATGCAGTGGCCTATCCACGTTGAAATAGTCTGCTTTGAGATAGCCTTTCCTTGTGATCCTGCAGCATATGCCACTAGTAATTGCTCTGTCTTTCTGAAAACTTTGGTTCTGTCCAAGTAGGATCTAAGCTGTCTGTGTAAGTCCACAAAGAATGCAAAATTCTCCCCCCTTGTTCTGTGGATTTGGATAAAAAGTTGGCAGATGAATAGTTTGGTTAAGAGCCGCACTGGACACCACCTTAGGCATAAATGTTGGGTTTGTCCTCCGAGAGACCCTGTCTGGATAAAAAATGATAAAAGGGTCCACAGCCATGAGTGCCTGTAGCTCTGAAACTCGTCTTGCAGAAGTTATTGCTAGGAGCAGAGCCATTTTCCAAGATAAAAACTTTATATCAGCAGTAGCAGCTGGCTCAAAAGGAGGCAGGGTGAGTTTTTCCAAGACATAGTTGAGGTCCCATGCAGGCATTGGTGATCTCTTTGGAGGCCTTAAATTTTTGGCTCCTCTGAGGTACTGTTTTAATAAGGGGTGAGAAAAGATTGGTGGCTCTGTATTGTAATGAACCAAAATGGCAGAGGCATGAATTTTAATAGATGAAAAAGATAGGCCTTTGTCCAGCATCTCAGTTAAGTATTGCAAAATCTGAGGAATATTTGGCACAGCTGTATCAGTTCCTTGTGCCTGGTTCCAAGCACAGAATCTCTTCCATTTTCCAGCATAAGATCAAGATTTTCTAGTACTAGGCCTTCTGGCCTCCAAAATGACATCCATTACAGCTTTACTGAGAGGTGTGTTTTGTATGACTACATTATCCACCATGCTGCCAGGTTTAAAGTCCTGAGTTGGCTGTGCAGGATCTGATTGTTTTGCTGGGACAGTAGATGAGGTATTTGAGGTAAGGTCCAAGCTGGGCATTGAGACAGGTTCGTTAGGACTGGAAACCAATACTGGCGGGGCCAGTCTGGGGCAATCAGTATCCTTTTTAGCTTCTCCTGTCTGACCTTTAGGAGTACCTTGGGGAGGAGAGGCAGTGGGGGAAAGGCATATACTAATAGGTTTTTCTAGCTGAAAGATAGGGCGTCCACTTTCCATGCTTGTCTGTTATAAGTCCTTGTGCAGAATCTTTTTAGTTGGTAGTTGTGAGGGGAGGCAAATAGATCTATGCCCGGGCATCCCCATTTCCTTGTTATCATGCTGAAGACTTGTGGATCCAGCTGCCAGTCATGGGGATTCATGAGGTTTCTGCTTGGTTCGTCTGCCAGAGTATTTTTCCTTCCTGGCAGGAATTGTGCCTGCAGATGTACTTGGTAAGTTAATGCTGTGTCCCACAAAGTCATGGCTAGTCTGCAAAGGGGGTAAGAATGTGTGCCCCCCTGCTTGTTTATATACCACATGACCATGGTGTTGTCTGTCTTTATCAGTAGTTGCCCCGGATGAAGTAGGTCCTTGAAGGCTGTCCGGGCATTCTGAACAGCTAGCATCTCTTTTTGATTGATATGTAGATGCATTTGGGTTGAGGACCATGTGGCCTGAATGCATCTTCCTGCCATGTGGGCCCCCCCCAGGCATAATCTGATGCATCCGTTGTTAGTGTCTGCCTGGCTGGGGGTAATGTGAATGGCTGTCCCTTGTTTTGGTGACAAGCCTTTGCCCACCATCGAAACTCCTGTTGTAGGCAGGGAATGAGAGTAATCATCGTTTCCAGGCTGTGGCAATGTTAAGTCCAAACACTTTTTAGGTACCATTGAAATTTCCTCATATGCAGTCTTGCATATGGAATTAGTAGCATGCAGGATACCATGAAGCCCAAAACCAGCAGAATTTTTCTTGCAGATAACTGGGCCTTTGCTGCCAACATTTTGAAAAAGGTAGTCGGTTGCTTTTGTTTGTCTGGCATGAGATAAGCCATCTGGGCAGTTGTATTTAAGCTTGCACTGAGGAATATTATCTCTTGAGAGGATACTAGTTTTGATTTCTTTTCATTGACTGTGTACCCTAAGCATGTTAGAAGTCTTTTCACAAATGCCAGACGCTGTAGAAGAATGTCCTTGTTCTCTGCTTGAATTAGACAATCGTCCAAGTAAGGATATATTTGTATTCCTCTTTGTCTGCAGAATGCAATTACTGGTGCCAGGCACTTTGTAAAGACCCTGGGCGCAGTAGATAAGCCAAACGGCAGTGCAGAGAATTGGTAATGCATTGAGCCTGCCTTGAATCAGAGGTATCTTCTGCATAACTGTCTGACTGGGACATGCAGGTATGCCTCTTTTAGGTCTAGAGTCACCAGCCAAGCGTTCTTGCCCAGCATGGGCAGAAGCTGCTGCAAAGTCATCATCTTGAATTTTGGTATATCCAGGAATGTGTTCAGAATAGATAGGTCCAGTATTGGTCTCCAGGCTTTGTCCTTTCTGGGTACCAAGAACAGTCTTGAGTAAAATCCTTGTCCCTGCTCTTGCTCTGGTACTTGTTGAATGGCCCCCATGTCCATGAGGGATGAGACTTGGTTTTGTGCCTCTGCCCATTGATGTTTTTGGCAGATCTGGCCAGCCGTTTGCCTTTGGCAGGGTATGGAAATGGAACTTGTACCCTTGTGACATGATATTTAGAAACCACTTGTCCTGGGTTATAATGTGCCAATTTTGAGAAAAAACTGCTATTTTTTCCCCTAAGGGTGCTGCCAGGAGATAAGTGCTTGGTGCAGGCAGGTGGAAGTCACTGGGACTGTTTCATGTATGGTTGTGATTTGTCTTCTCCAACTTTGGAGGTAGAAACACCCCATTGCTTTGACCTGTAGGAACCTTGCGCCTGGGATGTGCCTCTGGGGCATCTGGATCTGCCCCTTTGAGGTCTGTCTGACACAGGAAAGGACCAATTCTTTGTAGGCCAGTGTCTACTAAACCTAGGTGGCTGTACTTGTAAAAAATCTTTGACAGTTTGCATAGATTTAGCTTTGTCCTCCATTTTCTTTAACACTTCCTCTGCCTTATCACCAAACAAAGTATCATGCTGTAAAAATGCATCTAATAATTTAACTTTGACATGATTAGGTAGATTTTGTTAATTTAACCAAGCATGCCTCCTAATTACAGAACCCGTAACTGTGGCCCTGCAGGAGGCCTCCAAAGAATCAAACCACATTGCAAAGTATGTTTTCCAACTTGTTCAGCTGCATGCAATAAATCCTGCATTTCCTTGTTTTCTTGCTGATATTTGAGCATATGAAACTGACAGTTTAAGGCCCTTATAGCCAAGGTAGCAGATGTGTAAACCTTTTTTCCCCCATCTATCCAGTGCCCTAGAATCTCTGTCTGAGGGGGTAGGGTTTTTTGCAGCGGAAGCCTTTACTCCTTTGGGACCCTGTGAAATAGTTTCTGGGTCTGCAGTAGGGTTTTTAAAAAGGAATTTATGAGAGTCAGGAATCCTGTAATATCTGTCAGGCTTAACAGGAGCTGGAGGTAAGGAGTCAGGGGTAAGACTAGACTCCGAAAACACATCATCTACAATATCTAACACAGGTGGAATGGCTAGTGTTGAGGTAGTAAAAGGAAATCCCTGAACCTCTTTTTAGATTCTGAAAAATCTTGGCTCTTCCAGTGGAAATGCTCCCTCTTGGTATGCAAGGTTTCCCCAAAAGAATAGTCCTCTGGAGGAGAAGCTGAAAGTATAGATTCTTCAGCATCAGAATCCTTATAGGGGGGAAGAGAATATTCCTGATCAGAAGAAATACAAACCTGATCTGAAGATTCATAGTTAGTCTCTTGCCTAGGCCTCTTATCAGGAGGGGGATGGGGAACCTCTGATCAAGGTAATTAGGTCTTAGGCCATTTTGAGCATCTGTTTTTTGGGCATAGAGGCCTGTCCACGTGGCTCTTGAGTTTGTTTCTTTGCTTTAGAAGGTGCTTTAGTCTTTGCTTTTGAAGCTGAGGTTGGTTTAATGTAAAGATGTTTAGGTCTGAATATACCCTCAGAAGCCGGTGCCTGCTCAGCGGCTCCAGACCCATCTGAAGGAATAGTATCCGAGGCTCCAATACCTTGATTTCCAGTGGCATGGCCGACTCCAAAGTAGCGGGCGTCAGGGGCTGCGAAAGCGCCTCACTGAGAACCGGTGACTGGCTTAGGAGAAGCTTCATTGTCGGTTTTGGGCCTCGGTTGTCTATCTCTCTCCTTTTCTTTGCGTTTTTTGTGAACTCCGGTAGTCGGATGGCTATCCGACATTTCTGGATAATTAAACCGGCGTCCAAAATAGTTTAAAGCAAAATCATACCGACGCTTAATAGTGCGTTGGTTAAATCTAGCACAAAACTGACAACCAGAAATATTGTGATCAGGGCCTAGGCAAGGAATACAGTAAGAATGAAAGTCCTTATGAGGTATTTGCTTTCCACAAGAAATACAATTATTTACTTTTTCTGACATCGGTCTGGAGCAAGAAAAGAGTTTCCCCAATGGGGTACTTAGCTTTATTGAAGACTTCGGATCTGAAACTTGAACATGAAAATCTCAGGAGTCGGCTGACTGGGACTTGCAAACTGCTTCTGCTTCGGGCACTGCGCGGCAAGAAAGACTAAAGAAAATGGCGTTGGCCGCATCTTTTATACCCCTGACAACCTGACGTCAGGGAAGGGGCAACAGCAGACGACTCAGGACCCAGGACTTTGTAATTCAGGCTGACTGAGGGCAACCTACCAGCAGGATTACCCTAATGTAATGACTGCAACAGTGAAACACGAAGAACATCAGAAATGAGACGTATAGCTAGAGAAAAACAGGGGGCTGGAGGGAGGGTAACCAAGACTGCAACAGTGAATACACTCGAACATCGACATTTATGGTAAGTGTACACAATTGTACTATGTTCTTCGTGTTTCACTGTTGCAGTCATTACATTTGGGTAGATTCCCAAAGCTATGGTTGGGAGGATGGATTTATACAGCATTAGGAACAGCTATAAGGCCCTGCAGGACAGCAGTGGCAAAGCCAGCTCTGGATTTAGAGAAGAGAGGTAAATGGTAATGTTTGGTGAACGTATGAACTGAACTCCAGGTAGCAGCTTCTAGAATGTCTCTTGTAGGAACCCGTCTGAGAAAGGCTGCAGAAGTAGATGCAGCCCTGGTGGAATGAGATCTGATCCCCTTGAGGACAGGTTTACCATGGTGCATATAGCAGAAACTAATACAATGGCTTATCCATTTGGAAATAGTCTGCTTTGAAATAGCCTTTCCCTCTGCCCCTGCAACAAATGCCACCAATAGTTGTTCAGATTTTCTTAGAGACTTTGTCCTGTTTAAGTAGAATCTTAGTTGTCTGTGTACATCCAATGAATGGAGAATCCGTTCACCCTTGTTCTGTGGATTTGGGAAAAAATTGGCAGATGAATGGTCTGATTAAGGGCCACACTAGATACCACCTTAGGCATAAAGAATGGATTGCTCCTGAGAGCCCCCCTGTCCGGGTAAAAAATAATGAAAAGCTCCGCTGCCATAACAGCCTGTAGTTCTGAAATCCTTATAGCTAAAATGACTGCTAAAAGAAAAGCTGTTTTCCAAGAGAGAAATTTTAGGTCTGCAGTAGCAGCTGGCTCAAAAGGAGGTAGAGTGAGTTTTTCCAAAACAAAATTGAGGTCCCATGCAGGAGTTGGTGCTCTCCTGGGAGGCCTTAAATTTTTGGCCCCTCTGAGATTCTGCTTTAGCAGAGGATGGGAAAAGAGGGGAAGGTCTGTGTTGTAATGAGCTGAAATGGCAGAGGCATGGATTTTTATGGAAGAAAAAGATAGGCCCTTGTGAAGCATCTCAGTTAAGTATTGCAGAATCTGAGGAATATTGGGCATTGCTGTGCTTATTCCTTGAACTTGGTTCCAAACACAGAATCTTTTCCATTTGTCAGCATAAGATTTTCTAGTATTAGGCCTTCTAGCCTCCAAAGTCACATCCATCACAGGTTTGCTGAGGTGTAAAGGGTGAAATTAGTTGATTAGCCATGCTGCAAGATTCAAAGTTTGGAGCAGAGTGTGCAGAATTTGATAGTTCTGCTGAGACAGTAGGTAAGATGTCTGAGGCAGGTACCACGGAGGAAGGTGTGACACATTGCGCAGGAGCGGGTAATAGTGTTGGCGAGGCCAGTCTGGAGCAATCAGACTCATTTTTGCTTTGTCCTGTCTGACGTTTAGTAGGACTTTGGAGAGCAGAGGCAGAGGGGGAAAGGCACAGATGGATAGGTTTTTCCATCTGAAGGATAGAGCATCCACTTTCCAAGCTTTTTTGTGATGAATTCTTGTGCAGAATCTGTCCAACTGATAGTTTTGGGGGGAGGCAAAAAGATCTATGTCTGGGCTCTCCCATTTGCATGTCAACATGTTGAAAATTTGTGGTTCCAGTTTCCATTCGTGTGGGTCCATAATATTTCTGCTTAGTTTGTCTGCCAGAGTATTTTGCTTTCCTGGCAGGAACTGAGCTTGTAGATGCATTTCATAAATCAAAGCCATGTTCCACAATACCATGGCTAGTCTGCAAAGGGGGTAGGAATGTGTACCCCCTTGCTTGTTTATGCACCACATTACTGTGGTGTTGTCTATCTTTATCAGTAATTGTCTTGGAAGAAGGTAGTCCTTGAAGGCTGTCAGAGCATTCTGTACAGCTAGCATCTCTTTCTGATTGATATGTAGGTGCATTTGATTTGGGCTCCATTTGCCCTGAATGCATCTCCCTGCCAGATGCACCCCCCCCCCAAAGCATAGTCTGATGTGTCTGTATTCAGGGTTTGGGCGGCAGGGGGTGGAATGAATGACAGTCCCTTGTTTTGGTGGCAGACCTCTGCCCACCATGGGAACTCTATTTGTAGGCAAGGTATGATAGGAATCATTGTTTCCAGGCTGTGACAATGTTGACTCCCATAAGCTTTTTAGGTACCACTGAAGTTTCCTCATATGCAGTCTTGCATATGGAATTAGAAGGATGCAGGATGCCATGAACCCCAAGGCCTACAGAATTTGTCTTGCAGATAGCTGGGTTTTTGTGGCCACCTGTTTGAATTAGGTCATCAATTGAATTTCCTTTTCTGACATAAGGAAAGTCATCCGGGCAGTTGTATTCAAGCTTGCACCCAGGAATGTAATTTTTTGAGAGGGTACCAGTTGTGATTTCTTTTAATTTATGGTGTACCCTAGACAAGTTAGAACCCTTTTTACAAACGCCAGATGTTTCAGAAGAGTGTCCTTGTTTTCTGCCTGAATTAGACAATCGTCCAGGTATGGATAAATTTGAATATTTCTTTGCCTGCAAAATGCAATTACTGGTGCCAGGCACTTTGTGAAGACCCTGGGTGCAGTAGATAAGCCAGAGGGCAGTGCAGAGAACTGGTAATGCAAGTAACCTGCTTTGAAGTGGAGGTATCTTCTGCAAGATTCCCTGATTGGGATATACAGGTAAGCCTCAAGTCTAGAGTTACCAACCAGGCATCCTTGCCTAGCATAGGTAGCAACTGTTAAAGAGTCAGCATCTTGAATTTTGGAATGTCCAGAAATGTATTTAGAATGGATAAGTCCAGAATTGGATGCCATGATTTGTCTTTTCTGGGTACCAAGAAAAGTCTTGAATAAAAACCTTGTCCCTTTTCCTTTTCTGGTACTGGTTGAATAGCCCCCATATTCATGAGGGACATAACTTTTTCTGGGCCTCTGCCCACTGATTTGGAGGCAGATCTGGCCATCCGTTTGGGAATGGCAACGTGTGGAATTGAAATCTGTATCCCTGGGTACTATATTTAAAACTCATTTGTCCTGGGTAATCAGTTGGCAGTTTTGTGCATGAAGTGCCAGTTTTCCCCCCAAAGGGGTGGCCAAAAGATAAGTGCTTGGTGATTGCAGTGGAAAGTCATTGAAACTGTTTACCATAGGGAGGTGGCTTGTTGCTTCCAGATTTGGAGGTGGAGGCACCCCATTGCTTTGTTCTAAAGTTACTTGCGACTGAAACCTGGAGCCTTTGGAATGTCTGGGTTTGACCTGAGTGACTCAAGTGGGTACTGGAAAGGACCAGCTCTTAGTAGGTCGGTGCGTACTAAACCTGGGTGGCTGCACTTGTAAGAAATCTTTCACAGTTTGCATAGATTTAGCTTTATCTTCCATCTTTTTCAAAACTTCTTCAGCCTTATTACCAAATAGACTGTCCTGTTGCAGAGGAGCATCCAACAATTTTGCTTTAACATGGTCAGGCAGACTTTGCTCCTTGAGCCAAGCATGCCTTCTTATCACAGATCCAGTTACAGCAGCCCTGCAAGAGGCCTCCAAGGAATCAAAACCACATTGCAAAGTATGTTTTCCAACTTGTTCAGCTGAATGTAATAAATCCAGCAACTCTTTATATTCCACACAGTCAGAAATCAACATCATTTTCTGTTTAAGTAAACCCATGACATGCTGTTGATATTTAAGCATATGAAATTGACAGTTTAAAGCCCTGATTACCATGGTTGCAGACGTGTAAACCTTCTCCAGCGCCCTGGAATCTCTGTCAGAAGGGGTAGGATTTTTAGCAGTAGAGGCCTTAACACCCTTGGGACCCTGCAAAATGGTTTTAAGGTCAGCAGTAGGGTTTTTGAAAAGGAATTTGTGGGAGTCAGGAAAGTACAGTTGTGTACCTACCATAAATGTAGATGTTCGAGTGTATTCACTGTTGCAGTCATTACACTTGGGTTATCCTGCTGGCAGGCTACCCGCAGTCGGCCTAAATTCCAAAGTCTAGGTCCGGCGTCGGTTGCTGTCGCCTCTTCCCTGACGTCAGTGCGCCAGGGGTATAAAAGATGCAGCCAACGCCATTTTCTTCAGTTTTTCTTGCCCCAGATATCAGGTGCCCCCAAAATGGTAGGCTAACAATTTATGCCAATAAGTATGCATGCAAAAAAGTACAGTTTTGTACCTACCATAAATGCAGATGTTCGAGTGTATACCCTGCTGCAGTTATCACACTTGGGTTATCCTGTCGTCAGGCGGTCCCGCAGTTGGCCTGAATTCCAAAGTCTTGGTCCGGCGTCGGTTGCTGTCACCTCCTCCCTGACGTCAGTGTGCCAGGGGTATATAAGAGGCATCCGACGCCATTTTCTTCAGTTTTTCTTGCCCTAGATGTCAGGTGCCCCCCCAAAAGGTGGTCAGTAGATAGTACCAATAATAAAAGTTTAGCACAAACAAAAAGTACAGTTTTGTACCTACCATAAATGTAGATGTTCGAGGATTCCATTGCTGCAGTCCTTACTATTGGGTATAGTCCGCATCCAGTCGGCCCGAATACCAGAGTATAAGGCTGACGTCGGTCAGGGCGCATTAGACTGACGTCAGTACGTCAGGGTACTAATGCGCATGACCGGCGTCATATCCTCAGTCTTTTCTTGCCCCAGATGTCAGAAGACCCTAAAAGACAAGGCCCAAAATACCTGTACCAAAACATGAACAATATATACAAAAATAGAAGCAGGTAAACTCACCTACACAACCACCCCTAAACACAGAGGGAAGGAGGGAGGAATTGGACTGCAGCAATGGAATCCTCGAACATCTACATTTATGGTAGGTACAAAACTGTACTATGTTCTTCGTTTTCCATTGCTGCAGTCCTTACTATTGGGTAGAATCCCAAAGCAGAGGTAAGGGAGGCTGGCAAATCATAAAGAAGCAGGAGCTGACAACATGCCTTGCAAAACAGCTGTGGCAAAACCAGCCCTAGACTTAGAGTAGATAGGAAGGTGATAATGCTTAGAGAAAGTATGCACTGAACTCCAAGTAGCTGCTTCCAAAATATCCTTAGTTGCCACTCCCCGTAGAAATGCTGTTGAAGTGGCAGTAGCCCTAGTGGAATGAGGCCTAATCCCAGCTGGAACCTCCTTGCCATGATGGGAATAACAAAATGCAATGCAAAAGCCAATCCACCTAGAAATAGTTTGTTTTGACACAGGCTTGCCCTGCGAACACAAAGCAAAAGAAACAAACAACTGCTGAGACTGCCTAAAATCCTTAGTCCTGCTTAAGTAATAACGCAATTGCCTGTGTACATCTAAAGTATGCAAAATCTTTTCCCCTTTATTTTGGGGGTCTGCATAAAAAGTAGGCAAATGAATAGTTTGGTTTAAAGCCACACTAGAAACCACCTTAGGCATAAAGGAAGGATTAGTACGTAATGATACCCTATCCTTATGGAAAATCAAAAGGGCTCGACTGCCATAAGGGCCTGCAACTCAGACACCCTTCTTGCAGAAGTAATAGCCAACAAAAAGCAGTCTTCCATGACAAATATTTCAATTCAGCAGTAGCCGCAGGCTCAAAAGGTTGTAGAGTAAGTTTTTCCAACACAAAATTGAGATCCCAAGCAGGAGTAGGAGCTCACGTGGGGTCTTATATTTTTGCCCTCTAAGAAACTGCTTGAACAAAGGATGCGAAAACAATGGTGGGTCACAATCATAGTGAGCTGAGATTGCTGCAGCATGAATCTTAATGGAAGAGAAGGACAGACCCTTGTCCAGTAACTCAGTAAGATATTGAAGAGCCATACTCAAATTAGGCTCAGAAATCTCCAAATTCTTTGCTTTACTCCAAAATAAAAATCTCTTCCATTTTGCTGCGTACACTTTCCTTGTACTAGGTCTTCTAGCTTCCTAATCACATTTAAAACTTGTTGAGGAAGTTGAGACCTGCTGTGTTTCAACACAGAATATGCCAGGCTGTCAGATGAAGAGAGTGAAGCTTGACATTGAGCAGATGACCGTCCTGCTGGGAAAACAGATGTGGAATCAAAGGTTAAGGCCATGGAGGCTTCTTTACCAGACTCCGTAGTAGAGGGTACCAGTGTTGCCAAGGCCAATCTGGAGCTATCAAAATCATCCTTGGCCTGTCCTGTCTGACCTTTAACAGTACCTTTGGAAGAAGAGGCAGAGGTGGAAAGGCATACACATGAAGGTTTGTCCAACTGAAAGACAGAGCATCCACTTTCCAAGCTGTGTGATGAAACCCCTTTGTGCAAAACTGTGGCAGCTGGTGGTTTAGTGGAGAAGCGAACAGATCTATGTCTGGAGTTCCCATGACACTGTCAATTTCTGAAATACATGAAGATCCAGTTTCCACTTGTGGGGATCCATGATTTGTCTGCTTAACACATCTGCTAAGGAGTTCTGTGCTCCTGGCAGAAACCTTGCCTGAAGAGTTAGGTGCAAGCGTGGCAGTCTCCCATAAAATCATCGCTTGCCTGCATAGAGGATAAGAATGTGTTCCCCTTGTTTGTTGAAGTACCACATGACAGTTGTGTTGTCTGTTAGAATCAACACCTGCCCTGGAAGAAGTAACTCCTTGAAAGCCAGCAATGCGAACTGGACTGCTAACGTCTCCTTCATGTTGATATGTAGATGCTGTAGTCTGGCAGGCCACTTGTCTTGTATCCACTTTCCATTTAGATGAGCTCCCCAAGCAATGTCTGAGGCATCTGTCGGTAAAATCTGACTCGCCTCTGGCCGGGTCACAGAGAGTCCCTTGTTTAGGTGACATTCCTGAGCCCACCACAAAAATTCTCTTTGAAGGCAAGGTATTATTTGAATGACAGTGTCTAAATCCTGGCAGTGCTGTGTCCATACATTTTTGAGATACCATTGTAACTTCCTCATATGCAGTTTGGCATTGGGAAGCACCAGAATACAAGATGCCATGAACCCTAATGCTTGAAGGACTGTCTCTGCAGTCAGCACGGACTGATGAGATAGTTGATGGAAGTAAAGTGATAGACTCTTTTGTTTGTCCGGGGTTAAAAAAGGCCATCTGGGCTGCTGTATTCAGTCTCACACCCAGAAAGCACATGTCTTGAGAGGGTACTAGACTGGACTTTATTTCGTTCACAGAATACCCTAGGCATCTTAGCACTGCTATAAGATATTCCAGATGCTGTAGAAGGTCTTCCTTTTCTTGAGCCAGAATCAGGCAGTCGTCTAAATAAGGATAGATTTGAAGTCCTTGTAGCCCGAAGTAAGCTATCACTGGAGCCAGAAACTTTGTGAATACTCTGGGCGCAGTAGATAAGCCAAAGGGCAATGCAGAGAACTGATAAAGAGAATTTCCAGCTCGAAACCGCAGATACTTCCTGTAACTTAGCCTGATAGGCACATGAAGGTAAGCTTCCTTGAGAACTAAAGTTACCATCCAGTGATCTTTGCCCAGCAGAGGTAAAAGCTGTTGTAACGTCAACATCTTGAACTTGGGAATGTCCAGATAAGTGTTGAGGAGAGATAAATCCAAAAGCAGTCTCCACGTGTTCCCCTTTTTGGTACTAGGAACATGCGAGAATAAAATCCTAGGCCCCTTTCTGATACAGGGACTGGCTGAATGATGTCCAACACCCATCTGTCTTGAATAATTAAATCCCAATTTTCTTTGAAAAGAGACAGTCATCCTTCAAAGGAGCTGCCAGGCGAGAATCTACTGGCAGCTGAAAAGGCAGGTCATTGGGTCTGTTTACGAAAGGACTGACCCCTGCCCTCACCAGAAGTCTGAGCAGGTGAACTCCCTGTTCTAGGCCTAAAAGAACCTTGAGCCCTGCCCCTACCACGTCTAGACCTACCCCTAGACTGGGAATCATAAGCAGGATATGTCCACCCCTTAGCAGGCCAATTTCTACTAAACTTGGTGGCTGTACCTGCAAAAATCTTTAACAGTTTGCATAGACTTAGCTTTGTCCTCCATTTTCTTTAAAACTGCTTCCACAGGCGAACCAAACAACACATCAGACTGTAAAGCAGCATCCAAAATCCGTGTCTTAACATGCTCAGCCAAATTTTGATCCCTCAACCAGGCATGCCTGCGAAGAACAGAACTAGTGGCAGCCACCCTCGAGGAGGCCTGCACAGCATCAAAACCACATTGCAAAGAATGCTTGCCCACTTGTTCAGACACATAAACTAAATCCAGCAAGTCTTTACAATCAATACCTTCCGCCAAAGCATCCACCTTAGATTTCAATTGTGAAAGGAGATAATTTTGATATTTCAGCATGTGAAACTGACAATTCAACGCCCTCATGGCTAGAGTGGAAGAAGTATACACTTTCTTACCCACCTATCTAACGCCCTTGCCTCTTTGTCAGTGGGAACAGGATTTTTAACCACAGAGGCCTTAACACCTTTAGGCCCCTGAGAAACAGTTTCTGGGTCCGCCCTAGGACTCTTAAACAAATACTTATGAGCTTCGGCACCCTATAGTACCTATCAGGTTTAACAGGAGCAGGAGGCAAAGAATCAGGGTTCAGGGAAGCCTCTGCAAAACATCTTCCACCACATTCAACACAGGAGGTATAGCTAAGGGCCTATGCTGGGGTAAAACAAGAATTCCCTAAGTCTCTTCCTGGAATCAGAGTAATCCTGGCCTTCCCATTTAAAGTGCTCCCTCATGGAATGCAGAGTCTCTGAAAAGAAAAATCCTCAGGAGGAGAAGCAAGGAGTGGCATCATCCACATCAGAATCAGAATAATGAGGATACTCCAGCAAATCTTCCAGAAGACTCAGAAGCCCCTGAACCCTGTTCAAAACTGTCAAACTCTGGTTCCACTCTAGGCCTCTTATCAGGAGGGCCCATAGAACCTCTAATCATAGTAATCAAATCTTCTGCCATTTTAAGCATATGTTTCTTAGGTACAGAACCCGAAGGCTAGGAGAAGCCCCTACTGAAGCTGAAGTTGGCCTACCTCTAAAAGAAGTTTTGGCAACAGAAGGAGAGGCTCTAACTACTTTGGGAAGAGAGGGAAGAATAGTTACCTGAGAAGCCCCTCAGCCTGGCCTGCCTCCTGAGAGGGTACATCCTGTAAAAGTAAAGTTTCTGCCTGAGACTCCATAGAAACTCCTGGCAAAACCTCTGGCTCCACTGAGCCATCTAAAGAACCGACGTCCGGGACTGCCGGTTCATCAACCCTAGGCTTTGCTGTTTTGTCCTTGCGCTTCTTGGACGAAGGCCGGAGCATCCGACGGCATTTTATAATTGCAACGCTTCCCAAACACTAATCTGGCACAGTCTAACCTCCTCTTAATAGTGCGTTTGTTAAACCTAGCACAAGAGCGGCAACCAACAACGTCATGCTCAGGCCCTAAACAAGGTATACACAATGTATGGTAATCCCTATGAGGTATTTGTTTCCCACAAGAAATACAGTTATTCACTTTTCTGACATCCGGTTAAATACTGAGGCAAGAAAAACCAAAATGTTCCCCAACGGGTACTTAGCCAACTCTGATTCGGTCTGAAACTCCGGTTCGAAATATTTCAGAACGCCAACCTGCACTCGCAAAACTGCTTCTGCATCGGACCACGGCAAAAGACTGAGGATATGGCGCGGTCATGCGCATTAGTACCCTGACGTACTGACGTCAGTCTAATGCGCCCTGACCGACGTCAGCCTTATACTCTGGTATTCGGGCCGACTGGATGCGGACTATACCCAATAGTAAGGACTGCAGCAATGGAAAACGAAGAACATCATCCCTCCAGCTATAAGCAAATACACCACAAAGGTTGTATCAGATTTTAAGGTACTGAAAGGTTTTAGTTAGGTCAGAGGGGATGGAGGGAGGGTAACCTGGACTGCAGCAGGGTATACACTCGAACATCTACATTTATGGTAGGTACAAAACTGTACTATGTTCATCGTGTTACCCTGCTGCAGTCATCACACTTGGGTAGAATCCCAAAGCTAAGGATGGGAGGTGGAGTCAAATAGGGTTAGAGGAGGCTAGAAGGCCCTGAAAAACTGCAGTGGCGAAGCCAGCTCTAGTCTTAGAGTAAAGTGGTAAGTTATAGTGTTTGGTGAAGGTGTGTACTGAACTCCAAGTTGCAGCTTCCAGAATATCCTTGGTTGGCACCCCCCCTGAGGAAGGCTGCAGATGTAGCTGCTGCCCTGGTAGAGTGGGGCCTTATGCTAGCAGGAACTGGTTTTCCATGATGGGTGTAGCAAAAACGTATGCAATGTCCTATCCATTTGGAAATGGTCTGTTTTGAGATAGCCTTTCCTTGTGATGCTGATTAGCTGTGGCGTGGATTTTAATAGATGAAAAAGAAAGTCCTTTGTGTAACATCTCAGTTAAATATTGTAGAATCTGAGGTATGTCCGGCTGAAGGGTATATTGCCCTTTAGCTTGGTTCCAGGCGCAAAATCTTTTCCATTTGTCTGTGTAGGCTTTCCTGGTGCTGGGTCTCCTGGCCTCCAGAATAACATCCATAACAGCTTGTGAAAGAGGAGCTGGCTGGTTGCTTAGGTGATTTGCCATGCAGCCAAATTTAAGGTTTTGAGCTGGCTGTGTAGAATCTGACTGCCTTGCTGTGTGAGCAGATGAGGAATTTGTGGTAAAATCCATGGTGGGCCCTGGGCCATGTTCCTTAATAGTGGGTACCAGTGCTGGCGAGGCCAGTCTGGGGCAATGAGTATCATTCTGGGTCTCTCCATCCTGACTTTCAGCAGCACCTTTGTGAGAAGGGGCAATGGAGGAAAGGCATATACTGTCTGCATTTTCCAACTGAATGAGAGTGCGTCCCACTTTCCAAGCTTGATGGTGAAATGTCCTTGTGCAAAATTTTGATAGCTGATAGTTTTGGAGGTTGGCAAACAGGTCTATGTCTGGGCGGCCCCATTTTTGAGTTATCATTGCAAATACTTGTGGATCCAGTTTCCACTCGTGGGGATCCATGATGTTTCTGCTGAGGTCGTCTGCCAATGTGTTCTTTTTTCCTGGCAGGAATTGAGCTTGTAATTGAACTTGGTAAGCCAGTGCTGTGTTTCACAAGGTCATTGCTTGCCTGCATAGAAGGTAGGAGTGTGTACCCCCTTGTTTGTTTATGTACCACATTACTCTGGTGTTGTCTGTCCTTATTATAAGCTGTCCTGGATGTAAGAGGTCCTTGAAGGTTGTCAGGGCATTCTGTACTCCTAACATTTCTTTTTGATTGATGTGCAGATTCCTTTGATATGCAGTCCATATGCCTTGAATACACCGTCCTGCCATGTGTGCCCCCCAGGCATAGTCCGATGCATCTCTTGTCATAGTTTGCCTGGCTGGGGGTAAGGTGAAAGGCTGACCCTTGTTGAGGTGACATGCCTGTGACCACCATAGAAACTCCTGTTGAAGGCAGGGAATGAGAGATATCATTGTTTCCAAGCTGTGGCTGTGTTGAGTCCATATGCTTTTTATGTACCATTGTAATTTCCTCATATGCAGTTTTGCAAATGGTATTAGTAGTAAACAATATACCATGAATCCCAAGGCCTGCAGAATTTTTCTTGCAGGGAGTTGGGTCTTTGTTGCTATTGTTTTGAAGTATTGAGTTAGTTGTAGTTGTTTGTCTGGCGTCAGATAAGCCATCTGGGCCGTTGTATTCAAGCTGGCACCCAGGAATGTCATATTTTGTGAGGGCACTAGTTTTGATTTCTTTTCATTTGCTGTGTACCCTAGGCAACTTAGAAGGTGTTTTACAAAAGCCAGATGTTGTAAGAGAATGTCCTTGCTTTCTGCTTGGATGAGGCAGTCATCCAGGTATGGGTATATTTGAATTCCTCTTTGTCTGCAGTATGCAATTACTCTTGCCAGGCATTTTGTGAAGACTCTGGGCGCAGTAGATAAGCCAAAGGGCAGTGCAGAGAATTGGTAATGGGTTGAACCTGCAATGAAACGGAGGTATCTTCTGCAATTTTGTCTGATAGGGACATGCAGGTATGCCTCCTTGAGGTCCAACGTTACTAGCCAAGCTTTCTTGCCCAACATGGGAAGAAGCTGCTGTAGTGTTAGCATCTTGAATTTGGGTACTTGCAAGAAGGTGTTTAGAATTGAAAGGTCCAGAATGGGTCTCCAAGCATTGCCCTTTCTGGGGACTAGAAAGAGCCTTGAGTAAAATCCTTGGCCTTGCTCCTGTGTAGGTACCAGTTGAATGGCTCTCATGTCCATGAGAGCTGTAATTTGTTTTTGTGCCTCTGCCCATTGATTTTGTGGCAGGTTTGGCATTCCTGTTATCTTTGGCAAGGTGTGGAAATGGAATCTGTATCCTTGTGAGATAATGTCTAGGACCCATTTGTCCTTTGTGACGATGCGCCAGTTGTCTGTAAAAAATGCTAATTTTCCTCCCAAGGGAGCTGTCAAGAGAGTTTTGCTCGGCAGTTTGAAGTTTAAGTCATTGTGTTTGCCTTCTAGTAGTTTAGGACCTGTCTTCTCCTCCCTTCTGTGTTGCAGTGCCCCATTGACGAGGTTTGTAAGGGATTTGTGCTTGTCCTCTGCCCCTTGGGCACCTGTATTTACCCCTCTGTGGTCTGTCAGAAGCTGGAAAGGACCAATTTTTTGTTGGCCAGTTTCTGCTGAAGCGTTGGGTTTGTACCTGTAAGAAATCTTTGACCGTCTGCACAGATTTTGCCTTATCCTCCATTTTCTTTAAAACCTCTTCTGTTTTAACCCCAAATAAGACATCCTGCTGTAAGGGTGCATCTAGTAACTTTGCTTTAACATGATCAGGCAGAGTTTGTTCCTTTAACCAAGCATGCCTACATATAACAGACCCAGTAACAGCTGCTCTACAGGAAGCTTCCAAGGAATCAAATCCACATTGTAAAGTATGTTTGCCCACCTGTTCAGCTGCATGCAACAGATCCTGCATTTCCTTGAATTCAGACTGTTGAGGGTGCATGCTCATTTTTTGTTTTATTTGAGAAATTAGGAATTGCTGGTATTTAAGCATGTGAAATTGACAATTTAGTGCTCTCATAGCTAGAGTAGCTGAGGTGTAAACCTTCTTCCCCCACCTATCTAGTGCTCTGCAGTCCCTTTCAGAGGGTACAGGATTTTTAGCCATAGAAGCCTTAGCCCCTTTGGGACCCTGAGAGATTGTCTCTGGGTCAGCAACAGGGCTTTTGTAAAGAAATTTGTGTGAGTCAGGCACTCTATAATATCTATCTGGTTTGGCTGGAGCAGGAGGCAGAGAATCTGGATTTAGACTAGATTCTAAGTAAACATCATCCACAATGTCTAAAACTGGAGGGATAGAAAGTGGTCTGTGCTGGGGGAGTAAAAGAAACCCTCGGAGCCTTTTCTTTGAGTCGGAGTTGTCCTGACCTTCCCAGTGGAAATGTTCCCTCATGGTATGTTTGGTTTCCCCAAAGGACTAGTCTTCAGGGGGAGAAGCTGAGGTCAGCATCAGAATCTTCATAAGGGGGAAAGGAGTAATCCTGTTCCTCAGAGGAGCCTGAGGAAATAGACACTTGATCAGAGGAGGCATAATCCTCCTCTTGTCTAGGCCTTTTGTTGTGGGGGGTTGGGAACCCCTGATTAAAGAAATCAAATCTTCAGCCATTTTAAGCATCTGTTTCTTAGGCTTGGGGCCTTGAACTGGAGACTGATGTGCAGTCTTTTTTGGTTTTAAAGGAGTTTTAAACTTAGCATAAGATTTTATGGTGAGAGTAGTCAGTCTGAAGACACCTTCTGAAACCGAAGTTCCACAGCACCGGCTTCTCCTTCTGCAATGTCGTCGGTAGGGCCTAAAGAAAATGGCTGCATCTGCCTAGAACTCTCTGCCTGAGAATCCGAAGTGGTCTGGGGTTCCAATTCTGCGGTTGCCAGGGGCTGCGTAGGCGCCTCACTGAAAACCGGAGAACCGGCGACCAGCCCAGCCGAGGCCTCAGAGTCGGGTTTGGATCTAGGCTGCCTGTCTTTATCTTTGCGTTTTTTATGCACGCCGGTAGTCAGTTGCTCTGACGGCATAGTGTAATTAAATTTCCTACTGAAGTAGTGTCGTGCGAAATCAAAGCGTCGCTTTATAGTTCACTTATTGAACCTAGCACAAAACCAACAACCAGTGACGTCGTGGTCTGGGCCTAGGCAAGGTATACAATAAGAATGAAAGTCCTTATGAGGTATTTGCTTCCCACAAGAAATGCAATTGTTAACTTTTTCTGACATTGGACTGACGCAAGAAAAGGTTCCCCAATGGGGTACTTAGCTTTGAAGACTTCGGACTGAAATTCGATTCAAAAATCTCAGGTGTCGGCTGACCGGCACTTGCGAACTGCTTCGGGCACCGCGCGGAAAGAAAGACTGAAGAAAATGGCGTTGGATGCCTCTTATATATCCCTGGCGCACTGACATCAGGGAAGAGGTGAC
Organism: Protopterus annectens; assembly: GCF_019279795.1. Taxonomy (NCBI): domain Eukaryota; kingdom Metazoa; phylum Chordata; order Ceratodontiformes; family Protopteridae; genus Protopterus; species Protopterus annectens. The sequence goes on along the minus strand of NC_056746.1, from coordinate 1,386,618,992 downwards.
AGCAACCGATGCCGGACCAAGACTTTGGAATTCAGGCCGACTGCAGGACCGCCTGACGATAGGATAACCCAAGTGTGATGACTGCAGCAAGGTAACACGATGAACATCGTAACATTTCCTATGAGCAAATACACCACATAAGTTGTATAGGATAGAGAAGTACAGATAAGTCCCAGCAAAGAAAAGGGGGATGGTGGGTGGGTAACCTGGACTGCAACAGTGAATACACTCGAACATCTACATTTATGGTAGGTACACAACTGTACTATGTTCATCGTGTTTCACTGTTGCAGTCATTACACTTGGGTTGAATCCCAAAGCTGAGGTAGGGTGGCTGGGTCTAAATAGGATTAGGAGAGGCTATAAGGCCCTGCAAAACTGCAGTGGCAAAGCCTGCTCTGGATTTAGAGTAGAGAGGTAAATGGTAGTGCTTGGTGAAAGTGTGCACTGAACTCCAAGTTGCAGCCTCTAAAATGTCTTTGATTGGTACCCCTCTGAGGAAGGCTGCTGAAGTGGCTGCTGCTCTGGTAGAATGTGGCCTAATGTCCTTAGGAATTGATTTACCATGTTGTGAATAACAGAATCGAATGCAGTTGGCTATCCATTTCGAAATAGTCCACTTTGAGATAGGCTTTCCTTGTGGTCCTGCAGCATATGCCACTAAAAGTTGCTCAGTCTTTCTGAAAGCTTTAGTTCTGTCCAAGTAGAAGTGTAGCGGTCTGTGTATGTCCAAAGAATGCAGGAGTCTCTCACCCTTATTCTGTGGGTTTGGATAAAAGGTAGGCAAATGAATGGTTTGGTTCAGGGCCACACTGGACACTACCTTAGGCATAAATGTAGGGTTAGTCCTCAGAGAAACCCTGTCTGGATGGAAAATGATGAAAGGTTCCACAGCCATGAGTGCCTGTAACTCTGAAACTCGTCTTGCAGAGGTTATTGCTAGGAGCAGAGCTGTTTTCCAAGATAAGAACTTTATTTCAGCTGTATTGGCTGGCTCAAAAGGTGGCAGTGTAAGTTTCCCCAAGACATAATTGAGGTCCCATGTAGGTATTGGTGCTCTCCTTGGAGGTCTTAAGTTTTTGACCCCTCTGAGGTACTGCCTTAGCAATGGGTGAGAAAAAACTGGTAGTTCCGTATTGTAATGAGCTGAAATAGCAGAGGCAATTTTAATTGATGAGAAAGATAGGCCTTTGTCCAGCATCTCAGTTAGGTACTGTAAAATCTGAGGAATATTTGGTACAAGCGTGTCAATTCCTTGTGCCTAGTTCCAAGCACAGAATCTCTTCCATTTTTCTGCATAAGATTTTCTGGTACTTGGCCTCCTGGCCTCCAGAATAACATCCATCACTGCTTTAGACAGAGGTGTGTTCTGAATGGCTACATTATTCGCCATGCTGCCAGATTTAGGGTCCTGAGTTGGCTGTACAGGATCTGATTGTTTTGTTGGGTCAGTAAGTGAGGAATAAGAGACAATGTCCAGGCAGGGCCTTGAGACAAGCTCTTTAGGATTGGGTACCAGTGCTGGCGGGGCCAGTCTGGGGCAATCAGAATCATTTTTGTCTTCTCTTGTCTGACCTTTAGGAGTACCTTGGGAAGGAGAGGCAGAGGAGGAAAGGCGTATACTGTCAGGGCTTTCCAGCTGAATGATAGAGCATCCACTTTCCATGCTTGCTTGTGATAAGTCCTTGTGCAGAATCTCTGTAGTTGGCAGTTGTGAGGGGAGGCAAAAAGATCTATGTCTGGGCATCCCCATTTCTTTGTTATCATGCTGAAGACTTGTGGATCCAGTTTCCACTCGTGGAGATCCATAATGTTTCTGCTTAGTTCGTCGGCCAGAGTATTTTTCTTTCCTGGCAGGAATTGTGCTTGCAAATGTACTTGATAAGTCAATGCTGTGTCCCACAAAGTCATGGCTTGTCTGCAGAGGGGGTAGGAATGTGTGCCTCCCTGTTTGTTTATGTACCACATGACTGTAGTATTGTCCATCCTTATCAGTAGTTGTTCTGGATGAAGAAAGTCCTTGAAAGCTGTCAGGGCATTTTGAACAGCTAGCATCTTTTTGATTGATGTGAAGATGCATTTGGCTTGAGGGCCATGTGCCCTGAATACATTTTCCTGCCATGCGGGCCCCCCGGCATAATCTGAAGCATCTGTTGTTATTGACTGCCTGGCTGTGGGTAGGTTGAATGGCTGTCCCTTGTTGAGGTGACAGGACTGTGCCCACCATCGAAACTCCTGTTGAAGGCAAGGAATGAGGGTAATCAATGTTTCCAGGCTGTGGAATGAGGGTAATCAATGTTTCCAGGCTGTGGAATGAGGGTAATCAATGTTTCCAGGTTGTGGAATGAGGGTAATCAATGTTTCCAGGCTGTGGAATGAGGGTAATCAAGGTTTCCATGCTGTGGAATGAGGGTAATCAAGGTTTCCAGGCTGTGGAATGAGGGTAATCACTGTTTCCAGGCTGTGGCAATGATGAGTCCAAACACTTTTTAGATACCATTGTAGTTTCCTCATATGCAATCTGGCATATGGAATTAGCAGAATGCAGGATGCCATGAAGCCCAAGGCCTGCAGAATTTTTTCTTGCAGTTAACTGGGTCTTTGTTGCCAACCTTGTGAAGTAAGAAGTCAGTTGCATTTGTTTGTCTGGCGTGAGATAAGCCATCTGGGAAGTTGTTTCTAAGCTTGCACCCAGGAATATTATCTCTTGAGAGGGTACTAATTTTGATTTCTTTTCGTTTACTGTGTACCCTAGGCAAATCAATAATCTTTTTACAAACGCCAGGTGCTCTAGTAGAATGTCCTTGTTCTCTGCTTGAATAAGGCAGTCGTCTAAGTAAGGATACATTTGAATTCCTCTTTGTCTGCGGTATGCAATTACTGGTGCCAGGCATTTTGTGAAGACCCTGGGCACAGTAGATAAGCCAAAGGCAGTGCAGAGAATTGGTAGTGCATTGAACCAGCTATGAATCTGAGGTATCTTCTGCAAGATTGTTGGATTGGCACATGCAGGTATGCCTCTTTTAGGTCCAAAGTTACAAGCCAAGCCTTCTTGCCCAGCATGGGCAGAAGCTGCTGCAAAGTCAACATTTTGAATTTTGGAACGTCCAGGAATGTATTCAGAGTAGACAGGTCCAGTATTGGCCTCCAGGCTTTGTCCTTTTGGGGTACCAAGAAAAGCCTCAAGTAAAAACCTTGTCCCTGCTCTTGCTGTGGTACCCGCTGAATGGCCCTCATGTCCATGAGGGAAGAAACTTGGATTTGTGCCTCTGCCCATTGACTGTGTGGCAGGTCTGGCATACCTTTTGCCCTTGGCAGGGTGTGAAGGTGGAACCTGTAGCCCTGGGACACTATATTCAAGACCCATTTGTCCTGGTTGATCATGTGCCAGTTTTGTGAAAAAAGTGCTAGTTTTCCCCCCAAGGGGGCTGCCAAAAGCTAAGTGCTTGGTGCTGGCAGAGGAAAGTCATTGGGACTGTTTCCTGTATGGCTGTGATTTGTCTTCTCCGCTTTTGGAGGTAGAAGTGGCCCACTGCTTAGGCCTGTATGAGCCCTGGGGCTGGGATCTTGCTCTAGGGCATCTGTATCTGCCCCTTTGTGGTCTTTCTGACACTGGAAAGGACCAATTCTTAGTAGGTCAGTTTCTGCTAAACCTGTGTGGCTGTACCTGTAATAAATCCTTTACTGTTTGCATAGATTTCGCTTTGTCTTCCATTTTCTTCAACACCTCCTCTGCTTTAACACCAAATAAAGTATCATGCTGTAATGGAGCATCTAGTAATTTTGCCTTAACATGATCAGGTAGAATCTGTTCCTTTAACCAAGCATGCCTCCTAATGACAGAGCCCGTAACTGCGGCCCTGCAAGAGGCCTCTAGAGAATCAAAACCACATTGCAATGTATGCTTTCCCACTTGTTCAGTTGCATGCAATAAATCCTGCATTTCCTTATTTTCTGCACAATCAGAATTTGCCAACATTTTCTGTTTTAGCAGTGACATTAAGTATTGCTGATATTTTAGCATATGAAATTGACAGTTTAAAGCCCTCACAGCCAAAGTAGCAGAAGTGTAAACTTTCTTTCCCCATCTGTTTAGTGCCCTAGAATCCCTGTCAGAGGGGATAGAGTTTTTTTCAGTAGAAGCCTTGACCCCTTTGGGACCCTGAGAAATAGTTTCTGGATCAGCAGCAGGGTCTTTGTAAAGAAATTTATGTGAGTCTGGAACCCTGTAGTATCTGTCTGGTTTTACAGGGGCAGGGGGTAGAGAGTCAGGAGAAAGTGCGGACTCTGAAAATACATCTATAATGTCTAATACAGGGGGAATAGCAAGCGGCCTGTGCTGAGGCAGTAAAAGAAAATCTCTAAGCCTTTTCTTTGATTCTGAGTAGTCTTGGCTCTCCCAGTAGAAGTGCTCCCTCATGGTATGCAGGGTTTCCCCAAAAGATAAAGCCTCAGGAGGAGAGGCTGAAGGAATGGATTCTTCAGCATCAGAATCCTCATAGGGAGGAAGAGAGTATTCCTGCTCAGAAGAGGAGTCAGAGGAAATGGAAACCTGATCTGAAGATTCATATTCTGTCTCTTGCCTAGGCCTTTTATCAGGAGGGGGATGGGAACCCCTGATCAAAATAATTAGGTCTTCGGCCATTTTGACCATCTGTTTTTTAGGCATGGAAGTCTGTCCAGGAGAATGCTGTACTTGTTTCTTTGTCTTTAGAGCTGCTTTAGTCTTTGCTTTGGAAGCTGAGGTAGTCTTTACATATAGCTGTGTAGGTCTGAAAACACCCTTAGAAGCCGATGCCTGCTCAGCGGCTCCGGACCCATCTGAGGGAATAATTTCCGAGTGTCCAATACCTTGGGTATCCAGAGGCCTAGCTGGCTCCACATGAGAATCGGCAGCGGCCTGTGGCTCTGAGGTAGCGGGCGTCAGGGGCTGCGAAAGTGCCTCACTGAGAACCGGCGACTGGCTTAGCGGAAGCCTCGTCATCGGTTTTGGACCTCGGCTGCCTGTCCTTTTCCTTTTCCTTGCGCTTTTTATAAACTCTGGTCATCGGTTGTTCTGACGGAATTATACAATTGAATCTTCGGCCAAAGTAATGAAAGGCAAAATTGTACCGACGCTTAATAGTGTGTTGGTTAAATCTAGTGCAAAACCGACAGCTAGCAACGTTGTGATCAGGGCCTAGGTAAGGAATACAGTAAGAATGAAAGTCCATGTGAGGTATTTGCTTCCCACAAGAAATACAATTGTTAACTTTTTCTGACATCGGTCTGGAGCAAGAAAAAAGTTTCCCCAATGGGATACTTAGCTTTAATGAAGACTTCGGTTCTGAAATTCGATTTTGAAAATCTCAGGAGTCGGCCGACCGGCACTTGTGAACTGCTTTTGCTTCGGGCACTGCGCGGCAAGAAAGACTGAAGAAAATGGCGTCGGCTGCATCTTTTATATCCCTGGCGCACTGACGTCAGGGAAGAGGCAACAGCAGCCGGACCTAGACTTTGGAATTCAGGCTGACTGCGGGTAGCCTGCCAGCAGGATAACCCAAGTGTAATGAAGTACAGTTTTGTACCTACCATAAATGTAGATGTTCGAGTGCTAATACAGCTGCAGTCATAACAGATGGGTTATCCTGCCGTCAGGTGGGTCCTCGGTCGGCCGAATTCCAAAGTCTAGGTCTGGCGTTGGATGTCGTCGCTTCTTCCCTGACGTCAGTGCGGCAGGGGTATAAAAGAACCAGCCGACGCCATTTTCTTCAGTTTTTCTTGCCCCAGATGTCAGGTGCCTCCAGAAGGAAGGCAAAACATAAACTTATGTAATAATGCAATGTAATATAATCAAAAAACAGTAGTTTGCAAGCAAATACACCATAAAAGAATGCCCCAATCAGGTTGTATGAGGAGGTGTTTGTCATTAGGCCTGTCCCAAGAGGGGAAGGAGGGAGGAAAACCTGGACTGCAGCTGTATTAGCACTCGAACATCTACATTTATGGTAGGTGCAAAACTGTACTATGTTCATCGTGCATACAGCTGCAGTCATAACAGATGGGTAGAATCCCAAAGCTAAAAAGGGGTGGCAGGCACTAAGTGGAACTAGGAGGAGCAAGGATGCCCTGCAAGACTGCTGTGGCAAAGCCCACTCTAGATTTAGAGTATAGTGGTAGGTGATAGTGCTTGGAGAAAGTGTGTACAGAACTCCAAGTGGCTGCTTCCAAAATATCCTTGGTAGGAACCCCCCTGAGGAAAGCTGCAGAGTTAGCTGTGGCCCTTGTGGAGTGAGATCTGATGCTTGTAGGTACAGTTTTACCATGAAATGAGTAACAAAAGCGTATGCAGTGGGCTATCCATTTCGAGATCGTCTGTTTGGAAATAGCCTTTCCTTGAGCACCTGTAGCATAGGACACAAAGAGTTGCTCTGATTTTCTGAATGGCTTTGTCCTGTCCAAATAATAACAAAGCTGTCTGTGAATGTCCAAGGAATGTAGTAGTCTTTCCCCTTGGTTTTGTGGGTTAGGATAAAAAGTAGGTAAGTGGATAGTCTGATTCAAGGCTACATTGGATACTACCTTTGGCATAAAGGAAGGGTTGGTTCGTAAAGAAACTCTGTCCTGATGGAAAATGATGAAAGGTTGCACAGCCATGAGGGCTTGTAGTTCTGAAACCCTGCGTACTGAGGTGATAGCCAGAAGGAAGGCTGTTTTCCATGACAAATATTGCAGTTCTGTTGAAGCAGCTGGCTCAAATGGAGGCAGGGTCAGTTTTTCTAAAATGAAGTTGAGGTCCCAAGTAGGTACTGGTGGCTTCCTTGGGGGGTTTATATTCTTAGCCCCTCTGAGGAACTGCCTTAAGAGAGGATGAGAGAATAAAGGAGGATCAGTGTTGTATTGTGCAGAAATGGCTGAAGCATGGATCTTGATGGAGGAGAAGGAAAGTCCACTGTTTAGCATCTCGGCTAGGTACTGTAATATTTGAGGTAAATTCAGTACCCCAGGATTCTGTCCCTTTTTCTGATTCCAGGCACAAAACCGTTTCCATTTGGCGGAGTAGGCTTTTCTAGTAGAAGGCCTTCTGGCCTCCAAGATGACATCCTGCACCTCCTTGGAGAGGAGAAACTGTTGGGAAATCAAGGAATCCTCCATGCGGCTAGATTGAGGGTTTTCAGTTGACTGTGAAGAGTTTTGAAGTTGTGCTGGGTCAACAGAAGAGGCACTAGAGGCAGGGTCCATGGTGGGGAATGCGTCAGGCTCCTCAGGAGTGGATACCAGTGTTGTCTTGGCCAGTCTGGAGCAATGAGAATCATCTTTGGCCTGTCTGCTCTGGCTTTTAATAGAACTTTGGGCAGCAGAGGAAGAGGTGGAAAGGCATAAACTGTCAATGTTGTCCAACTGAAAGAAAGTGCGTCCACTTTCCAGGCCTGTGGATGATAGGTCCTTGAGCAGAATTTTTTCAATTGGTAATTTCTGTGGGTAGCAAAGAGATCTATGTCTGGCCTTCCCCATGCCTGAATTATCTTTGTGAAAACTTGAGGATGCAACTTCCATTCATGTGGATCTGTCATATTTCTGCTTAGGTTGTCTGCCAGCGTGTTTTCCTTCCCTGGCAGGAATTGTACTTGAAGTTGGATTTGCAATTCCAGAGCCGTGTTCCAAAGAGACATGGCTAGTCTGCACAGGGGGTATGAATGAGTTCCTCCCTGTTTGTTTATGTACCACATCACTGTGGTGTTGTCTGTCCTTATCAATAGCTGGCCTGGATGCAGTAGGTCTTTGAAGGCCATAATAGCATTTTTCACTGCTAGCATTTCCTTTTGATTGATGTGCAGGTGCTTTTCTTTTTGGGACCATTTGCCCTGAATGCACTGATCTGTCATGTGCGCACCCCAGGCGTAGTCCAAGGCGTCTGTTGTGATGATTTGATTTGCTTGAGGCATGCAGAAGGGGAGACCTATGTTTCTTTGGCATGCTTGAGCCCACCACCGAAATTCCTTTTGGAGACATGGAATGAGTGGTATAATTGTTTCCAAACTGTGGCTGTGTTGAGACCATAAGTTTTTTAGGTACCATTGAAGTTTCCTCATATGCAGCTTTGCACATGGGATTAGCAGGATGCAAGATGCCATGAATCCCAGAGCCTGCAGGACTTTCCTTGCAGTCAGCCTGGTGTAGGTTGCCATTTTTCTGAAGTATTGAGATAGTTTCCCTTGCTTCTCTGGCGTGAGGTAGGCCATCTGGGTGTTTGTATTCAAGCTGGCACCCAGGAAAATTATTGCCTGAGAGGGTATTAGTTTTGATTTATTTTTGTTGACTGTGTATCCCAGAAAGTTCAACAACTTTATTACAAATGCCAGGTGTTTCAGAAGTATGTGCTTGCTGTCCGCTTGGATCAGGCAGTCATTCAGATATGGGTATATTTGTATCCTTTGAAGTCTGCAGAAGGCAATTACTGATGCCAGGCATTTCGTGAACACTCTGGGCGCAGTAGATAAGCCAAAGGGCAATGCAGAGAATTGATAATGGGTTGAACCTGCAAGAAATCTGAGGTATCTTCTGCAATCTTGTCTGATAGGGACATGCAGGTATGCCTCCTTGAGGTCCAATGTTACCAGCCAAGACTCCTTGCCCAGCATGGGAAGAAGCTGCTGTAATGTGAGCATCTTGAATTTTGGTACGAGTAAATATGTGTTTAGGATGGACAGGTCCAAAATAGGTCTCCAGTCTTTGTCCTTCCTTGGTACCAGGAATAGTCTAGAATAAAAACCTTGACCCTGTTCTTGTGCAGGTACCTCTTGAATAGCTTTCATGTCCATGAGAGCTGAAATTTGTTTTTGTGCCTCTGCCCTTTGATTTTGTGGCAGGTTTGGCATGCCTCTCATTTTTGGAAGGGTGTGAAAGTGGAATCTGTAGCCTCTGTCTATAATGTCCAGGATCCATTTGTCTTTTGTGACAATATGCCAATTTTTTGAAAATAATGCCAGTTTTCCACCTAAAGGTGCTGCCATTAAAGCTTTGCTTGGCATGCAAAGGGGAAAATCATTGTGTCTGCTTTCTGAATGGCTGTGATCTATCCTCTCCACCTCTTGGTGTAGGTGCTTGCCATTGTCTGGCTCTAAATGATCCTTGAGATTGCCCTCTACCCCTCGGGCACCTGTATCTACCTCTTTGAGGTCTGTCTGTGGCTGGAAAGGACCAATTTTTTGAAGGCCAGTTTCTGCTGAAACGTGGAGGTTGTACCTGTAGGAAATCTTTCACTGTTTGCATTGATCTTGCCTTTTCCTCCATTTTCTTTAATACCTCCTCAGCTTTAACACCAAACAATACATCTTTTTGAAGAGGTGCATCTAGTAATTTAGCTTTGACATGATCTGGTAAGGTTTGCTCTTTGAGCCAAGCATGTCTACGTATGACAGACCCTGTAACAGCAGCTCTACATGAGGCCTCTAAAGCATCAAAACCACATTGCAAGGTATGTTTACCCACTTGCTCTGCACTATGCAACAAATCCTGCAACTCCTTCAAGTCTGGTTGTTCAGGTTGTGTCATTTTGCTTTTCAACTGAGATGACAAAAACTGTTGATACTTTAACATATGGAACTGACAGTTTAATGCCCTCATGGTTAAAGTGGCCGAGGTGTATACCTTTTTCCCCCACCTTTCTAAAGCTCTGGAATCTCTCTCTGAAGGTAATTGGTTTTTGGCAGTAGAGGCCTTAATTCGCTTGGGACCCTGTGAAATAGTTTCTGGGTCAGCAGCATGGCTTTTGTATAGGAATTGGTGTGAATCAAGAACCCGGTAATACCTGTCAGGTTTAACAGGAGCTGGAGGTAAAGAATCTGGGTTAAGGCTGGCCTCTGAGTACACATCATCTAGTATGTCCAAGACAGGAGGGATAGCCAGAGGCCTGTGCTGAGGAAGCAAAAGAAAATCCCTGAGCCTTTTCTTGGAATCTGAGTAATCTTGGCCTTCACAGTGGAAGTGTTCCCTCAAGGTATGCAAGGTTTCCCCAAAAGAATAGTCCTCAGGGGGGGAGACAGAGGGAATGGACTCCTCCGCATCAGAATCTTCAAAAGGGGAGTATGAATATTCCTGGTCCTCAGAATGTTCTGAGGTAATAGAGGCCTGGTCCGAGGAAGGGTAGTCTTCCTCCAATCTGGGCCTTTTGTCCGAGGGGGGTTGAGAACCCCTGATAAGAGTAATCAAATCCTCAGCCATTTTGAGCATCTGTTTTTTAGGCATGGGGCCTTGAGAGGGGCTCTGTGGAGCTTGTCTTTTAGTTTTCATGGCTGCTTTAGATTTTGTGAAAGCCTTAATGGAAAAAGAAGAAGGCCTGAAGACAACTTGAGAGGTGGCAGGCCTGTCTAAACTCTGAGTTTCCCCACCAAGAGTGGCGTTGTTATCTGTAGTCAGGGTGGGGGCCGAGGAGCCTGCGACCTTGGGCACAGAAGACACTGCTAAAGAAGCGTCATTGGTACTCAGGGGCTGCGTAGGCACCTCGCTGAGAACTGGAGCACCTGTAGCCGGCTTTAGCATGGTGTCGGTAGAAGTTGCGGACCTCGTATGATGGTCCTTATCTTTGCGTCTTTTACTCAAAACTGGAGTCGGAGTATCCGACGACATAATGTAATTAAATTTTTTACCAAAATAGTGTTGGACGAACTCCGCCCGACGCTTAATAGTGCGTTTGTTGAATCTAGCACAAAAACGACAGGCCGAGACGTCGTGGTCTGGGCCTAAGCAAGGAATGCAGAAGGAATGGAAATCCTTATGCGGTATTTGCTTCCCACATGAAATGCAATTATTAACTTTGTCTGACATTGGTCTGAGGCAAGAAAAGTTTCCCCAACGGGGTACTTAGCTTTCAAGAAGACTTCGGCTGAAAAATATTCGTAATCTCAGGAGCTGGCCGACCGGCACTTGCGAACTGCTTCTGCTTCGGGCACCGCGCGGCAAGAAAGACTGAAGAAAATGGTGTCGGCTGGTTCTTTTATACCCCTGCCGCACTGACGTCAGGGAAGAAGCGACGACATCCGACACCAGACCTAGACTTTGGAATTCAGCCGACCGAGGACCTGCCTGACGGCAGGATAACCCATCTGTTATGACTGCAGCTGTATGCACGATGAACATCTGCAACAGTGAAACACGATGAACATCCCTGTAGTATCTGTCTGGCTTACTAGGAGCCAGAGGCAGGGAATCAGGAGTCATACTGGATTCTGAGAAAACATCAACAATGTGTAAAACAGGAGGTATAGCCAAAGGCCTATGCTGAGGAAGAAGAAAAAAATCCCCAAGTCTCTTTTTAGATTCAGAGAAATTCTGACTCTCCCAGTGGAAGTGTTCCCTTAAGGTATGCAAAGTTTCTCCAAAAGAGAAATCCTCAGGGGGAGAAGCAGAAGGAATGGAGTCTTCTGCATCAGAGTCCTCATAAGTGGGTATATATAAATCCTGATCAGAAGAGGAATCAGAAGAAATAGAAACTTGACCTGAAGATTCATAGTTAGTGCCTTGCCTAGGCCTCTTAGCAGGAGGGGGATGGGAACCCCTGATCAAAGTAATTAAATCTTCAGCCATTTTGAGCATTTGTTTTTTAGGCATTGGGGCCTGTACACGTGGCCCAAGCGTCGTTTTTTTAGACATAGAAGTAGATTTTGGCCTTTGTTTTGAAGATGGCGTCGGTTTAATATACAAATCTGTGGGCCTGAAAACACCCTCAAAAGTCGGTGCCTGCTCAGCGGCTCCGGACTCATCTAAGGTAGAGACATCCACTGGTTCAATACTTAAGTATCTCATGGCATACCGGATTCCGAATGGGTCTCAGTAGAGGTCTGCGAATCAAAAGTAGCGGGTATCAGGGGCTGCGAAAGCACCTCACTGAGTACTGGCAACTGGCTTAGGAGAAGCATCGTAGTCGGTTTTGGACCTCGACGGTCTGTCTTTTTCTGTGTTTTTTAGGTATTCCAGTAGTCGGACTGCTAACCGATGACATTTCTGGACAGTTAAATCTTGAGCCAAAATATTTAGAAGCAAAAATATACAGACGTTTAATTGTGCGTTGATTAAATTTAGCACAAAACCGACAGCAAGGCACATTGTGGTCAGGGCCTAGGCAAGGAATACAGTACAAATGAAAATCCTTATGAGGTATTTGCTTCCCACAAGTAATGCAATTATTAACTTTTACTGACATCGGTAAGGAGCAAGAAAAAGTTTCCCCAATGGGGTAATTAAGCTTTTAGTTGAAGACTTCAGTTCTGAAACTCGAAAACGAAAATTTCAGGAGTCAGCCGACGGGCACTTGCGAACTTGCTTCTGCTTCGGGCACTGCACAGCAAGAAAGACTGATGTAATGGCGTCAGCTGCATGTTTTTACCCCTGCTGACCTGACGTCATGGAAGAAGGGACAGCAACCGACGCAGGACCCAAGACTTTGTTAATCAGGCCAAATGAGGGCAACCTGCCAGCAGATTACCCAAATGTAATGACTGCAACAGTGAAACATGAATAACATCCACATTGCAAAGTATGTTTTCCAACTTGTTCAGCAGAATGCATTAAATCCTGTAAATCTTTATTTTCAGCATAGTCAGGAATCAACATCATTTTCTGTTTAAGCAATCCAATAATATATGCTGCTGATACTTTGACATATGAAACTGACAGTTTAAGGCCCTAATGACCAAAGTTGTAGAAGTGTAAACCTTCTTACCCCATCTATCCAGCGCCCTGGAATCTCTATCAGAGGAGGTAGGGTTTTTGGCAGTAGTAGCCTTAATGCCCTTGGGTCCCTGTGAAATGGTCTCAGGATCCGCAGTACGATTTTTAAAGAGGAACTTGAGAGAGTCAGGTACCCTATAATACCTATCAGGTTTTCTGGGAGCAGGAGGTAAATGTCAGGGGCCAGGCTAGATTCCAAGAAGGCATCATCTACAATGTCCAGTACAGGAGGGATAGCTAAAGGCCTGTGTTGAGGCAGGAGTAAGAATTCCCTAAGCCTCTTTTTAGAGTCAGAGTAATCCTGGCTTTCCCAGTGGAAATGCTCCCTAAGAGAATGCAAAGTTTCCCCAGAAGAGAAATCCTCTGGAGGGGAAGCGGAGGGAATGGAGTCCTCTGCATCAGAATCCTCAGAGGTAGATAAGGGCAAATCCTGGTCATCAGAGAAAACAGAAATTTCAGAGCACTGATCAGAAGAATCAGAAGGAAAATCAATCGTAGGTCTCTTAGAGGGAGAAGGGTGGCTTCCCCTGATTAGAGTAATAAGGTCTTCAGCCATTCTTATCATTTGTTTTTTAGGCAAAGGGGCCTGACCATGCGGTCTGGGCAACGGTTTTCTGGACATGGATTGAGTTTTAGGCCTTGAAGAAGAAGATGGCATTGGTTTAATATGCAAGTCAGTAGGCCTGAATACACCCTCAGAAGCCAGTGCCTGCACAGCGTTCAGGACCCATCCAAGGTAGAGACATCTGCAGGTTCCACAGTTGAAGAAGCATCTCGTGGCATACTGGACTCTGAATGGGTCTCAGTAGAGGCCTGCGAATCTGAAGTAGCTGGTATCAGGGGCTACGAAAGCGCCTCACTGAGTACTGGCGAACTGGAGACTAGTTTAGAAGTGTCGTTGGCAGTTTTGGACCTATGCAGTCTGTCTTTATCTTTGCATTTTTTCGGAATGTCAGTAGTCGGGTGGCTTACTGAAGCCATTTCTGGATAATTGAATTGATAACCAAGTATTTAGATGCAAAAATGAACCGACGATGAATAGTATGAGGTTTGAATAATGCACAAAACAGACAGCGAGGTATGTCGTGTTCTGGGCCTAGGCAAGGAATGCAGTACAGATAAAAATCTTTAGGAGGTATTTGCTTTCCACAAGAAATACAGTTGTTAACTTTTACTGATGTCAGTTTAGAGCAAGAAAGAGGATCCCCAACAGGATACTTAGCTTAGTTGAAGACTTCGGATATGAAACTCGAAAATGAAAATTTCAGGAGTCGGCCGACAGGCACTTGTGAACTGCTTCTGCTTCGGGCACCGCACGGCAAGAAAGACTTATTTAATGGCGTCGGCTGCATGCTTTATACCCCTGACTACCTGATGTAATGGAAGATGAGACAGCAACCGATGCAGGACCCAAGACTGACAATCAGGCTGACTGCGGGGTACCTGCAAGCAGATAACCCCAAATGTGAAGACTGCAACAGTGATACATGAAGAACATCAGGTAAGTGGTAATGCTTGGTGAAGGTGTGTACAGAACTCCAGGTTGCAACTTCCAGAATGTCCCTGGTAGGGACTCCCCTGAGAAATGCTGTAGAGGTGGAAGTAGCCCTAGTGGAATGTGTTCTGATCCCCTATGGGGTAGGTTTTCCATGGTGCTTGTAGCAGAAATGGATGCAGTGTGCTATCCATTTGGAAATGGTTTGCTTTGAAATGGCCTTGCCCTCTGCTCCTGAAGCAAAGCTATCTAGCAGCTGGTCAGATTTTCTGAAAGGTTTAGTCTTGTCAAAGTAGAACCTGAGCTGTCTGTGCATGTCCAAGGAGTGCAGATCCTTTCCCCTTTATTCTGAGGATTAGGGAAGAAGGTTGGTAAATGGATGGATTGGTTTAAAGCCACACTGGCCACTACCTTTGGCATAAAGGACGGGTTAGTCCTGAGGGAAAAGCTGTCAGCATTGAAAATAATGAAGGGTTCCACAGCTATTAGTGCCTGTAACTCAGACACCCTTCTAGCCGATGTTATGGCTAAAAGCAAGGCTGTCTTCCAAGAGAGGAATTTTAACTCTGCTGAGGCAGTAGGATCAAAAAGGGGAAGCGTGAGCTTTTCCAGTACAAAGTTAAGGTCCCAGGCAGGGTTGGGTGCTCTCCTATGGGGCCTTAAGTTGTTAGCCCCTCTCAGGAACTGTTTGATGAGAGGGTGAGAAAATAGAGGTGGCTCAGTATTATAATGAGCTGAGATGGCAGAGTCATGAATCTTAATGGAGGAAAAGGATAGGCCTCTGTGGAGTAGCTCTGCTAGGTAATCCAGGATCTGAGGTAAGGAGGGCATCGCTGTATCCTTTCCTTGAGACTGATTCCAAGAACAATATCTTTTCCACTTTTCAGCATAGGATTTCCTAGTACTAGGCCTTCTGGCCTCAAGAATGATGTCCAGCACCTGTTTTCTGAGGGTTGCTGGTGATGTATTCAGAGGATAAGCCAGGCTGCAAGATTTAGGGTTCGCAACTGTGGATGCAAAATTTGCCCCTCCTACTGAGACAGCAGGGAAGGTGTCTGGTGAAGGTGCCAGGGTGGCACTGTTGCCAGACTGCGTAAGAGTGGATACCAGTGCTGGCATGCACAGTCTGGGGCAATAAGAACTGGCCTTGGCCTGTCCTGTTTGATCTTGAGTAGTACTTTTGAGAGGAGGGGGAAAGGCATAAATTGAGAGGTTTTCCCATTTGAAGGATAGGGCATCCACCTTCCAGGCCCTGCTGTGAGGGTTCCTGGTGCAGAATTTGCTCAACTGGTGGTTCTCAGGGATGCAAAGGGGTCTACCTCCGGTGTCCCCTGCCACTGGATTAGAAGGTTGAAGGTGTTGGGCTTCAATTTCCACTCGTGTGGGTCTAGGAGATTTCTGCTTAAGTCATCTGCCAGTGAATTTTGTTTGCCTGGCAGGAATTGAGCTTGTAGATGCACTTGGTTGCTCAAGACTGTGTTCCACAGGGTCATGGCTAACCTGCAGAGTGGGTAAGAATGTGTTCCCCCTGCTGGTTTATGTACCACATAACTGTGGTGTTGTTGGTTTTTATCAGCAGCTGTCCTGGAAGGATTAGGTATTTGAAGAGTGTCAGAGCATTCTGTACAGCTAGCATCTCTTTTTGATTTATGTGCAGGAGGATTTGTCCTAGACTCCACTTGCCCTGAATGCATTTGTCTGCCATGTGAGCCCCCCATGCATAGTCTGATGCATCTGTTGTCAGGGTTTGGGTGGTGAGGGATTGAGTGAAGGGCAGTCCCTTGTTGTGGTTGCATGCTTCTGACCACCAAAGGAACTCTGCCCTTAGACAAGGTATGATTGGAATGACTGTTTCCAGGTCCTGAGAATGTTGGCACCAAAGACTTTTTAAGGACCACTGAAGTTTCCTCATATGCAGTCTTGCATATGGAATTAGCAGAATGCATGAGGCCATGAACCCTAGGGCTTGCAGTATTTTCCTTGCAGATAGCTGGGATCTGGTGAACATTTGTTTGAAGTAGTTGGTTAAATAGACCTGTTTTTCTGGAGTGAGAAATGCCATCTGGGAAGTTGTGTTCAAACTAGCTCCCAGGAATACAATTTTTTGACTGGGAGTTGTGATTTCTTATCATTGATGGTGTACCCCATTGACGTTAGGAGTCTTTTTACAAATGTCAGGTGCTGAAGTAGCAATTCCTGACTGGCTGCCTGAATCAGGCAATCGTCCAAGAATGGGACAATTTGGATATTTCTCTGCCTGCAGTATGCAATGGCTGGAGCCAGGCACTTTGTGAATACTCTGGGTGCAGTAGAGAAGCCAAAGGGAAGTGCAGAGAATTGATAATGCATAGAGCCTGCCCTGAAGCGTAGATATTTCCTGCAAGAGTCCCTTAAGAGGATGTGCAGATATGCTTCTTTTAAGTCTTGGTTGACTAACCAGGCATCCTTGGCTAGAATAGGGAGAAGCTGTTGCAAGGTAAGCATTTTGAATTTTGGGACCATCAGAAAAGTGTTGAAATTTGATAGATCCAGGATTGGGTGTCAAGAGGCCTCTTTTCTGGGGACCAGGAGCAGTCTGGAGTAGAAAAGTATAGCTGTGAACACTTAACCATAAATATAGATGTTCAAGTGTATTCACTGTTGCAGTCATCACATTTGGGTTATCTGCCTGCAGGTAGCCCTCAGCCGACCTGAATACCAGAGTCTTAGGTTTTCTGTGTCAGATGCGGTCGCTTCTTCCATTACGTCAGGTAATCAGGGGTATAAAACATGCAGCTGACGGCATCACATCAGTTATTCTTGCCCCAGATGTCAGCTGCCCCCAAAATAGGAAGCAATTATATGGTGTGGAACACCTCCAGCAAAAAGCAAATACCCATAATAAAAGATAATGGCAAACCAAAAAGGATAGGTGAAAGCAAAGACAATCTGGGGGCTGGAGGGAGGGTAACCAGGACTGCAACAGTGAAATACACTCGAACATCTACATTTACGGTAAGTGTACACAACTGTACTATGTTCTTCATGTTTCACTGCTGCAGTCATCACATTTGGGTTGATTCCCAAAGCTAAGGAAGGGTGGAGGTAGATTAAGAAGCATTAGGCCTGGCAATCAGGCCCTGTAAGATTGCTGTGGCAAATCCAGCTCCGGATTTAGAAAAGATAGGCAAGTGGTAATGCTTGGTGAAAAGTGTCTACAGAACTCCAGGTTGCAGCTCCCAGGATGCCCCTGATAAGGACTCCTCTGAGAAATGCAGCAGAGGTAGATGTAGCCCTAGTGGAATGTGTTCTTATCCCTGTGGAGTAGGTTTTCCATGGTGCTTGTAGCAGAAATGGATGCAGTGTGCTATCCATTTAGATATGGTTTACTTTGAAATGGTCTGCCCCTGCAGGAAAGCTCACTAGCAGCTGGCTTAGTCCTGTCCAAATAGAATCTAAGCTGTCTGTGCACATCTAGAGAATGCGGTATCCTTTCCCCTTTATTTTGAGGATTAGGGGAAAAAAGTAGGCAAATGAATGGACTGGTTTATAAAGCCACAATAGACACCCCCGTTGGGCATAAAAGATGGGTTAGTCCTGAGGGAAACCCTGTCCGCATGGAAGTTAATGAAGTGTTCCACTGCCATAAGGGCCTGCAGTTCAGACACTCTTTTTGTTGAAGTGATGGCTAGAAGTAAAGCTGTTTTCCATGAGAGGAATTTCAACTCTGCTGTAGCATCCGGTTCAAGGGGGGGGGGGGGGGGTGTACGTTTTTCCAATACAAAGTTAAGGTCCCAGGCTGGAGTGGGAGCTCTCCTGGGGGGGTCTTAAATTTCTGGCTCCTCTAAGGAACTGTTTTACCAGAGGATGAGAGATGAGGGGTGGCTCAGTATTATAATGAGCTGAGATGGCAGAGGCATGAATCTTAATTGAAGAGAAGGATAGGCCCTTGTGGAGGATTTCTGTTAAGTAATCTAGTATATAAGGTAAGCTGGGCACAGTTGTGCCCATCCCTTGAGACTGGCTCCAGGAACAGTATCTTTTCCACTTTTCTGAATAGGATTTTATAGTACCAGGCCTCCTTGCCTCAAGAATGGCATCCCACACCTGCTTACTGAGGGTTGCTAAAGGTGAGTTCAGGAGATTAGCCAGGTTGCAAGGTTCAGGGTCTGAAGCTGAGGACGCAGAATTTGGCCCCCCTTCTAGGACAGCAGGGGAAGGGATCTGAGGCAGGTGCCATGGTTGTAGCACTGTCAGACTGCAGAAAAGAGGATGCCAGTAATGGCGTGGCCAGTCTGGTGCAATCAGGATTGTCCTTGGCTTGTCCCGTTTGATCTTTAGAAGAACCTTCAAGAGGAGAGGCAGAGGGGGAAAGGCATAGACTGAGAGGCTTTCCTAGGAAAAGGACAGGGCATCCACCTTCCAAACTTGGCTGTGCAGAGTTCTGGTGCAGTATTTGTTCAATTGAAAGTTCTGAGGGGAAGCAAGCAGGTCCACCTCTGATGTCCCCCATCTGTTCCCAAAAGCTTGAATATTTTGGGTTGCAGTTTCAATTTGTGTGGGTTAATGAGATTTCTGCTTAAGTCATCTGCCAGTGAATTTAGTTTGCCTGGCAGGAATTGAGCTTGTAGGTGCACTTGGTTGCTCAAGGCTGTGTTCCACAGAGCCATGGCTAGTCTGCAGAGTTGGTAGGAATGTGTTCCCCCCGCTTGTTTATGTACCACATAACTGTGGTGTTGCCTGTCTTTACCAATAGTTGTCCTGGAAGAATAAGGCCTTTGAAGGCTGTCAGAGCATTCTGTATAGCTAACATTTCTTTTTGATTGATATGCTGGTGCATCTGCTTTGGGTTCCATTTGCCCTGAATGCACTGCCCTGCCATGTGAGACATGCATGCATAGTCTGATGAGTCTGTTGTTAGGGTTTGGGCGGCAGGGGGTAGAGTGAAAGAGTCCCTTGTTGTGGTTGCAGGCCTCTGCCCACCAAATTAACTCTGGCTTTAGACACGGAATGATAGGAGTTATTGTTTCCAGGTCCTGAGAATGTTGACACCATAGACTTTTTAGATACCATTGAAGTTTCCTCATATGCAGTCTTGCATATGGAATTAACAGAATGCAAGAGGCCATGAACTCCAGAGCTTGCAGTATTTTCCTTGCAGATAGCTGGGTTTTTGTGGCCAGTAGGTTGAAGTTAAGTTGTCAGATAAATTTGTTTCTCTGGAGTGAGGAATGCCATCTGGGAAGTTGTGTTCAAGCTTGCTCCCAGGAATACAATCTGTTGGCAGGGTACTAGGTGTGACTTCTTTTCATTGATGGTTTACCCCAGTGAAGTTAGAAGTCGTTTTACCAATGCCAGGTGTTGTAGTAGCAAGTCCTGACTTTCCGCCTGAATCAGGCAATCGTCCAAGTATGGGTAAATCTGAATACTTCTCTGCCTGCAAAAAGCAATGGCTGGAGCTAGGCACTTTGTGAATACCCTGGGCGCAGTAGACAAGTCAAAGGGAAGTGCAGAGAACTGATAGCGCACAGAGACTTCTCTGAAGTGAAGGTATTTCCTGCAAGATTCCCTTATGGGGATGTGCAGGTAAGGTTCTTTTAAGTCTAGGGTTGCTAGCCAGGCATCATTGGCTAGCATAGGAAGCAGGTGTTGGAGAGTTAGCATTTTGAATTTTGGAACCACCAGAAAGGTGTTGAGAATAGATTAATCCAGGATATGACACCAGAAGTTTTCTTTTCTGGGAACCAGGAACAGTCTTGAATAAAAGCCTAGTCCCCTTTGTTCTGCTGGGACAAGTTGAATAGCCTTGATGCTGAGGAGAGAAAGTACTTGCTTTTGGGCCTCCGCCCACTGGTTTGGGGGGAGGTCTGGACAATGTTTAGAACCCATTTGTCTTGGGTAATGTATTCCCAGTTTTGCCTGCAGGGCGAGTTTTCTTCCTAAAGATGCAAGTACTTGAGCAAGGCTTGGGGGAGTTAAGGATAAGTCATAGACACGGAACAGGATACGCCAACTACTCAAGAAAGGATTTAGCTTCCACGATCCAATAAAGCTGTTTATTTAACTTCAGACAACAGATAAAAACCATGTAAATCCACCGATACTGTTAAACACTACAGAGCAGCAACACTACAGAGTGCTTTTCGTTCTAAAAATGCTAGAACTTCATCAGACAACAACCAGCATTGATACAAGCTTATTTATAGGGCTGGTACCTAGCAAATTGATTAATTGGCACCAATTAAAACCAATTAAAAACCATAGTTAAAATTCCTTTACTACAAACTACGATAAAAGTTTCTATGTCCTCTGTTTAAACACAGGAAATGTTCTATTAATAATGTCTGTTTATAAACAAGTAACAAACATCAAAATTCATCTTTAAAAATGAATAAATTAGATTCTACATATCCATACATTCTGAAACATGTTATTAATATTCTAAATAACGACGAGCATGACAGAGCAATACCAGACTAGTAATCTTGTAGTTGTTACTGTACTACCTAACCCTTCCCTTTTAATTATATGTGCTTTTTAGATGAATGTGTGTATGTTTCTATCTAGTAATGTGCTTAATAATTATCTCAAAAGGTTCTTCAACTTTAGAATGCAGGCAATTGAACAAGTTTCGTTAATTCCTGGCTCCCTGCATGCTGCTAGCCTTATTTGCCATGCTAACTCTTTTTTCTCTAACTCTAATTTCAAAAAAAGTTCATTAACAAATTTATTTTCTTCTCTATACTTAGCAGTACTGTCTATAACCATAAATGTGAAGGAATGCCCAATATTGGTATCACAGTGTCTCGCCAATGCATTCACGTCTTTTTTCTTTTTTGTTATTGCATAGACATGTTCATAAATTCTGTCCTTCAGATGTCTGTCCGTTTTTCCTACATAAAATGTCAGACATTGCTTGCATTGAGCTAGGTAAAGGACCCCTTTAGATGTACATGAAAATGATCCTTTAACATCATAGCTCACTGACCTAATGGTAAATGAGTTTGATGTATCTATTACTTTGCAGTATTTACAAGCACCACATTTTTTCGTCCCTCTGTTTATCTTCCCTTTTGTATTGTGTGGTTTTGTTTCGAGTAGTTGCTTTAAGTTTGTACCCCTTTTGTATGTTATTACTGGGTCAAAATTTAGAATGCTGGAGATGCTTTTATCTATTGATAAATAACTCCAGTACTTTCTCACTATCCTGCCTATAGTTTGTGCTTCTGGACAGTATGTAAAAGTGAATGCTATTCTAAAAGCATTTAGGTTGTTGGTTTCCCTAGTTGAACAAGTCAGTTGTTGGCTGACAATTGAATTAGACTGTGCACTTACTTCTACATTATTTGTGCCCAGAATGAGTTCATTGTTAGTTTGTAAAGGCAGCAAAGGGTTATAAAAACCTGTTTTCCTTTTCTCCCTGACTTCCTGAAATATGTTATTTACATTCCTTCACATTTATGGTTATAGACAGTACTGCTAAGTATAGAGAAGAAAATACATTTGTTAATGAACTTTTTTTGAAATTAGAGTTAGAGAAAAAAGAGTTAGCATGGCAAATAAGGCTAGCAGCATGCAGGGAGCCAGGAATTAACGAAACTTGTTCAATTGCCTGCATTCTAAAGTTGAAGAACCTTTTGAGATAATTATTAAGCACATTACTAGATAGAAACATACACACATTCATCTAAAAAGCACATATAATTAAAAGGGAAGGGTTAGGTAGTACAGTAACAACTACAAGATTACTAGTCTGGTATTGCTCTGTCATGCTCGTCGTTATTTAGAATATTAATAACATGTTTCAGAATGTATGGATATGTAGAATCTAATTTATTCATTTTTAAAGATGAATTTTGATGTTTGTTACTTGTTTATAAACAGACATTATTAATAGAACATTTCCTGTGTTTAAACAGAGGACATAGAAACTTTTATCGTAGTTTGTAGTAAAGGAATTTTAACTATGGTTTTTAATTAGTTTTAATTGGTGCCAATTAATCAATTTGCTAGGTACCAGCCCTATAAATAAGCTTGTATCAATGCTGGTTGTTGTCTGATGAAGTTCTAGCATTTTTAGAACGAAAAGCACTCTGTAGTGTTGCTGCTCTGTAGTGTTTAACAGTATCGGTGGATTTACATGGTTTTTATCTGTTGTCTGAAGTTAAATAAACAGCTTTATTGGATCGTGGAAGCTAAATCCTTTCTTGAGTAGTTGGCGTATCCTGTTCCGTGTCTGTGGTTTGGATTACTTCTTGGTTCAACTGTGGTTTTGTGTTGGGGGCCAACTGCGAAGGAATGGAAGCAAATCTGGATGGTGGCGACTTATCGCAAGGAAACCTTACTCAGTTACTTGAACTCATAAACAAAAGGCTCGACCGCTTATCGGAGAGGATCGACAACGTTCCTAGCTCCAGCGGAGACCAAAACAGTGCAACAACCAGCTCCGGTAAAGTAATTCCGGGTTTTCAACAAACCAACGAAGGATCTATGGAGGCATTGCCTCAACGTAACCAACATGGTGAAAGCAACACCAGTAGAGGAAGCAGAAGTGCACCGGAGCAGTGTCCAGATGTAAGGTTCAACGTCGGAACATGGCTTAACCGCGAATTAGACATGGATTGTATACAAGCAGGTGACGGAGCTCTGCAAATGGACAATATTGTGAGTGAGTACTCGCTTTGTGACAAATTTAAATTCTTTGATACTAAACTATTTAGAACCAAGAAATTACAACTCGAAGTGAACTATTTCAAAAAATGTCTCAAAGAGAAAATAGTTCCTAAGGGCATGAGACACTTTTCTTATCCATCGGGGTTAGTACATGACTCTGAGTTTTATAAAGAATTGACTGACTTATTTAATAGGCATGGCCTAGAGGTCATGCAATGTATGGTTAAACATTACCAACTAGACTTAGAAAAAGTAATGAAGGAAGCTGCAGACCTGGAACAGGACGTAAAAGCGCACAGTGACTTTCACAGAAATGAATTTGAGTATGACAGAATTTTGTCTAGTATTTCCCAACAAATGGTGAAATTAAAGGCCAATAAAATCAGGAAATTACAAAGAGACTTAAAAGCGTATCAGGATGGGGTAGCTTATCCAAAACCTGTACTGCCCCAGGAAAGGGATAACAACAATAAAAAGAAATTTTCTGGCATCCCAACAATGGGGAGGAACCAAGGAGGCCAGAATTTCAACAGAAACACCTCTAACGACTTGGAAGCAATAATAGAACCAGAAAATGGTGGGTGTTCAAATGAGAGTGACCTTATAGAAGGGGACTTCAACTTTGAAGTACCGAACCAAATGTACTTGACAAACAACAATGGTGGTCACAATCAAGCACCACAAAAAAACTTTCAACGGGGGAGGGGGGGCAACTGGCCACCGAAACGTGGACAGGGGATGAATCGCCGGTACAACACCCGGAGCAACAGCAGCAACTTCAATTGAATGAAATTAGACTACGTGAAATTTTGAAAAATAGTGGTGATGACTTTTCTGTATATAATTTCACTGACTGTAAAATTGACCAAGTTCTGATTGACTTGTTTGCTAAAGGCTTGACCTTTGTCCCCACGAAAAAATGTGATATTGTAGAGTTACTAATTGACTTTAAACTATTCTTACGTAAATTGAATTTGAATATAATGTTTGGAAGGAACTCTGCAATTGAAAACAGTTTAAGGGTAGCCAGTACTTTCAACCCACCGCAGAACAACACCCTGAATATGTTTGAGTTTCTATGTGAAAACGAATTCAGGGATATGTTAAAACACACTAACCAAAATTTACCTAATTTGTCTGCTGAAGAGAAAACCCTACTTGAACTGTTAAGGAACTTGTCGCTTAGATTTATGAAGCCTGATAAGGGAGGGGGTTTAGTAGTGTTTTACAAACACGACTATTCCAACATTATGTTCAAACTTCTAGAGAGTGAAACATATGCCCCTATTAGTAGAAATGAACTAAATCAAGCACACAGTAAAATCAAGATGTACATCAGTGATCTCTTTACCGATGGTCTTATCACCTTAGAGCAACACACTTACTTGTCAATGCTAGCACCAAAAATTCCTAAGATTTTTGGAATTCCAAAGTTACACAAGAGTATTACCAACCCTCCATTTAGGGCCTTAGTAGATGCTAGGCAGTCCATAACATATTCTTGTGCTAAATTAGTGGACAACCTATTGAAGAAATATGTCAACTTGGAAGTTCAAATCTTAAAAGATTCGTGGGCCTTGCTTGACCAGCTTGAAAACTTAGAATTTGATGAGAATACCAACTTTTTAACAGTAGATATTGTAAACCTTTACTCTTGTATACCCCATGAACTGGGCATTGAATGGGTAGTGGAGTACATTATCTCAAAAGGTGCAAATACTAATGAAGCCTTATTGATAGAACAGCTTTTGGACATCATTCTAAAAAAACAACTTTGTAGCCTTTGAAGATAGACTGTTTGTGCAGAAAATTGGAGTGGCAATGGGATCACCTGTGGGGTCAAGTTTTGCAAACCTGGTTCTAGCCCACTGGGAGACAAACTGTATTTTTAAGAGTGAATGGTTTAAACAAATACACCTGTACAGAAGGTTTCTTGATGGCATCCTTATCCTATTCAAAGGGAACAAAAACGAGGCTGAAAACTTTGTGAAGTTTTTAAACACAACCACATCGTTTTTGGCCTTTACGTCCAACTTCCAGACAAACAGGATTAATTTTCTAGATGTGGATTTAAGGAAGTATAGGTCATCATATGTATCTAAAATATTTAGGAAGGCAACTTACTCAAATAATTTCTTGCATTACACTAGTATGCACCCCTTTCATCAGAAAAAGGCAGTGGTCAAAGGCCAACTAGTGAGGGCAGCAAGAATGACAACATTGCAGGAAGACTTTGAAGATGAGTGTAAATTGTTACACCACATGTTCCAAAGGAGGGAGTACCCTGAAACATTTTTAAAGAACATATTTCAGGAAGTCAGGGAGAAAAGGAAAACAGGTTTTTATAACCCTTTGCTGCCTTTACAAACTAACAATGAACTCATTCTGGGCACAAATAATGTAGAAGTAAGTGCACAGTCTAATTCAATTGTCAGCCAACAACTGACTTGTTCAACTAGGGAAACCAACAACCTAAATGCTTTTAGAATAGCATTCACTTTTACATACTGTCCAGAAGCACAAACTATAGGCAGGATAGTGAGAAAGTACTGGAGTTATTTATCAATAGATAAAAGCATCTCCAGCATTCTAAATTTTGACCCAGTAATAACATACAAAAGGGGTACAAACTTAAAGCAACTACTCGAAACAAAACCACACAATACAAAAGGGAAGATAAACAGAGGGACGAAAAAATGTGGTGCTTGTAAATACTGCAAAGTAATAGATACATCAAACTCATTTACCATTAGGTCAGTGAGCTATGATGTTAAAGGATCATTTTCATGTACATCTAAAGGGGTCTTTACCTAGCTCAATGCAAGCAATGTCCGACATTTTATGTAGGAAAAACAGACAGACATCTGAAGGACAGAATTTATGAACATGTCTATGCAATAACAAAAAAGAAAAAAGATGTGAATGCATTGGCGAGACACTGTGATACCAATATTGGGCATTCCTTCACATTTATGGTTATAGACAGTACTGCTAAGTATAGAGAAGAAAATACATTTGTTAATGAACTTTTTTTGAAATTAGAGTTAGAGAAAAAAGAGTTAGCATGGCAAATAAGGCTAGCAGCATGCAGGGAGCCAGGAATTAACGAAACTTGTTCAATTGCCTGCATTCTAAAGTTGAAGAACCTTTTGAGATAATTATTAAGCACATTACTAGATAGAAACATACACACATTCATCTAAAAGCACATATAATTAAAAGGGAAGGGTTAGGTAGTACAGTAACAACTACAAGATTACTAGTCTGGTATTGCTCTGTCATGCTCGTCGTTATTTAGAATATTAATAACATGTTTCAGAATGTATGGATATGTAGAATCTAATTTATTCATTTTAAAGATGAATTTTGATGTTTGTTACTTGTTTATAAACAGACATTATTAATAGAACATTTCCTGTGTTTAAACAGAGGACATAGAAACTTTTATCGTAGTTTGTAGTAAAGGAATTTTAACTATGGTTTTTAATTAGTTTTAATTGGTGCCAATTAATCAATTTGCTAGGTACCAGCCCTATAAATAAGCTTGTATCAATGCTGGTTGTTGTCTGATGAAGTTCTAGCGTTTTTAGAACGAAAAGCACTCTGTAGTGTTGCTGCTCTGTAGTGTTTAACAGTATCGGTGGATTTACATGGTTTTTATCTGTTGTCTGAAATTAAATAAACAGCTTTATTGGATCGTGGAAGCTAAATCCTTTCTTGAGTAGTTGGCGTATCCTGTTCCGTGTCTGTGGTTTGGATTACTTCTTGGTTCAACCAAGGATAAGTCATAGTGCAAGTTTACCATAGGGGGGTGGCTTACTACCCCCTGTTTGGGACGTGGGAGCACCCCACTGCTTAGATCTGTGCATAACCTGAGACTGAAGTCTTGGGGGTCTGCTGCCCCTGGTTTTGGGCTGAAGGCCTAGAAGGGACTGGAAAGGACAGTACAGTTGTGTACACTTACCATAAATGTAGATGTTCGAGTGCATTCACTGTTGCAGTCATTACATTTGGGTAATCCTGCTGGCAGGTTGCCCTCAGTCGGTCTGAATTCCAAAGTCTTGGGTCCTGCGTCAGTTGCTGTCGCCTCCTCCCTGATGTCAGGTCTATAAATGATGCAGCCGACGCCATTTTCTTCAGTTTTTCTTGCCCCAGATGTCAGGTGCCCTCTAAAGGGTAGCCAAAATATATATATCTATGTATATATAAAACATACATGCACCAATATTATTTATTTTACATTTGTTGACCGGGCTAGTCTAGCTGGATATATGTCCATTTTCAGTACAGGCCCGGGGAGAAAAGCTCCAAACACGAATAATGACAAAGTTAACAATGTTCAGAACCAATAAGAATCACAACACAGAGGTAGTATTGGTCTACTGAACAGTTGTAATAATAAATTTGTATATTAAATAACTTTAGTAAAAATTAAACTAAACAATTCTGCAAAATATAAACTAAACAATTCTACAAAAATGAAACTAAACAATTTTACAAATCACACTAGAAGGTATGAGAAAGTCTTAGATAAGGGAATAATATATATGATATTCTCATATTACAGAGTAGGAGTTGTAAGTAAATTTGAAGGCAAAGGTTACAGGAGTAGGGATAGGGTTAAGAATATAAAGTGAAAAAAGATGTCAGTGAGGGTTAGTACACGGACAAAGCCAGTGAGTTTTCAGATGTTCTTTAAGATGTTTTTTAAAAAGGGATGTAGAAGTGATGGTAGATAATTCAGCAGGAAGCTGATTCCAGAATTTTCCTGCAGTGTTTGAGAAAAGTGAATCCCCGGCTTTGTTGTTAGCTTTATTTGATAAAACTAGAAGCTTGTTAGCAGAGCGTAGTGTAGCTAGATTAGTATAAGGAGTAATTACATTAGTCAGGATAGGGGTGTTGTTAGGGTGGAATAGGATCTTTTGCGTATTAAGTAGTTGTTGAAAGAGTATATGGTTTTTCAGTTCTAGCCATCCAAGTTGTTTGAGGTTAAGGCAGTGGTGAGTTTTAAAGGGGGAACATGTGATGAATCTAGCTATACTATTATAACAGGTGGAGAGTTTAGAGAGGTTGTTTTTGGGTAGGTTGGTATATATAACAGAGGCATAGAAGAGGGTGGAAATGAGGTGGGTCTGGGCAATTGTTTTCCTTGCAGAAGGGGTAAGGAAGGGTTTTATTCTATAGAAGGTGCCAAGTTTTCTGTTAACAGACTTTATAGTTGAGTTTGTGTGTTCAGTGTAGTTGAGACGATTATCAATAGTTACACTTAGTAGGCGGGTTGTAGTCTCTGGGTTGATGTTGGTACCATTGTTAGAGGTTATAGAGAAGAAAGGAATGGATAATTTATGAGTCGGAGTAAAAAGCAGTAGTTTTGTTTTTTTGGGATTAAGGAGGAGGCAGTGTTGCATAAACCAGTTTTCAACATTCTGAAAAACAGTTTGGGTGAGGGAGTGGAGAGAGGATATATCCTTGGCTGTACATATTAAGGTCGAGTCGTCTGCATATTGAATGCAGGTGGCTTGAGGTATGTTCATGTGTAAGTTGTTAATAAATAAGGAGAAGAGTAGGGGACCTAGGATAGAGCCCTGGGGTACTCCAATATTTACTGGAAGTAGTGAAGACAGATTGTTATGCCAAAGTACTGCTTGCTGTCTATTTTCCAGATAAGATCTAAACCAGTGTATGGCTTCAGGATCAAGAGAGTGAGCCTTTAGTTTGTCAGGCAGTAGATTATGGTTTACCATGTCAAAGGCTTTTGACAGGTCAATAAATAATGCAGAGGAAAATGAGTTATTGTTGCAGTTTTTATATATAGAGTCGGTAAAGGATAAAAGGGCAGTAGATGTGCTATGAAATGGCCTAAAGCCATGTTGGCAGTTTGCCAGTAGGTTATTTTCTAGTAAGTGGTTAAGTAGTTGTTTGTGAATACATTTTTCCATTATCTTAGCTAATGGGGAGAGTAGAGCAATAGGGTGAAAGTTAGAAAGCTCTGTAGATGGTCCCTCCTTTATGTAGAGAGATGATATGGGATATTTTCCATAAAGCAGGGATTTTGCCCTCAGAGATAGTTCTGTTAATAAGGATAGAAATGGGATAGTCTATGGCTTTTGCAGCTATTTGTAGGTATTCAGATGGGAGTCGGTCAGCAGAAGGGGTGCAAGGTTTCAATTTTTGAAGTAGCTTACAGATGAGAGATGTAGATACAGGTTGTATTTGAAAGGTAGGTAGTGAAGTATTGCAGATATTTGGTTGGGACGCAGTGATGGGTGGTAAAGACTTGGCCAGGGTTTGAATGGCTTCTGTAAAGTAGTTATTAAAGGCATCAGGGATCAGGTTGGAGTTGCTATTGTTGAAACTGGTTGGGTCTGGAGTAGTAGTGTGACCTGGCTGAAGGAGTTTGTTTATCGCAGACCAGAATTTTTGTGGTGTTTGTTGATTGGTTTGCTGAAGGTGTAGGTAGAAATCTTTTTTGTCTCTAAGAATATCCTTCTTGGTGGCATTTTTTAGCTGTTTAAATTGGAGGTGGGTTGTTGGACATTTGGTAGATCTCCATTTAGTTCAGATTTTATTTCTGAGCAGTATCTTTTGCCTACTTTGTTTTGTGAGCCAGGGGGCAGATTTGGTTTTTATTCTAGTGGAGCGATAAGGTGCATGGGAGTCTAGGATTTGAAGAAAGTTAGTATTAAAGTAGGTAACAGCTTCGTCTAGTTCTAGATAGCTTAGTGGTGACCAGTCACATGCTTGCAATTCGGTTAAGAAGCTGTCTGGATTAAATAATTTTTTTAAGCGGGAGGTTTTGAGATTATGAGTAGTTGCAATATGGACTTTTTGTCTAATAATGTAGGTAAGTATGTGGTCACTGATATCATCTGGGAGGGTTCCTGGAGTATAAGATTTAGGGTGGCTATTAATAAGGATCCAGTCCAAAGTACTTTCCTTTTTACTGGGTTTATGGATTCTTGTAGTAGTAGTTGTTAGTTGTGAGAATCCAAAGAGGTTTATGTGGTTGGTAGGGTTTAGAGAACTGCATGTAGACCAGTCTATGTTAACGTCACCAAGTATAATGGTCTCCTGGGGTAGTTGGGTAGAGAGGTGGCTCAGCAGGTTCTCTAGAGAATATGTATTATTACCTGGAGGTACATACATACAGATTATATAGATTGATTTGGAGTTTGATGGATAGGGTTTCAGATTTGGTGTCTAATGATGGAAGCACATTAACTGGGGAAATTTGGAGGTTAGATTTATAGAGAATGGCTATACCCCCACCTTTTTTATTTTACGGTCATTTCTGAGGATGTTGTAGCCAGAAGGGCTAATTTCCTGGTCTAGAGTAGATGGTTTTAGCCAAGTTTCTGTAAGACAAAGAATGTCGAATGAGCGTACATCAAGGAGTGCATGCAGGTGGGAAAGTTTATTGTTAATACATCTGATGTTAAGGTGAGCTATCAGAAGGGAGTTAGATGGTTTTGTAATTGTAGAAACTATAGGTACTGTTAAGTTGGTAGGGTTAGTAGTGGAGTCAGTATAGGGGCCAGGGTTTGGATGAATGTCACCGTCTAGGAGGGGGTATTGTAGAGAATTTAGGAGTTTATAGAGGTTACTGAAAGTCTTTTTGGTAGAGAAGTAAATAATGTGGGTTGTTCTGTGGAACTTTGGTAATATATAGTTAGAGTAACTTGTTATGTTACTATGGTTAAGGCAGAAGGTGAGTGAAGATGATAAAGTTTGTTGGCTGTAATGGTTTTCTTCAGATAGAGAAAGATATTCGTAGGAGGTAAGAGAATAAGGTATGGTAAGAAATGCTAGTGTGATAGTCAAGAGTAATAAGGTGGTGAGTATAGTTTTATTTGTTGGGGCCATATTAAAAGGATTTACGTAGGGAGTAGATTGGTAATAGGTGATGTAGTAAGGAAAGGAGAGTGTTTGAAGAGGTTGAGCAGGTTATATGTTAAGTTGGTGAGAAATTAGCAGGGGCTTAGATAGGAGGTAGAGTACTATATTGTAAGGTTGGAGAGCAGTGGGAGTGATACGAAAGGGAGTTTAGTAATACTAATCAGGTGATAGAGTAATGGGAGTGGCTAAGTGATAATGAGGTAAGTGACAGGAAGAGATAGGAAGGGGGAGTGGTTAGTGAAGTATAAGTGTAGGACCACTGGGGGGTGGGTGAGATTTGGGGGTAGGGTAGGGGAGTGAGCAGAGGTAACGGAGCGGGTAGAAAACAGAGAATGGAGCAGCTAGAGGAGAAACAATCAGCAGAGCTGAGAATTGAAGGTAAGTCAAGAATGTCTAAGGTGAGATGAAGCAGAGAAAAGTTAGGAGTCTATTAGAAAAACAGGTGGGTATAGCAAGTTAGAATAGAGGGTAAAGTGTGAAGTTTAGAGTAGTTTAAGGTCAAAGAAGTGTAGAATAATAAAGCAGAATAAGAAAAGGAAAAGCAGGAGAAATAATGGATGGGATAGAGGCGCCACCTACTGGGCAAAGCTAGTATTACAATCAGCTACAATAAGGGGGGTAGGCTATTGCAGATTATGGAAGGAGGAAAGGTAGTAAGAGGGGCACTAGGAGGTAGTGTAGGAGTATGGTTAACAAAGGTAGCTAGTTGGGGGGGTAGGAGGCTGCTGGCTGATCAGGCTCAGAGCATGCTTTAGAACCCCTGGATCAACAGTGAACTCTAGTATGCTTTACAGGCAGGACATAAAAACATACTTTCTTGTTTCCTTGAGAGAGGGTGCAGGGAGTAGAGGCAGTAAGATGAAGCCATGGGTCCTTTGTCGGCAGGTAGGTAGGTTCTCAGAAAGTATAGGCTGTAACAGTACAGTGAAGATCAGGGTACTCATGGAAGAGAGAGACAACACAGGTGATGAGTAGCAAGAAGCTAGCATAGACAACAGTATAATAGTACAATAGCTCTAAAAAACAGTTAGGAATTATACAATCACTGCTAGCATAGGCAACAGTATAATAGGACAATAGTTATAAAAAAACAGTTAGGAATTGTATAACCACTAATAATGCTAGAAGCTATCAGTTGCATAAGAGCACATATATTCTGTTAAACTTTACCTTCATCTACAAGCAAATACACCACATAGGATGTATAGATCAGAGAAGGAAAGATAAGTTCCAGTAGAAGTAAGGGGGATGGTGGGTGGGTAACCTGGACTGCAACAGTGAATACACTCGAACATCTACATTTATGGTAAGTGTACACAACTGTACTATGTTCATGTTTCACTGTTGCAGTCATTACATTTGGGTAGAGTCCCAAAGCTATGGTTGGGAGGCTGGAGCTAAACAGCATTAGGAGTGGCTATGAGGCCCTGCAGAAATGCAGTGGCAAAGCCTGCCCTGGATTTAGAGTAGAGTGGCAGATGATAATGCTTTGTAAAGGTGTGTACTGAACTCCAAGTAGCAGCCTCTAAAATGTCTTTAGTTGGCACTCCCCTGAGAAAGGCTGCTGAAGTGGCTGCAGCTCTGGTTGAATGTGGCCTAATGCCCTTAGGCACTGGCTTGCCATGCTGTGAATAGCAGAAACGAATGCAGTGGCCTATCCACTTTGAAATAGTCTGCTTGGAGATGGCCTTTCCTTGTGATCCTGCAGCATATGCCACTAGTAATTGCTCGGTCTTCCTGAAAACTTTAGTTTTGTCCAAATAGAATCTAAGCTGTCTGTGTACGTCCAAAGAATGCAGAATTCTCTCCCCCTTGTTCTGTGGATTTGGATAAAAAGTTGGCAAATTAATAGTTTGGTTAAGGGCCACACTGGACACCACCTTAGGCATAAATGTTGGGTTTGTCCTCAGAGAGACCCTGTCTGGATAAAAAATGATAAAAGGTTCCACAGCCATGAGTGCCTGTAGCTCTGACACTCATCTTGCAGAAGTTATTGCTAGGAGCATAGTTGTTTTCCAAGATAAATACTTTATATCAGCAGTAGCAGCTGGTTCAAAAGGAGGTAGGGTGAGTTTTTCCAAGACATAATTGAGGTCCCATGCAGGTATTGGTGATCTCCTTGGAGGCCTTAAATTTTTGGCTCCTCTGCTTTGTAATGAGCCGAAATGGCAGAGGCATGAATTTTAATTGATGAAAAAGATAGGCCTTTGTCCAGCATCTCAGTTAAGTATTGCAAAAATCTGAGAAATATTTCGCACAGCTGTATCAGTTCCTTGTGCCTGGTTCCAAGCACAAAATCTCTTCCATTATCCAGCATAAGATTTCCTAGTACTAGGCCTTCTGGCTTCCAAAATGACATCCATCACAGCTTTACTGAGAGGTGTGCTTTGTATGGCTACATTATCCGCCATGCTGCCAGGTTTAGAGTCCTGAGTTGGCTGTGCAGGATCTGATTGTTTTGTTGGGACAGTAAATGAGGTATTTGAGATAAGGTCCAGCCAATACATATTGCTAATAACAAGTATACATATAAAATAAAAACAATACCTTCAGTTACAAGCAAATACACCACAAAGGTTGTATAGGATAGAAAGGTATAGATAAGTCCAGCTAGTTCAGAGGGGATGGAGGGAGGGTAACCTGGACTGCAGCAGTGTGAACACTCCAACATCTACATTTATGGTAGGTACAAAACTGTACTATGTTCATCGTGTTACACTGCTGCAGTCATTACACCTGGATAGAATCCCAAAGCTAAGGTTGGGTGGCTGGTCTACAGAGAGTTAGGATTGGCTATGAGGCCCTGCAGAACTGCAGTGGCAAATCCTGCTCTGGATTTAGAGTAAAGAGGCAGGTGGTAATGCTTGGTAAAGGTGTTCACTGAACTCCAAGTTGCAGCCTCCAAATTTTCCTTGGTAGGTACTCCTCTGAGAAAGGCTGTTGAAGAGGCTGTAGCCCTGGTGGAATGTGGCCTAATGTTATTTGGGACTGATTTTCCATGCTGTGTGTAGCAGTAATGAATACAGTGTCCTATCCATTTGGATATAGTCTGCTTTGAGATAGCCTTGCCCTGTGATCCTGCAGCATATGCTGCAAACAGTTGCTCAGTTTTCCTGAAAGCTTTTGTTTTGTCCAAGTACAAGCGTAGCTGCCTGTGTATGTCCAAAGAATGCAGAAGTTTCTCCCCTTTATTCTGGGGGTTTGGATAAAAAGTTGGCAAATGGATGGTTTGGTTAAGAGCCACACTAGATACCACCTTTGGCATAAAGGTAGGGTTTGTCCTAACCCTGTCCTGATGAAAAATAAAAGGTTCCACTGCCATTAATACCTGTAGCTCTGAGACTCTTTGTGCTGAAGTTACTGCCAGGAGCAGAGCTGTTTTCCATGATAAAAATTTTAGATTGGCTGTATTGGCTGGCTCAAAAGGTGGCAGGGTCAGTTTTTCCAAAATGAATTTGAAGTTACAAGTTGGTGTTGGTGCTCTCCGGGGCAGTCTTATGTTTTTAGCCCCTCTGAGGTACTGCTTTAGCAAGGGATGAGAGAATAAAGGAGGATCCGTGTTGTAATGTCCTGAAATGGCAGAGGCGTGGATCTTAATTGATGAGAAGGATAGGCCTCTGTCCAGCATCTCAGTTAAGTATTGTAAAATCTGAGGAATGTTTGGAACCAGAGGGTCAAGGATTTGAGCCTGGTTCCAGGCGCAGAATCTCTTCCATTTTTCTGAGTAAGCTTTCCTGGTGCTAGGCCTCCTGGCCTCCAAAATGACATCCATAACTGCTTTAGAGAGAGGTGTTGCCTGTTTGACTAATGAATCTGCCATACAGCCAGGTTTAGGGTTTTGAGCTGACCGTGCAGGATCTGATTGTTTTGTTGAGTCAGAAGGTGTGGAATTTGAGGCAAAATCCATGGTGGGCCTTGAGCTAAGTTCCTTAAGATAGGATACCAGTGCTGGCGTGGCCAGTCTAGAGCAATCAGGATCATATGTGGTTTCTCTGGTCTGGCTTTTAGGAGTACCTTTGAAAGGAGAGGCAGTGGCGGGAAGGCATAAACTTTTAGGTTTTTCCAGCTGAACAAAAGAGCATCCACTTTCCATGCTGGTTTGTGATAAGTCCTTGTGCAGAATTTTTGTAGTTGGCAATTCAGTGGGGAGGCAAAAAGATCTATGTCTGGGCATCCCCATTTTTGCGTTACCATGCTGAAGATTTGTGGATTCAATTTCCATTCGTGAGGGTCCATGATATTTCTGCTTAGATCGTCTGCCAGAGTATTTTTCTTTCCTGGCAGGAATTGTGCTTGCAGGTGAACTTGGTATGTTAGAGCTGTGTTCCACAAGGTCATGGCTTGCCTGCATAGGGGATAAGAATGATTGCCCCCTTGCTTGTTTATGTACCACATTACTGTGGTGTTGTCTGTCTTTAATAATAATTGTCCTGGATGCAGAAGGTCCTTGAAGCTGTTAGGGCATTTTGAACAGCCAACATCTTTTTTTGATTGATGTGAAGATGCATCTGGTCTGTGGTCCACTTGCCCTGAATGCATTTTCCTGCCATGTGTGCTCCCCAGGTGTAATCCGAAGCATCTGTTGCTAGAGTCTGCCTGGCTGTGGGTAGGGTAAAAGGCTGAACCTTGTTTAGGTGACATGCCTGTGCCCACCATCGAAACTCCTGTTGTAGGCAGGGAATCATTGGTATTGCTGCTTCTAAACTGTGAGAGTGTTGAGTCCAAACACTTTTTAGGTACCATTGTAATTTCCTCATATGCAGTCTGGCATATGGTATTAGTAGTATGCAGGATGCCATGAATCCCAGGGCCTGCAGAATTTTTCTTGCAGGGAGATGGGACTTTTTTGCCAGTAATTGAAAATATTGAGTTAGTTGAACTTGTTTGTCTGGCATGAGGTAAGCCATCTGGGCCATTGTATTTAAGCTGGCACCCAGGAATATAATCTGTTGTGAGGGCACTAGTTTTGACTTCTTTTTGTTTACTGTGTACCCTAGAGAAGTTAGCAACCTTTTTACAAACGCCAGATGCTGTAGAAGAATGTCATTTGTCTCTGCTTGAATGAGGCAGTCGTCCAGGTATGGATATATTTGAATTCTTTTTTGTCTGCAAAATGCAATTACTGGTGCCAGGCACTTTGTGAAGACCCAGGGCGCAGTAGATAAGCCAAAGGGTAGTGCAAAGAATTGGTAGTGCATTGTACCAGCTTTGAATCTGAGGTATCTTCTGCAATTTTGTCTGATAGGGACATGCAGGTATGCCTCTTTGAGGTCCAGAGTAACAAGCCAAGCCTTCTTGCCCAGCATGGGTAGAAGCTGCTGTAATGTCAACATTTTGAATTTTGGAATGTCCAGGTAAGTATTTAGAATTGAAAGGTCTAGTATGGGCCTCCAGGCCTTGTCCTTTCTGGGGACCAGGAAGAGTCTTGAGTAAAATCCTTGTCCTTGTTCCTGTTGTGGTACTTTTTGAATAGCTCTCATGTCCATGAGGGCTGAAATTTGTTTTTGTGCCTCTGCCCATTGATTTGTGGCAGGTCTGGCATTCTTTTTAGCCTTGGTAAAGTATGAAAGTGGAACCTGTAACCTTGAGACACAATATTCAGAACCCATTTGTCTTGGGTGATTGCTTGCCAGTTTTGAGAAAAAAGTGCTAGTTTTCCCCCCAAGGGGGCTTCCAAAAGGGAAGTGCTTGGCATACGAAGGGGAAAGTCATTGTGACTGTTTCCTGTAAGGTTGAGACTTGCCCTCACCTCCTTTTGGGGTTGAGGTGCCCCACTGTTGTTGTCTGTTTGAGCCTTGGGGTTGAGATCTGCTTCTTGGGTGTCTGTATCTGCCTCTCTGTGGCCTGTCTGACACTGGAAAGGACCAATTTTTTTGGTGGCCAATTTCTGCTAAATCGAGGTGACTGTACCTGTAAGAAATCCTTGACTGTTTGCATAGATTTAGCTTTATCCTCCATTTTCTTTAATACCTCTTCTGCCTTAACACCAAACAAGGTATCATGCTGTAAAGGAGCATCCAATAATTTTGCCTTAACATGATCAGGTAAACTCTGTTCTTTTAACCAAGCATGCCTTCGAATCACAGAACCTGTAACTGCAGAGTGTGTTTTCCCACCTGTTCAACTGCATGCAATAAATCCTGCATTTCTTTACAATCAGGAGTTTCTGAGCTTGCAAGCATTTTCTGCTTTAACTGAGCCATTAAATATTGTTGGTACTTAAGCATGTGAAACTGGCAATTTAAAGCTCTTACTGCTAAAGTTGCAGAAGTGTACACTTTCTTCTGTCTATCCAAAGCTCTGGAATCTCTGTCAGAGGGTACTGGATTTTTTTGCAATGGAAGCCTTAACCCCTTTTGGACCCTGGGAAATAGTTTCTGGATCAGCAGAAGGGTTTTTATAAAGAAACTTGTGAGAGTCAGGGACTCTGTAGTACCTATCTGGCTAGGCTGGTGCAGGGTGCAAGGAATCGGGAGATAAGATGGATTCAGAGAACACATCATCCACAATATCTAGCACAGGCGGAATAGGCAGGGGCCTGTGCTGAGGCAATAAAATGAAATCCCTGAGCCTTTTCTTGGATTCTGAGTAATCCTGAATGTCCCAATGGAAATGCTCCCTCATGGTATGTAAAGTTCCCCCAAAAGAATAATCCTCAGGAGGAGAGGCTGAAGGGATAGATTCTTCAACATCAGAGTCCTCATAGGGGGGTAGAGAGTATCCCTGGTCTGAAGAGGAATCAGAGGAAATGGAAACCTGATCAGAGGGAATCATAGTCTGTATCCTGCCTAGGCCTTTTCTCAGGAGGGGGATGGGAACCCCTGATTAGAGTAATGAGGTCTTCGGCCATTTTAAGCATCTGTTTCTTAGGCATGGAGGACTGTCCCAGGATAATGCTGTACTTGTTTCTTTGTCTTTAATGGTACTTTGTCTTGGCTGCTGTTTTAATGGTAAGTTATGAAGGTCTGAAAACACCCTCAGAAGCCGATGCCTGCTCAGCGGCTCTGGATCCATCTGAGGGATTAGCTTCCGTAGGCCCAATACCTTGAGTTTCCAGAGGCCTAGTTGTCTCCACATGGGAGTCGGAGGCAGCCTGTGGCTCTGAGGTAGCGGGTGTCAGGGACTGCGAAAGCGCCTCACTGAGAACCGGCGACTGGCCTAGAAGAGGTTTCGTCTGTTTTGGACCTCGGATCCTGGTCTTTATCCTTGTCCTTGTGTTTTTTTGGTACTGCGGTTGTCGGTTGATCCGACGGCATAGTATAATTGAACCTTCGGCCAAAGTAGTGCAAAGCAAAATCAAAACGTCTTTTTATAGTGCGTTTGTTAAATCTAGCACAAAACCGACAACTTGTGAGGTCGTGATCAGGGCCTAGGCATGGAATACAGTAAAAGTGGAAGTCCTTATGAGGTATTTGCTTTCCACAAGAAATACAATTATTAACTTTTTCTGACATCGGTCTGAGGCAAGAAAAAAGTTTCACCAATGGGGTACTTAGCTTTATTGAAGACTTCGGATCTGAAATTCGACTTCGAAAATCTCAGGAGTCGGCCGACCGGCACTTACGAACTGCTTCTGCTTCAGGCACCGCACGGCAAGAAAGACTGAATGGCATCAGATGCATCTTATATACCCCTGGCGCACTGACGTCAGGGAAGAAGCGACAGCAACCGACGCTGGACCAAGACTTTGGAACTCAGGCCGACTGCGGGACCGCCTGATGGCAGGATAACCCAAGTGTAATGACTGCAGCAGTGTAACACGATGAACATCCACACTGCAAAGTATGTTACCAACTTGGTCAGCAGAATGCATTAACTCTTGTAAATCTTTGTGTTCTGCACAGTCAGGAATCAACATCATTTTCTGATTAATTAGCCCCATAATATGCTGCTGATATTTCAACATATGAAACTGGCAATTTAAAGCCCTATTGGCCAGAGTAGCAGTGGTGTATACCTTCATACTCCATCTGTCTAAAGTCCTAGAATCCATATCAGAAGGGGTAGGATTCTTGTCAGTAGTAGCCTTAATGTCTTTTGGTCCTTGAGAAATGGTCTCTGGATCCGCAGTAGGATTCTTGAAAAGGAATTTGAGAAAGTCAGGTACTCTATAGTACCCATTAGGTTTCATGGGGGCTGGAGGCAAAGTGTCCACGGTAAGGCTGGATTCCAAGAAAACATCTATAATCTTCAGAAAGTACAGTTTTGTACCTACCATAAATGTAGATGTTCGAGTGTTCACCCTGCTGCAGTCATCACACTTGGGTTATCCTGCCATCAGGCGGTCCTGCAGTCGGCCCGAATTCCAAAGTCTTGGTCCGGCGTCAGTTGCTGTCGCTTCTTCCCTGACGTCAGTGCGGCAGGGGTATTTAAGAGGCATCCAACGCCATTTTCTTCAGTTTTTCTTGTCCCAGATGTCAGGTGCCCCCAATAGGTAGGCAAAATATATATATGGTTATATATAAATCAAACAAAACCCTTAGGCACAAGCAAATACACCACAGAGGTAGTATAGGAAGAAGTGGTATAGCTAAGTCCAGCTAGTTCAGAGGGGATGGAGGGAGGGTAACCTGGACTGCAGCAGGGTGAACACTAACATCTACATTTATGGTAGGTACAAAACTGTACCATGTTCATAGTGTTAACCCTGCTGCAGTCATCACACTTTGTTTGAATCCCAAAGCTAAGGATGGGTGGTCGAGTTAAACAGGGTTAGAAGAAGCTAGTAGGCCCTGCAAAACTGCAGTGGCAAAACCAGCTCTAGTCTTAGAGTATAGAGGTAAATGATAGTGTTTGGTGAAGGTGTGCACTGAACTCCAAGTAGCAGCTTCCAGAATGTCCTTGGTTGGCACTCCCCTGAGAAAGGCTGCTGATGTAGCTGTAGCCCTGGTGGAGTGGGACCTAATGTTAGCAGGTACTGGTTTCCCATGATGTGTGTAGCAGAAACGTATGCAATGTCCTATCCATTTTGAAATGGCCTGTTTTGAGATAGCTTTTCCTTGTGATCCTGCAGCATAGGCTACAAAAAGCTGGTCAGTTTTTCTGAAAGCCTTAGTTTTATCCAAGTAGTAACGTAATTGCCTGTGAATGTCCAAAGAGTGCAGGAGTCTTTCTCCTTTGTTCTGGGGATTTGGGAAGAAGGAGGGCAAGTGAATGGTTTGGTTTAGGGCCACACTGGATACCACCTTTGGCATAAAGGTAAAGGATTAGTTCATAGAGAAACTCTGTCTTGATGAAAAATGATGAAAGGTTCCACTGCCATCAGTGCCTGTAGCTCTGAGACTCTTCTAGCTGAGGTTATTGCTAGTAGTAGGGCAGTTTTCCATGAAAGAAATTTTAAATCAGCTGAAAAAACTGGTTCAAAGGGCGGCAGTGTAAGCTTTTCCAGAACAAAGTTGAGATCCCATGTAGGTGTTGGAGCTCTCCTTGGTGGTCTAAAGTTTTTAGCCCCTCTGAGGAACTGTCTTAGGAGTAGATGTGAAAATAAAGGAGGATTCGTGCTGAAATTGCTGAGGCGTGGATCTTAATCGATGAAAAGGAAAGACCTTTGTGTAACATCTCAGTCAAATATTGTAGAATCTGAGGGATGTCTGGATCAAGGGGGTTTAGGCCTTTAGCCTGGTTCCAGGCGCAAAATCTTTTCCATTTGTCTGAATAGGTTTTCCTGGTGCTGGGCCTCCTGGCCTCCAGAATGACATCCATAACAGCTTTGGATAAAGGTGTTGGTTGGTTGTTTAGGTAATTTGCCATGCAGCCAGGTTTAAAGTCTTGAGCTGGCTATGTAGAATCTGATGGTCTCGCTGGGTGAGCAGGTGAGGAATTTGTGGCAAAATCCATGGTGGGCCATGGGCCATATTCCTTAAAATTGGATACCAATGTTGGCGTGGCCAGTCTGGTGCAACAAGTATCATTTGTGGCCTCTGTAATCTGACTTTCAGCAGTGCCTTTGCTAGAAGAGGCAGTGGAGGGAAGGCATAAACTGTTAATGTTTTCCAACTGAATGAGAGGGCGTCCACTTTCCAAGCTAGTGGATGGAAGGTCCTTGTGCAAAATTTTTGAAGTTGGTGGTTGTGGGGGCTTGCAAACAGATCTATGTCTGGGCGTCCCCATCTTTGAACTATCATTACAAATACTTGTGGATCTAGTTTCCAATCATGTGGATCCATGATGTTTCTACTTAGGTCATCTGCCAATGTGTTTTTCTTTCCTGGCAGGAATTGTGCTTGTAATTGAACCTGGTAAGAAAGTGCAGTGTTCCACAAGGTCATTGCTTGCCTGCATAGAGGGTAGGAATGTGTGCCCCCTTGCTTATGTACCACATAACTGCGGTATTGTCCATCTTTATTAGTAGTTGTCCTGGGTGTAGAAGTTCCTTGAAAGCTGTTAGGGCATTCTGCACTGCTAGCATTTCTTTTTGATTGATATGCAGGTGTCTCTGATCTGTAGTCCATTTGCCCTGAATGCACTGCCCTGCCATGTGTGCTCCCCAGGCATAGTCCGATGCATCTGTTGTCATAGTTTGCCTGGCTGTGGGTAAGGTGAAAGGCTGACCCTGGTTGAGGTGACATGCCTGTGCCCACCATAGAAATTCCTGTTCAAGGCAGGGAATGAGTGGTGTCATTGTCTCCAAGTTGTGGCTGTGCTGAGTCCATACACTTTTCAGGTACCATTGTAATTTCCTCATATGCAGTTTTGCAAATGGTATTAGAAGAATGCAAGATGCCATGAATCCCAAGGCCTGCAGAATTTTTCTTGCAGGGAGTTGGGTCTTTGTTGCCATTATTTTGAAATATTG
Source organism: Protopterus annectens (assembly GCF_019279795.1). Classification (NCBI taxonomy): domain Eukaryota; kingdom Metazoa; phylum Chordata; order Ceratodontiformes; family Protopteridae; genus Protopterus; species Protopterus annectens. The sequence goes on along the minus strand of NC_056746.1, from coordinate 1,386,577,446 downwards.
AAACAGCTGTCGTTGCTTGTCTGGCGTGAGGAAAGCCATCTGGGCTATTGTATTCAAGCTGGCACCCAGGAATATTATGTTTTGTGAGGGTACTAGTTTTGATTTCTTTTTGTTTACTGTGTACCCTAGGCAACTTAGAAGGTGTTTGACCAATGCCAGATGCTTTAAAAGAATGTCCTTGCTTTCTGCTTGAATAAGGCAGTCGTCCAGGTATGGGTATATTTGAATTCCTCTTTGTCTGCAGTATGCAATTACTGGTGCCAGGCATTTTGTGAAGACCCTGGGCGCAGTAGATAAGCCAAAGGGCAGTGCAGAGAATTGGTAATGCATTGAACCTGCAATGAAGCAGAGGTATCTTCTGCAATTTTGTCTGATAGGGACATGCAGGTATGCCTCCTTGAGGTCCAAAGTGACTAGCCAAGCATTCTTGCCCAGCATGGGAAGAAGCTGCTGTAGTGTTAGCATCTTGAATTTTGGTACTTGCAGATAGGTGTTCAGAATTGAAAGATCCAGAATGGGTCTCCATGCTTTGTCCTTTCTTGGGACTAGGAAGAGTCTTGAGTAAAAACCTTGCCCTTGCTCCTGAGCAGGTACCTGTTGAATGGCTTTCATGTTCATGAGAGCTGTAATTTGTTTTTGTGCCTCTGCCCATTGATTTGGTGGCAGGTTTGGCATTCTTTTGATCCTTGGTAAGGTATGAAAGTGGAATCTGTATCCTTGGGAGACTATGTTTAGAACCCATTTGTCTTTTGTGATGATGTGCTAGTTGTCTGCAAAAAATGTTAGTTTTCCCCCCAAGGGAGTTGCCAGGAGAGATTTGCTTGGTAGTTTGAGAATAGAGTCATTGTGTTTGTCTTCTGCTAGCCTGGGGCCTGTCTTCTCCTTTCTGGGTAGCAGAACCCCATTGGCGAGGTTTGTAAGGGCCCTGTGACTGGCCTCTGCCCCTTGGGCATCTGTATTTGCCCCTCTGTGATCTGTCTGAAGCTGGAAAGGACCAGTTTTTTGTTGGCCAATTTCTGCTGAAACGAGGGGGTTGTACCTGCAAAAAAATCCTTGACCGTTTGCATAGACTTTGCCTTATCCTCCATTTTCTTTAAAACCTCTTCTGCTTTGACAAAAAATAATACATCCTGCTGTAAAGGTGCATCCAATAATTTTGCTTTAACATGGTCAGGGAGGGTTTGTTCTTTTAACCAAGCATGTCTACATATGACAGAGCCAGTAACAGCTGCTCTACAGGAAGCTTCCAATGAATCAAATCCGCATTGCAAGGTATGTTTGCCCACCTGTTCAGCTGCATGCAACAGATCCTGCATTTCCTTGAATTCAGGCTGTTCTGAATGTGTGCTCATTTTTGTTTTAACTGAGACATCAGGAATTGCTGATATTTCAGCATGTGAAACTGACAATTTAATGCTCTCATAGCCAGAGTTGCTGAGGTGTAAATTTTCTTTCCCCACCTAAGACTCTAGAATCCCTTTCAGAGGGCACAGCATTTTTAGCCATAGAAGCTTTTGCTCCCTTAGGACCCTAAGAAAATGTTTCTGGGTCAGCTACAGGGCTATTATGAAGGAATTTGTGTGAGTCAGGTACTCTGTAGTACCTGTCTGGTTTGGCTGGAGCAGGAGGTAGAGAGTCTGGATTTAAACTAGACTCCAAGTAAACATCATCCACAATATCTAAAACAGGAGGGATAGCAAGAGGTCTGTGCTGGGGTAGTAAAAGGCACTCTCGGAGCCTTTTCTTAGAATCTGAGTAATCCTGGCCTTCCCAGTGGAAATGTTCCCTCATGGTATGCAAAGATTCCCCAAAGGAATAGTCTTCAGGGGGAGAAGCCGAGGGAATGGAATCTTCAGCCTCAGAATCCTCATAAGGTTGAAAAGTGCAATCCTGTTCCTCAGAAGAATCTGAGGAGAGAGAAACCTGGTCAGAGGATGCATAATCCTCCTGTTGTCTTGGTCTTTTATCAGGAGGGGGATGGGACCCCCTGATAAGGGTAATTAAATCTTCAGCCATCTTAAGCATCTGTTTCTTAGGCATGGGGTCTTGAACTGTAGCCTGAGGTACAGTTTTCTTTGGTTTTAAAGGACTTTTAAGTTTAGCATAAGATTTAATGGTGAGTGTAGTTGGTCTAAATACACCTTCTGCAACCGAAGGTGTTTGCGTTGCACCGGTGTCTAGATCTGCTCCGGTGTCGGTGGAAGGCTGCGTCGGCCTAGTGGACTCTGCTTGGGAATCTGCAGCTGTCTGGGGTCCCAGTTCTGCGGTCGTCAGGGGCTGCGTAGGCACCTCACTGAAAACTGGCGACAGGCCAAACTGAGGCCTTGGTGTCTGGCTTATTCCTAGGCTGCCTGTCCTTATCCTTGCATTTTTTTATGAGTGGTGGTCGTCGGCTGCTCCGACGACATGATATAATTAAATTTCCTACCAAAGTAATGCCGTGCGAAGTCAAAACGGCGTTTGATAGTTCGTTTATTAAACCTAGCGCAAAACCGACAAACTGTGACGTCGTGGTCTGGGCCTAGGCAAGGAATACAATAGGAATGGAAGTCTTTATGAGGTATTTGCTTCCCACAAGAAATGCAGTTGTTGTTAACTTTTTCTGACATCGGACTGAGGCAAGAAACTGTTCCCCAACAGGGTACTTAGCTTTAATGAAGACTTCGGACTGAAATTCAAATCGAAAATCTCAAGTGTTGGCCGACCGGCACTTGCGAACTGCTTCTGCTTCGGCCACCGCGCAAGAAAGACTGAAGAAAATGGTGTCTGATGCCTCTTAAATACCCCTGCCACACTGACGTCAGGGAAGAAGCGACAGCAACCGACGCCGGACCAAGACTTTGGAATTCGGGCCGACTGCGGGACCACCTGACGGCAGGATAACCCAAGTGTGATGACTGCAGCAGGGTAACACGAACATCAGGAGGGATAGCTAGAGGCTTGTGCTGAGGCAGGTTTAAAAATTCCAAGTCTCTTTTTGGACTGAGAGTAGTCCTGGCTTTCCCAGCGGAAATGCTCCCTAAGGGTATGCAGGGTTTCACCAAAAGAAAAATCTTCTGGAGGGGAAGCAGAGGGAATGGAATCCTCTGCATCAGAATCCTCAGAGGGAGATAAGGGTATGTCCTGGTAGTCAGAAGGAACAGAAATATCAGATTCCTGATCAGAAGAATCAGAAGGAAAATCAGTTCTTGGTCTCTGAGGGGGAAGGCTGGCTTCCACTAATTAAGGTAATCAGTCATTCTAATCATTTGTTTTTGAGGCCTGTGAGCCTGAGAATGCGCTTTGGTCATCAGTTTCCTAGGCGTAGGGCGAACTTTAGGCATGAGAGATTCAGTATTTTTGGCTTGAAACAAAGTCATCGGTTTAATATGAAAATCGGTAGGCCTGAATACACCCTCAGGAGCCGGTGCCTGCACAGCGGCTCCAGACCCATTCAAGGTAGAGACATCCACAGGTTCCATAGTCGAAGAAGCATCTTGTGGCATACTGGACTCTGAATGGGTCTCAGTAGAGGCCTGCAAATCTGTAGAAGTGGGTGTCAAGGGCTGCGGAAGTGCCTCACTAAGTACGGGCGGACTGGTGACTAGCTTAACGGTAGTGTCGTCGGCTGTTTTGGACCTATGCGGTCTGTGTCTTTATCCTTATGTTTTTTGGAAGATCAGTAGTCTGATGGCATATGGACGCCATTTTGGAGTACGGAGATCGAGAGTGAAAGTATTTAGCTACAAAAATTGCCCGATGGATAGTTCGGGCATTGAACAAGGCACAAAACCAACAGCAAGTGACATCATGGTCTGGGCCTAAACAGATGACGCAGTAAGAATGAAAATCTCTATGAGGTATTTGCTTCCACAGGCAAGACAATTTTTTCTGACATCGGTTAGAGCAAGAAAAAAGGATCCCCCCAATGGGGTACTTATCTTTTAGAAGACTTCAGGTCTGAAACTCGAAAACGAAAATTTCAGGAGTCGGCCGACCAGCAATTGCGAACTGCTTCTGCTTCAGGCACTGCACGGCAAGAAAGACAGATGTAATGGCGTCGGCTGCATGTTTTATACCCCTGATGACCTGACGTCATGGAAGAAGCAACAGCATCTGAAGCAGAAATCCCAAGACTCTGGTATTCAGGCCGGCTGAGGGCTACCTGCAGGCAGATAACCCAAATGTGAGGACTGCAAACAGTGAAACACGGAGAACATCCCTGTCCCCTTTGCTCTACTGGAACACGTTGAATAGCCCTGATACTGAGCAGCGAAAGTACTTGCTTTCGAGTCTCTGCCCACTGGTTTGGAAGAAGGTCTGGAAACCTGCTTGGGGTTGGCAGTGAATGGAAGTAGAATCTGTACCCCTGGGATACAATGTTTAGGACCCATTGGTCCTGAGTAATGGACATCCAGTTTTTTGCATGAAGGGAAAGTTTTCCTCCTAGGGGCACAATTAATTGGGCAAGGCTGGGAAGGATAATTGAAAAGTCATTGTGAACGTTTTCCATAAGGGGCTGCTTACCACTCCCTGTTTTTGAGGTGGGGACACTCCATTATTTAGATCTCTGCATACCCTGAAATTTTAGTGTGGGTGGTCTGTTTCCCCTGGGTTTGGGCTGAGAAGGCTTGGAAGGGGCTGGAAAGGACCAGTTTTTAAAAGGCCAATGCCTAATGAATCTAAGTGGCTGCATTTGTAGGAATTCTTTAACAGTTTGCATAGATTTAGCTTTTTCTTCCATCTTTTTAAGAACGTCTTCTGCTTTGGTGCCAAACAAACAGTCCTTATTTAAAGGAGTGTCTAGTAATTTTGATTTGACATGATCTGGCAAGGTTTGTTCCTTCAGCCAAGCCCGCCTTCTCAGTACAGACCCAGCGACTGTAGCCCTGCAAGATGCTTCTAGGGCATCAAAGCCACACTGCAAAGTATGCTTACTAACCTGGTTTGTAGAATGCATTAATTCTTGTAAATCTTTATTTTCTGCACAATCAGGAAGTAACACCATTTTTTGTTTAATTAGTTCCATAATAAGTTGCTGGTACTTCAACATGTGAAACTGGTAATTCAATGCCCTGATGGCAAGAATTGCAGAGATATATACCTTCTTACCCCATCTGTCTAAAGCTCTGGAATCCCTGTCTGAAGGGTTATGGTTTTTGGCTGTAGTAGCCTTATTACTTTTAGGTCCTGGGAGATGGTCTCTGGATCCGCAATAGGATTCTTAAGAGAAATTTGTGAGAATCAGGTACTCTGTAGTACCCATCAGGTTTTCTAGGTGCCGGTGGTAAAGTGTCTGGAGTAAGACTGGATTCCATGAATACATCTAAAACATCCAGGACAGGGGGTATAGCTAGAAGCCTGTGCTGAGGCAACTCTAAAAATTCTCCAAGTCTCTTTTTGGACTGAGGGTAGTTCTAGCATTCCCAGCGGAAATGCTCTCTTAAAGTATGCAAGGTTTCACCAAAAGAAAAATCCTCTGGAGGGGAGGCAGAGGAAATGGATTCCTCTGTATCTGAATCCTCATAGATTGATAAGGGTATGTCCTAGTAATCAGAAGTGTCAGAGTCATCGGACTCCTGGTCTGTAGAATCAGAATAAAACTCAATTCTTTGTCGCTTAGCAGGGGAAGGCTGGATTCCCCTAATTAGGGTAATAAGGTCTTCAGCCATTCTAAGCATTTGTTTTTGTGGTATGGGAGATTGAGCGTGTGCTTTGGTAGTCTGTTTTCTAGGCGCAGTGCGTACTCTGGGCCTGAGAAACTCAGTAGTTTTACCTAAAAATGAAGTTGGTTTAATTCGAACATCGGTAGGTCGGAATACACCCTCAGAAGCCAGTGCCTCCACAGCAGCTCCGGACCCATCCGAGGTAGAGACATTCGCAGGTTACATAGTCAAAGAAGCATCTCAAGGCATACCGGACTCCAAATGGGTCTCAGCAGAGGCCTGCAAATCTGTAGAAGCAGGCATCAGGGGGAGCAAAGGTGCCTCACAGAATACCGGTGGGCTGGCGACTAGCTTAACGGAAGTGTCGTCAGCAGTTTTGGACCTATGTGGTCTGTCTTTATCTTTACATTTTTTCGGAAGATCAGTAGTCGGATGGCTTATCGAAGCCATTTCAGAATACGGATAACGAGTGAGAAACATTTAGCGACAAAGAGAGCCCGGCAACGAATGGTTCGGGAGTTAAACAAGGCACAAAACTGACAGAGAGGGATGTCTTGGTCTGAGACTAAACAGGTGACGCAGTAAGAATGAAAATCTGTGAGATATTTGCTTTTCACAGGCAAGACTATTGTTAACTTTTTCTGACATCGGTTAGAGCAAGAAAGAATGATCCCCAATAGGGTACTTAGCTTTAGAAGGCTTCAGGTTTGAAACTCGAAAAACGAAAATTTCAGGTAGCGGCCGACTGGCACTTGCAAACTGCTTCTGCTTTGGGCTCCTTCTCGGCAAGAAAGACTGATGTAATGGCATCAGCTGCCTGTTTTATACCCCTGACAACCTGACGTCATGGAAGAGGTGACAGCATCAGACACAGAAATACCAAGACTCTGGTATTCGGGCCGACTGAGGGCTACCTGCAGGCAGATAACCCAAGTGTGATGACTGCAACAGTGAAACATGAAGAACATCTGTACTATGTTCTTAGTGTTTCACTGTTGCAGTCATCATACTTGGGTTGATTCCCAAAGCTGAAAAAAACAGTAAATAAAAATTCTCTCTTCCTCTCCTTAAGAACTCGGTTGCCAAAAAAAAACAATGCAAGTCCAAAAAAACAGCCTAGTCCAAACAGGCTGTGCAAACTTTTATTTCATAAAAACAGGTAAAATAGTGATAAAACAATGAGCGCTTTTGGGATAACCCCCTATCAGACAATGTGACAGCTTTCATGAAATCTATTTAAATACATTTAAAAACACAACCACTGATCAATCTCACTGCCCTCCTTTTCCTAAGGGCTGGTCTTAAAGGTATACATGTATTCAACCCTGGAGGATGGTTTGCTGCTAGTTCTATAATCCAGTGTAGTTCATTGCATTCTGTGACATTCACTGTGTCCCCCCTCTTCTACTGACATGAGTAACCTGTATAACCATGAACTTTAATGTATGTGTTGGATTCTTAGAAGTATGCACATACAGAGCATTTCGTTCATCTTTCTAATATCGTACAAGTGATGATGTACTCTAATTTTCAGTTAGTTTTCCCTACATAGTAACTAGGGCATGACTGACATCGCTATATATATCATTTTCCATATGGCAGTCTGCATATAACTTAAATATATATTCCTTTTTGCTTCTGGACAAAGCTATTCTTATCACTAATCGTGAAGCATGTCTTGTAATGCCTACAAGGAAAAATACCTGTTCTATCTGATGTTAACATGGTTTTATTTTTATTTCTCATCCCTGGTTATTTACACAACATATCTTTCAGATTACTGTTGCATCTAAAACCAAAGCTTGGTTCTTTGTCCACTATATTTCTGAGTCTATCCTCACTTAAGATTTTTCCAGTTTTGTTTAATTATTTCGCAGACCCCATTAATATTTTTGCTATATTGTAACAAGCCTATTTTTAGTACTTCTAGGTTACTATTTTGTATCATTGTGTCATTCTCATGGCTTTGTCTCTAACTTTAAACCATGGTCTGGCCTTTCCCTTTCTCTCAACTATTTCTAGCCCCTCTTGCATCAGGTTATTTGTGTAGCCTCATTGTACCATATGGTTCTGTAAACTCTCCAGCTCTTTTTCAAAGTTGGCTTCTTCTGTGCATAGTCTCTATGTACGCAAACCCTGTCCCACTGCTAGGTTTGAGTACATCTAGGGTGCATACTTGAAAATTCTAGATAGTGATTGCTCCAACAATTTTTCTTATATAGAGAGGTTGACATACCATTCCCTTCATCATTGGTTATTCTTGCATCCAAAAAGTCTATAGATTTAAAATCATGTTTTACTGTAAACCTTAGAAAATCAGTGGTTGTCTCTAGATGCTTAACAAACCTTGTCAGTTAATTCTCACTACGTTACCATAAAATATAATCATCCACAAATCGAACATAATGCAGTAAATAGTCACTCCCCCCATTGGTTATTAATAAGGACATTCATTTCTTCCCAGTACGCCAACACTAGGTTGGGCTTATGAGTTTGCACATTGCGTGCCCATAGCCACACCCTGTTTTTGCCTATAGTATGTACCATTACACATAAATACATTATTTTCAAGAATGAGCTGTAGAACTTCCAGAATTAACTGGTTTGTTCTCCCATCAAAGACTTTCTTTGCTTTTAGTACTTCCCTGATGGCATTTAAGCCATAGTCATTACTAATAACAGTAAAAAGGTTATTGACATCAAGAGTGGCCATTGTTTTGTTTTCTACAACCTCTGATAACATTCAAAAAATAGTGTCTTTTAATATTCTTGGGTAACACTGCAACACTATTTTCAGTTTAGTTTCCACCCATATGGATAAGTGTTCTGTTATCCACCCCCTACCTGAGACTATCTCATGGATGGTGGTATTACTTCTTTGTGGATTTTTGGAAGTGCTTTAATATTGGTGTCACAGGATGTTCAATATGAAAAAAGTCTAACAATTCTTGTTCCAACATTCCCTGTCCCTTAAGTTCTTCAGGTTTTGCTCTCACTTTACAAATTATATTTCTTAACATTATAGGAGAAACACTTGAATAAGTTTGTGCATCTTTAAGTAAATCATTCAAAGCTGAGGTATAAGCTGCAGTATTCACAACACCCCACCCTTGTCCGCTGACAATTACAGTACGTTCATCTTCTAAGAATTTAGTGCTTCCTTTTCAGAAGCATTCAAGTTATCGTATTTACTATAACATTTATCAAAATAATTTCTAATTTCAAATTCACGTCCTTAACGTTTGTATTGTTGGGTGTATTGTTGGTACAAATGTACTTGGATGTTTTAACATTGTACGTGCATTCATATTATTGCCATACATTTCCCTCATTGTTATACTGCGTCCAAACATATGCAAATCTAAAATAACATCACTTACTTTTGAGCCTCTGCTCGGTACAAAAGTCCGTCCTTTCCCAAAACTCATAACTGTTCTGGAGTTAAAACCACATTAGATAAATTAAATATGTTATAGTTAGCCATAACAGTCAATCCATTATTTTCCGTCTCTTCACTTCCCTCTGTTGGGACAGGCCTCTCTGGTGCTCGTTCTTCTTGCGCACTGGTACTGGGAAAGTAGGAAAATTCAACCCCTTTCCCATTTCCAAGTTAAACGTTTTAGGCCTAGCTCCTCGCTGTAAATTGTCTGGTTGTGCTGAGCTTACTTGCTGCACATCCTGGAAAGTACAGTTGTGTACACTTACCATAAATGTAGAGGTTAGAGTATATTCACTGTTGCAGTCATTACATCTGGGTAATCTGCTTGCAGGTTGCCCTCAGTCAGCCTGATTAACAAAGTCTTGGGTGATGCATTGGTTGCTGTCCCTACTTCCATGACATCAGGTTGTCAGTGGTATAAAACATGCAGCCGACGCCATTACATCAGTTTTTCTTGCCCCAGATGTCAGGTGCCCCCCTAATGGGGAGCAAATAAGCATAAAAAACACAAAGGTATACCTCCAACAAAAAGCAAATATACCAAAAAGGCTTTTAAGCATAATAAAAGAAAGTAGAGGTATAGCCAGAAGAAGTTAGGGGGCTGGAGGGAGGGTAACCAGGAATTCAACAGTGAATACACTCGAACATCTACATTTATGCTAAGTGCACACAACTGTACTATGTTCTTCGTGTTTCACTGTTGCAGTCATTATATTTGGGTAGATTCCCAAAGCTATGGTTGGGAGGAGGAGTTTGTATAGCATTAGGGCCAGCTATAAGGCCCTGCAAGACAGCAGTGGCAAAGCCAGCTCTGGATTTAGAGAAAATTGGCAAATGATAATGCTTGGTGAAAAGTATGTACAGAACTCCAGGTAGCAGCTTCTGCAGAAGTAGATGCAGCCCTAGTGGAGTGAGATCTGATCCCCTGCGGGATAGGTTTTCCATGGTGCTTATAGCAGAAATGAATGCAATGGCTTATCCATTTAGAAATGGTTTGTTTTGAAATAGCCTTCCCCTCTGCCCCTGCAGCAAATGCTACCAGCAGTTGTTCAGATTTTCTTCGAGGTTTAGTCCTGTCCAAGTAGAATCTAAGTTGTCTGTGCATATCCAAGGAATGCAGAAATCCATTCCCCTTTGTTCTGTGGATTGGGAAAGAAGGTTGGCAAATGAATGGACTGATTAAGAGCCACACTGGATACCACCTTGGGCATGAAGGATGGATTGGTCCTGAGTGACACCCTGTCCAGATGAAAGATGATGAAAGGCTCCACTGCCATAAGGGCCTGTAATTTAGATATCCTTCTAGCTGAAGTGATTGCTAAAGGGAAAGCTGTTTTCCAAGAAAGAAATTTTAAGTCTGTAGTAGCAGCTGGCTTGAAAGGAGGTAGAGTGAGTTTCTCCAATACAACATTAAGGTCCCAGGCAGGGGTTGGAGCTCTCCTGGGTGGTATCAAATTTTTGGCCTCTCTGAGGTACTGCTTAAGCAGAGGATGAGAGAAGAGGAGAGGTTCTGTGTTATAATGAGCTGAAAAGGCTGAGGCGTGGATTTTAATGGAGGAAAAAGACAGGCCCTTGTGAGGCATCTCAGTTAAGTATTGCAAAATCTGAGGTAAATTGGGCGTTGCTGTGCTCATCCCTTGAGATTGGCTCCAGGCACAGAATCTTTTCCATTTTTCAGCATACGAAACAGAATCCTGATCAGAAGATTCATAATCAAGCTCAGCCTTAGGCCTCTTAGGGGGTGGGTTGACTAACCCTTGATTAGAGTTATTAGATCTTCAGCCATTTTTATCATTTGTTTTTTAGGCATAGGGGCCTGGGCATCGGTTTTTTAGACACGGATCGAGATTTAGGCCTTAGTAATGAAGGAGGCGTCGATTTAATATGCAAGTCCATAGGCCTGAATATACCCTCAGAAGCCAGTGCCTGCACAGCGGCTCCAGACCCATCCAAGGTAGAGACATCCACGGGTTCCATAAAGTAGTGGGTACCAGGGGTTGCAAAAGCACCTCACTGAGTACCGGCAAACTGGCGACTGGCTTAGGAGAAGCGTCATTGGCAGTTTTGGACCTTGGCGGCCTGTCTCCATCTTTATCTTTGCGTTTTTTTTGGAATCCCGGTAGTCGGATGGCTAATCGACAACATTTCTGGATAATTAAACAGAGAACCAAAATATTTAGAGGCAAAAATATACCGACGACGGATAGTGCGCTGATTAAAGCACAAAACCCACAGCAAGGTACGTCATGGTCAGGGCCTAGGCAAGGAATACAGTACGAATGAAAATCTTTATGAGGTATTTGCTTTCCACAAGTAATGCAATTTTTAACTTTTACTGACATTGGTAAGGAGCAAGAAAAAGTTTCCCCAATGGGGTACTTAGCTTTAAGTTGAAGACTTTGGTTCTGAAACTCGAAAATGACAATTTCAGGAGTCGGCCGACCGGCACTTGCGAACTGATTCTGCTTCGGGCACCGCACGGCAAGAAAGACTGATGTAATGGCGTCGGCTGCATGTTTTATACCCCTGATGACCTGATGTCATGGAAGAAGGGACAGCAACCGACGCAGGACCCAAGACTTTGTTAATCAGGCCGACTGAGGGCAACCTGCAAGCAGATTACCCAAATGTAATGACTGCAACAGTGAAACACGAAGAACACCTGATTCACCATACTTCTTGTTTCTTCTACAAAGGACAAAACCTCTGTAGGCATCACATCCTAATTATTCACCTCACTTCATTGTTCCTGACCTAGAATAGACATTGACCTTCTCTCTTCCATCATCTGAGGGCGCTGAAGGTTACCAGTTCATTCCTGTGGTTCCCTTGGCCAAGTAAAGATTTGTTCCTCAAGAAAATCCCGATAGTCCCTGTGGATTTTCTTAATTTTAGTTGCCTGCAACTTATTTTCAAACAGTTTTGATGCCGTCAACAACTTCTGCATATTTATTCAAATGGAACCCAGTGGTATACTGTTCCAGTTGCTTTTGTGTTTTCTCTATATTACTGCATAACTGCTCAACAGGAGAAATATTCTATCAAAAGCTGCATATAGCGATAGTCTCTACAATAATCTGTTGCCAGCGTGCAAGTAAATCAGGAAAAATCTCTCCTTTTGCTGGCATACATAGTACCCTCATGCCTCCAGGTACTATTTTAAACTGCAAGCAAGCCTCCATATGAAACCTCTGCCACTGTGAATGAAGGAGCCTCCATTAATTCATGCTCTTGTGAGTGAAACGACTATGAAACCTTTAACAATTTAGGCTCTTTTGATAGCTTGGCAAGGAAACTGAAACAGCTACAATGGCAGAGGTTTCATATGGAGGATTGCTTGCAGTTTAAAATAGTACCAAGAAGCATGAGGGTACTATGTATGCCAGCACAAGGAGAGATTTTCCTGATTTACTTGCACGCTAACAATAGTTTAATGTAGAGACTAGCTATTGCTATATGCAGCTTTTGATAGAATATTTCTCTCCTGTTGAGCAGTTATTATGCAGTGATATAGAGAAAACGTACAGTTGTGCACACTTACCATAAATGTAGATGTTCGAGTGTATTCACTGTTGCAGTCATTACATTTCGGTAATCTGCTGGCAGGTTGCCCTCAGCCAGCCTGAATATCAAAGTCTTGGGTCCTGCGTTGGTTGCTGTCTCCTCTTCCATGACCTCAGGTCGTCAGGGGTATAAAACATGCAGCGGACGCCATTTTATTCAGTTTTTCTTGCCTCAGATGTCAGGTGCCCAAAAATATGTATATATAAATAAACAAATATATAAATGCACTTTTAGCAACATAAACTTTACCTTCATATAAAAGCAAATACATCACAAAGGCTTTAGAATATAGTGAAGGAAAGAGAAGTTCTAGAAGAAAAAAGGGGGGTGGCGGGCAGGTAACCCAGACTGCAACAGTGAATACACTTGAACATTTACATTTATGGTAAGTGTACACAACTGCACTATGTTCTTCGTGTTTCACTGTTGCAGTCATTACATTTGGGTAGAATCCCAAAGCTATGGATGGGAGGATGGAACTAGATAGGGGCGGCTATAAGGCCCTGCAGAACTGCAGTGGCAAAGCCTGCCCTGGACTTAGAGAAGAGAGGCAAATGATAATGCTTTGTAAAAGTATGAACAGAGCTCCAAGTAGCAGCTTCTAGAATGTCTTTGGTTGGAACTCCTCTGAGAAAGGCTGCTGAGGTAGAGGCAGCCCTGGTGGAATGTGACCAGATTCCCTTGGGCACTGGTTTACCATGATGCAAGTAGCAGAAATGAATGCAGTGGCTTATCCACTTAGAAATAGTCTGCTTTGTTATAGCTTTCCCCTCTGATTCTACAGCAAATGCCACCAGTAGTTGCTCAGACTTTCTTAGAGATCTGGTCCTGTTTAAGTAGAATCTTAGTTGTCTGTGTACATCCAGTGAATGCAGAATCTGCTCCCCCTTGTTCTGTGGAGTTGGGTAAAATGTTGGCAGGTGAATAGTTTGGTTAAGAGCCACACTGGATACCACCTTAGGCATAAATGAAGGATTGGTCCTGAGGGACACCCTGTCCGGGTAAAATGTAATAAAAGGCTCCACAGCCATGAGGGCCTGTAGTTCTGAAACCCTTCTTGCTGAAGTGGTTGCCAAAAGGAAAGCTGTTTTCCAAGATAAAAACTTTATATCCGCAGTAGCTGCTGGTTCAAAAAGAGGCAGGGTGAGTTTTTCCAGCACAAAATTGAGGTCCCATGCAGGAGTTGGTGATGATCTGGGAGGCCTTAAATTTTTGGCCCCTCTAAGATACTGTTTTAGCAGAGGATGAGAAAAGATGGGAGGTTCCATGTTGTAAGGAGCCAAGATGGCAGAGGCATGGATTTTTATTGAAGAAAAAGATAGGCCCTTGTCAAGCATCTCAGTCAAGTATTGTAAAATCTGAGGAATATTCGGTTTTGATATGTCTGTTGCTTGTGGTTGGTTCCAAGCACAGAATCTCTTCCATTTATCAGCATTAGATTTTCTAGTACTAGGCCTTCTGGCTTCCAAAATGACATCCATCACAGATTTACTGAGAGGAGGTGTTTGAATAATTACCTGATCAGCCATGCTGCCAGGTTCAAAGTTTGGAGCTGAGTGTGCAAAATTTGATTGCTCTGCTGAGACAGTAGATGAGAACCGAAATATTTAGAGGCAAAAATATACCGACGACGGATAGTGCGCTGATTAAAGCACAAAACCGACAGCAAGGTACGTCGTGGTCAGGGCCTAGGCAAGGAATACAGTACGAATGAAAATCTTTATGAGGTATTTGTTTTCCACAAGTAATGCAATTTTTAACTTTTACTGACGTCGGTAAGGAGCAAGAAAAAGTTTCCCCAATGGGGTACTTAGCTTTAAGTTGAAGACTTCGGTTCTGAGACAGTAGATGAGGTATTTGAGGCAAGTGCCAAGGAGGGAGTTGAGACATATCCCTTAGAATTGGGTACCAGTGCTGGTGAGGCCAGTCCGGGGCAATTAGGATCATTTTTGGTTTTTCCTGTCTGACCTTTAGCAAGACCTTGGGGGGAAGAGGAGGAAAGGCGTTTTTTCCAACTGAAGGATAGGGCATCCACTTTCCATGCTTGTCTGTGATAAGTCCTTGTGCAGAATTTGTCCAGTTGATAATTTTGGGGAGAGGCAAATAGATCTATGTCTGGGCTCCCCCATTTCTGTGTTATGCTGAAGACTTGTGGATCCAATTTCCACTCGTGAGGGTCCATAAGATTTCTGCTTAGATCGTCTGCCAGAGTATTTTGTTTTCCTGGCAGGAATTGAGCTTGAAGATGTACTTGGTAAGTCAAGGCTGTGTCCCACAATGCCATGGCTAGTCTGCAAAGGGGGTAGGAATGTGTACCCCCCTGCTTGTTTATGTACCACATAACTGTGGTGTTGTCCGTCTTTATCAGTTGTTGTCCTGGATGAAGTAAGTC
This sequence comes from Protopterus annectens, assembly GCF_019279795.1. Lineage (NCBI taxonomy): Eukaryota > Metazoa > Chordata > Ceratodontiformes > Protopteridae > Protopterus > Protopterus annectens. Next base: position 1,386,562,406 of record NC_056746.1, on the reverse strand, counting down.
CTTGAAGGCTGTCAGGGCATTCTGAACAGCTAGCATCTCTTTCTGGTTGATATGCAGATGCATTTGTTTTAGGCTCCATATGCCCTGAATGCATCTCCCCGCCAGGTGGGCCCCCCCCCCCCAAGCATAGTATGATGCATCTGTAGTTATGGTTTGGGTGGCAGGGGGGTAGAGTGAATGATGGTCCCTTGTTTTGATGACATGTCTGCCCACCAAAGAAACTCCTGTTGTAGGCAGGGAATGAGAGGAATCATTGTTTCCACACTATGATAATGTTGACTCCATAAACTTTTTAGGTACCACTGACGATTCCTCATATGCAGTCTTGTATATGGAATTATTAGAATGCAGGATGCCATGAACCCCAAAGCCTGCAGAATTTGTTTTGCAGATAACTGGGTTTTTGTTGCCATCTGTTTGAAGTATATAGTCAGTTGCCTTTGTTTGTCTGGCGTAAGTAAGCCATCTGGGCAGTTGTATTCAAGCTTGCACCCAGGAATGTAATTTTTTGAGAGGGTACCAGTTGTGATTTCTTTTCGTTTATTGTGTATCCTAGACATGTTAGAAGCCTTTTTGCAAACACCAGATGTTGAAGAATGTCCTTGTTTTCTGCTTGAATGAGACAGTCATCCAAGTAAGGATAGATTTGTATGCTTCTTCATCTGCAAAATGCAATTACTGGTGCCATTCACTTTGTAAAGACCCTGGGCACAGTAGATAAGCCAAAGGGCAGTGCAGAGAATTGGTAATGCATAAAACCTGCCTTGAAACGGAGGTATCTTCTGCACAATTCCCTTATTGGGATATACAGGTATGCCTCTTAAGTCTAGAGTCACTAACCAAGTGTTCTTGCCCAGCATGGGCAGTAGCTGTTGTAAAGTAAGCATTTTGAATTTTGGGATGTCCAAGAACGTGTTCAAAATCGATAAGTCCAGTACTGGACGCCAGGCATTGTCTTTTCTGGGTACCAGGAACAGTCTTGAATAAAACCCTTGTCCTTTTTCTTGTTATGGTACTGGATGAATAGCCCCCATATCCATGAGGGACATCACTTGTTTCTGAGCCTCTGCCCATTGACTTTGTGGCAGATCTGGCCAACCGTTTGGAATTGGCAAAGAATGGAAATGAAATCTCTACCCCTGGGATACTATGTTTAATACCCACTTGTCCTGGGTAATTAACTGCCAATTTTGAGCATGAAGTGCTAATTTTCCCCCCAATGGGACTGCCAAAAGATAAGTGCTTGGTGATGGTAGAAGGAAGTCATTGAGACTGCTTACTGTAGGGTTGTGCTTTGTTTCCTCCAGATTTGGAGGTAGAGGCACCCCATTGCTTTGACCTGTAAGAACCCTGTGATTGGTATCTAGAGCCTTTTGAGCATCTGGATTTGCCTTGTGAGGCTCTGTTGGACACAGGAAAGGACCAGTTTTTAGTAGGCCAGTGCCTACTGAATCTGGGTGGCTGCACTTGTAAGAAATCTTTTACAGTTTGCATAGATTTAGCTTTGTCTTCCATTTTCTTTAAAACCTCTTCTGCCTTATTACCAAACAAAGTATCATGCTGCAAAGGGGCATCCAACAATTTAGCTTTAACATGATCAGGTAGATTTTGCTCCTTGAGCCAGGCATGCCTTCTAATCACGGATCCAGTAACTGCGGCCCTACAAGAGGCCTCCAACAAATCAAAACCACATTGCAAAGTATGCTTTACAACCTGTTCTGCTGCATGCAATAATTCCTGTAATTCTTTATTTTTCACACAATCAGAAATCAACATTTTCTGTTTCAATAAGCCCGTAACATGCTGTTGATATTTAAGCATATGAAACTGGCAGTTTAAGGCCCTAATTGCCAAGGCTGCAGATGTATAAACCTTCTTTCCCCATCTATCCAGCACCCTGGAACCTCTATCAGAGGGGGTAGGATTTTTGGCTGTAGAGGCCTTTACACCTTTGGGACCCTGTGAGATAGTTTCAGGATCAGCAGCAGGATTTTTGAATAAAAATTTGTGGGAGTCAGGAACCCTGTAATATCTGTCTGGCTTACTAGGAGCCGGAGGTAGGGAATCAGGAGTCATGCTTGATTCTGAAAACACATCAACAATGTCTAATGCAGGAGGTATAGCCAAAGGTCTACGCTGAGGAAGAAGAAGGAAATCCCTAAGCCTCTTTTTTTGATTCAGAGAAATCCTGACTCTCCCAATGAAAATGTTCCCTTAAAGTATGCAAGGTTTCTCCAAAAGAATAATCCTCAGGAGGAGATGCAGATGGGATGGAATCTTCTGCATCTGAATCCTCATAGGGTGGTATAGAAAATTCATGATCAGAAGAAATAGAAACCTGATCTGAAGATTCATAATCAGTGTCTTGCCTAGGCCTCTTAGCTAAGTCCTCAGCCATTTTGATCATCTATTTTAGGCATAGGGGCCTGAGCACATGGCTCATGCATTAGTTTTTTAGACTTAGAAGTTGTTTTTGAAGCTGGCGTTGGTTTTATATAGAAATGTTGAGGCCTGAAAACACCCTCAGAAGCCGGTGCCTGCTCAGCGGCTCTGGACCCATCCGAGGGAGAGACACCCACGGGTTCAATACTCTGACAATCTCGCGGCATACCGGACTCCGCATGGGTCTCGGTAGAGGCCTGCAACTCAAAAGTAGCAGGTATCAGGGGCTGAGAAAGCGCCTCACTGAGAACCGGCGACTGGCTTAGGAGAAGCTTCATCGTCAGTTTTGGACCTCGACGGTCTCTGTCTTTTTCTTTGCGTTTTTTGTGAACTCCGGTAGTCGGATTGCTATCAGACGACATTTCAGGGTAATTAAATCTGGATCCAAAATATTTCGAAGCAAAAATATACAGACGCTTAATAGTGCATTGGTTAAATCTAGCACAAAACCGACAGCAAGGCACGTTATGATCTGGACCTAGGCAAGGAATACAGTACAAATGAAAATCCTTATGAGGTAATTTGCTTCCCACAAGTAATGCAATTATTAACTTTTACTGACATCAGTAAGGAGCAAGAAAAAGTTTCCCCAATGGGGTACTTAGCTTTAATTGACAACTTTGGTTCTGAAACCCGAATGTGAAAATTTCAGGAGTCAGCCGACCGGCACTTATGAACTGTTTCTGCTTCGGGCACCGCACGGCAAGAAAGACTGAATAAAATGGCGTCGGCTGCATGCTTTATACCCCTGACGTCATGGAAGAGGAGACCACAACTGACGCAGGACCCAAGACTTTGATATTCAGGCCAACTGGGGCAACCTGCCAGCAGATTATCCAAATGTAATGACTGCAGCAGTGAAACACGAAGAACATCAAACTGTCTGCCTGTGGTCAGATGGCTGGACTGTGTCCACCAGCGAAGATCCTGTTTGCATATTTCTGTTATCAGGATGGGGTGAGAAAGAGGTAGTTGCTGCAGAGATCATTGGGTGAAAAGTAACCACTGCAGAACCCTTGTGCAGTTTGGCTAACGGGACTAATGTTATTGTAGAGGCCATCATCCTTAACAATTTGAGTACCGTCTTTGCTTTTCGCTGTGGAAATAGACTCCACATTTGTTGCCTAAGAATCTGGACTCTCTCTATGGGGAGGTAAGCCCTCATTGTGATGGTATTTATTTCGGCGCCAATGAAATTCACATGCTGAGAGGGCAACAATGCAGATTTTTGCCAGTTTATTGTAATTCCTAGCTGCAAGCAAGTCATAATGGTGGCATCCCTGGCCTGTAATAGCAGATGCCTGGTGGTGGCAGTCAGGAGGCAGTCGTCCAGGTATGGAAACACTTGGAATCCAAGACGTCTCAAGTGAGCCGTTACCACTGCCATGCATTTGAACATTCTGGGGGCTGTGGTGAGACCAAAGGGCAGGGTGCAAAACTGGTAATGACTGTCCCCAGCCAGACGCATAAGTGACTCCTTGATGCTCTGTCCATCTTGGAGATCTATGGAGCATTTCCAAATGTCTTTCCTTAACGGGAGTATCGACTAATGTGACCATTTGGAACTTGGACTTCTTTACAGATTTGTTCGACTTGCTGAGATCCAAGATGGGTCTCAAGTCCCCTGTTCGTTTTGGCACTAAAAAGAATCTGGAGTAAGCCCCTAATCCTACATGGTCTGCGGGGACGGGTTGGATGACTCTGAGCAACTTTTGGATTTCTACAGTTGCTGAATCCCTGTGATTGGGTGGAACATCCAGGATTCTTCTGGTCCGAGGAGGAGGGAAAGAGAAGGGAATACAGTATCCTTTGGCAATTATCCTTTGCACCCACTTGTCTTGTGTGATGTTGCACCAGGCTTCTGGGTACAAGGATATACGTCCCCGACTGACACCAGAGATGCAGTCGGGCCTCCTTTCAGGAGCGCTGGTAGGGATGACCTCAAAAGGAATCACGGACTACCTGACTGTGCGGGCCTCCCCTGCCTCTAGGGCAATGTCTACCGTCATTTCCTCCTCCTCTGCCTCTGGAGAAGGAGTCACCTTGTGTGTCCTGGAAAAACCTCTGCAACTTCTTGAACCACATCTTTTTGCCCCTCTGGCCTTTGGGATAGGGTCTAGAAGGAACGGAAAAATGGACTCCCACGGCAGACAGTTTTCCTTTCCTGTTCACACCTGGTGAGTGTGTCCTTTACCTTAGGTCCAAACAACGAAGATCCATCAAAGGGGGTGTTGGTGAATGTAGACTTAAAGGCCTCCGCAAAATTACATGAGCGCATCCAGGAGTGTCTTCTAAGAGAAACTCCTGAACCCGCGCTGCCCTACTCACTCCATCTGCTGCATAAGATATCAACCTCATGGAGGAGTTGACAATAGAATTTAAGGTAGACACCTGTGCATTAAGCTTATCAGATACCGCTTCAGATACGTTACCTTGGAGAGTATCTCCCAGTTTTTTCACAGATAGTTCAGCAATCTGAGTGTAAAAGCCACTGAAGAAAAGACACGCTTCCCGTACCTATCCATCATTCGAGACTCCTTGTTCCATGGATGGACAGTGGAGGAAGTTTCAGCAAGTTCCTTTTTGGTGGCTGCTGCCACCACCATGGCATCTACTGGCACACCTTTGGTGAGAAAATCTTTGTTCTGAGGTGCAGATAATTTATTAGGTATTCTAGGAACTTATTCCACAGTATCAGGAGATTCCACACCTTTCGACTCACTAGATCCAAGAGTTCGTCAAAAGGTGGAGATACCCAAGAGGTGGAAGGTTGAGACCCAGAAACCTTCAGGTACACTGACTCCTCATCAGAAGGGGAGGTGGTGGGCCAGCCGCCACTCTGTTTCAGGATGTCAAGGATATCTGCGAAGGAAATATCAGAATACGACTTGGGGGACGCTTCTGACTCCCCGAGGTCAGTGTTTGATGTAATGGACTCAACAGGGGAGTCAACATGCTTCCTCTTACAAGTTTTCTTCTGGGGGGGCTCCACAGAAGGAAATTCTGGGGAGGTCTCAGAAGACAGGGGACCACTCATGGCGGGTTCCTGAGGCTGCGAGTCTCCACTGTGTTGGATGAGAGAAGGTGTTGAGACTGAGGCCGGCGCTTTAGGGGTTAAGAGTGTCGGTGCCCCTAGTTTGAACTGAAGACTTGGACAGAGCACTCCTCATCAGCTCAAAGGCCAACCCCCTCTGCTCTGAGGATGCCTCCAGCTCCGAATGAGCAGAGGCAACCCTCGGTACCAAGGATATAGGTTCTGAGACAGACGTGGGGTCCGAACTCACCCGAGCCGAAGCACCGAGAGGTAAGCTCGGAACTGAAGAAGTTCGGGTCCAAGCGTTCCCCTCGGGCCCGGCCGGAGAGCTTAGGACCCTAGACACTACAGACAGTACCGAAGTCGGAGCAGATATCAGAATGAAGAGACCCACCGAGGTAGCTGGAACTGACCTTTCCAGAGCAAGTGGCACCGACATCGCTGGCTCTGAAGCACCGGAGTGGCTTGGAGGAACAGTGATAGGGTGTACAGGCTCAGTAGGCTCCAGAGTGGACTGGGACGGAGCCAAAAGTAAAATTTGCCAGCGCCGATGTCTTGAGGAGTCTGTGCACCACTTTCTCAATGACATCAGAAAGGTTCCTTGAGGACCTGGAGGATAAAGTGGGGGAACTAGACCGCTGAAAAATTGGCGATCTGAGTGTCAGAGAAACCGAACGAAGTTCATCTGACCGACTCCGAGACACAGATTCAGTTATCGGCTCTGTAACCCTTGGAATCAAAACTGATTGCTCTACATCAATAACCTCTGTCGGCAACAAAACCAGTGGAGCCGAAGAGGAAGTCGATTTAGTAATTTTCTCTGGCAGCTCCGACGACACCGAGTGAGTGGAAGACTGCCTTTTTGTAGGTTTAACTTTGTCTTTTTTAGAAGATGGAGACTTGGAACTAGAGGAGGAGGAAGAAGCCAATTCTTCCTCAAAAGAATGCTTTAAGAGACCTTTCAATATAAATTTGTTCTTTCTGTCTTGAAGGACTCGGGGACTAAAAGCAAGGCAAAAGGAGCATGATTCTTGAAGGTGAATAGCACCTAAGCAGTATATGCAATTTTATGCCCATCTGACAGGGACATTTTTTGGGTGCACTTGGTACATTTTTTAAATCCAGAATGCTTGTGGTCTTTTGAGTCTTTAGACATATCCGAAACCAAATCACAGTTACCAATGCCAGAAACAGAAATGGGAATTACCTCTAAATTAAACGGTTAGCCCTGAGTAGACAACAGATAGACAGAGGACAAGGTCCTCTAACTTAAACGGGCCTAGCCCTTGGTGAAAAGTAGCTTACGAAAAAGAAAACAATTAGGCAAAGCTCAAATAGCAAACAAAGCCAACACTGATGCAGGGATACACGACAACAACCTGCAGAAGAACGGCCAATAAGAAACAGAGCAAACAATGCCGCACAAGGTCTTAGACACCAGACTATAAACAAAAACTAAGTAAGCTGAAAACGACTTTTTTAAAAAGCTATAAACTGAGTAACAAGAAGAAAAAAATTCCACTTAACCATGGCCAAAAAGAAGCACATCTGAGCTCAACGAGCGGCAAACGAGATCTGGGATATGTCAGTGGTGCCTGATGGGATACCTCATTGCCACGAACCAACCCGAAGACTTTGAGCTAGAGAACTGCAGAGTTAAAGCCAAGGTTCGGCTCCGAAACAAAGTGCAAGAATGAAGGCGAGCTAGGACTACAGAACACATATAATTTGTAAAGTGAGAGCAAAACTTGAACTTAAAGGACAGGGGTTGTTGGAACAAGATTTGTTAGACTTTTTTCATACTGAACATCTTGTGACACCAATATTTAAATCGCTTCCAAAAATCCACAAAAAAGTAATACCACCACCCATGAGAGTGACAGTCTCAGGTAGGGGGTGGATAACGGAACACATCCATATGGGTGGAAACTAAACTGAAAATAGGGATGCAGTGTTACCCACGAACTATTAAAAGACATTTTTTGAATATGTTATCATAGGTTGTAGAAAACAAAACAATGGCCAATGTATTAATGGTGACTAGATGTCAATAACCTTTTTACTGTTATTAGTAATGACTATGGCTTAAATGCCATCAGGGAAGTACTAAAAGTAAAGAAAGTGTTTGATGGGAGAACAAACCAGTTAATTCTGGAAGTTCTACAGCTCATATTTGAAAATAATGTTACTTATGTGTAATGGTACATACTATAGGCAAAAACAAGGTGTGGCTATGGGCACACCCTGTGTACATCAACCTAGTGTTGGCTTACTGGGAAGAAATGAAGGTCTATTAATGACCAATGGTGGAGTGACGACTACATTATGTTCGATTTGTGGATGATGTTTATATTTTATAGCAAAGTAGTGAGAATGAACGGACAAAGTTTAAGCATCTAGAGACAAAGTACAGTTGTGTACCTACCATAAATGTAGATGTTCGAGTGTATTCACTGTTGCAGTCATTACTCTTGGGTTATATCCTACTGGCAGGCTACCCGCAGTCGGCCAGAATTCCAACATCTAGGTCCGGCGTCGGTTGCTGTCACCTCTTCCCTGACGTCAGTGCGCCAGGGGTATAAAAGATGCAGCAGACGCCATTTTCTTCAGTTTTTCTTGCCCCAGATGTCAGGTGCCCCCAAACTGGTAGGCTGAAAAATATGCCAATAAAAATGCATGCACAAAAATAAAATTTTTTTCATCTACAAGCAAATGCACTGAAAAAATTGTATAGGATAGAGAAGTGCAGATAAGTCCCAGCAAAGAAGAGGGGGATGGTGGGTGGGTACCTGGACTGCAACAGTGAATACACTAACATCTACATTTATGGTAGGGTACACAACTGTGCTATGCTCATCGTGTTTCACTGTTGCAGTCATTACTCTTGGGTTGAATCCCAAAGCTGAGGTAGGGTGGCTGGGCTAAATAGGATTAGGACAGGCTATGAGGCCCTGCAGAACTGCAGTGGCAAAGCCTGCTCTGGACTTAGAGTATAGAGGTAAGTGGTAGTGCTTTGTGAAGGTGTGCACTGAACTCCCAAGTTGCAGCCTCTAAGATATCTTTGGTTGGTACTCCTCTAAGGAAGGCTGCTGAAGTGTCTGTTGCTCTGGTGGAATAAGGCCTAATGCCCTTAGGCACTGATTTGCCATGTTGAAAATAGCAGAAGCGGATGTAATGGCCTATCCATTTAGAAATAGTCTGTTTTGAGATAGCCTTTCCCTGTTATCCTGCAGCATATGAAACTAAAAGTTGCTCAGTCTTTCTGAAAGCTTTAGTTCTGTCCAAGTAGAAACGTAACTGCCTGTGTATGTCCAAAGAATGCAGAATTTTTTCACCCTTGTTCTGTGGATTAGGATAAAAGGTTGGCAAGTGAATGGTTTTGGTTAACGGCCACACTGGACACCACCTTAGACAGAAATGTAGGGTTTGTCCTCAGAGAAACCCTGTCTGGATGAAAAATGATGAAAGGTTCCACAGCCATGAGTGCTTGTAACTCCGAGACTCGCCTTAGAGAGGTTATTGCTAGGAGCAGAGCTGTTTTCCAGGATGAATTTTATATCTGCTGTTGATGCTGGCTCGAAAGGAGGCAGTGTGAGTTTTTCCAAAACATAATTGAGGTCCTAGGCCGGAATTGGTGCTCTCCTTGGAGGCCTAACGTTTTAGGCCCCTATGAGGTACTGCCTTATTAAAGGATGAGAAAAAATAGGTGGTTCCGTATTGTAATGGGCTGAAATGGCAGAGGCGTGAATCTTAATTGATGAGAAGGAAAGGCCTTTGTTCAGCATCTCAGTTAGGTATTATAAAATCTGAGGGATATGTGGAACACACGTGTCAATGCCTTGTTCCTGGTTCTAAGCACAGAATCTCTTCCATTTTTTTGCATAAGATTTTCTGGTGCTGGGCCTCCTGGCCTCCAAGATAACATCCATAACAGCTTTTGAAAGAGGAGTGTTCTGAATGGTTACATTATCCGCCATGGTGCTAGATTTAAGGTCCTGAGTTGGCTGTGCAGGATCTGATTGTTTTGTTGGGTCAGCAAATGAGAAGTTTGAGGCAATATCCATACTGGACCTGGAGACAAGCTCTTTAGGATTGGGTACCAGTGCTGGCGTGGCCAGTCTGGTGCAATCAGTATCATTTTTGGCTTCTCTTGTCTGACCTTTAGGAGTACCCTGGGAAGGAGAGGCAGTGGGAGAAAAACATATACCATTAGACTTTTCCAGCTGAAGGATAGGGCGTCCACTTTCCATGCTTTTCTTGTGATAAATCCTTGTGCAAAATCTCTGTAATTGGTAGTTGTGAGGGGAGGCAAATAGATCTATGTCTGGGCCATCCCCATTTCCTTGTTATCATGCTGAAGATTTGTGGATCCAGTTTCCATTCGTGGGGATCCAGGAGGTTTCTGCTTAGTTCGTCTGCCAGAGTATTTGTTTTTCCTGGCAGGAATTGTGCTTGCAGGTGAATTTGAAAAGCCAATGCTGTGTCCCATAAGGTCATTGCTTGTCTGCAGAGGGGGTATGTGTACCTCCCTATTTGTTTATGTACCACATGACCATAGTGTCTGTCTTTATCAGTAACTGTCCTGGATGAAGCAGGTCCTTGAAAGCTGTCAGGGCATTTTGAACAGCTAGCATCTCCTTTTGATTGATGAGAAGATGCATCTGGTTTGCAGGCCATGTGCCCTGAATACATTTTCCTGCCATATGGGCCCCCCAGGCATAATCTTGATGCATCCGTTGTCAGTGTCTGTCTGACTGTGGGTAAACTGAATGGCAGACCCTTGTTGTGGTGACAGGCTTCTGCCCACCATCGAAACTCCTGTTGCAGGCAGGAAATTGGTGCAATTACTGTCTCTAGGCTGTGACAATGCTGAGTCCAAACACTTTTGAGATACCATTGTAGTTTCCTCATATGCAGTCTGGCATATGGAATTAGTAGAATGCAAGATGCCATGAAACCCAAGGCCTGCAGGATTTTCCTTGCAGATAAGTGGGTTTTTGTTGCCAATTCCTTGAAGTAAGTAGTCAGATGCTTTTGTTTGTCTGGCATGAGATAAGCCATCTGGGCAGTTGTATTTAAGCTTGCACCCAGGAATATTATCTCTTGAGAGGGCACTAGTTTTGATTTCTTTTCATTTACTGTGTACCCTAGGCCAATTAGTAATCTTTTTACAAATGCCAGATGCTTCAGAAGAATGTCTTTGTTCTCTGCTTGAATTAGGCAGTCGTCCAAGTAGGGATATAATTTGAATTCCTTTTTGTCTGCAAAACACAATTACTGGTGCCAGGCATTTTGTGAAGACCCTGGGTGCAGTAGATAAGCCAAAGGGCAGTGCAGAGAATTGGTAATGCATTGAGCCAGCTATGAATCTGAGGTACCTTCTGCAAGATTGTCTGATTGGGACATGCAGGTATGCCTCTTTTAGGTCCAAAGTTACGAGCCAAGCCTTCTTGCCCAGCATGGGCAGTAGCTGCTGTAGAGTCAACATCTTGAATTTTGGAACTTCCAGAAAAGTATTTAAAATTGACAGGTCCAGTATTGGTCTCCAGGTTTTGTCCTTTCTGGGTACTAGAAAAAGTCTGGAGTAAAATCCTTGCCCTTGCTCTTGTAGTGGTACTTGCTGAATGGCCCTCATGTCCATGAGGGCTGTAATTTGTTTTTGTGCCTCTGCCCATTGATTGTGTGGCAGGTCTGGCATACCTTTTGATCTTGGTAGGGTGTGAAAATGGAACCTGTAGCCTTGGGACAATGTTCAGGACCCATTTGTCTTGGGTAACCATTTGCCAATTTGATGAAAAAAGTGCTATTTTTCCCCCTAAGGGGGGCTGCCAAAAGAGAACTGCTTGAATCTGGTAGAGGAAAGTCATTGTGTCTGTTTCTTGTAAGGTTGTGATTTGTCTTCTCCGCCTTTGGAGGTAGGAACACCCCATTGTTTAGGCCTGTATGAGCCTTGGGGCTGAGATCTGCCTCTGGAACACCTGTATTTGCCTCTTTGTGGTCTGTCTGACACTGGAAAGGACCAATTTTTAGAAGGCCAGTTTCTGCTAAACCTGGGTGGCTGTACCTGTAAGAAATCCTTGTCTGTCTGCATGGATTTTGCTTTATCCTCCATTTTTTTCAACACCTCTTCTGCTTTAGTACCAAACAAAGTATCATGCTGTAATGGTGCAGCTAATAATTTTGCTTTAACCTGATCAGGCAGATTCTGTTCCTTTAACAAAGCATGCCTTCTAATAAAATAACCTGTAACAGCGGCCCTGCAAGAGGCCTCCAGTGAATCACAACCACATTGCAAAGTATGCTTTTCCACTCATTCAGCTGCATGCAGTAAATCCTGCAATTCCTTGTTCTCTGAACATTCAGTGTTTGTCAACAATTTTTGTTTAAACAGTGACATTAAATATAGCTGATATTTAAGCATATGAAACTGACAATTCAAAGCCCTTACAGCCAGGGTAGTAGAAGTGTAGACTTAGAGGGGACAGGGTTTTTTTTGCAGTGGAAGCCTTAACCCCCTTGGGACCCTGAGAAAGTGTTTCTGGGTCAGCAGCGGGGTTTTTATACAGGAGTTTATGAGAATCCAGGACCCTGTAGTATCTGTCTGGCTTAGCAGGTGCAGGGGATAAAGAGGCAGGGGACAGGCCGGACTCTGAAAATACATCATCTACAATGTCTAGAACAGGTGGAATAGCAAGGGGTCTGTGCTGAGAAAGTAACAGAAAGTCTCTGAGCCTTTTCTTAAATTCAGAATAATCTTGGCTCTCCCAGTGGAAATGCTCCCTCATGGTATGCAAGGTTTCCCCAAAAGAATAATCCTTAGGAGGAGAGGCTGAAGGAATGGATTCTTCAGCATCAGAATCCTCATAGGGAAGCATGGAGTAATCCTGTTCAGAAGAGGAATCAGAGGAAATAGAAACCTGATCAGAAGAATCATACTCTGTCTCTTGCCTAGGCCTCTTATCAGGAGGGGGATAGGAGACCCTGATCAGAGTAATTAGGTCTTCGGCCATTTTGAGCATCTGTTTTTTAGGCATGGAAGTCTGAGTAGGAGAATGCTGTACTTGTTTCTTTGTCTTTAGAGCTGCTTTAGTTTTTGAAGCTGAAAATGGCTTAATATACACTTGTGTAGGTCTGAAAACGCCCTCAGAAGCCGATGTCTGCTCAGCGACTCTGGACTCATCTGAGGGAATGATTTCCGAGTGTCCAATACCTTGAGTATCCAGAGGCCCAGTCGGCTCCATGTGGGAGTCGGAAGCGGCCTGTGGCTCTGAGGTAGCGGGCACCAGCGGATACGAAAGCGTCTCACTGAGAACCGGTGAACCGGCAACTGGCCTAGCAGAGGCTTCGTCGGTTTTGGACCTCGGATGCCTATCCTTTTCCTTGTCCTTGCATTTTTTGTAAACTCCGGTTGTCGGCTGGTCCGACGGCATTATATAATTAAATCTTTGGCCAAAGTAATGAAATGCAAAATCGAACAGACGCTTAATAGTGAGTTGGTTAAATCTAGCACAAAACCAACAGCTAGCAACGTTGTGATCAGGGCCTAGGCAAGGAATACAGTAAGAGTGAAAATCCTTATGAGGTATTTGCTTCCCACAAGAAATACAATTATTAACTTTTTCTGACATCGGTCTGGAGCAAGAAAAAAGTTTCCCCAACGGGGTACTTGGCTTTAATGAAGACTTCGGTTCTGAAATTCGGATTTGAAAATCTCAGGAGTCGGCCGACCGGCACTTGCGAACTGCTTTTGCTTTGGGCACCGTGCGGCAAGAAAGACAGAAGAAAATGGCGTCGGCTGCATCTTTTATACCCCTGGCGCACTGACATCAGGGAAGAGGCGATAGCAACCGACGCCGGACCTAGACTTTGGAATTCTGGCCGACTGCGGGTAGCCTGCCAGCAAGATAACCCAAGAGTAATGACTGCAACAGTGAAACACGATGAACATCCACTGATTTTCTAAGGTTTACAGTAAAAAGTGATTTTAAATCTACAGACTTTTTGGATGCAAGAATAACCAGTGATGTAGGGACTGGTATGCCAACCTCTGTATATAAGAAAAATTGTTGGAGCAATCACTATCTAGAATTTTCAAGTATGCACCCTAGACGTACTCTTAAAAACATAGTAGTGGGACAGGGTTTATGTACATCGAGACTATGCACAGAAGAAACCAACTTTGAAAAAGAGCTGGAGAGTTTACAGAACCATATGGTACAAAAGGGCTACACAAATAACCTGATGCAAGAGGAGATAAAAAAGGAAAGGCTAGATCATGGTTTAAAGTTAATGAGACACAAAGCCATAAGAATAACACAATGATATAAAACAGTAACACAGAAAGAAGCAATAAAAAAAGGCTTATGTTACAAAACAGCAACGATATTAATGGGGTCTGTGAAATAATTAAACAAAACTGAAAAATCTTAAGTGAGGATAGACTCAGAAATATAGTGGACAAAGAACCAAGCTTTGGTTTTAGACGCAACAGTAATCTGAAAGATATGTTGTGTAAAGAACCAGGAATGAGAAATAAAAATATAACTATGTTATCAGATAGAACAGGTACTTTTCCTTGTAGGCATTGTAAGACATGCTTCATGATTAGTGATAACAGTTTTGTCTATAAACAAAAAATAATATATATTTAAGTTATATGCAGACTGCCATACGGAAAATGTGGTACATATAGTGATGTCAGTCATGCCCCAGTTACTATGTAAGGAAAACCAATTGTAAATTGTAAATTGAAAATTAGAATACATCACTAGTACAGCATAGACAGAAACATGAACAGAATGCTCTGTATGTGCATACTTCTAAGAATCCACTTTTAAGTTCATGGTTATACAGGTTACTCGTGTGAGTAGAAGGGGGGTGGGCACAGTGAATGTCACTGATTGCAATGAACTACACCGGATTATAGAACTAGCAGCAAGCCATCCTCCAGGGTTGAATACATGTATACCTTTAAGACCAGCCCTTAGGAAAAGGAGGGCAGTGAGATGATTGGTGGTTGTGTTTTTAAAATATTTAAATAGATTTCATGAAAGCTGTGACACTGTCTGATGATGGGTTATCCCGAAAGCGCTCACAGTTTTATCACTATTTTACCTGTTTTTATTGAACAGAATTTTGCACAGCCTGTTTGGAATAAACTGTTTTTTTGGACTTACACAGCTGAAGAAAGGGTGGAGGCAGTCAAGAAGAGTTTGGGCTGGCTAGTATGCCCTGCAGGACTGCAGTTGCAAAACCCGCCCTGCATTTGGAAAATATAGGCAGGTGGTAATGCTTGGTGAATGTGCGTACATATAATTCCATGTAGCAGCCTCCAGACTGTCCCTGGTAGGGACTCCCCTCAGGAATGCTGCAGGGGTAGAAGTTGCCCTAGTGGAATGTGTTCTGACCCCCTGAGGGGTTGGTTTCCCATGGTGTTTGTAGCAGAAATGGACACAATGTGCTATCCATTAGGAAATTGTCTGTTTTGAAATGGCCTTGCCCTCTGCCCCTGGTGCAAAACTGAGTAACAACTGGTCAGATTTCTTGAAAGGCTTAGTCCTATCCAAGTAGAATCTGAGCTGTTTGTGCAGGTCCAAGAAGTGCAGGATCCTTTCCCCTTTATTTTGAGGATTAGGGAAAAAGGTTGGCAAATGGATAGATTGGTTGAGAACCACACTGGACACCACTTTAGGCATAAAGGATGGATTAGTTCTGAGGAAGACCTTGTCAGCATGAAAAATAATGAAGGGTTCCACAGCCATTAGTGCTTGCAGCTGACATTCTTCTAGCTGAAGTGATGGCCAGAATCAATGCTGTTTTCCAAGAGAGGAATTTTAACTCTGCTGACACTGCAGGCTCAAAAGAGGGTAGCGTGAACTTTTCCAGTACAAAGTTAAAGGTCCCAAGCAGGGGTGGGTGCTCTCCTTGGTGGCCTCAAGTTGTTTGCCCCTCTCAGGAACTGTTTGATGAGAGGGTGAGAGAAGAGGGGTGGCTCAGTGTTGTAATGAGCAGAGATGGCAGAGGCATGGATCTTTATGGAGAAGGACAGGCCTCTGTGGAGTAGATTTGCCAAGTAATCCAGGATTAGAGGTAGGGAGGGCAGAGTTGTGTCCTCTCCTTTAGATTGAATCCAGGAGCAATACCTTTTCCACTTATCAGCATAAGATTTCCTTGTACTGGGTCTTGTGGCTTCAAGAATGACATCCAGCATCTGCTTGCTTAGGCTTGTCGCTGGGGGAGAATTCAAGAAATAAGCCAGGCTGCAAGATTCAGGGTTTGCAGTTGTGGATGCAAGATCTGTCCCCCCCTGCTGAGTGAGGAGGATCAGGCTCTGGGGTGGGTGCCAGGGTGGCACCAGTGACAGGCTGCCCAGTAGTGGGTACCAGTGCTGGCGTGGACAGTCCGGGGCAATCAGGACTGCCATTCATCTGTCCTATCTTATCTTGAGGAATATTCTTGAGAGAAGGTCCAGAGGGGGAAATGCATAGAGAGGTTTACCCACTGAAAGGATAGGGCATCCACTTTCCAGGCCCTGCTGTGAGGTGTCCTGGTGCAGAATTTGCTCAGCTGGTGATTACAGGGGGAGGCAAAGAGATCCACCTCTGGGGTCCCCCCATTCAGAAGGCTGAAGGTGCTGGGCTCTAATTGCCACTCGTGTGGGTCTAGGAGATTTCTGCTTAAGTCGTCTGCCAGGCAGAAACTGAAGTTGCAGAAGACCTGCATGTCCAAGGCCGTGTTCCACAGGGCTATGGCTAGCCTGCAGAGTGGGCAAGAGTGGGTTTACCCCTGCTTGTTGATGTACCACATAACTGTGGTGTTGTCTGTTTTTATTAGCAGTGGTCCTGGTGAGAGTAGGGATCTGCAAGCTGTTAGAGCATGCTGAACAGCTAGAAAGTACAGTTTTGTACCTACCATAAATGTAGATGTTCGAGTGTAGACACTGCTGCAGTCATTACACTTGTGTTATCCTGCCGTCAGGCAGTTCCCCAGTCGGCCTGAGTTCCAAAGTCTTGGTCCGGCGTTGGTTGCTGTCGCTTCTTCCCTGACGTCAGTGCACCAGGGGGATATAAGATGCAGCCGATGCCATTTTCTTCAGTTTTTCTTGCCCCAGATGTCAGGTGCCCCCAAATAGGTAGGCCTTTCAAACTGCTAGTAAAATATATAATAGAAACGCAAACAACCATTTTTAATTACCAGCAAATACTCCCTTTAGGAAATAAGGGTAGAAGACCTAGGTACGTACCAGAAAGTAAGAGGGGAAGGAGGGAAGGTAACCTGGACTGCAGCAGTCTCTACACTCGAACATCTACATTTATGGTAGGTACAAAACTGTACTATGTTCATCGTGTGACACTGCTGCAGTCATTACACTTGGGTGGAATCCCAAAGCTGAGGTAGGGAGGATGGATCTATAAGGCATTAGGGGTGGCTATAAGGCCCTGCAGCAAAGCCAGCTCTGGATTTGGAATATAAAGGCAAATGGTAATGTTTGGTGAAGGTATGTACAGAACTCCATGTTGCTGCTTCTAAAATATCCTTGGTAGGCAGTTGAAGTGGCTGTTACCCTGGTGGAGTGAGATCTAATGCTGCTAGGTACAGGTTTTCCCATGGTGGGTATAGCAAAAACGTATACAGTGAGCTATCCATTTTGAAATAGTCTGCTTTTAAATGGCTTTTCCCTGTGCTCCTGCAGCGTATGCTACCAATAATTGCTCAGATTTTCTGAAAGCTTTGGTTTTGTCCAAGTAGAAGCGTAACTGTCTGTGAATGTCCAAGGAATGTAATCTCTCCCCTTTGTTCTGTGGTTTTGGATAAAAAGTTGGCAAGTGAATAGTTTGATTTAGAGCCACACTTGATATTACCTTTGGCATAAACGTAGGGTTAAGTTCTTAAGGACACCCTATCCTGGTGAAAGATGAGGAAAGGCTGCACTGCCATTAGTGCCTGTAATTCTGAAACTCTTCTTGCTGATGTTATTGCCAGTAGCAGAGCAGTCTTCCAAGAGATGTATTTTAATTCTGCTGTGTTAGCTGGTGCAAAAGGAGGTAAAGTTAATTTTTCCAAAACAAAGTTGAGGTCCCAAGTTGGTGTAGGTGCTCTACGGGGTGGTCTCATGTTTTTAGCCCCTCTGAGGTACTGTTTGAGCAAAGGATTTGAAAAAATTGGTGGATCCATGTTGTAATGAGCAGAAATGGCTGAGGCATGAATCTTGATGGATGAGAAGGAGACGCCCTTGTCCAGCATCTCAGTTAAGTATTGAAGTATCTGAGGAATGTTTGGGACAAGAGGGTCAAGGCTGTGTGCTTGGTTCCAGGCACAGAATCTCTTCCATTTATCCGAGTAGGCTTTCCTGGTACTAGGCCTTCTGGCCTCCAGAATGACATCCATAACAGCTTTGGAGAGAGGCAATGCTTGCTTGGTTAAGGAATTTTCCATGCAGCTAGATTTAAGGTCTTTAGCTGGCTGTGAAGTATCTGATTGTTGTGTTGTGTCAACAGCTGTGGGATTTGAGGCATAATCCAGGGTGGTTCTTGTGCTAAGTTCTTTAAGATTGGGTACCAGTGCTGGCGTGGCCAGTCTGGTGCAATCAGGATCATCTTTGGCTCTTCCTGCCTGGCTTTTATGAGTACCTTTGGAAGGAGAGGTAAAGGAGGGAAAGCGTATACTTGTAGGTTTTTCCAGCTGAATGAGAGGGCATCCACTTTCCATGCTTGTGGATGGTAGCTCCTTGTGCAGAATTTCTGTAGTTGGCAGTTCACTGGGGATGCAAACAGATCTATGTCTGGTTTCCCCCATTTTTGTGCCATCATTCTGAATATTTGTGGACTCAATTGCCATTTGCGAGGATCTATGATGTTTCTGCTTAGGTCGTCTGCAAGTGTGTTTTTCTCTCCTGACAGGAATTGTGCCTGCAGATGAACTTGGTAGTTTAAAGATGTTTTCCACAAGTTCATGGCTTGTCTGCAGAGGGGGTAGGAGTGTGTGCCCCCTTGCTTGTTTATGTACCACATAACTGTGGTGTTGTCTGTCTTTAGTAGTAGTTGTCCTGGATGTAGCAGGTCCTTGAAAGATATAATTGCATTTTGTACAGCTGGCATCTCTTTCTGATTGATGTGGAGATGTCTGTTCTGCGGGCCACTCGCCCTGAATACATTTTTCCTGCCATGTGTGCTCCCCAGGCGTAATCCGATGCATCTGTTGTCAGTGTCTGCCTGGCTGTGGGTTGAGTAAAAGGCTGTCCCTTGTTGAGGTGACAAGCTTGAGCCCACCATTGAAACTCCTGTTGTAGGCAAGGAATTAGTGGTATAACGGTTTCCAAATTTTGACAGTGTTGAGACCATACACTCTTTAGGTACCATTGTAGTTTCCTCATATGCAGTCTGGCATATAGAATTAGTAGTATGCAAGATGCCATGTAGCCCAAGGTCTGCAGAATATTTCTTGCAGGGAGTTGGGTCTTTGTTGCCATTAAATGAAAATACTGAGTCAGTTGTCCTTGCTTGTCTGGCTTGAGATAAGCCATCTGGGCAGTTGTGTTTAAGCTGGCACCTAGGAATATTATCTGTTGTGAGGGCACTAGTTTTGATTTATTTTCGTTTACTGTGCACCCCAGGCAACTTAACTTTTTTATGTATGCCAGATGCTTTAGAAGAATGTCCTTGCTTTCTGCTTGGATTAGGCAGTCGTCCAGGTATGGGTAAATGTGAATTCCTTTTTGCCTGCAAAATGCAATTACTGGTGCCAGGCATGGGGACATGAGAGCTTTTCAAAAGATACCACCACAAGAGCAAGGACAAGGATTTTACTCAAGACTCTTTCTGGTTCCCAGAAAGGACAAAGCCTGGAGACCCATTCTGGACCTTTCTTCTCTGAACACTTACCTGGATATTCCGAAATTCAAAATGTTGACACTACAGCAGCTTCTTCCCATGCTGGGCAAGAAAGCTTGGCTCGTGACTTTGGACCTCAAGGAGGCATACCTGCATGTCCCTATCAGACAAAACTGCAGAAGATACCTCAGAGTCATAGCTGGTCCAATGCATTATCAATTCTCTGCACTGCCCTTTGGCTTATCTACTGCGCCCAGGGTCTTCACAAAGTGCCTGGCACCAGTAATTGCATTTTGCAGACAGAGGAATTCAAATTTACCCATACCTGGACGACTGCCTAATTCAAGCAGAGAGCAAAGACATTCTCCTAAAGCATCTGGCGTTTGTAAAAAAGTTACTAAGTTGACTGGGGTACACAGTAAACGAAAACAATCAAAACTAACAATCAAAACTAGTGCCCTCACAAGAGATAATATTCCTGGGTGCTAGCTTGAACACAACGGCCCAGATGGCTTATCTCACGCCAGATAAGCAAGGACATTTGACTAAATACTTTCAACTGATGGCAACAAAGACCAGACTCCCTGCAAGAAAAATTCTGCAGGCCTTGGGCTACATGGCATCTTGCATACTACTAATTCCATATGCCAGACTGCATATGAGGAAACTACAATGGTACCTAAAGAGTGTATGGTCTCAACACTGTCAAAGTTTGGAAACAGTTATACCACTAATACCTTGCCTTCAGGAGGAGTTTTGATGGTGGGCTCAAGCTTGTCACCGTAACAAGGGACAGCCTTTTACTCAACCCACTCCCAGGCAAACACTGACAACAGATGCATCGGATTACGCCTGGGGAGCACACATGGTAGGAAAATGCATTCAAGGCAAGTGGCCTATAGAACAAAAGCATCTTCACATCAACCTAAAAGAGATGATAGATGTACAAAATGCCCTTATGGCTTTCAAGGACCTGCTACATCTAGGTCAACTACTACTAAAGACAGACAACACCACAGTCATGTGGTACATAAACAAGCAAGGGGGCACCCATTCATACTCCCTCTGCAGACTAGCAATGACCTTGTGGAACACAGCTATAAGCTATCACGTTCATCTACAAGCACAATTCCTGCCAGGAGAGAAAAACACACTGGCAGATGACTTAAGCAGAAATATCTTGGATCCACACAAATGGGAAATGAATCCACAAATATTCAGAATGATAACACAGAAATGGTGGAGCCCGGATACAGATCTGTTTGCATCACCAAAGAATTGCCAGCTACAGAAATTCTGCACAAGGAGTTACCATCCACAAACATGGAAAGTGGATGCCCTCTCATTCAGCTGGAAAAATCTAACAGTATACGCATTCCCACCACTGCCTCTTCTTCCAAAGGTACTCATAAAAGCCAGGCAAGAGGGGTCAAAAATGATCCTGATTGCACCAGACTGGCCACGCCAGCACTGGTACCAAATTTTAAAAAAACTTAGCACAAGGACCATCCTGGATTTGCCTCAAACACCACATCTACTCTCTCAGAACAACAATCAGATTCTCCACAGTCAGCTAAGGACCTTAAACCTCGCTGCATGGAAGATACCTTAGCAAAGCAAGCAATGCCTCTCTCCAAAGCTCAACTCCACAAATGAAAAACTGATAAAATACTGAACGGAAACAATAAAAGCCGGCAACCAACAAAAAAATCAAATAAAACTGTTTCATTGTGAGCGCTTTCGGCTATGAAGTACCTAGCCTTCATCAGACAAAACAGTTACAATAAGCAAGCAGGTTCATTTTATTTAATTAGGCATTATTAATTAGGCAGCCTAATTAAAGATATTTAAAGCCACATATCATCAGTGGGCAATAGTAAACAACCGAGTACACCAAGATGTTGTTCCAATAAAAACTCATAATCAAGAAAACCTTGTTCCAATAAAAGCAGTAAAATATATAACATTATATTTATTTCCACCATGGTAAAAATGATAAAATGCTAAAAAAAAATTCAGATGCATATGCAAAAAAACTGAAAAAAAAATATCCGAAGAATTAACACTACAACTTTTGGTACCTAAAAAAAAAAAAAAAAGGGATTTTGAATGCAAAGCTCAAACCCACCTGTCCAAAGTTTTTGGGAAAAACAGTTCAAAATGCTTCAAGGCATTATGTAAATCTTTACTAACAAAGGTCACCTTGTTAAACCCACTTCCGTGAGAAGCAGATCAACATGCACATTAAACGCTGTGGTTTACAATATTTTAAAGTCCATTAACTTTATATAATACTAGATTACCAAAATTTATGTTTCATGGGGACCCCACATTTAAACATTCATAGACGAAAAATATTGTTTTCCAAAAGGGACTTTATTACCCCTCTGTAAGATATTTGGAACCCCAAGGCATTACAACATATTCCCATAAGATAGCCAATTAATATTAACAGCTTGGTCCAATAAGGGATAATCCAATATAAGTACAAGAAATTGTGTGGTATATTATTTTTGCTCACTAAAGATTGCACTACGCTTCCGTATTTAGATTAAAACTGTAAATTCCCAATCACTGGTGTTCCTGCCTTTTGACAATAACAGAATAGGAAAATGTCTATTAGATGACCCAGATGGCCAACTAAATATAAGAAACCTCTATTTAAAACATGTTTCTAACAAATAGATTCAAAATTAAAGTCATATCTCTAGCAAAGGCAGCCCTAACCATTTGCCACATAAAACTGACCATTTTACTGATGGTCAAGGTGTTCTTGACTGCTAGAAATAGCTATGAGAAAAATTTAGCAAGATTCATTTTCATTATAATGGATTACTATTCATATCAAGAATTTGCCCTTATCTCTTCGAGTACAGAGATGTGCAATAACAATCATAATCAAACCTTAGTCATAAGTAAATTTAAAGTTAATTTATAGAAATGTTATTATAATACAATGGATACCGGGAAATGTATATTCACATACAGAACATGAAACATCCGTATTTGATAAAGATACTTGTTTTAAAAAATGCCTCAACAGTAAATTAGGTTTAAAAGCCATATGGCATTAGCAAAACATTTCACCAAGGATAGCCCAGCTAGTCTAACCGGAACTTCTTTAAATAAAATTAACCCTCAAAGTGTCAAAAAATTGTTAGTCATATTATAGTTTTCTCAAGCCAAATTAGCTTGTGTCTTAGCCTCATTTATTCATGACTAACAATTTCTCAAACGTCCACTCAATCCGTTTTTGCTTGCAGAATGAATTAAACTATAAGTCTTCATAATGCTCTCATTATTAATGGCATCATTAAAGGCTAAATTCAGAACTGTTAATTTATCTTCAAAAGCATGTTCATTAACAAATTGCCTGTGGTTCACTTAATTTCAATTATCATTTTAATAGGCTATCAATATATTTCGACACCCATTTAAAACTTGCCCTTTGATCGTAAAATATTGTTTCCAAAAGGGATTAAAATTTGTGAATTATTTTGGTTTCCCCAAGATTTATTTTATACTGATGATAGGTGCAATTTGATAAATACTTCTCAAGCTAATGGAGCTATCTAAAGTAAAAGATTTCGAAAATTTGCTCTAATCTTATTTATTGCTCCATTGCAACTTCTGTACTAATAACCATCGACATTGACACAATGAATTATCAATGTAGGAAATCATTCAAGAATGGTTACGCTCTTACAATAAAGAATTAAGACAAATGCTTGCTTTAGACTGACATTAGGCACTCTCTAAAGGACCCGATTGTACATAAACAAGAAGGCATTATACTTCAACTAGAATGCTTTTAACAATTAAGTATTCAACAGCCATCCTCAAAAAATACAATGGCAGATGCTAAGCGAAATCGGTCCAAATGATGATCCACAATATCATGTACCTTCCGATAAATTGTTGCTCAGAATTGCCACTAAAAATTGCAAAGATTTCCACAAATGGAAAGTTTCTATTCAGAAAATTACTATCATTCCCAGCATTGGGCTTCTCAAGTATATAAGCGGAGAGGTCAAAATCTGGACAAGACTGAGCCAACGTCAAATTTTAAAACTACAGATGGTTCCTAACACCACATTTTTAACACAATCATTTAAGTACTGGACTTAACCTGTCATAGTACCTAGCAAGCAGCAATTCTAATCATCCGAAATAATGATAATCAGGAACAATAAGCCGAAAATCAATATCTGTATGAAGTTCGCTCAATCCACTTCATCGCAAAACATTACAAACAAGCAGTCATTTTAATAGATAATCGGAGCCTTTAGAATTAAAATATTATGGGCAATATACAACGAGACAAATGTTTAATAAAACTCTATCAAAAATGTTCCAAAAAGTAAAATCATATTATTTTTTACTTATTTATGTTTCTTAATAATGTATATGCACATATCTACGAAACTTCCGAGCTAAAATACTTGTTTAAGAACTCAAACTATTAGGTATCAAAGTCCCATATTGTCATTAGAACGGATAACATTCATATACCGCAAAGTAACTTGCCAATTCCAGATAAATAATAATAATTCAAACCATACAAAATTTCTTTAGGCTAATTTCGAACATTTAATAATATTTGTTAACGAGGTTGCCCTTTCTATTGCATTTTATATACTCATTGACTGACGGCCTATTGTTTTGTTCAACAAATTTAACCTATCTGGTGTTCTAAAGTTGTGATATATTCATTTGACTAATGGCAAGTGTATAACCTGTTTATTTCTTTAGTCTTCATTAGAATAATCATTCATTACACAATCCAATAGTACTGTGGCACAATCTAATTAAAGTCATTTCATTTATATATACTTGTTCAACTTATTTAATTGGTCCATTAAATTCCTTATTTGCTAATATTTGTTTCAAAGGATTTTTTTCCTTAGTTTTGTAAGCCAGCATTAACATTTCTCCTTTAATGACCAATTTATAACCTTTATGGTCATAATCTGAATAACAAATTTTGTAATATTGCTACTAGGCAAGTATCTTCTTATTGACTAATTATGTCTCCAATCAATGGTTTCCTTAATACTGATAAAACAAATGTTCTTTTATGCTCAAATGGATACTAAATAGGCTAAATATTTCTAAAAATTGATTAAAAAAGCGTTGTCACATAGCCCTAACCATTTGCCCATCCTTGAGGTTAGTGATGCTCATGGAAAAAAATTGAAGTCAGTTTCAAGGTTACTTAATGCCATTGGGCTTTTGGAAGATATGCAAGAAGCTAACGTTTGTAGAAAGAATTCTATGGTGTCTTAAAGTTATTTAAAAATGTAGGGAACTTCCCTGAGCAGAAATTCATCCTGGTACTGTTAAGAGTTGTCTTAAATAATGTCCTTGAATATAATTTCAATCCTAGCTTGAAAATTCACCCAGGTACCTGGTTCTTTCAAAAAATTTACCTCAAATAAAACTGTGATATTCAAAGTGTCTCAATTAATTATGTGTTATTTTCATAAATTCACCCACTCAAACGTATTTAGAATCTGTTATCTGTTAATCTATTGTACCCATTGGCTGAAATACTGACTAATTTTTCAAAGCCCCAGTCCTTCAGATTGTTCACTTTAGTGTTAAGGCATCTTATATTGAAATGTAAGCCTCCATCACTTTGGTTAAAAGGGTCACAAGTTTGAATTGGGCCATAATGGAGTGACACTACAGGTTGGGTACAATATGTA
Source organism: Protopterus annectens (assembly GCF_019279795.1). Lineage (NCBI taxonomy): Eukaryota > Metazoa > Chordata > Ceratodontiformes > Protopteridae > Protopterus > Protopterus annectens. The sequence continues at coordinate 1,386,537,393 of NC_056746.1, read as the reverse complement.
TGCTTTAAAAAGTCTCCAAATTGCTATCTTTAATGCTCCATTGTTGCTAAGGCTAAACTACAGATGTTCATTTACATGCTTACGTCTAAACAAGATTTTGGATTCTGAGTATTCAATTTTAAATATACAGTCACCAGTATTAATGCTGGTCTATTTAAAGCCTTCTTAAGTCAAAATCAGTCAATTTAAATAACTGGTAATGGTTAAAATAGACCCTGGTGACAAGAATTCAATGACCCATAGAGGTTATTAATTAGGCCACTAGATTCAAGGTACCTGACCATTTTGCTGGCAAAGTTAACCTTAAGAATGCACTCCTGATGGAATCCAAACAGTTAATTAAATTTAGTCATCAGTAGTAATTTTAGTTAATGTTACTTATCTCCTTCCCTTGTTTCTCCCTTAGCAGATCGTTGTAGCATTGCTGGTTCGCCATTTACTAAAAACTGCTATTACGCTATCATGAATTGCAAGGTATAATTATTCTGACCTGATTTTACTCGTACGAATGTTTACTCTCCTAACTTGTATTGTCAGTTCGGACTTTATGGTAAATAACCACCCATTCTTTAAATAATGTAACACAGAGAAATCCTACACACTAAAGGCTTGTAGGCTTGTTTAGAAGTCATTGGCTCAATTTTTCTTGTTAACATTTTAATCTGACTAACTAGTTAATTTCAATATCATTGAATGGTCCCTATTTTAAATGGTAATATTTCAAGCTTTTTAAGGGTACATTGAGTGTGAAATTAATGGTGTAACTAAAGCCTATCAAGATTCAGTACTATGTAAAACATAATCAGGCGTGAGATTGCGAGCTTTAGGAATTATTTCTATTAATGCACTTTGTGAATTCAACTGAAGTTTCCTCATAATGCATGAAACAAATTTTATGGGATTATATTCCGTCGCATTACTCAAAAACTGTCAGTTCATATGATAAAAATATATTATATTGTAAATTTAATACTTGATGTTAAACCATCTAGCAATGCGGCACTAAAACTTGAACTCCACTGATCCATTAGCTGGACTGGTATGTAATCATGCACTGAAGCAGTCATCGTAGTCCATTGTTTACCTAGAGTAACACATTGTTGTTAACTCTTATTTAAAGCACTGTTCTAGTAGAAACTACGTAGCTTTAAAATAGTGAAGCTCAACTTTGTTACATCACCTAATAGACCTGACAGGGTCAGATTGCAATAACTTAGTTTTCATAAACGTTCTAGTCCTCTAAACAAACTTGTTGCTCAAGCAGCATAACAAAAAAACTATCAAACGAAATGTAAAATATGAGAACAATAACGACAAAAAATCAATAAAACTTTTAATTGGGCAAGTACTACTTCATAGCAACATTACAATAACAGGTCATTTATATAGCTAAATTGGCACTAATTAAAGATATTTAACCAATCATAGTGGGCAATGAAAATACACAAGTTTTCAATAATCTAATCAGAAATCAAACGTAAAATATACTTAATATTGTTTAATGTATTTGATACATTAATAAATGTTCCTTTAATCGAACTTCGTTGATCTAAAAACTTGTTTTAAGAAGCATAAACACTAACATTAGGTTACATTCATAATCATTAAGCACAGGCTAACATTATCAGTATACAGCTAAGTAACGCTTGTCAATTAGATATACAAATTTCAACCATCAGTATTATTGAAGGCAATTTCAATGCATTAATAGATACATTCAGTTAGCCAATGTAGCCCTGTGTTTCACCATATTCAATTGATTCCATTTATCCTGTTTTTTAATCAGATCAAATTAAATATAGGTATCATAATGTACAGTCATTAAACATTCCATTTTATTATTGACTAAAATTTAAAACTGGAATTTTAAAGTGTTGCGTGTCCCCAATGAAACATAAATATTGTAACAACTGAGTTTAATAATAAAATTATAAATTAACTTTAATATAATTGTACCAACAATTATATGTTATTGGTAATGAATGCATGCATTTACATGAAACGAAAGGAAATTGAAACAACGGATATGCAACACTATTATGCCATTAGTAAAATGATAATAATGCATGTAACATGTTATGAATCACCCCATATGGTTTAAATTTGCTATCTTGCAACAAAGAACACCAGGCATTAGAGGACCGGCAAGTAATGAGATCATGAGCTAAATGAAATAAGAACAGGGCTCACACTTGGCTTGAACGAATGTATCTATTAAATGCATTCTGAAATTATTGTCCAAAAGATAATACTGTATTGGTTTAGAATTTATTTATTTAATTATCTGTGAAGTTGGGACACAGGTTAACTTTAGCTGGTTATACTTGAATAAATGTTTGCTATGGTGTTTATATGATAAGTATGGGACTGGTGATAACCAATGTTAGGTGTTTGAGAGGTTGTTAAAACAAGTATATTTAGATCTAAATGAAGTTTCTGTAATATATGTGATATATAATTTATATATTAATCTAAATACAATTATAATATATGTTATATTTTACTGCTTTTATAACAGGTTTCTGATTATGAGTTTTATTGGAACAAATCTTGGTGTACTTGTTTACTATTGCCCACTGATATGTGTTAAATATCTTAATTAGGCTGCCTAATTAATATGCTAATTAAATAACGAACCTGCTTGCTTATTGTAACTGTTTTGTCTGATGAAGGCTAGTTTTCGATAAAGGCTCACAATTAAACAGTTTTATTTGATTTTTTTGTTGGTTGCCAGCTTTTATTGTTTCCGTTCAGTATTTTATCACTCTCTCCAAAGCTGTTATGGATGTCATCCTGGAGGCCAGAAGGCCTAGTACCAGGAAAGCCTATTTGGATAAATGGAAGAGATTTTGTTCCTGGAACCAGGCTCACAGCCTTGACTCTCTTGTGCCAAACATTCCTCAGATACTACAATATTTGACTGAAATGCTGGACAAAGGCCTCTCCTTTTCAGCCATCAAGATCCATGCCTCTGCCATCTCTGCTCATTACAACACGTATCCACCAATTTTCTCTAATCCCTTGCTAAAACAGTACCTCAGAGGGGCAAAAAACATAAGACCTCCCCATAGAGCACCTGCTCCAACATGGGACCTCAACTTTGTTTTGGAAAAATTAACTTTACCTCCTTTTGAGCCAGCTAGCACAGCAGAATTGAAATACATCTCTTGGAAAACTGCTCTGCTCCTGGCACTTACATCAGCACGAAGAGTTTCAGAATTACAGGCACTAATGGCAGTGGAACCTTTCCTCATTTTCCACCAGGACAGGGTGTCCTTAAGAACTAACCCTACTTTTATGCCTAAGGTGGTTTCAAGTGTCTCTCTAAACCAAACTATTCATTTGCCAACTTTTTATCCAAAACCACAGAATAAAGGGGAGAGACTGCATTCATTGGACATTCACAGGCAGTTACACTTCTACTTGGACAAAACCAAAGCTTTCAGAAAAGCTGAGCAAATATTGGTAGCATATGCTGCAGGAGCACAGGGAAAAGCCATTTCAAAACAGACTATTTCCAAATGGATAGGACATTGTATACGTTTTCTGCTATACGCACCATGGGAAACCAGTGCCTACCAGCATTAGACCTCACTCCACCAGAGCAAGTGCCACATCAACGGCCTACCTCAGAGGAGTACCTACCAAGGATATTTTGGAAGCAGCAACATGGAGCTCTGTGCATACCTTCACCAAGCATTATCATCTGCCTCTATACTCCAAATCCAGAGCGGGCTTCACCTCTGCAGTGCCTTATAGCCACCCCTAATGCACTATAGAACCAGCCACCCTACCTCAGCTTTGGGATTCTACCCAAGGGTAATGACTGCAGCAGTGTAACACGATGAACATAGTACAGTTTTGTACCTACCATAAATGTAGATGTTCGAGTGTTGACACTGCTGCAGTCCAGGTTACCCTCCCTCCATCCCCTCTTCATTGCTATTACGTACCTAGGTCTACTACCCTTTACTACCTTTGGGGGGTATTTGCTGGTAACTGAAAGTTTTTGTTTGCTTTTCTTATTTATGTTTTATTAGCAATTTGAATTGCCTACCTATTTGGGGGCACCTGACATCTGGGGCAAGAAAAACTGAAGAAAATGGCGTCGGCTGCATCTTATAAACCCCTGTCGCACTGACGTCAGGGAAGAGGCAACAGCAACCAATGCCGGACCAAGACTTTGGAACTCTGGCCGACTGGGGAACCGCCTGACGGCAGGATAACCCAAGTGTAATGACTGCAGCAGTGTCAACACTCGAACATCTACATTTATGGTAGGTACAAAACTGTACTGTCTGCTCCTTAAGCCAAGCATGCCTTCTCAGTAGAGAACCAGAGACTGCTGCCCTGCAAGATGCTTCTAGGGTGTCAAAGCCACAATGCAAAGTATGCTTGCTGACTTGGCTTGCAGAATGCATAAGCTCTTGTAATTTATTTTCTGCACAGCCTGTAAAAGTAGCTAATTTTTGCTGAAATTCCATGATATGTTGTTTCTTTAGCATGTGAAACTGGGAATTCAAAGCCCTAATGGGGAGTTGCAAAGGTGTACACTTTCTTACCCCATCTGTCCAAGGTGGGATTCTTCAATGTGGCTTTGATACGCTTTAGGCCCTAGGAGATGACTCTGGGTCAGCAGTAGGATTTGAAAAGGAATTTGAGAGAGTCAGGTACTCCCAGTACTGTCTGTTCCTAGGAGCAGTAAAGTATCAGGAGTTAGACTGGATTCCATAAAAAATCATCCACAACACCCAGGACTGGGTATTGCTGAAGGCCTATTCGGCAAGGTCGAAATTCTCTGAGTCTCTTGGACTAAGGATAGTCTTGGCATTCCCAGTGGAAATGCTCTTAAAATAAAAGATTTGACCAAGAAAAATCCTCTGGGAGGAGAAGCAGGGAATGGATTCCTCTGCATCTGAATCCTGGAAGCAGATAAAGGCATGTTTCATAATCAGATACCTAGTGCTCGACTCTTGGTCTGTTAAAACTGCTGGGACAGGATCTTTCTTGGCCAAGAGGCTGGCTCCAAACTCAATAATAAGGTCTTCTGCCATTTTAAGCATTTGATGTTGTGGCAAGGAAGCAGGTGCTTGAGTTTTAGATGTTGTAAGTTTTTTAGGAGTAGCTCCTATTGCCTTAAAACTCGGTAGTTTTAGACAGAACTGAAGCTAAGGAAGTCGGTTTTGTTAATATCGAGAAGGAAAACTATCAGAGCGAGCCTGCTAAGTGCTCGGACCTATCAAGGTAGAGACATCTGCAGGACTCCAGTTGAAGAGTCTCTATGCATACTGTTCTTGCGAATCTTGGAAGAAAGGCTGCAAACATTGAAGAGGGCATCAGAGGGCTAGCCTTCACTGAGTATTAGGACTGGACCAGCTTAGAGCATTGTCGGCAGTTTTGGACCTGTTTGGTCTTGTTCTGTCTTTATCCTTATGTCTTTTGGACGATCGAGTCAGATGGCTTACCAAAGTCATTTAGGAATATGAGATTGAAACAAAAGTATTTAGAACAATAAGGCGCAAGACAAATAGTTCAGGTGTTGAACAAGGACAAAACCGAAAACAGGGGTCTTAGGTCCGCCCTTAACAGGTGATACAGTAAGAATGGAAATCTCGGTGGATTCCACAGGCATTAATTAATCTGACATCAGTTGATAAGAAAAAGGATCCAGTTGGTAGTTAACTTTAGAAGACTTCAGGATGATTCAATTCGAATCAGGTAGGGCAACCAGCACTCATGCAAACTCTTCCCTGGCAAGACAGACTGATGTAATGGTTGTGGGCTGTTTTATACCCTGACAACCTGATGTCAGTCCTGGAGTGATAGCAACTGAAGAAATACTAAATCTCTGGTATTCCCGACTGAGGGCTCTGTAGGCAGATAACCCAAGTGTGATGACTGCAGCAGTGAAACACGAAGAACATCTGTAGTTGTTCTTGCCTGGCCAATGTGGAAAATTCATAAAGCCCTTCGGCAGGACTCATGACATCAGGCAGGTTAGAAATGGTCACCCCATGAACAATGAAATAGTACAGTTGTGTACAATGAACAAATGTAGATGTTAGAGTGTATTCACTGTTGCAGTCATTACATTTGGGTAATCCTGCTGGCAGGTTGCCCTAGTCCTGAATTCCAAAGTCTTGGGTCCTGTGTTTGTGCCTCTTCCAAACGTCAGGGGTATATCAGAAAACCGAGCCATTTTCTTCAGTTTTTCTTGCCCCAGATGTCAGGTGCCCCTAAAAGGGTAGCCAAATTTATATATATAAATCAATAAATGCACCAATATAAATTTTACCTTCATCTATAAGCAAATACACCACATAGGTTGTATAAATCAGAGAAGGAAAGATAAGATCCATAGAAAAGGCCTTGTTGTTTGTAACCTGGACTGCAACAGTGAATACACTTGAACATCTACATTTATGTAAGTGACACAACTGTACTATGTTCTTCATGTTTCACTGCTGCAGTCATTACAATTGTGGAGTCCCAAAGCTATGGTTGGGAGGCTGGAGCTAAACAGCATTAGGCCCGCTATGAGGCCCTGCAGAACTGCAGTGGCAAAGCCTGCCCTGGATTTAGGCAGAGGAGAAAATGCTTTGTAAAGGTGTGCACTGAACTCCAAGAAGCCACTCTAAAATGTCTCTGGTTGTACTCCTGAGAAAGGCTGCTGAAGTGGCTGCAGCTCTGGTGGAATTGGTACTGCTATAGGCACTGGCTTGCCATGGTGTAAATAGCATAAGAATGCAGTGGCCTACCATTGAACGTAAAAGTTGCAGGTCCATCCTGGCTGGGGCTTTAGATCTTGCGGGCAGGGCTTGAACTTGGCCTTGTAAAGTTTGTGATCTTTCAGTAGGAAGAAAAGCAGCATCAATTTTGAGTCTATCTCTGCTCCTATGAACCTTATGCTGAGAGGGCAGCAAGACAGACTTTGACCAATTGAATGTAATTCCCAGGGTAGCACCCAGGGAAATGGTGGCTTTGAGGTTGTCCATTAGTAGATGACTGGTGGTGGCAGTCAGGAGCCAGTCGTCCAGATAGGGAAACACTTGGAATCCAAGACTCCTCAGGTGAGCAGTTACTACTGCCAAACACTTGGTGAACACCCTGGGGGCTGTGGTGAGACCAAAGGGCAGTGCACAAAATTGGAAATGACTGTCTCCCCATGCTGAAGCGCAGATACTTCCTGGACACCCGATCTATCGGTATGTGATAATGGCGTCCTTGAGATCTATGGAGCACATCCAAACATCCTTCTCCAACAATGGGAGAATGGATTGTAACATGACCATTCGGAATATGGATTTCGTGACGGATTGGTTTAGTCTGCTGAGATCCAATATTGGTCTCAGGTCCCCTGTCTTTTTTGGCACTAAAAAGAACCTTGAGTAATTTCCGGATCCGATCTGGTCTGTGGGGACGGTTGGATGACTCCTTTCTAGCAGCTTTAAAGCTTCTGCGGCTCCAATTTCCCTTTGACTGGGTGGTAGGTCCGGGATTTTTGGGCCGGTGGGGTGAGTGTGTGAAGGGAATGGTGTAACCTCCGGCAATAATCAAGCACCCATCTGTCCTGAGTGATAGACTCCCAGGCTTTTAGGTGCTTGGCAAAATGGCACCCGACTGGCTCCGGAGCAGCACAGCCGGGCAATCCCTCATGAAGTGTGGGAGGCTGAAGAGCCACGAAAGGACCCGCGGTCTCCAGAATTGCGGGGCCCTCTGCCGCCTCTGGGACGGCGTCTCCCAGAAAAATTTCCCCGTCCTCTGCCTCTGGAGGGGGAATCTTCCTGCTGTTGAGGGGAAAACTTACGTGATTTGCGGAACCACATCTTCCCTCCTCCTTTAGCCTTGGGATAAGGCCGAAAGGGAGTGGAATAACGTGCACCTACGGCAGATAAAGTTTTTCCTTCTTGCTCACAGCGGGTAAGAGTGTCTTTAACCTTAGGTCCAAATAGAGAGGACCCATCAAAGGGAGCGTCGGTGAAGGAAGACTTGAAGGCCTCCGTAAAATGACACAAACGGAGCCAGGCTTGTCTCCGTGAGCTACGCCTGTGCCTGCCGCTCTACCGCCCCTTCGGCCGCATATGAAATGAGCCTCATGGACGAGTTAGAAATTGAAGCAAGGATAGCCAACTGAGAGCTAACCGACTGGGCTAGCTGCTCAGGTAGGTTACCCGAGAGGGAATCTGACAGCTCCTTGACCAGATCCCTCTGAAGCCTGGTAAAATGTGCCAAATAATTCAGGGACCTTAAAGTAAAGGCCGCTGAAGTCAGGGCGCTTCCGTACGGTCCATGCTCCTAGACTCCTTATTAGGAGGATGGACGGGCGTTGAAGCCTCTGCCACGTCCTGTTGTGTAGCAGATGCCACCACCATGGCATCTACAGCCACGCCTTTGGTCAGGAACTCCTTCTCGGGTGGGGCAGACAAAAATTTGTTAGGACGAGAAGGGACTGGTTCCACGGTATCTGGATGTTCCCACGCCCTCCGACAAACTAAATCCAGGAGCTCGTCGAAGGGCGGAGACACCCAGGAGGCGGAGGGCTGAGCCCCAAAGGCCTTGAGAAGCACTGACTCATCAGCAGAGGGGGGTTTGGATATCCAGCCGCCTCGTTGTTTGAGGATCTCTAAGATGTCTGCAAATGAGACATCATCCGAGGGCGACTTCGGGACCCCTCCGCATCATCAAGATCAGTGTCCGATGTAATAGACTCGGGAGTCCACGTGCTTCCTCTTGCACGATCTCTTCCTTGGGGGCTCCTCTGAAGACAACTCCGAAGAACCCTCAGGAGGAGGGGAACCCCCAATGGGGTAACCTCAGGCCCAGGGGCTCCGCTGCCTAAGGACAGGGAACTGCCAAAGACCCAGTCTCCACGCCCAGGGAAGGTGCCGGTAAAGCCGGAGAGATGGCCGAAGAAGACTTGGCCAAGGCACTCCTCATAGCTCTGAAAGCCGGACCCCCAGAATCCTGGGAGTGTCCGGTCCCGGAGCCATGACAGCAGACGGAAGTCCCGCAGCCGAAGCACCGAGAGGGAGGCTCGGAACCGACAGCATAGGTCCCAAACATCACCCCCGGGTCAAGCCGAAGAAGTCCGTGTACCAAACTCGGACCCGAAGGCCGGGGTTGGAGTAAGGGTCGGAGCCGACCCTAAGATCTCTACCGGCTCCGACAGCACCTGCTCCGGAGCCGAAGCGGTCGGAGGAGGAATGGCAATGACATGGGCATGGGCTGTCTGCTCGAAGCCAACTGGGTCGGAGCGAAACCAATTTTGAAAGACTGGGGACTGGAACAGTCTTTGGAGCACCCTATGTCCGAATCTGACATCCTCGATGACCTAGAGGATACTGAATGGGTTCGAGATGGCCTCTCCAACGGCCCCAAGGGGCTAGGGGACCCGGCTCGAGGCGACTCGATGACTATCGGCGCCGAAGGAATACCCAACTTTCCATCGGGTGCCGAGGAGGGCTTGGCGCCGAGGAGGAAGTGTCTGAGCGGACAACCTTCATCGGCTCAAAACCAGTGGAGCCGATGAAGATGACCCGCCTCGATGCCCCAGCCATCGGCTCCGGCCAGAGGAGTCGAGACTGGTGGCATCGAGGCAGACCGTTCGACCTCGGCCCAAGTCCTTGGAGCCGAAGGAGAGGCCTGCCTATGTTTTTTAGCGGTCGGAGCAGACGCCCTTTTCTTTTTAGCAGGAGAGGGAGAGGATGCTAAAGCTTCTTCAAAGGAGGGCTTTATAATACCTTTTAATATGAGCTTATTTTTCCTCTCTTGGAGGACCCTCGAGGAAAAAGCGTGACACACGCTGCAGGACTCCTGCAAATGTTTTGCACCTAAACAATAAACACAGAGAGAGTGATCATCTGTGATAGACATTTTAAAGTTGCACTTGGTGCACTTTTTAAAGCCTGAAGGCCTAGGAACTTGAGACATTCTGGTGAACTAAGCCAAAACACAGTACAAACACTGTAATTAGAAACAAATTTTCTCAGTTTCTCTTTCTTTTAAAAGAAGGAAGAAGCAATCAGCAATAGAAGGATCCGAAATCCCTAAACAGAAAGGAGTCACCTAACAACCAACAAAAAAAAGACCGGGAAAGGCCTTTCCACACAAGAGGTACTCCTAGTCAACACTCACAACACAAGAATTTACTAAGTAAATTTCTCCAAACGCACTCTAAACACAAGAATAGCTGTTAAAACAGCTTTTTGTTGAAGAATAAAGAGATTCCTGACAGAAAGTTAGTGAAAATAATCACTACTTAGCTCAGCCAGCTCGAGACCACGTCTTCACTTGTTAGCGGCAAACGAGATCTGGGGGACTGGTAGTGGTGCATCCTGGGATATAGTAAGCTCAGCCAATAAGAGACTTCGCTCTTTGGCATAAGCGTGCCGAGTCGGAGCCGAGGGATCGGCTCCGAACCCATCAGTCAGAATGTAGGCGAGATAGGATCACATAACATCTGGGAATTCAAAGCCCTAATGGGGAGTTGCAAAGGTGTACACTTTCTTACCCCATCTGTCCGAAGGGGTGGGATTCTTCAATGTAGTTGCTTTGATACATTTAGGCCCCTGGGAGATGACTTCTGGGTCAGCAGTAGGATTTTTGAAAAGGAATTTGAGAGAGTCAGGTACTCTGTAGTACCCGTCTGGTTTCCTAGGAGCAGGGGTTAAAGTATCAGGAGTTAGACTGGATTCCATAAAAACATCATCCACAACACCCAGGACTGGGGGTATTGCTGAAGGCCTATGTTGTGGCAAGTCTCGAAATTCTCTGAGTCTCTTTTTGGACTAAGGATAGTCTTGGCATTCCCAGTGGAAATGCTCTCTTAAAGTATGCAAGGTTTGACCAAAAGAAAAATCCTCTGGGAGGAGAAGCAGAGGGAATGGATTCCTCTGCATCTGAATCCTCATAAGCAGATAAAGGCATGTATTCATAATCAGATACCTCAGTGTCGGACTCTTGGTCTGTTAAAACTGCTGGGGACAGGTCTCTTTCTCTTAGCAGGGGAAGGCTGGCTTCCCCTAATTAGCATAATAAGGTCTTCTGCCATTTTAAGCATTTGATGTTGTGGCAAGGAAGCAGGTGCTTGAGTTTGGGTTGTCGATTTTTTAGGAGTAGCTCCTACTCTTGGCCTTAGAAACTCGGTAGTTTTAGACAGAACTGAAGACGTGAAGGAAGTCGGTTTGTGTCGAATATCGGTAGTGCGAAGAACTTCCTCAGAAGCCGGAGCCTGCTAAGTGGCTCCGGACCTATCCAAGGTAGAGACATCTGCAGGTTCTGAAGTTGAAGAGTCTCTATGCATACTGGTCTCCGAACGGGTCTTGGTAGAGGCTTGCAAATCCATTGAAGAGGGCATCAGAGGGCTGCGAAAGCACCTCACTGAGTACAGGCGAACTGGCGACTAGCTTAACGGAAGCATTGTCGGCAGTTTTGGACCTGTGTGGTCTTGTCTCTGTCTTTATCCTTATGTTTTTTTGGACGATCGGTAGTCAGATGGCTTACCAAAGTCATTTAGGAATATGGAGATTGAAAACAAAAGTATTTAGCAACAATAAGGGCCCGACGACAAATAGTTCAGGTGTTGAACAAGGAACAAAACCGAAAGCAAGGTACGTCGTGGTCTGCGCCTAAACAGGTGATACAGTAAGAATGGAAATCTCGGTGTGGTACTTGCTTTCCACAGGCGAGAATTAACTTTTTCTGACATCAGTTAGAGGAAGAAAAAAAAGGATCTCCAGTGGGGTAGTTAACTTTAGAAGACTTCAGGATGATTCAATTCAGAAACGAAAACTCAGGTAGCGGCAACCAGCACTCATGCAAACTGCTTCGGGCTCCTCGGCAAGACAGACTGATGTAATGGCATCGGCTGCCTGTTTTTATACCCCTGACAACCTGATGTCAGTCCTGGAGTGATAGCAACTGACGCAGAAATACTAAATCTCTGGTATTCGGGCCGACTGAGGGCTACCTGTAGGCAGATAACCCAAGTGTGATGACTGCAGCAGTGAAACACGAAGAACATCTGTAGTTGTTCTTGCCTGGCCAATGTGGAAAATTGACCACTCAGAAGCCCTTCAGTTGCGGACTCATGACATCAGGCAGGTTAGAAATGGTCACGTGCTCATGAACAATGAAATAGTACAGCTGTGTACAATTACCATAAATGTAGATGTTAGAGTGTATTCACTGCTGCAGTCATTACATTTGGGTAATCCTGCTGGCAGGTTGCCCTTAGCCGGCCTGAATTCCAAAGTCTTGGGTCCTGCGTCGGCCCCTGTCGCCTCTTCCCTGACGTCAGGGGTATAAAAGCAGCAGCCGACGCCATTTTCTTCAGTTTTTCTTGCCCCAGATGTCAGGTGCCCCTTAAAAGGGTAGCCAAATTTTATATATATAAATCAATAAATGCACCAATATAAATTTTACCTTCATCTATAAGCAAATACACCACATAGGTTGTATAAATCAGAGAAGGAAAGATAAGATCCATAGAAAAAAGGGGGATGGCGGGTGGGTAACCTGGACTGCAACAGTGAATACACTCGAACATCTACATTTATAGTAAGTGTACACAACTGTACTATGTTCTTCATGTTTCACTGCTGCAGTCATTACAATTGGGTAGAGTCCCAAAGCTATGGTTGGGAGGCTGGAGCTAAACAGCATTAGGAGCGGCTATGAGGCCCTGCAGAACTGCAGTGGCAAAGCCTGCCCTGGATTTAGAGTAGAATGGCAGAAAATGCTTTGTAAAGGTGTGCACTGAACTCCAAGCAGCCACCTCTAAAATGTCTCTGGTTAGTACTCCCCTGAGAAAGGCTGCTGAAGTGGCTGCAGCTCTGGTGGAATGTGGCCTACTGCTCTTAGGCACTGGCTTGCCATGGTGTAAATAGCATAAACGAATGCAGTGGCCTATCCATTTTGAGATAGTCTGCTTTGAGATAGCCTTTCCTTGTGACCCTGCAGCATATGCCACTAGTAATTGCTCTTTCTGAAAGCTTTGGTTCTGTTCAAGTAGAATCTAAGCTGTCTGTGTACGTCCAAAGAGTGCAGAATTCTCTCCCCCTTGTTCTGTGGATTTGGATAAAAGGTTGGCAGATGAATAGTTTGGTTAAGAGCCACACTGGACACCACTTTAGGCATAAATGTTGGGTTTGTTCTCAGAGAGACCCTGTCTGGATAAAAAATGATAAAAGGTTCCACAGCCATGAGTGCCTGTAGCTCTGAAACTAGTCTTGCAGAAGTAATTGCTAGGAGCAGAGTTGTTTTCCAAGATAAAAACTTTATATCAACAGTAGCAGCTGGCTCAAAAGGAGGCAGGGTGAGCTTTTCCAAGACATAGTTGAGGTCCCATTCAGGTATTAGTGATCTCCTTGGAGGCCTTAAATTTTTGGATCCTCTGAGGTACTGCTTTAATAAAGGATGAGAAAAAATTGGTGGCTCTGTATTGTAATGAGCCAAAATGGAAGAGGCATGAATTTTAATTAATGAAAAGGATAGGCCTTTGTCCAGCATCTCAGTTAAGTATTGCAAAATCTGAGGAATATTTGGTACATTTGTATCAGTTCCTTGTGCCTGGTTCCAAGCACAGAATCTCTTCCATTTCCCAGCATAAGACTTTCTTGTACTAAGCCTTCTGGCTTCCAGCATGACATTCATCACAGCTTTGAGAGTTTTTTTTTGTATGACTACATTATCCGCCATGCTGCCAGGTTTAATGTCCTGAGTTGGCTGTGCAGGATCTGATTGTTTTGCTGGGACAGTAGACGAGGTAATAGAGGTAAGGGTCCAAGCTGGGTAACAAGACAAGTTCCTTAGGATTGGATACTAGTACTGGCGGGGCCAGTCTGAGGCAATCAGTATCATCTTTGGTTTCTCCTGTCTGACCTTTAGGAGTACCTTGGGGAGGAGAGGCAGTAGAAGGAAGGCATATACTGATAGGTTTTTCCAGCTGAAAGATAGAGCGTCCACTTTCCATGCTTGTCTGTGATAAGTCCTTGTGCAGAATCCTTTTAGTTGGTAGTTGAGGGGAGGCAAATAGATCTATGTCCGAGCATCCCCATTTCCTTGTTATCATGCTGAAGACTCGTGGATCCAGCTGCCACTCATGTGAATCCATGAGGTTTATGCTTAGTTCATCTGCCAGAATATTTTCCTTTCCTGGCAGGAATTGTGCCTGCAAATGTACTTGGTAAGTCATTACACTTGGGTAGAATCCCAATGTCATGGCTAGTCTGGAAAGGGGGTAACAATGTGTGCCCCCCTGCTTGTTTATATACCACATGACCGTGATGTCTGTCTTTATCAGTAGTTGTCCCGGATGAAGTAGGTCCTTGAAGGCCGTCAGGGCATTTTGAACAGCTAGCATCTCTTTTTGATTGATATGTAGATGCATTTGGTTTGAGGTCCATGTGCCCTGAATGCATCTTCCTGCCATGTGGGCCCCCCGGCATAATCTGATGCATCCGTTGTTAGTCTCTGCCTGGCTGGGGGTAATGTGAATGGCTGTCCCTTGTTCTGGTGACAAGCCTTTGCCCACCATCGAAACTCCTGTTGCAGGCAGGGAATGAGAGTAATCATAGTTTCCAGGCTGTTGTAATGTTGAGTCCAAACACTTTTTAGGTACCATTGAAGTTTCCTCATATGCAGTCTTGCATATGGAATTAGTAGGATGCAGGATGCCATGAAGCCCAAAGCCTTCAGAATTTTTCTTGCAGATAACTGGGCCTTTGTTGCCAACATTGTGAAATAGGTAGTCAGCTGCCTTTGTTTGTCTGGCGTGAGATAAACCATCTGGGCAGTTGTATTCAAGCTTGCACCCAGGAATGCTATATCTTGAGTGGGTACTAGTTTTGATTTCTTTTCGTTGACTGTGTACCCTAGGCATGTTAGAAGTCTTTTCACAAACACCAGATGTTGAAGAAGAATGTCCTTGTTCTCTGCTTGAATTAGACAGTCATCCAAGTAAGGGTATATTTGTATTCCTCTGTCTGCAGAATGCAATTACTGGTGCCAGGCACTTTGTAAAGACCCTGGGCGCAGTAGATAAGCCAAAGGGCAGTGCAGAAAATTGGTAATGTATTGAACCAGCCTTGAATCTGAGGTGTCTTCTGCACGATTGTCTGATTGGAACATGCAGGTATGCCTCTTTTAGGTCTAAAGTCACAAGCCAAGCATTCTCGCCCAGCATGGGCAGAAACTGCTGCAAAGTCAACATTTTGAATTTTGGAATATCCAGGAATGTGTTCAGAATAGATAGGTCCAGTATCGGCCAACAGGCCTTGTCCCTTCTGGGTACCAAGAAAAGTCTTGAGCAAAATCCTTGTCCCCGCTCTTGCTCTGGTACTTGCTGAATGGCCGCCATGTCCATGAGGTTTAAAACTTGTTTTTGTGCCTCTGCCCATTGATTTTTTTGGCAGAGTATGGAAATGGAATTTGTAGCCTTGTGACACTATTTAAAACCCATTTGTCCTGGGTTATAAAGTGCCAATTTTCCCTCTAAGGGTGCTGCCAGAAGATAAGTACTTGGTGCAGGCAGGGGAAAGTCATTGGGACTGCTTTCTGTATGTTTGTGCTTTATCTTCTCCAGCTTTGGAGGTGGAAGCACCCCACTGTTTTGACCTATAAGAATCTTGCGTCTGGGATCTGCCTGTTGGGCGTCCGGATCTGCCCCTTTGAGGTCTGTCTGACACAGGAAAGGACCAATTTTTTGTAGGCCAGAGTCTACTAAACCTAGGTGGCTGTACTTGTAAAAACTCTAACAGTTTGCATAGATTTAGCTTTGTCTTCCATTTTCTTTAACACCTCTTCTGCCTTAGCACCAAAGTATCATGCTGTAAAGGTGCATCTAGTAACTTAACTTTAACATGATCAGGCAGATTTTGTTCCTTTAACCAAGCATGCCTCCTAATTACAGAACCCATAAAAGCGGCCCTGCAGGATGCAGAAGAATCAAAACCGCATTGCAAAGTATGCTTTCCAGCTTATTCAGCTGCATGCAATAAATCCTGCATTTCCTTGTTTTCAGCACATTCAGAATTTAGCATCATTTTCTGTTTACGCAATCCCATGAGATGTTGCTGATACTCCAGAGGGGGTTGGGTTTTCTGCTGCAGAGGCCTTAACTCCCTTGGGACCCTGTGAAATAGTTTCTGGGTCAGCAGCAGGGTTTTTAAAAAGAAATTTATGTAAGTCTGGAACCCTGTAATATCTGTCAGGTTTAACAAGAGCTGGAGGTAAGGCGTCAGGGGTCATACTAGACACAGAAAACACATCTACAATGTCTAACACAGGGGGAATGGCTAGAGGCCTGTGCTGTGGTAGTAAAAGGAAATCCCTGAGCCTCTTTTTAAGATTCTGAAAAATCTTGGCTTTCCCAGTGAAAATGCTCTCTCATGGTATGCAAGGTTTCCCTAAAGGAATAATCCTCAGGAGGGGATGCTGAAGGTATAGATTCTTCAGCATCAGAATCCTCATGGGGGGTAAAAAATATCCCTGATCAGAAGAGGAATCAGAGGAAATAGAAACCTAATCTGAAGATTCATAGTCAGTCTCTTGCCTAGGCCTCTTATCAGGAGGGGGATGGGAACCCCTGATCAAGGTAATCAGATCTTTGGCCATCTTGATCATCTGTTTTTTGGGCATAGAGGCCTGTACACGTGGTGGCTCTTGAGTTTGTTTCTTTGCTTTAGAAGCTGCTTTAGTCTTTGAAGCTGAAGTAGTTTTAATGTAAAGATGTTGTGGTCTGAATACACCCTCAGAAGCTGGTACCTGCTCAGTGGCTCCGGACCCATCTGAGGGATTAGCGTCCGAGGCTCCAATACTTTGACTATCCAGTGGCATGGCTGACTCCACGTGGGAGTCGGTAGCGGCCTGTGACTCTAAAGTAGCGGGTGTCAGGGGCTGCGAAAGCACCTCAATGAGAAAGTACAGTTTTGTACCTACCATAAATGTAGATGTTCGAGTGCTAATACAGCTGCAGTCATAACAGATGGGTTCTCCTGCCGTCAGGCGGGTCCTCGGTCGGCCGAATTCCAAAGTCTAGGTCCGGCGTCAGTTGTCGTTGCTTCTTCCCTGACGTCAGTGCGACAGGGGTATAAAGGAACCAGCCAATGCCATTTTCTTCAGTATTTCTTGCCCCACATGTCAGGTGCCCCCAGAAGGAAGGCAATACATAAATTTGTGTAATAAAGCAGTGCACTATAATCAAAATACAGTAGTTGCAAGCAAATACACCATAAATGAATACCCCAATCAGGTTGTATGAGGATGTGTTAGCCTATAGGCCTGTCCCAAGAGGGGAAGGAGGGAGGGAAACCTGGACTGCAGCTGTATTAGCACTCGAACATCTACATTTATGGTAGGTACAAAACTGTACTATGTTCATCGTGCATACAGCTGCAGTCATAACAGATGGGTAGAATCCCAAATCTAAGAAAGGGGTGGTAGGCACTAGGTGGAACTAGGAGGAGCCAGGATGCCCTGCAAGACTGCAGTGGCAAAGCCTGCTCTAGTTTTGGAGTATAATGGTAGGTGGTAGTGCTTGGAGAAGGTATGCACAGAACTCCAAGTGGCTGCTTCCAAAATATCTTTGGTAGGAACTCCTCTGAGGAAAGCTGCAGAGGTAGCTGTGGCCCTTGTGGAGTGAGATCTGATGCCTGTAGGTACAGTTTTGCCATGAAAAGAATAGCAAAAGCATATGCAGTGGGCTATCCATTTTGAGATGGTCTGTTTCGAAATTGGCTTTCCTTGAGCTCCTACAGCATAGGACACAAAGAGCTGTTCTGATTTTCTGAAAGGTTTTGTTCTGTCCAGATAATAACGGAGTTGTCTGTGGATGTCCAAGGAATGTAGTAATCTCTCCCCTTTGTTTTGAGGATTAGGATAAAAGGTAGGTAAGTGTATGGCCTGATTCAAAGCTACCCTGGATACCACTTTAGGCATAAAGGACGGGTTGGATTGTAAGGAAACTCTGTCCTGATGGAAGATGATAAAAGGCTGCACAGCCATGAGAGCTTGTAGTTCTGAAACTCTATGAGCTGAGGTAATAGCCAGAAGGAAAGCTGTTTTCCAGGACAAATATTGCAAATCTGATGAGGCAGCTGGCTCAAAGGGAGGCAAGGTCAGTTTTTCCAGAATGAAATTGAGATCCCAAGCAGGTATTGCTTGTTTCCTTGGGGGTCTTAGATTCTTAGCCCCTCTGAGGAACTGTCTTAAGAGAGGGTGAGAGAATAAGGGTGGATCAGTGTTGTATTCTGCAGAAATGGCTGAGGCATGGATTTTGATGGAGGAGAATGAAAGTCCACTGCTTAGCAGCTCAGCTAAATACTGTAGTATTTGAGGTAAATTCAGTTTTCCAGGATCCTGGTCCTTTTTCTCATTCCAGACACAAAACCGTTTCCACTTTGCGGAGTAAGCTTTTCTAGTTGACTGCCTTCTGGCCTCCAAAATGACATCCTGCACCTCCTTGGAGAGTAGGGTCTGTTGTGATGCTAAGGAATCTTCCATGCGGCTAGATTGAGTGTTTTTAGCTGGCTGTGAAGAGTTTTGAAGCTGTGCTGAGTCAGAAGAGGAGGCAGGGTCCATGGTGGGGAATGCGTCAGGCTACTCAGGAGTGGGTACCAGTGTTGTCTTGGCCAGTCCGGAGCAATGAGAATCATCTTTAGTCTGTCTGCTCTGGTTTTCAATAGAACTTTGGGCAGCAGAGGAAGAGGTGGGAAAGCATAAACTGTCATTGATGTCCAACTGAAAGAGAGAGCGTCCACTCTCCAGGCCTTTGGATGGAAAATCCTTGAGCAGAATTTTGTCAATTGGTGATTGTTGTGGGAGGCAAAGAGATCTATGTCTGACCTTCCCCATGCTTGGATTATTTCTGTAAAAACTTTTGGATGCAACTTCCATTCGTGTGGATCTGTCATATTTCTGCTTAGGTTGTCTGCCAGCGTGTTTTCCTTGCCTGGCAAATACTGTGCTTGTAGTTCGATTTGTAAGTCCATGGCCATGTTCCAAAGTGACATGGCCAGTCTGCATAGTGGGTATGAATGTGTTCCTCCCTGTTTGTTTATGTACCACATAACTGTGGTGTTGTCCATTCTTATCAATAGTTGACCTGGTTGTAGAAGGTCCTTGAAAGCTATAATAGCATTTATTACTGCTAGCATTTCCTTTTGATTGATGTGAAGGTGCTTTTCTTTTTGGGACCATTTGCCCTGAATGCACCGATCTGTCATGTGCGCCCCCCCAGGCGTAGTCCGAGGCGTCTGTTGTGATGACTTGATTTGCTTGAGGCTTGCTGAATGGAAGACCTGTGCTTGTTTGGCATGCTTGAGCCCACCACAGAAATTCCTTTTGCAGACATGGAATTAGTGGTATTATTGTTTCCAAACTGTGGCTGTGTTGAGACCATATGTTTTTCAGGTACCATTGAAGTTTCCTCATATGCAGCTTTGCACATGGGATTAGTAAGATGCAAGATGCCATGAATCCCAGAGCCTGCAGGATTTTCCTTGCAGTCAGCCTGGTGCAATTTGCTAGTGCTCTGAAGTATTGAGTTAGTTGCCCCTGCTTCTCTGGCGTGAGGTAGGCCATCTGGGTGTTTGTGTCCAACTTGACACCCAGGAAAATTATCTTCCGAGAGGGTATTAGCCTTGATTTCTTTTTGTTGACTGTGTATCCCAGAGAGTTCAACAACATTATTACATAAGCCAGATGTTTCAGAAGAATGTGCTTGCTGTCCACTTGGATCAGGCAGTCGTCCAAATAGGGGTATATTTGTATCCCTTGAAGTCTGCAGTAGGCAATTACTGATGCCAGGCATTTCGTGAATACTCTGGGCGCAGTAGATAAGCCAAAGGGCAACGCAGAGAATTGATAATGGGTTGAACCTGCAAGAAATCTGAGGTATCTTCTGCAATTTTGTCTGATTGGGACATGCAGGTATGCCTCCTTGAGGTCCAATGTTACAAGCCAAGACTCCTTGCCCAGCATGGGAAGAAGTTGCTGTAGAGTGAGCATCTTGAATTTTGGTACGAGTAGAAATTGGAAATTATGTACCTACCATAACGTTCCATGTTAGTTGTCTTCTCTCGCCTTCTTTCTTGCTGGATGGGTTCAGAGCCGATCCTCGGCTCTGACTCGGCACTTGCTTTAGCTTGAGAACTCCTTTTACCAGCTCGAGGCAACCCTATATCCCATGATGCAAGGCGGAACTACCTCAGATCTCGTTTGGTAGCTAACCTACCCTGCTAAAGACTATCCTAACATAATTAGGAACATAAGTTCCTAATAGAAGTCCTCATATGAAGGCTCAGGAGGAAACAACCTAATAGGAACTCTTCAAGATCTGTCCAGGCCAGGGGGAAGGAGGGAGGCCTTGAAAGAAGGCAGAGAAGACAACTAACATGGAACGTTATGGTAGGTACATAACTTCTAAATGTTAAGTTGTCAATCTCGCCTTCATTCTTGCTGGATGGGACCGTCCCTAGCACCTGTATCCCGGGTGGCTCAATGGAACAGACTCTTGAGAACTGTGGAACCAAAACTGGCCCTATCTCTGGAGGCCAAGTCCAACTTGTAATGAGAGACAAAGGTATGAGGCGTGGCCCAAGTAGCTGCTGCACAAATGGTATCAATGGGTAGTCTATCCTGAAAAGCTGCAGAAGTGGATAGACTCCTGGTTGAGTGTGCTTTTGGCTTAGAACATAGCTGTTTGCCTCTGAGAGAGTACACATAGGAAATGGTGGAAGTCAACCATCTGGATAAGGTCACTTTAGAAACTGGAAGACCCATCCTGTTTTCTGCATAGGAGACAAATAATTGGTCCGATTTTCTAAATTGTTTAGTTCTATGCAAATAGTACCTGAGCTGACAATGGACATCCAAAAAATGCAGTTTCTGTTCAGCTCTGTCGGAATAGTTTGGGAAAAAGACTGGTAGATCTATAGATTGGTTAATATTGGTTTGAGACACGACTTTGGGGAGAAAGGAAGGGTTAGTTCTTAATGATACCCTGTCCTTATGAAAAACCAAATAAGGGGAACGAATGCAGAGAGCTTGAATCTCGGAAACCCTTCTTGCTGAAGTGACAGCCAGTAAAAATATAGTTTTCCAGGTCAATAACTTCAAAGAGCATGAAGCAGACGGTTCGAAGGGAGGTAGTATCAAGGATGCCAACATTAAGTTTAGATCCCATTGCGGAGGAGGATGCTTTATAGGTGGTTTTAGCAGAAAAACTCCTCTCAGAAAGGCCTTGCATAATCTATGAGACATAATGTTATTGTCATGCAAGTCAACATGATACTTGGAAATAGCAGCCAGTTGTACTTTGACTGTAGATGACGAGGATCCTGAATGAAAAACCTCCGCCAGGAAATCTAAAACAGAATGTACAGGAGCAGTAAAGGGATCAATATTTCTGGAATTTGCCCAAATAGAAAACGCCGCCACTTGCTAGCATAAACAGTCCTAGTGGACGACTTCAAAGAAGACACTAAAATGTCTCTGACTGAGTCAGAAATCATCGGTAGCCTGGCTAGGGAAGGAAGTGGAGCAACCAAGCAGTGAGGTTGAGAGAATGAATGGCCCGGTGCTGCTGACCCGACTGGTGGATCAAGAGATCCGGAACTGGGTCCAGATGCCAGGGCTGCACCAGAAGGTGACTATGCAGAGACGGAAACCAAATTTGTTGAGGCCAATATGGAGCAATGAGGATCAATTTGGCTCTCAAAACGGTGGCTTTCTGAATGACTTGTGGAATCAAGGGAAAGGGAGGAAAAGCGTACAGAAGTCCCCGAGGCCAATCCTGGGTTAGAGAGTCTCTCAGGGGTTGGCCTGGAAGGGGAAAGAGTGAAATAATCTGGGCACTTGTTGTTTTGAGGAGTAGCAAAAAGATCGCAACAAGCAGTGCCCCACTTCAGAAAAATCTGATCCACTACAGATTGATTGAGAGACCACTCGTGAGGCATCAGAATAGATCTGCTCAGCCTGTCCGCCAATAGGTTGGACCTGCCGGGGATGTGCGTTGCTATCAGAAACCGCTGAGAAGAGATCGCCCATTGCCAAAGTCTGAGAGCTTCTCGACATAACGGATAGGACCTGGTTCCGCCCTGTTTGTTGATGTACCAGACCACGGACATGTTGTCCGATTGTACTGCAATAGTCCCCGTGGGAAGAAAGTCGTTGAGGGCTTGCAACGTTAAAAGCACTGCTCTCATCTCCAGGACATTTATGTGCAGATGGTATTCTATGGGTTGCCACGTCCTGTGGACCATCCTGCCCTGATAATGCCCCCCCACCCGATCAGAGAGGCATCCGTAGTGACTGTGGCAACTGGAGGAGGGGGAATAAAGGGTTGGCCCTGATGAAGAAGAGGGGAAGATATCCACCAGTTCAGATGAGCCCTGCACGACTGTGTGACTAAGATTTCGTGCCTCATCGGGAGACTGTGGTACGACCACTGCGTGAATAACATCCACTGCAGAAGACGCATGTGGAAGCGAGCCAGAGGTAGAAGAACAATGGCCGCAGCCATAAGACCTAGAACCTTCAGTATAAATCTGGCTTTGATCTTGTTGCTTTGCAATAGAAGCCGAACGAAATTTTGGATGTCCAGAATTCTTTGATCTGTTAGTCTGGCTAACATTTTGACGGTGTTTAATTCTGCCTATAAAGGTGATAGATTGGCAAGGCAGCAGAGAAGATTTTTCGAAATTTACTGAAATTCCCAAACTCCTGCAAAGCTGTAGAGTGTAGTCTTTGGACTGAAGAAGCTGACACTTGGTGGTGGCGGAGAGGAGCCAGTCGTCCAAGTAGGGAAACACCTGGAATCCTTGACGTCTCAGATGAGCTGTGACCACTGCCATGCATTTGGTAAACACTCTGGGGGCTGAAGTGAGGCCAAAGGGCAGTGCTCTGAATTGGTAATGACTGGTCCCTAGCTGAAAGCGGAGAAACCTTCTGGAGCGTCTGTGAATCTTTATGTGATAGTACGCATCCTGAAGGTCTATAGAGCACATCCAGTTGTCCTTGCCCAGAAAGGGCAGAATGGACTGAAGCGTGACCATCCGGAATCTTGCCTTCTTGACAAATCTGTTTAGATTGCTCAGGTCTAATATTGGTCTCCAATCTCCCGTCCTTTTGGGGACCAAAAAGAATCTAGAGTAGACGCCGGATCCTACCTGGTCTGCCGGCACCGTCTGGACGGCTCTTTTTTCTAGGAGTTTTGAAACCTCCTGTTCTGCCAAATCCCTTTGACCGGGTGAGATGTCTGGAAGGGATTGTAGAGTCGGAAACCTTTCGAAGGGGATTTTGTAACCCTATGATATAATCGACTGTACCCACATCTCTTGTGATAGGGATTGCCAGGCTACTGGGTACAGTGAAATCCTTCCCCCGACTGCCTCCAAGGGTGGACAGTCGGGCAACACCTCAGGGATGCTGAAAGGGCTTCTCAGGAAGAGACTCCCTGTTGCCCTGGTTCTGAGGACCCCCTGCCTCTAGGGCGGCATCTATTATTGTTACCCCTCTGCCTCTGGAGGTAAACTGACCACGTCGTCCGGTGTAGCTCCTTGGGCTTTACGGAACCACATCTTCCCCCCCTTCTGACCCTTGGGATATGGTCTAGAAGGAGTGGAAAATTGGACTCCAATGGCAGAAAGAGTTTTACCGTCCTGCTCACACCTGGTCAAAGTATCCTTCAGCTGAGGTCCGAACAAAGCCGAACCATCAAAGGGGTATTAGTGAAGGACCTTAAAGGGGTCCAAAATTACAAAGCCGCATCCAGGCTTGGCGTCTAAGAGCAACTCCTGTGCCTGCGGCCCTGCTCGCTCCATCGGCCGCATAAGATATGAGCTGCATGGAGGAGTTAGATATGGAATTCAGGATAGCAAGCTGCGAGGCAATCTTTTCTTGAGCCCCAGCAGCAGAAGGATCCTGGACTACTTCACCCAGTTCTTTGAGAATATCTCGTTGAAGCCTGGTGAAGTGACAAAGATAATTCAACAAACGCATAGCAAAGGTCGCTGAAGAAAACATCCGCTTTCCATACCTGTCCATGGTCCTAGAATCCTTGTTAGGAGGATGGACAGGTACTGAAGGATCCGCCAGTTCCTTCTTAGTGGCCGCCGCCACCACCATAGCATCCACAGAGACACCCTTGGAAAGGAACTGTTTGTCCGAAGGGGCCGTGATGAATTTGGATGGTCTTCTGGGGACAGGTTCCACAGAATCTGGAGCCACGCCTTCGAGCCACTACCTGCATAAGTGGGTCGAAGGCGGAGACACCCAGGAGGTGGAGGGTCGGGATCCAAAGCCTCCAGGTATACCGACTCATCCTCGGAAGGGTCAATGGAGGGCCAATTCCCCCTCTGTTTGAGGAGCTCAAGGATGTCTGAAAAGGAGACATCCTCAGAGGGGGACCGTGGGGAACCCTCCGACTCATCTAAGTCGGTATCAGATGCAGTAGACTCAGGGGAGTCTGTGTGTTTCCTCTTACATCCTCTTCCGAGGGGGTTCCCCTGCAGGATCAGGAGAAACCTCGGAAGAGGAGGAAATTCCCAGTGGGGAAACCTGGGGCGATGGATCCCTGGGCCTGACAGCAAGAGGCTGGCAAGAGGCATCTGCAGGCACTGATGAGGGAGGAGCTAGAGGGATGGACCGTTGACCAGGCTCAGAGGCCAGGACACTCCTCATCACCTCAAAGGCTCCCCTCCCTGGGAGGCCGGAATATCCCGCTCGAAGAAACAGGAATTCCGGCTCCAATGAGAGGGAAGGCTCGAGGCGATGTCGGCGCCGAGCTTACCAAAGCCGAAGCCCGAGAGGAGAGCGGGGTCGGACAAGGGTCCGATGCCACTAGCCCCCTCCGAGCCGACAGTGGAAAACAGATGACTGGATCCCTCCAAGGAAGGCCTCAAGGAGGAGATCGGAGCCGAGACGGAGCCGAAGGATGTATCGGCTCCTGCATCCTAACAGTTGCTGTCCCGAGCTCCAGCTCCGAACTCTGGTGTGGAGCGGGAGGAGGAAGTGCAAGGGGTGAGGCTATAGCCGAAGTCTGTTGAGACGGGCTATGGAGCATTTGGGCCAGTGCCTGAGACTTCAACAGCCTGCTTACCACCCTCTCTAAGTCGTGGTCAGACAGCCTGGAAGATCTCGAAGATCGGCTCCGATGGCTCCGCTCCGACAAAAGAGGAGACCCCGGAGCCGAGTGGATACTCAGTAACGAAGGGGACCGAGATCTCTTCGACGAAGCCATCGGAGCCGAAGTCCCTGAACTCCAGATGGAGCCGAAGGTTTCGGCTCCGATGCTGGATAAGGTGTCGGCTCCAGCCGGAGCCGACAAGGCCACAGTAGACAAGGTATCGGAGCCAGCCGGCGCCGAACCTACTACTTTAATGGTAGATGCATCGGTTCCAGCCGGAGCCGATCTCGGCTCCGACGGAGCCGGAGCCACCGGAGGAGGCTTGGATACTGAAGCCTGAGCCTTCGGTGGCTTAGAAGGTTTCCCAGACCCTGCTTTAGAGGGAGAACCTTCTGGCTTAAGTAAGCCACGGAGGATAAGCTTATTCCTCCTTTCCTGCAGGACTCTCTGGCTAAAAGAGTGACACAAAGCACAGGAGTCCTGCAGGTGCAAAGGCCCTAGGCAATAAACACAAATTGTGACCGTCTGTCAGAGACATTTTCTGACAGCACGAGTCACACTTCTTGAAGCCTGAGACCTTGCCTTCCCTAGACATATCCTAGGAGGAAGTAACACACAAACCCCAACAAACACACAAAATTAATCCCCTACACACAACACACAGGAAGGGATTAACCAATGGGGTTTTAGGCCTAACTAAAACTTTATACTAAAGGTTATAAAAAGGGTTATAAAAGTTTGAAAACAAGGGAATAGGGTGGGCTGTAATTCACTACAGACTATACTATGAATAAAAGGGGAAAATAAAACCCTAACTAAGCTTTTCTGATTTTACCAAGAAAATCACTTACCTCAGCTGGCAAAGGAGACCTCTTTCGCTAAGCAGCAAATGAGATCTGGGGCAGTTCCGCCTTGCATCATGGGATATAGGGTTGCCTCGAGCTGGTAAAAGGAGTTCTCAAGCTAAAGCAAGTGCCGAGTCGGAGCCGAGGATCGGCTCCGAACCCATCCAGCAAGAATGAAGGCGAGATTGACAACTTAACATTGTGTTTAGGATGGATAGGTCCAAAATAGGTCTCCAATCTTTTCCCTTCCTTGGTACCAGGAATAGCCTGGAATAAAAACCTTGATCTTGTTCGTGCGTAGGTACCTCTTGAATAGCTTTCATGTCTATGAGATCTGTAATTTGCCTTTGTGCCTCTGCCCTTTGATTGTGTGGCAGGTTTGGCATGCCTCTCATTTTTGGAAGGGTATGAAAATGGAATCTGTAGCCTCTGTTTATAATGTCCAGGATCCATTTGTCTTTTGTGACAATATGCCAATTTTTTGAAAATAATGTCAGCTTTCCTCCTAAGGGGCTGCCATTTGAGTCTTGCTTGGCATGTAAAGGGAAAGTCATTGGGCTTGCTTTCTGAATGATTGCGAGTTATCCTCACCACCTCTTTGTGTAGGAGCTTGCCATTGTCTGCCTCTAAACGATCCTTGGGATTGTCCTCTGCCCCTCGAGCCTGTATATGCCTCTTTGGGGTCTGTCCGTGGCTGGAAAGGACCAATTTTTGGAAGGCCAATTTCTACTGAAACGTGGGGGTTGTACCTGTAGAAAATCTTTCACAGTTTGCATTGATTTAGCCTTTTCCTCCATTTTCCTTAATACCTCCTCAGCATTAGCACCAAATAATACATCCTTTTGAAGAGGGGCATCTAGTAATTTAGCTTTGACATGATCAGGCAAGGTTTGTTCCTTGAGCCAGGCATGTCTACGTATGACTGATCCTGTAACAGCAGCTCTACATGAGGCCTCTAGAGCATCAAAACCACATTGTAAGGTATGCTTACCCACTTGTTCTGCACTATGCATCAAATCCTGCAACTCCTTCAAGTCTGGTTGTTCAGGTTGTGACATTTTACGTTTCAATTGTGATAACAAAAACTGTTGGTATTTTAGCATATGGAACTGACAGTTTAAGGCCCTCATGGTTAAGGTAGCAGAGGTATATACCTTTTTTCCCCACCTTTCTAAGGATCTGGAATCTCTCTCGGAAGGTAATGGATTTTTAGCAGTGGAGGCCATAATTCCCTTGGGGCCCTGTGAGATGGTTTCTGGGTCAGCAGCATGGCTTTTGTATAGAAATTGGTGTGAGTCAGGAACCCTGTAGTACCTGTCAGGCTTAACTGGGGCTGGAGGCAGAGAGTCCGGGTTAAGGCAGGCCTCCGAGTAAACATCATCTAGGATGTCCAAGACAGGAGGTATAGCCAGAGGCCTGTGCTGAGGTAGTAAAAGAAATTCCCTAAGCCTTTTCATGGAATCTGAATAATCTTGGCCTTCCCAGTGGAAGTGTTCCCTTAAGGTATGCAAAGTTTCCCCAAATGAGTAATCCTCTGGGGGGGGGGGGGGATACAGAAGGAATGGACTTCCTCCGCATCAGAGTCTTCAAAAGGGGAGTATGAATGTTTGATCATCAGAGTGCTCTGAAATAATGGAGCCCTGATCAGAGGAGGGGGATTCTTCCTCCACTCTGGGCCTTTTGTCCGGTGGGGGTTGAGAACCCCTGATAAGAGTAATTAAATCCTCAGCCATTTTAAGCATCTGTTTTTTAGGCATGGGGCCTGGAGATGGGCCCTGTGTAGCTTGTCTCTTAGAGTGCATGGCTGCTTTAGACTTAGTGAAAGCCTTGATGGAGAAAGAAGAGGAAGGTCTGAAGACACCTTGAGTGGAGGTAGACCTATCCACATTTTGAGGTTCAACGCCAAGAGTGGCTTCGGTATCTGTAGTCGGGGTATGGGCAGAGGAGCCTGCGACCTCGGGCACAGGAGACACCGCCAATGAAGTGTCGTCAGTAGTCAGGGGCTGCGTAGGTGCCTCGCTGAGAACCGGATCACGTGTAGTCGGCTTTGGCATGGTGTCGGTAGAGGCCGCGGACCTCGTGTGTCGGTCCTTATCTTTGCGTTTTTTAGACAAAACTGGAGTCGGAGTATCCGACGACATAATATAGTTAAATGTTTTTCCAAAATAATGCTGGGCGAACTCCGCCCAACGCTTAATTGTGCGTTTGTTGAATGTAGCACAAAAGCGACAGACCGAGACGTCGTGGTCTGGGCCTAAACAAGGTATACAGAGGGAATGGAAATCCTTATGCGGTATTTGCTTCCCACATGAAATACAATTATTAACTTTGTCTGACATTGGTCTGAGGCATGAAAAGTTTCCCCAACGGGGTACTTAGCTTTCAAGAAGACTTCAGTTTCAAAATTTTCATAATTTCAGGAG
Organism: Protopterus annectens; assembly: GCF_019279795.1. Classification (NCBI taxonomy): domain Eukaryota; kingdom Metazoa; phylum Chordata; order Ceratodontiformes; family Protopteridae; genus Protopterus; species Protopterus annectens. The sequence goes on along the minus strand of NC_056746.1, from coordinate 1,386,508,999 downwards.
CTGGCCGACCGGCACTTGCGAACTGCTTCTGCTTCGGGCACCGTGCGGCAAGAAAGACTTAAGAAAATGGCGTTGGCTGGTTCCTTTATACCCCTGTCGCACTGACGTCAGGGAAGAAGCGACGACAACTGACGCCGGACCTAGACTTTGGAATTCGGCCGACCGAGGGCCCGCCTGACGGCAGGAGAACCCATCTGTTATGACTGCAGCTGTATGCATGATGAACATCCGGCAAATCGGCGACTGGCTTAGGAGAAGCTTCGTCATCTGTTTTGGGCCTCGGTTGTTTTTCTCTATCCTTTTCTTTGCATTTTTTGCAAACTCCGGTAGTCGGATGGCTTTCTGACATTAGCTTAATAGTGCGTTGGTTAAATCTAGCACAAAACAGACAACCAGAAACGTGATCAGGGCCTAGGGCAACGAATACAGTAAGAATGAAAATCCTTACGAGGTATTTGCTTTCCACAAGTAATACAATTATTAACTTTTTCTGACATTGGTCTGGAGCAAGAAAAAATTTTCCTTAACGGGGTACTTAGCTTTATTGGAGACTTCGGTTCTGAAACTCAAACATGAAAATTTCAGGAGTCGGCCGACCGGCACTTGCGAACTACTTCTGCTTCAGGCACCGCACGGCAAGAAAGACTGAAGAAAATGGTGTAGGCTGCTTCTTTTATATCTGACGTCAGGGAAGGGGCGACAGCGGCTGACGCAGGACCCGACTTTGGAATTCAGGCCGGCTGAGGGCAACCTGCCAGCAGGATTACCCAAATGTAATGACTGCAACAGTGAAACATGAAAAACATCCTACTTTATATACATAACTCAATCTGTGAAGGTGTAAATATCCAAGTGACCTAAAAGCAGCTCACAAGCCCAGCAAAAGCAACTGTAAACATCACACAATACTACTCACCAGATATTTTACTTGCACCATGCTAAACATAAGCTCAGACAAACTCACTTCCCAATCCTCTTACACCAAAGAAAAGTTCTCCCATAAAACCTATAAACACACAAGCACCAAGCTCGCACAGTTAAGAATCACCAAGTGGATGACAGTAAACCATCTACCCTACACAGCTGCATAAACCCGAGCAAAAGTATCCATTTGTAAAATGAAGACTGTTGGGCACACTGACTCCACATTTACTGGGCTTGGGAAAAAGATAAGTATTACAGTTGTCTTTCTGGTGTCAGGATTCATGAAGTCAGAAAGGCTCTTCAGTCCCTCTCAAACAGCAAACACTATTATGATTTTGTGGTAACCAATGTGGGTGCAAATCACTTAATGCACTTAACCCCTGGGGGACATGTAGGCTTTCACTCCAAGTGTTAAATGCAACCAAGACACTGGTCCTAAATGGTATCCTACCCCTCACTAAGAATGATGTCTCCACACAGAAAAATAGGCTTGAACAACTAAATGTGTATTTCTGAAGGGATTCAGTATGTGTCAGCAGTGAAAGATTGCTGAAACTCCAGCTTGCTTTGTTAGGGACAGTCAGTACCTCTCATGCCAAAGCCTCTATGTACTGGATAAAGCACTTCCTGCCTCAAGTTTTTTTTTTTTTTGCATAGTCAAGCTAATGAAAATGTCATAGACAACACATTATCCATCATAAATTCAAATCCAACTCACAAAGAATGCTCTACTAAAAGACTGGAGTCTTAAATTGTCTGACACCGATACTTTCCTGCACCTTGAACACATTTAATAGAAACTGAGACAAGATTTGTGTATCAGCATTCCCTCAATACACAGGTTGCACACCTATCATTTACTCAGATCAGAGAGAAAACATGGTGGCACACCCACATCTGTCTACTACATCATATCTAGTGAGACACCCAGAAATTCACAAACTGTTAAAGAAATCCAGCTTACAAGGAACAGAAAAGTACAGTCATGTACACTTACCATAAATGTGGATATTAAGAGTATATTAACTGTTGCAGTCATCACATTTGGGTTATGTGCTTGCAGTAGCCCTCAGTTGGCCTGATTAACAAAGTCTTGGGTCCTACGTCAGTTGCTGTCTAATCTTCCATGATGTCAGGTAGTCAGGGGTATAAAGCATGCAGTTGACGCCATTACATCAGTTTTTCTTGCCCCAGATGTCAGGTGCCCCCATAATGGGAAGCAATTATATATACAAGGTTACATCTCCAACAAAAAAGCTAATTCACCAAAAAGCTTTAAGAATAGAAAGCAAAACTAGAGGTATAGCCAAAAGAAGTCAGGGGGCTGGAGGGAGGGTAACTAGGACTGCAACAGTGAATACACTAACATCTACATTTATGGTAATTGTACACAACTGTACTATGTTCATGTTTCACTGTTGCAGTCATCACATTTGGGTAGATTCCCAAAGATAAGGATGGGAGGAGGAAAACAGATAGCATTAGGACCAGCTATAAGGCCCTGTAAGACTGCAGTGGCAAAGCCAGCTCTGGATTTATACACAATTGGAAAATGGTAATGCTTGGTGAAGATATGTACAGAACTCCAGGTAGCTTATAGGATGTCCCTGGTAGGGACACCTCTGAGAAAGGCTGTAGAGGTAGATGCAGCCCTGGTTGAATGTGGTCTAATCCTCTGTGGGGTAGGTTTTCCATGGTGCTTATAGCAGAAAGGAATGCAATGGTCTATCCATTTAGAAATGGTTTGCTTTGAAATGGGCTTCCCTCTCTGCCCCTGCAGTAAATGCAACCAGCAGTTGCTCAGATTTCCCGAGAAGTTTAGTCCTGTCCAAATAAAACCTAAGTTGTCTGTGCACATCTAAGGAGTGCAATATTAATTCTCCTTTGTTCTGTGGATTAGAAAATAAGGCTGGCAACTGAATGGACTGATTAATGGCCACACTGGATGCCACCTTGGGCATGGAGGAATTGGTCCTGAGGGACACCCTGTCTGCATGAAAAATGATGAAAGGCTCCACTGCCACGAGGGCCTCTAATTCAGACACCCTTCTTGCTGAAGTGATGGCTAAAAGGAAGGCCGTTTTCCAAGAAAGGAATTTCAACTCAGCATTTGCAGCTGGTTCAAAAGGAGGTATGAGTTTTTCCAATACAAAGTTAGGGTCCCAGGCTGGAGTAGGGGCTCTCCTGGGTGGTCTTTTAAGTTTTTGGCCGCTCTGAGGAACTGCTTCGGCAGTGGATGAGAGAACAGGGGTGATTCTGTGTTGTGATGAGCTGAAATGGCTGAAGCATGAATTTTGATGGAGGAAAAGGAAAGGCACTTGTGCAGCATCTCAGTTAAGTATTGAAGAATCTGAGGTAAATTGGGTGCTGCTGTGCCCATCCCCTGGGTTTGGTTCCAGGAACAGAATCTTTTCTATTTTTCAGCATAGGATTTTCAAGTACTAGGCCTCCTTGCCTCCAGAATGACATCCAACACTTGCTTACTGAGGGATGGTAACAGACAGATCAGGTAATTAGCCAGGCTGCCAGGTTCATGGTTTGAAGCTGTGGGTGAAGAACCTGGCTCTCCTGCTGTGACAGTAGGGCATGGGTCTGAGGCAGGTGCCATGGTGCCAGCAGCGACACTGCGTAAAAGGGGGTACACCAGTGTTGGCACGGCCAGTCTGGTGCAATCAGTATCGTCCGTGGTTTGTCCTGTTTGATCTTTAGTAGTACCTTGGATAGGAGAGGCAGAGGGGGAAAGGCATAGACAGATAGGTTTTTCCAAGTGAAGGACAGGGCATCCACTTTTCAAGCTTGTTTGTGGGGAGTCCTTGTGCAGAATTTTTCCAATTGGTAGTTCTGGGGGGAGGCAAACAGGTCTATATCTTGGCTCCCCCATTTGTTTCTCAACATGTTGAATATCTTTAGTTCCAGTTTCCACTCATGTGGATCCATGAGATTTCTTAGTTCGTCTGTCAGTGTGTTTAGCTTTCCTGGCAGGAACAGAGCCTGTAGGTGCACTTGGTAGCTCAAGACTGTGTTCCACAGAGCCAAGAATAGTCTGCAGACAGGGTATGAGTGGGTTCCCCCCTGCTTGTTTATGTACCACATAACCGTGGTGTTGTCAGTCTTTACCATTAATTGCACTGGACGAATGTGGTCCTTTAAAGCTGTCAGAGTATTCTGTACAGCTAACATTTCTTTTTGATTGATATGCAGGTGCATTTGACTTGGGTTTCATTTGCCCTGAATGCACTTCCCTGCCAAGTGAGCCCCCCCATGCATAGTCTGATGCGTCTGTTAGGGTTTGGGCGGCAGGGGGTAGAGTGAATGGCAGTCCCTTGTTTTGGTGACAGGCCTCTCCCACCAAAGGAACTCTATCTGTACACAAGGTATGATAGGAACCATTGCTTCCAGATCCTGAGAACGTTAACACCATAGGCTTTTTAGATACCATTGTAGTTTCCTCATATGCAGCCTTGCATATGGAATTTGGAGAATAAAGGAGGCCATAAACCCCAGGGCTTGCAGAATTTTCCCTGCAGATAGCTCCGTCTTTGTGGGCAGTAGTTTGAAGTAGGCCGTCAAATGAACTTGTTTTTCTGGCATGAGAAAGGCCATCTGGGAAGTTGTGTTCAAGCGTGCTCCCAGGAATACTATTTGTTGGCAGGGTAGAAGATGTGATTTATTTTTGTTTATGGTGTACCCCAGAGAAGTTAGCAATTTAAGAACCCCTTACTGCGGATCCTGAGAACATTTCACAGGGGCCCAAAGGTATTAAGGCTACTACTGCCAAAAACCCTACTCACTCTGATAGAGATTCCAGGGCCCTGGACAGATGGGATAAGAAGGTATACACTTCTGCAACTTTGGCCATTAGGGTCTTAAACAGCCAGTTTCATGTGTTAAAGTATCAACAGCATATTATTGGATTGCTTAAACAGAAAATTATGTTGATTCCCGACTGTGCTAAAAATAAAAGAATTACAAGATTTAATGCATTCTGCTGAACAAGTTGGAAAACATACTTTGCAATGTTGATTTGATTCATTAGAGGCATCTTGCAGGGCTGCTGTCACTGGGTCTGTACTTAGAAAGCATGCTTGGCTTAAGGAGCAATCTTTGCCAGATCATGTTAAAGCTACATTACTGGATGCTCCCTTAAGCCAAGACCGCCTGTTTGGCAACAAAGCAGAAGTACTTAAAAAGATGGAGGAAAAAGCAAAATCTATGCAAACTGTTAAGATTTCCTTGTAAGCACACCCTCCCAGATTTAGTAGGCACTGGCATCTAAGAATTGGTCATTTCCTGCCTCTTCCAGGCCTTCTCAGTCCAAACCCAGAACAAGCAGAACACGCAGGCTTCAGTCCCAAGGTACTCTCAGGGCTTAGCAGTGGGGGGCTCCCACTTCCAAAGCTGGAAGTAGTAAGACACCCCCCTATGGTAAACTGTCACAGTGACAACTTTAAACCTTCCAAGCCCCGCTCAACTGACTGTTCCTTTAGGGGGAAAGATCGCCCTGGATGCAAAAAATTAGGAACTCATTACCCAAGACAAATGGGTTTAAATATAGTTTCCCAAAGATATGGATTCCACTTCCACTACAAACAGACCACAAACAGTTGGCCAGACCTACCCCCAAATCAGTGGGCAGAGGCTCAAAAGCAAGTTCTCTCTCTTCTAAGCATCAGGGCTATTCAACTTGTCCCAGAAGAATGGGGGCAAGGTTTCTGCTCAAGACTTTGCCTGGTACCCAGAAAAGGCAATTCCTGGCGACCTATCCTGGACCTGTCTATCCTAAACACTTTTTTGGTAATCCCAAAATTCAAAATGCTAACTGTTCATCAGCTGCTTCCTATGTTAAGGCAAAAATGCCTGGTTGGCAACACTGGATTTAAAGGAAGTCTACCTGCACATCCCAATAAGGGAATCTTGCAGAAGATACCCTACGCTTCAGAGCAGGCTACACTCACTATCAGTTCTCTGCACTGCCCTTTGGCTTATCTACTGCACCCAGGGTATTCACAAAGTGCCTAGCTCCAGTCATTGCATTTTGCAGGCAAAGATATTCAAATATACCCATACCTGGATGATTGTCTAATTCAGGCAGAAAGCCAGGACATACTATTATATCATCTGGCATTTGTAAAGAAATTAACTTCTATGGGGTACACCATAAACGAAAAGAAATCACATCTAGTACCCTGCCAACAAATTGTATTCCTGGGAGCAAGCTTGAATACAACTTCCCAGATGGCATACCTCACGCCAGAGAAACAAGTTCATTTGACAGCCTACTTCAAACTTCTGGCCACAAAGACCCAGCTATCTGCAAGGAAAATACTGCAAGCCCTGGGGTTCATGGCCTTTTGCATTCTACTAATTTCCATATGCAAGACTGCATATGTGGAAACTACAATGGTATCTAAAAAGCCTATGGTGCCAACATTAAAAGCAAAATAAAGGTACAGGTACTCCACGACAATCGGAGCCAACCAGTCTTACGACAAAATCCTTTATTAAGAACAATGGAACAGTAAGCGCTTTCGCGTCTGCAGTGGACGCTTCATCAGACTTGAATAAAAACTTAAACAGTTCCCTTAAAATACTCTACAGCACAGTCACATGGACCAATAGCTGTTTAACCACAGTTGTAATAGTATCTCACCTGTGGGGTGTATGTGATTATACATTGCATAAAAACCTTACAGATTCAATGAACTTAGCTTAAAAGTAGCTAAAAAAATAATAAATAATAGCTAAAAAACAGCTAAAAAATAAATTTGACTAAAAGCACATCAAAAGCAGCATAAAGATAATAATGTAAACAAAAACATAATAATCAATTGTGTTTAAAGGCACGATCTCTAAGGAAAGGTTTGATAGTAACTCTTTCATTGAGGCCATGCCCAACGTCTGCTTGCAGTCCAATAATCCATTTGTTCTCTTCCTTTTCTGTGAAATTCCCTACGTTCCCTAGTCTCATTGAGATATGAATCAACTCCAGTACTAAAAACTCAAAATTATGTTTTGTGCGCCTCAAAAGAACATGCCTCGCTAAAGCATTGGTTTCATTTTCTTTGTTAATGGCATATAAATGCTCCCTGATCCTCTCCCTAAGGGTCCTATTAGTCTTCCCTACATAGAACATAGTGCATGTATGGCATACCGCTAGGTATACCAGGTTCCGAGTCCTGCAATCTGCATAATGGTGGAACTCATATACCTTCTTAGTGTCCGGATGTTCAAACTTAACATTCTTTGAAATAAAAGAACAATGATTACAATTACGACATGGGAAAGTGCCTTTCCTAACTGATTGAGGTCTACTATCCTTCTCACTCTCATAACACAGCATGTCTTCCAAGCTTCTACTCTTCTTGTAAGAGAAACTGGGGTAGGTGCCCAAGATGGTCTTCAGCCTCTCTTCTAATAATAGAATCCCCCAATTCTTCTTGATGACATCTGTGATCTTCCTATTCCTATGGTGCCAACATTCTCAAGACCTAGAATCAATGATTCCTATCATACCTTGTCTAAAGACAGTGTGTTCCTTTGGTGGGCAGACGCCTGCCACCAAAACAAGGGACTGCCATTCACTCTACCCCATGCTGCCCAAACCCTAACAACAGACGTATCAGACTATGCATGGTGGGCTCACTTGGCAGGGCAGTGCATTCAGGGTAAACGGAACCAGAGTCAAATGCATCTGCATATCACTCAAAGAAATGTTAGCTGTATAGAATGTTCTGACAGCATTCAAAGACCACATTCTTCCAGGACAATTATTGGTAAAGATGGACAACACCACTGTTATGTGGAACATAAACAAGCAGGGGGTACACATTCTTACCCCCTCTGCAGACTAGCCATGGCATTGTGGAACACAGCCTTGAGCTAACAAGTGCACCTACAAGCTCAATTCCTGCCAGCAAGCTAAATACACTGGCAGACGACCTAAGCAGAAATCTCATGGACCCACAAGAGTGGAAAATGGAACCAAAGATGTTCAACATTTTGAGAATCAAATGGGGGAGCTCAGAGAAAGACCTGTTTGCCTCCCGTCAGAACTACCAATTGGACAAATTCTGCAAAAGGCCTCCCCACAGACAAGCTTGGAAAGTGGATGTCCTGTCCTTCAGCTGGAAAAACCTATCAGTTTATGCTTTTCCCCCTCTGCCTCTCCTAAGTGCCAATAAAGATCAAACAGGACAAACAAAGGACAATACTTATTGCACCAGACTGGCCACGCCAACAATGGTATCCCCTCTTGCACAGTGTGTCACTTCTGGAACCATGGGACTGGCCTCAGACCCCTGCCCTGCTGTCCCAGCAGGAGGGCCAGATTCTGCACCCACAGCTTAAAACCCTGAACCGTGCAGCCTGGCTAATTACATGACCTCTCCCTTACCATCCCCTCAGTAAGCAAGTGATGGATGCCATTCTGCAGGCAAGGAGGCCTAGTACTAGAAAATCCAATGCTGAAAAATGGAAGAGATTCTGTTCCTGGAGCCAAACACAGGGGATGGACACAACTGTGCCCAATTTACCACTCATTCTTCAATACTTAACTGACATGCTTCACAAGGGTCTTCCCTTTTCTTCCATCAAAATTCATGCCTCCATCTCAGCTCATTATAATACAGAGCCACCCCTCTTCTCTCATCCACTGCTGAAGCAATTCCTCAGAGGGGCCAAAAACTTAAGACCACCCAGGAGAGCCCCTACTCCAGCCTGGGACCTTAATTTTGTATTGCAAAAGCTCACTCTACTTCCCTTTGAGCCAGCTGCAAATGCAGAGTTGAAATTCCTTTCTTGAAAAACAGCTTTCCTCCTAGCCATTTCTTCAGCAAGAAGGGTGTCTGAATTACAGGCCCTCATGGCAGTGGAGCCTTTCATCATCTTTCATGCAGACAGGGTGTCCCTCAGGACCAATCTCTCCTTTATGCCCAAGGTGGTATCCAGTGTGGCCCTTAATCAGTCCATTCATTTGCTAACCTTCTTTTCTAATCCACAAAACAAAGGGGAACTAATACTGCACTCCTTGGACATCCACAGACAACTTAGATTTTACTTGGACAGGACTAAGCCTCTCAGGAAATCTAAACAGCAGCTGGTTGCATTTGCTGCAGGAGCAGAGGGGAAGGCCATTTCAAAGCAAACCATTTCTAAGTGGATACACCATTGCATTCATTTCTGCTATAAGCATCATGGAAAACCTACCCGACGGGATAAGACGACATTCAACCAGGGCTGCATCTACCTCTACAGCCTTTCTCAGAGGTGTCCCTACCAAGGACATCCTGGAAGCTGCTACCTGGAGTTCTGTACATACCTTCACCAAGCATTACCACTTGCCAATTTTTTCTAAATCCAGAGCTGGTTTTGCCCCTGCAGTCTTGCAGGGCCTTATAGCTGGTCCTAACGCTAACTGCCTCCTCCCTTCCTTACCTTTGGAAATCTACCCAAATATAATGACTGCAACAGTGAAACATGAAGAACATAGTACAGATGTGTACACTTACCATAAATGTAGATGTTCGAGTGTATTCACTGCTGCAGTCCTGGTTACCCTCCCTCCAGCCCCCTGACTTCTATTGACTATAACTCTATTCTTGCTTACTATCCTTAAAGCTTTCTGGTGTATTTGCTTTTTGTTGGAGGTGTAACCTTGAATATAACTGGTTCCCATTATGGGGGCACCTGACATCTGGGGCAAGAAAAACTGATGTAATGGTGTCGGCTGCATGCTTTATATGGCTGACTACCTGATGTCATGGAAGATGAGACAGCAACCGATGCAGGACCTAAGACTTTGATAATCAAGCCGACTGAGGGCTACCTGCAGGCAGATAACTCTTGCAGTCATCACACTACGGTCATCTGCCTGCAGGTAGCGCTCAGTCAGCCCGAATACCAGAGTCTTAGGATTTCTGTGTTGGATGCTGTCGCCTCTTCCATGACGTCAGGTCATCATCAGGGGTATAAAACAGGCAGCCAATGCCATTACATCATTTTTTTCTTGCCCCAAATGTCAGGAGACCCCAAAACAGGAAGCTAGTATAAGGTGGGGAACACCACCAGTAAAAGGTAAATACCACTGCTATTAAAAATGGCCATAGGTAGGAGAGGTACAAAAGATAGAGAAAACCAGGGGACTGGAGGGCAGAAAACCAGGACTGCAACAGTGAATACTCTCGAACATCTACATTTATGTTAAGTGTACACAACTGTACTATGTTCGTGTTTCTTTGTTGCAGTCATCACACTTGGGTTGATTCCCAAAGCTGAGGAAGGGTGGAGGCAGTCAAGAAGTGTTAGGGCTGGCTAGCAGGCCTTGTAAGACTGCTGTAGCAAATTAGAGCTCTGGATTTAGAAAAAATAGGTACATGGTAATGCTTGGTGAAGGTGTGTACAGAACTCCAGGTTGCAGCTTCCAGAATGTCCCTGGAAGGGACTCCCCTGAGAAATACTGCAGAGGTGGAAGTAGCCCTAGCGGAATGTGGTCTGATCCCTGTGGGGTGTTTTCCATGGTGCTTGTAGCAGAAATGGATGCAGTGTGCTACCATTTGGAAATGGTTTGCTTTGAAATGGCCTTGCCCTCTGCCCCTGAAGCAAAGCTGACTAGCAACTGGTCAGATTTTCTGAAAGGTTTAGTCCTGTCAAGATGGAACCTGAGCTGTCTGTGTACATCCAAGGAGTGCAGGATCCTTTCTCCTTTATTCTGAGGATTAGGGAAGAAGGTTGGCAAATGGATGGATTGGTTCAGAGCCACACTTGACACTACCTTAGGCATAAAGGATAGGTTAGTCCTGAGGGAAACCCTGTCAGCATGGAAAATAATAAAGGGTTCAATAGCCATTAGTGCCTGTAACTCAGACACTCTTCTTGCTGAAGTTCTGGCTAAAAGCAAGGCTGTTTTCCAAGAGAGGAATTTTAACTCTGCTGAAGCAGCATGTTCAAAAGAGGGAAGCGTGAGCTTTTCCAGTACAAAGTTAAGGTCCCAGGCAGGGGTGGGTGCTCTCCTAGGGGGCCTTAAGTTGTTAGCCCCTCTCAGGTACTGTTTGATGAAAGGGTGAGAAAATAGAGGTGGCTCAGTATTATAATGAGTTGAGATGGCAAGAGGCATGAATCTTAAGGCAAGGGAAGGATAGGCCTCTGGAGTAGATATGCTAGGTAATCCAGGATTTGAGGTAAGGAGGGCACTGCTGTGTCCTTTCCTTGAGACTAATTCCAAGAATATCTCATCAATTTTTCAGCATAGGATTTCCTAGTACTAGGCCTTCTGGCTTCAAGAATGATGTCCAGCACCTGTTTGCTGAGGGTTGCTGGTGGTGTATTCAGGGGATAAGCCAGGCTGCAAGCTTTAGGGTTTGCAACTATAGATGCAAAATCTGTCTGTCCTGCTGAGACAGCAGGGAAGGGGTCTGATGAAGGTGCCAGGGTGGCACTTTTGTCTGCGTAAGAGTGGATACCAGTGCTGGCATGGCCAGTCTGGGGCAATAAGAATTGCCCTTTGCCTGTCCTGTTTGATCTTGAGTAGTACCTTTGAGAGGAGGGGCAGAGAGGAAAAGGCATAAATTGAAAGGCTTTCCCATTGGAAGGATAGGGCATCCACCTTCAGGCCCTGCTGCGAGGGCTCCTGGTGCAAAATTTGCTCAACTGGTGGTTTTCACGGGAGGCAAAGAGGTCCATCCCCGGTGTCCCCCACCTCTGGATCAGAAGGTTGAAGGTGTTGGGCTCCATTTTCCACTTGTGTGGGTCTAGGAAATTTCTGCTTAAGTCATCTGCCAGTGAATTTGTTTGCCTGGCAGGAATTGAGCTTATAGATGCACTTGGTTACTCAAGGCTGTGTTCCACAGGGCCATGGCTAACCTGCAGAGTGGGTAAGAATTGGTTCCCCCCTGCTTATGTACCACAACTGTGGTGTCCATTTTTATCAGCAGCTGCCCTGGAAGGATTAGATATTTGAAGGCTGTCAGAGCATTCTGTACAGCTAGCATCTCTTTTTGATTGATGTGCAGGAGAATTTGACCTGGGCTCCACTTGCCCTGAATGCATTTTCCTGCCATGTGAGCCCCCCACATGCATATAGTCTGATGCGTCTGTTGTCAGGGTTTGGGCAGCAAGGGGTTGAATGAAAGGCAGTCCCCTGTTTGTGGTTGCATGCTTCTGCCCACCAAAGGAACTCTGCCCTTTGACAAGGTATGATTGGAGTGACTGTTTTCAGGTCCTGAGAATGATGGCACCAAAGACTTGAGTACCATTGAAGTTTCCTCATATGCAGTCTTGCATATGGAATTTGCGGAATACATGGAGCCATGAACCCTAGGGCTTGCAGTATTTTTCCTTGCAGATAGCTGGGTTATGGTGGCCATTTGTTTTAAGTAGTTGGTCAAACAGACCTGTTTTTTTTTTTTTTGGAGTGAGAAAAGCCATCTGGGAAGTTGTGTTCAAGCTTGCTACCAGGAATACAATTTTTTGACTGGGCACCAGTTGCAATTTCTTTTCATTGATGGTGCAACCCAATTAAGTGAGGAGACATTTTACAAATGTCAGGTGCTGAAGTAGCAATTCCTGACTGTCCACCTGAATCAGGAAATTGTCCAAGTATGGGAAAATTTGGATATTTTCTCTGCCTGCAGTATGCAATGGCTGGAACCAGGCACTTTGTGAATACTCTGTGCTCAGTAGATAAGCCAAAGGGAAGTGCAGAGAACTGATGGTGCATAGAGCCTGTCCTGAAGCATAGATATCTCCTAAAAGACTCCCTTACTGGGATGTGCAGATAAGCTTCTTTTAAGTCTAGGATGACTAACCAGGCATCCTTGGCTAGCATAGGGAGAAGCTGTTCAGGGTAAGCATTTTGAAATTTGGGATGACCAGAAAAGTGTTGAGAATTGATAGATCCAGGATTGGACGTCAACAGCCCTCTTTTCTGGGCACCAAGAAAAGTCTGGAGTAGAAACCCTGGCCCCTTTGTTCTACTGGAACAGGTTGAATAGCTCTGATATTGAGCAGAGAAAGTATTTGCTTTTGAGCCCCTGCCCACTGGTTTGGAAGAAGGTCGAGAAATCCACTTGGTGTTGGCAGTGAATGGAAGTAGAATCTGTACCCCTGGGATACAATGTTTAGGACCCATCGGTCCTGAGTAATGGACATCCAGTTTGTTGCATGCAGGAAAAGTTTTCCTCCTAGGGGCACAAATAATTGGGCAGGGCTGGGAAGGATAATTATAAAGTCACTGTAAACTTTTTCCATAAGGGGGCAGCTTACCACACTCCCTGCTTTTCAGGTGGGAGCACTCCATTGTTTAGATCTCTGCATACCCTGAGACTGTAGGCCGGGTGGCCTATTTCCCCTGGGTTTGGACTGAAGGCCTATTTCCCCTGGGTTTGGACTGAAGGCCTGGAAGGGGCTGGAAAGGACCACTTTTTAGAGGGTCAATGCCTACTGAATCTAGGTGGCTGCACTTGTAAGAACTCTAACAGTTTGCATAGATTTAGCTTTTTCTTCCATCTTTTTAAGAACCTCTTCTACTTTGGTTCCAAACAAACAGTCCTTATTTAAAGGAGCATATAGTAATTTTGATTTGACATGAACTGGCAATGTTTGTTCCTTCAGCCAAGCATGCCTTCTCAGTACAGACCCAGTGACTGCAGCCCTGCAAGCTTCTATGGCATCAAAGCCACACTGCAAAGTATGCTTACTAACTTGGTTTGCAGAATGCATTAACTCTTGTAAAATCTTTATCTTCCGCACAATCTGGGAGTAAAGTACAGTTGTGTACCTACCATAAATGTAGATGTTCGAGTGTATTCACTGTTGCAGTCATCACAATTGGGTTATCCTGCTGGCAGGCTACCCGCAGTTGGCCTGAATTCCAAAGTCTAGGTCCGGTGTCGGCTGCTGTCGCCTCTTCCTTGATGTCAGTGCGCCAGGGGTATACAAGATGCAGCAGACGCCATTTTCTTCAGTTTTTCTTGCCCCAGATGTCAGGTGCCCCTAAATTGGTAGGCTAAATTATGCCAATAAGCATGCATGCACAATAAACAACTTTTCCTTCATCTACAAGCAAGTACACCACATAGGTTGTAAAGAGTAGAAAAATACAGTTAGGTCCCAGCAAGGAAGAAAGGGGGATGGTGGGAGGGTAACCTTGACTGCAACAGTGAATACACACGAACATCTACATTTATGGTAGATACACAACTGTACTATGTTCATCGTGTTTCACTGTTGCAGTCATCACAATTGGGTTGAATCCCAAAGCTAAGGTTGGGAGGCTGGAGCTAAATAGAATTAGGTGAGGCTATAAGGCCCTGCAGAACTGCAGTGGCAAAGCCTGCCCTGGATTTAGAGTAGAGAGGTAGGTGATAGTGCTTTGTAAAGGTATGCACTGAACTCCAAGTTGCAGCCTCTAAGATGTCTTTGGTTGGTACTCCTCTGAGGAAGGCTGCTGAAGTGGCTGCTGCTCTGGTTGAATGAGGCCTAATGCCCTTAGGCACTGATTTGCCATGCTGTGAATAGCAGAAACGAATGCAATGGCCTATCCACTTTGAAATAGTTTGTTTTGCGATAGGCTTTCCTTGTGATGCTGCAGCATATGCCACTAGAAGTTGATCAGTCTTTCTGAAAGCTTTAGTTCTGTCCAAGTAGAAGCGTAGCTGTCTGTGAATGTCCAAAGAATGCAGAATTTTCTCACCCTTATTCTGTGGGTTTGGATAAAAAGTAGGCAAATTAACTGTTTGGTTAAGGGCCACACTGGACACTACCTTAGGCATAAATGTAGGGTTTGTCCTCAGCAAAATCCTGTCAGGATGGAAAATGATAAAAGGTTCCACAGCCATGAGTGCCTGTAACTCAGACTCTTCTAGCGGAAGTTATTGCTAGGAGCAGAGCTGTTTTCCAGGATAAGAATTTTATGGCAGCTGCCGAGGCGGGCTCAAATGGAGGCAGTGTGAGTTTTTCCAAGACATAGTTGAGGTCCTATGCAGGTACTGGTGCTCTTCTTGGAGGTCTTATGTTTTTGGCCCCTCTGAGGTACTGCCTCAATAATGGATGAGAAAAAATAGGTGGTTCTGTATTGTAATGGGCTGAAATGGCAGAGGCATGAATTTTAATTGAAGAAAAGGAAAGGCCTTTATCCAGCATCTCAGTTAACTATTGCAAAATCCGAGGAATATTTGGAACAACCGTGCCAATGCCTTGTACTTGGTTCCAAGCACAGAATCTCTTCCATTTGTCTGCATAAGATTTTCTGGTGCTAGGCCTCCAGGCCTCCAAAATAACATCCATTACTGCTTTAGAAAGAGGTATGTCTTGAGAGGCTATATTATCTGCCATGCCGCCAGGTTTAAGGTTTTGAGTTGGCTGTGCAGTATCTGGCTGTCTTGTTGGGTCAACAAGTGAGGAATTTGTGGTAATGTCCAGGCTGGGCAGTGAGACAAGCTCTTTAGGATTGGGTACCAGTGCTGGCGGGGACAGTCTAGGGCAATCAGTTCTCTTGTCTGACCTTGAGGAGTACCTTGGGGAGGAGAGGCAGGGGAGGAAAGGCATATACTGTTAGATTTTTCCAGCTGAAAGATAGAGCATCCACTTTCCATGCTTGCTTGTGATAAGTCCTTGTGCAGAATCTTTGTAGTTAGCAGTTGTGAGGGGAGGGAAATAGGTCTATGTCCGGGCATCCCCAGGTCTTTGTTATCATGTTGAAGACTTGTGGATCCAATTTCCACTCATGGGGATCCATTAGATTTCTGCTTAGTTCGTCTGCCAGAGTATTTTTCATTCCTGGCAGGAATTGAGCTTGCAGATATACTTGGTAAGTCAATGCTGTGTGCCACAAGTTCATGGCTAGCCTGCAGAGGGGGCAGGAATATGTGCCTCCCTGCTTGTTTATGTACCACATGACTGTAGTATTGTCCGTCTTTATTAGTAGTTGTCCTGGATTAAGTAGATTCTTGAAGGCTGTTAGGGCATTCTGAACAGCTAGCATTTCTTTTTGATCGATATGTAGATGCATTTGACTTGCGGACCACGTGCCCTGAATACATCTTCCTGGCATATGGGGCCCCCAGGCGTAATCTGATGCATCTGTTGTCAATGTCTGCCTGGCTGTGGGTAAGGTGAATGGCTGTCCAGTGTTGTGGTGACAGGCTTTTGCCCACCATCAAAACTCCTGTTGCAGGCAGGGAATGAGGGTAATTATTGTTTCCAGGCTGTGGCAATGTTGAGTCCAAACACTTTTTAGATACCATTGAAGTTTCCTCATATGCAGTCTTGCATATGGAATTAGTAGAATGCAGGATGCCATGAAACCCAAGGCCTGCAGAATTTTTCTTGCAGATAACTGGGTCGTTGTTGCCAACATTTTGAAGTAAGTAGTCAGTTGTCTGTGTTTGTCTGGAGTGAGATAAGCCATCTGGGCAGTTATATTTAAGCTTGCACCCAGGAATATAATCTTGAGAGGGTACGAGTTTTGATTTCTTCTTGTTTACTGTGTACCCTAGACTTGTCAGTAATCTTTTTTACAAACGCCAGATGCTGTAGTAAAATGTCCTTGTTCTCCGCTTGAATAAGGCAGTCGTCCAAGTAAGGAAATATTTGTACTCCTCTTTGTCTGCAAAATGCAATTACTGGTGCCAGGCACTTTGTGAAGACCCTGGGCACAGCAGATAAGCCAAAGGGCAGTGCAGAGAATTGGTAGTGTATTGAGCCAGCTTTGAATCTGAGGTATCTTCTGCATGTTTGTCTGATTGGGACATGCAGGTATGGCTCTTTTAGATCTAAAGTCACAAGCCAAGCCTTCTTGCCCAACATGGGTAGAAGCTGCTGTAAGGTCAACATTTTGAATTTTGGAATATCCAGATATGTGTTTAGAATAGATAGGTCCAGTATTGGTCTCCAGGCTTTGTCCTTTCTGGGCACTAAGAACAGTCTTGAATAGAATCAGTGACCCTGCTCTTGTTCTGATACTTGAATGGCCCTCATGTCCATGAGGGATGAAACTTGTTTTTGTGCCTCTGCCGATTGATTGCGTGGCAGGTCTGGCATACAGTTTTGCCTTGGCAGGGTGTGAAAGTGGTACCTGTAGCCTTGTGAAACTATATTTAGAACCCATTTGTCCTGGGTGTTCATGTGCCAATTTTGTGTAAAAAGTGCTAGCTTTCCCCCCAAAGGGGCTGCCAAAAGATAAGTGCTTGGTGCTGGAAGTGGAAAGTCATTAAGACTGTTTCCTGTATGGCTGTGATTTTTCCTCTCTGCTCTTGGAGGTAGAAGCACCCCATTGTTTAGGCCTGTATGAGCCTTACGGCTGTGATCTGCCTCTAGGGCGTCTGTATCTGCCCTTTGTGGTCTATCTGACGCTGGAAAGGACCAATTTTTTGTAGGCCAGTTCCTGCTAAATCTGGGAGGCTGTACCTGCAAGAAATCCTTGACTGTTTGCATAGATTTAGCCTTGTCCTCCATTTTCTTCAACACCTTTTCTGCTTTACCACCAAACAAAGCATCATGCTGTAAAGGTGCATCTAATAGTTTTGCTTGAACATGATCAGGCAAATTTTGTTCTTTTAACCAAGCATGTCTCCTAATGACAGAACCTGTAACAGTGGCCCTGCAGGAGGCCCTCAGTGAAGCAAAACCATATTGCAAAGTATGCTTTCCAACTTGTTCAGCTGCATGCAATAAATCCTGCATTTCTTTATTGTCTGCACGTTCTACATTTGCTGGCATTTTCTGTTTAAGCAAGGATACAAGATATTGCTGATACTTAAGCATATGAAATAGGCAATTTAAAGCTCTTACAGCCAAGGTAGCAGAGGTATAAATCTTTTTGCCACATCTGTCTAGGGCCCTAGAATCCCTATCAGAGAGAATAGGGTTGACCCCTTTGGGACCCTGACAGATGATTTCTGGGTCAACTGCAAGGTTTTTATAGAGACATTTATGTGAATCAGGAACCCTGTAGTATCTGTCTGGCTTAACAGGGGCTGGTGGTAGAGAGTCTGGAGAAAAACTGGACTCTGTAAATACATCTACAATGTCTAAAACAGGCAGGATAGCAAGAGGCCTGTGCTGGGGCAATAAAAGGAAATCTCTGAGCCTTTTCGTGGAGTCTGAGTAATCTTGGCTCTCCCAGTGGAAATGCTCCCTCATAGTATGCAGTGTTTCCCCAAAAGAATAATCCTCCGGAGGAGAGGCTGAAGGGATAGATTCTTCAGCATCAGAATCCTCATAGGGAGGAATGGAGTAATCCTGTTCAGAGGAGGAATCAGAGACAACGGAAACCTGGTCTGAAGATTCATATTCTAACTCTTGCCTAGGCTTCTTTTCAGGAGGGGGATGGGAACCCTGATCAAAGTAATAAGGTCTTCGGCCATTTTAAGCATCTGTTTTTTTAGACATGGAGGCCTGTCCAGGTGAATGCTGTACTTGTTTCTTTGTCTTTAGAGCTGCTTTAGTCTTTGGAGCTGAAGTAGGTTTCACATATAAAGTACAGTTTTGTACCTACCATATACGTAGATGTTCGAGTGTAGACACTGCTGCAGTCATTACACTTGGGTTATCCTGCCGTCAGGCGGTTCCCCAGTCGGCCTGAGTTACAAAGTCTTGGTCCGGCATCGGTTGCTGTCGCTTCTTCTCTGACGTCAGTGCGCCAGGGGGATATAAGATGCAGCCAACGCCATTTTCTTCAGTTTTTCTTGCCCCAGATGTCAGGTGCCCCTAAATAGGTAGGCCTTTCAAATTACTAGTAATATATATAACAGAAAAGCAAACAATCATTTTTAATTACCAACAAATACTCCCTTTAGGAAATAAGGGTAGAAGACCTAGGTACGTACCAGAAAGTAAGAGGGGAAGGAGGGAGTGTAACCTGGACTGCAGTCCACACTCGAACATCTACATTTATGGTAGGTACAAAACTGTACTATGTTCATCGTGTGACACTGCTGCAGTCATTACACTTTGGTGGAATCCCAAAGCAGAGGTAGGGAGGATGGATCTATAAGGCATTAGGGATGGCTATAAGGCCCTGCAGCACAGCAGTGGCAAAGCCAGCTCTGGATTTGGAATATAAAGGCAAATGGCAATGTTTGGTGAAGGTATGCACAGAACTCCATGTTGCTGCTTCTAAAATATCCTTGGTAGGCACTCCTCTAAGGTAGGCAGTTGAAGTGGCTGTTGCCCTGGTGGAGTGAGATCTAATGCTGCTAGGTACAGGTTTCCCATGGTGGGTATAGCAAAAACGTATACAGTGAGCTATCCATTTTGAAATAGTCTGCTTTGAAATGGCTTTTCCCTGTGCTCCTGCAGCGTATGCTACCAATAATTGCTCAGATTTTCTGAAAGCTTTGGTTTTGTCCAAGTAGAAGTGTAACTGCCTGTGAATGTCCAAGGAATGTAGTAGTCTCTCCCCCTTTGTTCTGTGGTTTTGGATAAAAAGTTGGCAAGTGAATAGTTTGGTTTAGAGCCACACTTGATACCACCTTTGGCATAAATGTAGGGTTAGTTCTTAAGGACACCCTGTCCTGGTGGAAGATGAGGAAAGGTTCCACTGCCATTAGTGCCTGCAATTCTGAAACTCTTCTTGCTGATGTTATTGCCAGTAGCAGAGCAGTCTTCCAAGAGATGTATTTTAATGCTGCTGTGTTAGCTGTCTCAAAAGGAGGTAAAGTTAATTTTTCCAAAACAAAGTTGAGGTCCCAAGTTGGTGTAGGTCTCATGTTTTTAGCCCCTCTGAGGTACTGTTTGAGCAAAGGATTTGAAAAAATTGGTGGATCCGTGTTGTAATGAGCAGAAATTACTGAGGCATGAATCTTGATGGATGAGAAAAAGAGGACCTTGTCCAGCATCTCAGTTAAGTATTGAAGTATCTGAGGAATGTTTGGGACAAGAGGGTCAAGGCTGTGTGCTTGGTTCCAGGCACATAATTTCTTCCATTTATCAGAGTAAGCTTTCCTGGTGCTGGGCCTTCTGGCCTCCAGAATGACATCAATAACAGCTTTGGAGAGGGGTAATGCTTGCTTGGTTAAGGGATTTTCCATGCAGCTAGATTTAAGGTCTTTTGCTGGCTGTGAAGTATCTGATTGTTGTGTTGTGTCAACAGCTGTGGGATTTGAGGCAAAATCCAGGGTGGTTCTTGTGCTAAGTTCTTTAAGATTGGGTACCAGTGCTAGCGTGGCCAGTCTGGTGCAATCAGTGTCATCTTAGTCTCTTCCTGCCTGGCTTTTATGAGTACCTTTGGAAGGAGAGGTAAAGGAGGGAAAGCGTACACTTGTAGTTTTTTCCAGCTGAATGCGAGGGCATCCACTTTCCATGCTTGTGGATGGTAGCTCCTTGTGCAGAATTTCTGTAGTTGGCAGTTCATAGGGGATGCAAACAGATCTATGGTTTCCCCCATTTTTGTGCTATCATATTGAATATTTGTGGACTCAATTGCCATTCGTGAGGATCCATGATGTTTCTGCTTAGGTCATCTGCCAGTGTGTTTCTCTCTCCTGGCAGGAATTGTGCCTGCAGATGAACTTGGTAGTTTAAAGCTGTGTTCCACAAGGACATGGCTTGTCTGCAGAGGGGGTATGAGTGTGTACCCCCTTGCTTATGTACCACATAACTGTGGTGTTGTCTGTCTTTAGTAGGAGTTGTCCTGGATGTAGCAGGTCCTTGAAAGATATAATTGCATTTTGTACAGCTAGCATCTCTTTTTGATTGATGTGGAGATGTCTTTGTTCTGCGGGCCACTCGCCCTGAATACATTTTCGTGCCATGTGTGCTCCCCAGCCGTAATCCGATGCATCTGTCAGTGTCTGCCTGGCTGTGGGTTGAGTAAAAGGCTGTCCCTTGTTGAGGTGACAAGCTTGAGCCCACCATTGAAACTCCTGTTGTAGGCAAGGAATTAGTGGTATAACTGTTTCCAAATTTTGACAGTGTTGAGACCATACACTCTTAAGGGACCATTGTAGTTTCCTCATATGCAGTCTGGCATATGGAATTAGTAGTATGCAAGATGCCATGTAGCCCAAGGCCTGCAGAATTTTTTTTTTTGCAGGGAGTTGGGTCTTTGTTGCCATTAAATGAAAATACTGAGTCAGTTGTTCTTGCTTGTCTGGTGTGAGATAAGCCATCTGGGCCGTTGTGTTTAAGCTGGCACCCAGGAATATTATCTGTTGTGAGGGCACTAGTTTTGATTTCTTTTCGTTTACTGTGTACCCCAGGCAACTTAACTTTTTTACGTACGCCAGATGCTTTAGAAGAATGTCCTTGCTCTCTGCTTGGATTAGGCAGTCGTCCAGGTATGGGTAAATATGAATTCCTTTTTGCCTGCAAAATGCAATTACTGGTGCCAGGCACTTTGTGAAGACCCTGGGCGCAGTAGATAAGCCAAAGGGCAGTGCAGAGAATTGATAGTGCATTGAACCTGCTAGAAATCACAGGTATCTTCTGCAGTTTTGTCTGATAGGGACATGCAGGTATGCCTCTGAAGTCCAAAGTCACGAGCCAAGCTTTCTTGCCCAGCATGGGAAGAAGCTGCTGTAGTGTCAACATTTTGAATTTCGGAATATCCAGGTAAGAGTTCAGAGAAGAAAGGTCCAGAATGGGTCTCCAGGCTTTGTCCTTTCTGGGAACCAGAAAGAGTCTCGAGTAAAATCCTTGTCCTTGTGGTGGTACCTTTTGAATAGCTCTCAGGTCCATGAGTGCTGTAATTTGTTTTTGAGCCTCTGCCCAGTGATTTGGTGGCAGATTTGGCATTCCTTTTAACCTTGGAAAAGTGTGGAAGTGGAACCTGTAACCTTGAGATATGATGTTGAGAACCCATTTGTCTTTGGTGATGCAATGCCAATTGTGATAGGAAAGAGCCAGTTTACCTCCTAAGGGGGCTGCCAAGAGAAAGCTGTTTGGCAGCTGTAGTGGAAAGTCATTGAGACTGTTTTTTATAAGGTTGAGGCCAGTCTTCCCCTTCTTTCTGGCCTGGTGTACCCCATTGCCGAGGTCTGTATGGGCCTTGTGTCTGACCTCTACCTCTTGGACGTCTGTATCTGCCCCTTTGAGGTCTGTCTGTGACTGGAAAGGACCAATTTTTTTGTTGGCCAATTTCTGCTAAAACGAGGAGGTTGATTTTGCCTTATCCTCCATATTTTTTAATACCTCCTCTGCCTTAACTCCAAACAACACATCCCGCTGCAAAGGTGCATCCAATAATTTGGCCTTAACATGATCTGGTAGCGTATGTTCTTTTAACCAAGCATGCCTTCTAATGACAGAGCCTGTAACTGCTGCTCTACAGGAGGCCTCTAAGGAATCAAAACCACATTGCAAAGTATGTTTTCCCACTTGTTTAGCTGCATGCAATAAATCCTGCATTTCTTTTAAATTTGGAGGATCTGAATCTGGAAGCATCTTTTGTTTCAACTGAGACATTAAAAATTGCTGATATTTTAGCATGTGAAACTGGCAATTCAAGGCTCTCATGGCTAAAGTTGCAGATGTATAAACTTTCATGCCCCATCTGTCTAATGCTGTGGAATCTCTGTCAGAGGGGACTGGGTTTTTAGCTGATGAGGCCTTAATCCCTTTGGGTCCCTGAGAAATAGTTTCAGAGTCAGCAACAGGGCTTTCGTATAGAAATTTGAGAGATTCAGGGACTCTAATATCAATCTGGCTTAACTGGGGCTGGTGGTAAGGAGTCAGGGTTTAAGCTGGATTCAGTGTATACATCATCCACAATATCTAACACTGGCAGAATAGCAAGGGGTCCGTGATGAGGCAGTAAAAGGAAGTCTCTGAGACTTTTCTTGGATTCTGAGTAATCCTGGTCTTCCCAGTAGAAATGCTCCCTCGGGGTATGTAAGGACTCCCCAAAGGAGTAGTCCTCAGGCGGAGAGGCTGATGGAATAGATTTCCTCAGCATCAGAATCCTCATAAGGGGGTAAGGAATACCCTAGGTCTGAGGATGACTCAGAGGAAATGGACACCTGGTCTGAAGATTCATAGTCTGCATCCTGTCTGGGCCTTTTATCTGGAGGAAGTTGGGACCCTCTGATCAGGGTGATTAGGTCTTCAGCCATTTTTAGCATTTGTTTCTTAGGCATGGAAGCCTGCCCTGGAGATAGCTGTGTCTGTTTCTTTGCTTTTAAGGTAGGCTTAGACTTAACAGAGGGTTTTAATGGTTAACTGGGTAGGTCTGAAAACACCCTCTGAAGCTGTGGATTGTTCAGCTACTTCGGTTCCCTCTGTAGGATTAAGTTCGGTAATCTGAATACCAAGAGCGTCCGAAGGCCCAGCCAGCTCCACGTGGGAGTTGGAGGAGGTCTGTGGTTCTATTGAAGTGGTCGTCAGGGCTGCGTAGGCGCCTCGATGAAAACCGGAGAACCGGCGACTGGCCTAGAAGAGGCCTCATCAGTTTTGGGCCTCGGATGCCTGTCCTTATCCTTGCGCTTTTTAAGAATTCCGGTCGTTGGAAGTTCCAACGGCATGGTGTAATTAAATTTTTTGCCAAAATAATGTTGGGCAAAATCAAACCAATGTTTAATAGTGCGCTTGTTAAACCTAGCACAAAACCAACAACCGGTGACGTTGTGGTCTAGGCCTAGGCATAAGATACAGTAGGAGTGGAAATCCTTATGAGACATTTGCTTCCCACAAGAAATGCAATTATTAACTTTTACTCACATCGGTCTGAGGCAAGAAAAAGTTTCCCCAACGGGGTACTTAGCTTTTTAGAAGACTTCAGTTCTGGATTTGGAATGAAAATCTCAGGAGTCGGACGACCGGCACTAGCGAACTGCTTCTGCTTCGGGCACCGTGCGGCAAGAAAGACTGAAGAAAATGGCGTCGGCTGCATCTTAT
Organism: Protopterus annectens; assembly: GCF_019279795.1. Lineage (NCBI taxonomy): Eukaryota > Metazoa > Chordata > Ceratodontiformes > Protopteridae > Protopterus > Protopterus annectens. The sequence continues at coordinate 1,386,485,248 of NC_056746.1, read as the reverse complement.
ATTTCCCTGGCGCACTGACTTCAGGGAAGAAGCGACAGCAACCGACGCCGGACCAAGACTTTGGAACTCAGGCCGACTGGGGAACCGCCTGACGGCAGGATAACCCCAAGTGTAATGACTGCAGCAGTGTCACACGAACATCTGTGCAGACCTGAAAACACACTCAGAAGCCGATGCCTGCTCAGCGGCTCTGGACCCATCTGAGGGAATAGTTTCCGAGTGTCCAATACCTTGAGTTTCCAGAGGCCCAGTTGGCTCCACGTGGGAGTCGGAAGCGGCCTGTGGCTCTGAGGTAGCGGGCATCAGGGGCTGCGAAAGCGACTCACCGAGAACTGGCGAAAGGCCTAGAAGAAGCCTCGTCTGTTATGGATCTCGGATGCCTATCCTTTTCTTTTCGTTTTTTGTAAATTCCGGTAGTCGGCTGATCCGACGGCATTATATAATTAAATCTTCTGCCAAAGTAATGAAAGGCAAAATCGTACCGATGCTTAATAGTGCGTTGGTTAAATCTAGCACAAAACCGACAACTAGCAACGTTATGGTCAGGGCCTAGGCAAGGAATACAGTAAGAATGAAAATCCTTATGAGGTATTTGCTTCCCACAAGAAACAGAGATATAACTTTTTCTGACATCGGTCTGGAGCAAGAAAAAAAGTTTCCCCAACGGGGTACTTAGCTTTAATGAAAACTTCGGATCTGAAATTCGAATTTGAAAACTTCAGGAGTCGGCTGACCGGCACTTGCGAATTGCTTTTGCTTCAGGCACCGCGCGGCAAGAAAAACTTAAGAAAATGGCGTTGGCTACATTTTATATACCCCTGGCGCACTGACGTCAGGGAAGAGGCGACAGCAACCGATGCTGGACCTAGACTTTGGAATTCAGGCAGACTGCGGGTAGCCTGCCAGCAGGATAACCCAATTGTGATGACTGCAACAGTGAAACACGAACATCACCATGTTTTGTTTAATTAGTTCCATAATATTTTGCTGGTACTTCAACATGTGAAACTGGCAATTAAATGCCCTGATGGCAACAGTTGCAGAGGTATATACCTTCTTACCTCATCTGTCTAAAGCTCTGGAATCCCTGTCTGAACGGGTAGGGTTTTTGGCTGTAATAGCCTTAATACCTTTAGGTCCCTGGGAAATGGTCTCTGGATCCGCAGTAGAATTCTTAAAGAGAAATTTGTGAGAATCAGGTACTCTGTAGTACCGGTCAGTGTTTCTAGGGGCCAGGGGTAAAATGTATGGAGTAATACTGGATTCCATGAAGACATCATCTACAACATCCAGGACAGTGGGTATATATAGCTAGAGGCCTGTGCTGAGGCAACTCTAAAAATTCTCGGAGTCTCTTTTTGTAATGAGGGTAGACCTGGCATTCCCAGCGGAAATGCTCTCAAAGTATGCAAGGTTTCACCAAAAGAAAAATCCTCTGCAGGGGAGGCAGAGGGAATGGATTCCTCTGCATCTGAATCCTCATAGGCTGATAAGGGCATGTCCTGATAATCAGAAGGGTCAGAGTCATCGGACTCCTGATCTGTATAATCAGAATGAAACTCAATTCCCTGTCTCTTAGCAGGGGAAGGCTGGCTTCCCCTAATTAGGGTAATAAGGTCTTCAGCCATTCTAAGCATCTGTTATGGTGGCATGGGAGCTTGACCATGCGCTTTGGTAGTCTGTTTTCTAGGCGTAGTCCATACTCTGGGCCTGAGAAACTCAGTAGTTTTAGCTAAAAATGAAGTTGTCAGTTTAATTCGAACACTGGTAGGTGGGAATACACCCTCAGAAGCTGGTGCCTGCACAGAGGCTCCGGACCCATCCAAGGTAGAGACATCCGCAGGTTCCATAGTTGAAGCATCTTGCGGCATACCGAACTCCAAATGGGTCTCAGCAGAGGCCTGCGTATCTGTAGAAGCAGGCATCAGGGGCTGCAAAGGCACCTCACTGAGCACTGGCAGACTGGCGACTAGCTTAACAGAAGCGAAGGGCAGTTTTGGACCTATGTGGTCTCTATCTTTATCTTTACTTTTTTTTGGAAGATCGGTAGTCAGATGGTTTATCGAAGTCATTCTGGAATACGGAGAACGAGAGTGAAAGATTTTAGCGACAAAGATAGCCCGACGACGAATGGTTTGGGCATTAAACAAGGCAAAAAACCAACAGGGACGTCGTGGTCTGGGCCTAAACAGTTGCCGCAGTAAGAATGAATCTCTGTGAGATATTTGCTTTCCACAGGCAAGACAATTGTAAACTTTTTCTAACATCTGTTAGAGCAGGAAAAAAGGATCCCCAACGGGGTATTTAGCTTTAGAAGACTTAAGGTCTGAAACTCAAAATGAAAATTTCAGGTATCGGCCGACTGGCACTTGCGAACTGCTTCTACTTCGGGTTCCTTCCTGGCAAGAAAGACTGATGTAATGGCATCTGCTACCTGTTTTATACCCCTGATGACCGGACGTCACGGAAGAGGCAGACTTGAGGGCTACCTGCAGGCAGATAACCCTAGTGTGATGACTGCAACAGTACAACATGAAAAAAGTACAGTTGTGTACACTTACCATAAATGTAGATGTTACAGTAGTCACTGTTGCAGTCACTACATTTGGGTAATCTGCTGGCAGGTTGCCCTCAGTCGGCCTGAATATCAAAGTCTTGGGTCCTGCGTTGGTTGCTGTCTCCTCTTCCATGATGACAGGTCGTCAGGGGTATATAAAACGTGCAGCAGACACCATTTTCTTCAGTTTTTCTTGCCCCATATGTCAGGTGCCCCCCAAATAGGGAGCAAAAAAAAAAAAAAAAAAAAAATATATATATATATATATACAAGCAATTGTAACAAACTTTACCTTCATCTAAAAGCAAATACACCACAACGGCTGTAGAATATAGTGAAGGAAAGAAGTTCTAGGAAAAAGGGGGGTGGCGGGTGGGTAACCCGGACTGCTAGAGTAAATACACTCTAACATCTACATTTATGGCAAGTGTACACAACTGTACTATGTTCATCGCGTTTCTCTGTTGCAGTCATTACATTTGGGTAGAATCCCAAAGCTATGGATGGGAGGGATGGAGCTAAATAGCATTAGGGGCGGCTATAAGGCCCTGCAGAACTGCAATGGCAAAGCCCGCCCTAGACTTAGAAAAGAGGGGCAAATGGTAATGCTTTGTAAATGTATGATCAAAGCTCCAAGTAGCAGCTTCTAGAATGTTTTTGGTTGGAACTCCTCTTAGAAAGGCTGCTGAAGTAGATGCAGCCCTAATGGAATGTGACCTTATTTCCTTGGGCACTGGTTTACCATGATGTAAGTAGCAGAAACGAATGCAGTGGCTTATCCACTTTGAAATAGTCTGCTTTGAAATAGCCTTCCCCTCTGATCCTGCAGCAAATGCCACCAGTAGTTGCTCAGACTTTCTTATAGATGTGGTCCTGTAAGCAGAATCTTAGTTGTCTGTGTACGTCCAAGGAATGCAGAATTCGCTCCCCCTTGTTCTGCGGATTTGGGTAAAAGGTTGGCAGGTGAATAGTTTGGTTAAGAGCCACACTGGCTACCACCTTAGGCATAAAGGAAGGATTGGTCCTGAGGGACACCCTGTCCGGATGAAATGTAATAAGAGACTCCATAGCCATAAGGGCCTGTAGTTCTGAAACCCTTCTTGCTGAAGTGATTGCCAGAAGGAAAGCAGTTTTCCAAGATAAAAACATTATATCTGCAGTAGCAACTGGTTCAAAAGGAGGCAGGGTGAGCTTTTCCAGCACAAAATTGAGGTCCCAAGCAGGAGTTGGTGATGATCTGGGAGGCCTTAGATTTTTGGACCCTCTAAGACACTTTAAGCACAGGATGAGAAAAGATGGGAGGCTCTGTGTTGTAATGAGCCGAGATGGCAGAGGCATGGATTTTTATTGATGAAAAAGATAGGCCCTTGACAAGTATCTCAGTCAAGTATTGTAAAATCTGAGGAATATTTGGCTTTGCTGTGTCTGTTCCTTGTGCTTGGTTCCAAGCACAGAATCTCTTCCATTTATCAGCATAAGATTTTCTAGTACTAGACCTTCTGGCTTCCAAAATGACATCCATCACAAATATACTGAGAGGTGGTGTTTGAATAATTACATGATCAGCCATGCTGCCAGGTTCAGAGTTTGGCGCCGATTGTGCAGAATTTGATTGCTCTGCTGAGACAGTAGATGAGGTTATTTGAGGCAAGTACCAAGGAGGGAGTTGAGATATATTCCTTAGAATTGGGTACCAGTGCTTGCGTGGCCAGTCCGGGGCAATTGGGATCATTCTTTGGGGAGAAGAGGCATAGGAGGAAAGGCATAGACAGATTTTTCCACCTGAAGGATAGGGTGCCCACTTTCCATGCTCGTCTGTGATAAGTCCTTGTGCAGAATTTGTCCAGTTAATTTTGGGGAGAGGCAAATAGATCTACGTCTGGATTCCCCCATTTCTCTGTTATCATGCTTAAGACTTGTGGGTCCAGTTTCCACTCGTGAGGGTCCATAAGATTTCTGCTTAGATAGTCTGACAAGAGTATTTTGTTTTACTGGCAGGAATTGAGCTGGAAAATGTAGTTGGTAAGTCAGGGCTGTGTCCCACAATGCCATGGCTCATCTGCAAAGGGGGTAGGAATGTGTACCCCCCCTGCTTGTTTATGTACCACATAACCTTGGTGTTGTCTGTCTTTATCAATAGTTGTCCTGGGTGAAGTAAATCCTTGAAGGCTGTCAGGGCATTCAGAAAGTACAGTTTTGTACCTACCATAAATGTAGATGTTCGAGTGCTCATACAGCTGCAGTCATAACAGATGGGTTATCTGCCGTCAGGTGGGTCCTCGGTCGGCCGAATTCCAAAGTCTAAGTCCGGCGTCTGTTGTCGTTGCTTCCTCCCGGACGTCAGTGCGGCAGAGGTATAAAAGAGGCAGCCGACGCCATTTTCTTCAGTTTTTCTTGCCCCAGATGTCAGGTGCCCCCAGAAGGAAGGCAAACATAATGTTATGCAAAAATGCAATGTTGATAAATCAAAAACAGTAGTTGCAAGCAAATACACCATAAAAGAGCACCCCAAAAGGTTATATGAAAAGGGTTTGTCATAAGGCCTGTCCTAAGAGGGGTTGGAGGGAGGGAAACCTGGACTGCAGCTGTATGAGCACGCGAAAGTACAGTTTTGTACCTACCATAAATGTAGATGTTCGAGTGCTCATACAGCTGCAGTCATAACAGATGGGTTCTCCTGCCGTCAGGTGGGTCCTCGGTCAGCCGAATTCCAAAGTCTAGGTCCGGCATCGGTTGTCGCTTCTTCCCTGACGTCAGTGCGACAGGGGTATAAAGGAACCAGCCGACGCCATTTTCTTCTGTTTTTCTTGCCCCAGATGTCAGGTGCCCCCAGAAGGAAGGCAATAATAAATTTGTGTGATAATGCAGTGCTATATAATCAAAATACAGTAGTTGCAAGCAAATACATCATAAATGAAAACCCCAATCAGGTTGTATGAGGATGTTAGCCTATAGGCCTGTCCCAAGAGGGGAAGGAGGGAGGGAAACCTGGACTGCAGCTGTAATAGCACTCTAACATCTACATTTATGGTAGGTACAAAACTGTACTATGTTCATCGTGCATACAGCTGCAGTCATAACAGATGGGTAGAATCCCAAAGCTAAGAAAGGGGTGGTAGGCACTAGTTGGAACTAGGAGGAGCCAAAATGCCCTGCAAGACTGCAGTGGCAAAGCCTGCTCTAGATTTGGAATATAATGGTAGGTTGTAGTGCTTGGAGAAGGTATGCACAGAACTCCAAGTGGCTGCTTCCAAAATATCCTTGGTAGGAACTCCTCTGAGGAAGGCTGCAGAGGTGGCTGTGGCCCTGGTGGAATGAGTTCTAATGCCTGTAGGAACAGTTTTGCCATGAAAGGGATAGCAAAAGCGTATGCAGTGGGCTATCCATTTTGAAATTGTCTGTTTGGAAATTGGCTTCCCTTTAGCTAATACCGCATAGGCCACAAAGAGCTGTTCTGATTTTCTGAAAGGCTTTGTTCTGTCCAAATAGTAACGCAGCTGTCTGTGGATGTCCAAGGAATGTAGTAATCTCTCCCCTTTGTTTTGAGGATTAGGATAAAAAGTAGGTAAATGTATGGCCTGATTTAAAGCTACCCTGGATACCACTTTAGGCATAAAGGTCGGGTTGGTTCGTAAGGAAACTCTGTCCTGATGGAAGATGATAAAGGGCTGGACAGCCATGAGAGCCTGTAGTTCTGAAACTCTACGAGCTGAGGTGATAGCCAGAAGGAAAGCTGTTTTCCAGGACAAATATTGCAAATCTGATGAGGCAGCTGGCTCAAAAGGAGGCAAGGTCAATTTTTCCAGAATGAAATTAAGATCCCAAGCAGGTATTGGTTGTTTCCTTGGAGGCCTTAAATTTTTAGCCCCTCTGAGGAACTGTCTTAAGAGAGGGTGAGAGAATAAAGGTGGATCAGTGTTGTATTCTGCAGAAATGGCTGAAGCGTGGATCTTGGAGGAGAAGGAAAGTCCATTGTTTAACATCTCAGCTAGGTACTGTAAAATTTGAGGTATATTTATTACCCAAGGATTCTGTCCCTTCTTTCGATTCCAGGCACAAAATCGTTTCCATTTGGCGGAGTAGGCCTTTCTAGTAGAAGGTCTTCTGGCCTCCAAGATGACATCCTGCACCTCCTTGGAGAGGAGAAACTGTTGTGAAATCAAGGAATTCTCCATGCAGCTAGATTTAGAGATGGCTGTGAAGAGTTTTGTAGTTGTGCTGGGACAACAGAAAAGGGACTAGAGGTAGGATCCATGGTGGGGAATGTGTCAGGCTCTTCAGGAGCGGATACCAGTGTTGCCTTGGCCAGTCTGGAGCAATGAGAATCATTTTCGGCCTCTCTGCTCTGGCTTTTAATAGAACTTTGGGCAGCAGAGGAAGAGGCGGGAAGGCATAGACTGTCAATGCTGCCCAATTGAAGGAAAGCGCGTCCACTTTCCAGGCCTGTGGATGATAGGTCCTTGAACAAAATTTTTTCAACTGGCAATTTCTGTGGGTAGCAAAGAGATCTATGTCTGGCTGTCCCCATGCCTGAGTTATCTTTGTGAAAATTTGAGGATGCAACTTCCATTCGTGTGGATCTGTCATATTTCTGCTTAGGTTGTCTGCCAGTGTGTTTTCCTTCCCTGGCAGGAATTATGCCTGTAGTTGAATTTTCAATTCCAGTGCTGTGTTCCATAGGGTCATGGCTTGCCTGCACAGGGGGTATGAATGAGTTCCCCCCCTGTTTGTTTATGTACCACATCACTGTGGTGTTGTCTGTCCTTATCAATAGCTGGCCTGGATGCAGTAGGTCTTTGAAGGTCATAATAGCCTTTTGTACGGCTAGCATTTCCTTTTGGTTGATGTGAAGGAGCTTCTCTTTTCGTGCCCATTTTCCCTGAATGCACTGATTTGTCATGTGTGCTCCCCAGGCATAGTCTGAGGCGTCTGTTATAATAATTTGAGTTGCTTGAGGTACACAGAAAGGAAGATCTGTGTTTCTTTGGCAAGCTTGAGCCCACCACATAAATTCCTTTTGAAGGCATGGAATGAGTGGTATAATTGCTTCCAAGCTGTGGCTGTGTTGAGACCATAAGTTTTTTAGGTACCATTGAAGTTTCCTCATATGTAGCTTTGCACATGGGATAAGTAGGATGCAAGATGCCATGAATCCCAGAGCCTGCAAGACTTTCCTTGCAGTTAGCCTGGTGTAAGTTGCCATTTTTCTGAAGTATTGAGACAGTTGCCCTTGCTTGTCTGGCGTGAGGTAGGCCATCTGGGTGGTTGTATCCAAGTTGGCACCCAGGAAAATAATTTGTTGAGAGGGTATTAGTTTTGATTTCTTTTTGTTGATTGTGTATCCCAGGAAGTCCAACAGTTTTATTACAAACGCCAGGTGCTGCAGTAGTATGTCCTTGCTGTCCGCTTAGATCAGGCAGTTGTCCAGATATGGGTAGATTTGTATCCCTTGCAGTCTGCAGAAGGCGATTACTGATGCCAGGCATTTTGTAAACACTCTGGGCGCAGTAGATAAGCCAAAGGGCAATGCAGAGAATTGGTAATGGGTTGAACCTGCAAGAAATCTGAGGTATCTTCTGCAATCTTGTCTGATAGGGACATGCAGGTATGCCTCCTTGAGGTCCAATGTTACCAGTCAAGACTCCTTGCCCAGCATGGGAAGAAGCTGCTGTAATGTGAGCATCTTGAATTTTGGCACCTGTAGATATGTGTTTAGGATGGATAGGTCTAAGATAGGTCTCCAATCTTTGTCTTTCCTTGGTACCAGGAATAGTCTGGAATAAAACCCTTGACCTTGTTCTTTTGCAGGTACCTCTTGAATTGCTTTCATGTCCATGAGAGCTGAAATTTGTTTTGTGCCTCTGCCCTTTGATTTTGTGGCAGGTTTGGCATGCCTCTCATTTTTGGAAGGGTGTGAAAGTGGAACCTGTAGCCTCTGTCTATAATGTCCAGAATCCATTTGTCTTTTGTAACAATATGCCAATTTTTTGAGAATAATGTCAGTTTTCCGCCCAAAGGTGCTGCCATTAAAGCTTTGCTTGGCAGGTGTAGGGGGAAGTCATTGCGTCTGTTTTCTAAAAGACTGTGATCTATCTTCTCCACCTCTTGGGGTTGGTGCTTGCCACTGTCTGGCTCTGAAAGATCCTTGAGGTTGCCCTCTACCCCTTGGACGCCTGTTTCTGCCCCTTTGAGGTCTGTCAGTGGCTGGAAAGGACCAATTTTTGTGAAGGCCAGTTTCTGCTGAAACATGGAGGCTGTACCTGCAGGAAATCTTTCACTGTTTGCATTGATTTCGCTTTTTCCTCCATTTTCTTTAGCACCTCCTCTGCTTTAACACCAAACAAGACATCTTTTTGAAGAGGTGCATCTAATAATTTAGCTTTGACATGATCTGGTAAGGTTTGCTCTTTGAGCCAAGCATGCCTACGTATAACAGACCCCGTAACAGCAGCTCTACATGAGGCCTCTAAAGCATCAAAACCACACTGCAAGGTATGTTTACCCACTTGCTCTGCACCATGAAACAAATCCTGCAACTCTTTTACATCTGGTTGTGTCATTTTGCTTTTCAGCTGAGATATCAAAAACTGTTGATACTTTAACATATGGAACTAACAGTTTAATGCCCTCATGGTTAAAGTGGCCGAGGTGTACACCTTTTCCCCCCACCTTTCTAAAGATCTGGAATCTCTCTCTGAAGGTAATGGGTTTTTAGCAGTAGAGGCCTTAATTCCCTTGGGACCCTGTGAAATAGTTTCTGGGTCAGCAGTATGGCTTTTATATAGGAACTGGTGAGAATCAGGAACCCGGTAATACCTGTCTGGTTTAACAGGAGCTGGAGGCAAAGAATCAGGATTAAGGCTGGCTTCTGTGTACACATCATCCAATATATCTAGAACAGGAGGGATAGCCAGAGGCCTATGCTGGGGGAGCAGAAGAAATTCCCTGAGCCTTTTCTTGGAATCTGAGTAATCTTGGCCTTCCCAGTGAAAGTGTTCCCTCAATGTATGCAGGGTTTCCCCAAAGAGAAGTCCTGGGGACGAGGGAATAGACTCCTCTGCATCAGAGTCTTGAATGGAGAATAGGCACAATCCTGGTCCTCAGATAGTTCTGAGGCAATAGAAGCTTGATCTGAGGAAGGGTAGTCTTCCTCTAATCTGGGCCTTTTGTCAGAGGGGGGTTGAGAACCCCTGATAAGAGTAATCAAATCCTCAGCCATTTTAAGCATCTGTTTTTTAGGCATGGAGCCTTGAGAGGGTGTCTGAGGAACCTGTTTTTTGGTTTTCATGGCTGTTTTAGATTTAGTGAAGGCTTTAATAGAGAAGGAGGAAGGCCTGAAGACCCCTTGAGAAATGGCAGGCCTGTCTAAATTCTGAGTTTCCCCACCAGGAGTGGCATCGGTATCTGTAGTAGGAATGGGGGCCGAGGAGACTGCGACCTCGGGTACCGAAGACACCAGTAATGCATTGTCATCGGTACTCGGGGGCTGCGTAGGCGCCTCGCTGAGTACCAGAGAACTGGTAGTCGGCCTTAGCGTGGTATCAGTAGGTGGTGCGGACCTCGTATGCCGGTCCTTATCTTTGCGTTTTTTGCTCAAAACTGGAGTCGGAGTATCCGACGACATAATACAATTAAATTTTTTGCCAAAAAAGTGAAGGGTGAACTCCGCCCGATGCTTAATAGTGCGTTTGTTGAATATAGCACAAAAACGGTAGGCCGAGACGTCGTGGTCTGGGCCTAAGCAAGGTATACAGTAAGAGTGGAAATCCTTATGCGGTATTTGCTTCCCACATGAAATGCAATTATTAACTTTGCCTGACATCGGTCTGAGGCAAGAAAAGTTTCCCCAACGGGGTACTTAGCTTTCAAGAAGACTTCGTCTGAAATACTTTCGTAAATCTCAGGAGTTGGCCGACCGGCACTTGCGAACTGCTTCTGCTTCGGGCACCGCACGGCAAGAAAGACTGAAGAAAATGGCGTCGGCTGCCTCTTTTATACCCCTGCCGCACTGACGTCAGGGAGGAAGCGACGACAACAGACGCCGGACCTAGACTTTGGAATTCGGTCGACCGAGGACCCGCCTGACGGCAGGATAACCCATCTGTTATGACTGCAGCTGTATGCACGATGAACAATCAGCCAACATCTCCTTCTGGTTGATATGCAGATGCATTTGTTTTGGGCTCCAAATGCCCTGAATGCATCTCCCCGCCAGGTGGGCTTCCCAAGCATAGTCTGATGCATCTGTAATTAGGGTTTGGGTGGCAAGGGGTAGAGTGAATGACTGTCCCATGTTCTGGTGACATGTCTCCGCCCACCAAAGAAACTCCTGTTGTAGGGCAGGGAATGAGAGGGATCATTGTTTCCAGACTGTGACAATGTTGACTCCATAAACTTTTTAGATACCACTGTAGTTTCCTCATATGCAGTCTTACATATGGAATTAATAGAATGCAGGGTGCCATGAACCCCAAAGCCTGTAGAATTTGTCTTGCATTAACTGTTTTTTGTTGCCATTGGTTTGAAGTAAACAGTCAGTTGCCTTTGTTTGTCTGGCGTAAGGTAAGCCATCTGGGCAGTTGTATTCAAGCTTGCACCCAGGAATGTAATCTTTTGAGGGTACCAATTGTGATTTCTTTTTGTTTATTGTGTACCCTAGGCATGTTAGAAGCCTTTTTACAAATGCCAGATGTTGTTGAAGAAGAATGTCCTTGTTTTCTGCTTGAATGAGACAGTCATCCAAGTAAGGTTTGATTTGTATGCTTCTTTGTCTGCAAAATACAATTATTGGTTCCAGGCACTTTGTAAAGACCCTGGGCGCAGTAGATAAGCCAAAGGGCAGTGCAGACAATTGGTAATGCATGAAACCAGCCTTAAACAGAGGTATCTTCTGCACGATTCCCTTATTGGGATATGCAGGTATGCCTCAAGTCTAGAGTCACTAACCAAGCGTTCTTGCCCAGCATGGGCAGAATCTGTTGTAAAGTCAGCATTTTGAATTTTGGGATGGCCAAGAATGTGTTCAAAATCGATAAATCCAATATTGGACGCCAGGCAATGTCATTTCTGGGTAGCAGGAACAGTCTTGAATAAAACCCTTGCCCTTTTTCCTGTTCTGGTACTGGCTGAATAGCCCCCATTATCCATAAGGGACGTAACTTGTTTCTGTGCCTCTGCCCATTGATTTTGTGGTAGACCTGGCCAACTGTTTGGAACTGGGCAAGGTATGGAAATGAAATCTGTACCCCTGGGATACTATGTTTAATACCCACTTGTCCTGGGTTATTAACTTCCAATTTTGAGCATGAAGTGCTAATTTTCCCCCCATGGGGGCTGCCAAAAGATACGTGCTTGGTGATGGCAGAGGAAGTCATTGAGATTGTTTACTGTAGGACTGTGATTTGTTTCCTCCAGATTTGGAGGTAGAGGCACCCCACTGCTTTGACCTGTAAGAACCCTGTGATTGGTATCTAGAGCCTTTTGAGCGTCTGGATTTGCCTTGTGAGGCTCTGTTGGATACAGGAAAGGATCAATTTTTTGTAGGCCAGTCTCTACTGAATCTGGGTGGCTGCACTTGCAAGAAATCTTTTACAGTTTGCATACATTTAGCTTTGTCTTCCATTTTCTTTAAAACCTCTTCTGCCTTATTACCAAACAGAGTATCATGCTATAAAGGTGCATCCAACAATTTAGATTTAACATGACCAGGCAGATTTTGCTCCTTGAGCCAGGCATGCCTTCTAAACACAGATCCAGTAACTGCAGCCCTGCAAGAGGCCTCCAAAGAATCAAAATCACATTGCAAAGTATGCTTTCCCACCTGCTCTGCTGCATGCAATAATTCCTGTAATTCTTTGTTTTCCACACATTCAGAAATCAACATAATTTTCTGTTTCAATAATCCCATAATTAGAAGTTATGTACCTACCATAACGTTCCATGTTAGTTGTCTTCTCTCGCCCTTCTTTCTTGCTGGATGGGTTCGGAGCCGATCCTCGGCTCCGACTCGGCACTTGCTTTAGCTTGAGAACTCCTTTTACCAGCTCGAGGCAACGCTATATCCCATGATGCAAGGCAGAACTACCTCAGATCTCGTTTGGTAGCTAACCTACCCTGCTAAGGACTAACCTAACATAATTAGGAAACCCAAGTTCATAATAAGAGTCCTCAAATGAAGGCTCAGGAGGAAACAACCTGATAGGAGCACTTCAAGATCTGTCCAGGCCAGGGGGAAGGAGGGAGAAAGAAGGTGAGAAGACAACTAACATGGAACGTTATGGTAGGTACATAACTTCTAAATGTTAAGTTGTCAATCTCGCCTTCATTCTTGCTGGATGGGACCGCGTCCCTAGCACCTGTATCCCGGGTGGCTCAATGGAACAGACTCTTGAGAACTGTGGAACCAAAACTGGCCGTGTCTGGAGGCCAAGTCTAACTTGTAATGAGAGACAAAGGTATGAGGAGTGGCCCAAGTAGCTGCTGCACAAATGGTATCAATGGGTAGTCTATCCTGAAAGGCTGCAGAAGTGGATAGACTCCTGGTTGAGTGTGCTTTCGGTTTAGAAGGTAGTTGCTTGCCTCTGAGAGAGTACACATAGGAAATGGTGGAAGACAACCATCTGGATAAGGTCACTTTAGAAACTGGAAGACCTATCCTGTTTTCTGCATAGGAGACAAATAATTGGTCCGATTTCCTGAATTGTTTCATTCTATGCAAATAGTACCTGAGCTGACGATGGACATCCAAAAATGAAGCTTTTGTTCAGCTCTGTCAGAATAGTTTGGGAAAAAGACTGGTAGATCTATGGATTGATTAATATTGGTTTGAGACACAACTTTGGGGAGAAAGGACGGGTTCGTTCTTAAGGATACCCTGTCCTTATGAAAAACCAAGTAAGGAACGGATGCAGAGAGCTTGAATCTGAAACCCTTCTTGCTGAAGTGACAGCCAGTAAGAATATAGTTTTCCAGGTCAATAATTTCAAAGAACATGAAGCAGACTGTTCGAAGGGAGGTAACATCAAGGATGCCAACATTAAATTTAGATCCCATTGCGGAGGAGGATGCTTTATTGGCGGCTTTAGGAGAAAAACTCCTCTCAGAAAGGCCTTGCATAATCTATGAGACATAATGTTATTATCATGCAAGCCAACATGATACTTGGAAATAGCAGCCAGTTGAACTTTAACTGTAGATGAAGAAGATCCTAACTGAAAAACTTCAGCCAGGAAATCTAAAACAGAATGCACAGGAGCAGTAAAGGGATCAATATTCCTGGAATTTGCTCAAATAGAAAACCGCCACTTGCTAGCATAAACAGTTCTGGTGGGCGACTTTAAAGCAGACACTAAGATGTCTCTGACTGAATCAGAGATCATCGGAAGCCTGGCTAGGAAGGAAGTGGAGCAACCAAGCAGTGAGGTTGAGAGAATGAATGGCCCGTGCTGCTGACCCGACTGGTGGATCAAGAGATCCGGAACTGGGTCCAGATGCCAGGGCTGCACCAGGAGGTGACGATGCAGAGACGGAAACCAAATTTGTCGAGGCCAGTAAGGGCAATGAGAATCAACTTGGCCCTCAAAGCGGTGGCTTTCTGAATGACTTGTGGAATCAAGGGAAAGGGAGGAAAAGCGTACAGAACTCCCGGGCCAATCCTGGGTTAGAGAGTCTCTCAGGGGTTGGCCTGGTAGGGGAAAGAGGGTGAAAAAATCGGGACACTTGTTGTATTGAGGTGTAGCAAAAAGATCGCAACAAGGTGTGCCCCACTTCAGAAAAATCTGATCCACTACAGATTGATTGAGAGACCACTCGTGAGGCATCAGAATGGATCTGCTCAGCCTGTCCGCCAAGAGGTTGGACCTGCCGGGATGTGCGTTGCTATCAGAAACCGATGAGAGGAGATTGCCCATTGCCAAAGTCTGAGAGCTTCTCGACACAACGGATAGGACGTGGTCCCGCCCAGCTTGTTGATGTACCAGACCACGGACATGTTGTCCGTTTGTACTGCAATAGTCCCCGTGGGAAGAAGTCGTTGAGGGCTTGCAACGTTAAAAGCACCGCTCTCATCTCCAGGACATTGATGTGCAGATGGTATTCTATGGGTTGCCACGTCCGTGGACCATCCTGCCCTGATAATGCCCCCCCACCCGATCAGAGAGGCATCCGTAGTAACTGTGGCAACTGGAGGAGGGAGAACAAAGGGTCGGCCCTGATGAAGAAGAGGGGAAGATATCCACCAGTTCAGATGAGTTCTGCACGATTGTGTGACTAAGATTTCGTGCCTCATCGGAAGACTGTGGTATGACCACTGAGTGAATAACATCCACTGCAGAAGACGCATGTGGAAGCGAGCCAGTGGTAGAAGAACAATGGCCGCAGCCATAAGACCTAGAACCTTTAGTATCAATCTGGCTTTGACCTTGCTTCTCTGCAATAGAATCCGAACAAATTTTTGGATGTCCAGAATTCTTTGATCTGTTAGTCTGGCTAACATTTTGACGGTGTTTAATTCTGCCTATAAAGGTGATAGATTGGCAAGGCCAGAGAAGATTTTTGAAATTTACTGAAATTCCCAAACTCCTGCAAAGCTGCAGAGTGTAGTCTCTGGTCTGAAGAAGCTGACACCTGGTGGTGGGGGAGAGGAGCCAGTCGTCCAAATAAGGAAACACCTGGAATCCTTGACGTCTCAGATGAGCTGTGACCACTGCCATGCATTTGGTAAACACTCTGGGGGCTGAAGTGAGGCCAAAGGGCAGGGCTCTGAATTGGTAATGACTGGTCCCTAGCGAAGCGGAGAAACCTTCTGGAGCGCCTGTGAATCTTTATGTGATAGTAGCGTCCTGAAGGTCTATAGAGCACATCCAGTTGTCCTTGCCCAGAAAGGGCAGAATGGACTGAAGCGTGACCATCCGGAATCTTGCCTTCTTGACAAATCTGTTTAGATTGCTCAGGTCTAATATTGGTCTCCAATCTCCCATCCTTTGGGGACCAAAAGAATCTCAGTAGACGCGGATCCTACTTGGTCTGCGGAACAGTCTGGACGGCTCTTTTCCTAGGAGCTTTGAAACCTCCTGTTCTGCCAAATCCCTTTGACCGGGTGAGATGTCTGGAAGGGATTGTTGAGGTATGGGATACCTTTGAAGGGATTTTGTAACCCTCGGATATGATCGACTGTACCCACATATCTTGTGAGAGGGAATGCCAGGCTACTGGGTACAGCAAAATCCTTCCCGACTGCCTCCAAGGGTGGACAGTCGGGCAACACCTCAGCAGTGCTGAAAGGGCTTCTCAGGAAGAGACTCCCTGTTGCCCTGCTTCTGAGGACCCCCTGCCTCTAGGGCGTCTATTATTGTTACCCCTCTGCCTCTGGGGTAAACTGACCACGTGTGTCGGTGTAGCTCCTTGGGCTTTATGAACCACATCTTTCCTCCCTTCTGACCCTTGGGATATGGTCTAGAAGGGGTGGAAAAATGGACTCCAACGGCAGAAAGAGTTTTACCGTCCTGCTCACACCTGGTCAAGGTATCCTTCACCTGAGGTCCGAACAAAGCTGAACCATCAAAGGGGGTATTGGTGAAGGACGCCTTAAAGGGGTCCGCAAAATTACAAAGCAGCATCCAGGCTTGACGTCTAAGAGCCACTCCCTGTGCCTGCGGCCCTGCTCGCTCCATCGGCCGCATAGGATATGAGCCGCATGGAGGAGTTGGATAAGGAATTCAGGATTGCTAGCTGTGAGGCAATCTTTTCTTGAGCCCCAGCAGCAGAAGGATCCTGGACCACTTCACCTAGTTCCTTGAGAATATCTCTTTGAAGCCTGGTGAAATGACAAAGGTAGTTCAGCGAACGCATAGCAAAGGTCGCTGAAGAAAACATCCGCTTTCCATACCTGTCCATGGTCCTGGAATCCTTGTTAGGAGGATGGACAGGTACTGAAGGATCCGGAAGTTCCTGCTTAGTGACGGCCGCCGCCACCGTAGCATCCACAGAGATGCCCTTGGAAGAAACTGTTTGTCCGAGGGGCCGTAATAAACTTGGATGGTCTCCTGGGGACAGGTTCCACAGAATCTGGAGCTGCCGCCTTCCGAGCCACTACCTGCATAAGTGGGTCGAAGGCGGAGACACCCAGGAGGTGGAGGGTCGGGATCCAAAAGCCTCCAGGTATACTGACTCATCCTCGGAGGGATCAATGGATGGCCAATTCCCCTCTGTTTGAGGAGCTCAAGGATGTCTGAAAAGGAGACATCCTCAGAGGGGATCGGGGAACCCTCCAACTCATCTAAGTCGGTATCAGATGTAGGAGTCTCAGGCGAGTCTGTGTGTTTCCTCTTACACGTCCTCTTCTGGGTGGGTTCACCTGCAGGATCAGGAGAAACTTGAAGAGGAGGAAATTCCCAATGGGGAAACCTGGGCGATGGATCCCTGGACCTGAGAGCAAGAGGCTGGCAAGAGGTGTCTACAGGCACCGAAGAGGGAGGAGCTAGAGGGATGGACCGTTGACCTGGCTCAGGAGCCAGGACACTCCTCATCACCTCAAAGGCTCCCCTCCCCGGGAGACCGGAATATCCCAGTTCCGAGGACACAGGAATTCCCGGCTCCACTGAGAGGGAAGGCTCCGAGGCCGATGTCGGTGCAGAGCTTACCAAAGCGAAGCCCGAGAGGAGGCGGGGTCGGACAAGGGTCCGATGCCACTAGCCCCCTCGGAGCCGACCAGGGAAACTCGATGACCGGATCCCTCCAAGGAAGGTCTCAAGGAGGAGATCGGAGCCGAAGACGAAGGATGTATCGGCTCCGCGCCAAACAGTCGCTGTCCCGAAGCTCCGGCTCAACTCTGGTGGGGAGTCGGAGGAGGAAGTTCAAGGGGTGAAGCAATAGCGAAGTCTGCTGAGACGGGCTATGGAGCATTTGGGCCAGTGCCTGCGACTTTAACAGCCTGCTTACCACCCTCTCTAAGTCGTGGTCAGACAGCCTGGAAGATCTCGAAGATCGGCTCCGATGGCTCCGCTCCGACAAAAGAGGAGACCCGGAGCAGTGGATACTCCAATGAAGGGACCGAGATCTCTTCGACGAAGTCATCGGAGCGAAGTCTCCTGAATTCCAGATGGAGCGAAGGTTTCTCGGCTCCGATGCTGGATAAGGTGTCGGCTCCAGCCGAGCCGACAAGGCCACAGTGGTCGGGTGTCGGAACCAATCGGTGCCGAACCCACTACTGAAGCAGAAAGATCGGCTCCAGCCGGAGCCGATCTCGGCTCCGACGGAGCCGGAGCCACCGGAGGAGGCTTAGATACTGTAGCCTGAACCTTCGGAGGCTTAGAAGGTTTACTGGACCCTGTTTTAGAGGGAGAACCTTCTGGCTTAAGTAAGCCACGGAGGATCAATTTATTCCTCCTTTCCTGCAGGATTCTCTGGCTAAAAGAGTGACACAAAGCACAGAAGTCCTGCAGGTGCAAAGGCCCCAGGCAGTAAACACAAGACGTGTGACCGTCTGTCACAGACATTTTCTGACAGCACGAGTCACACTTCTTGAAGCCTGAGACCTTGCCTTCCTTAGACATAGTCCTAGAGGAAGAAAGTCACACACACCCCAACAATCACACAATTAATCCCACAACACACAGACACACAGGTAGGGATTAAGCAATGGGGTCTAGGCCTAACATAAAACTCTTTTACAATTATAAAAAGAATTTAAAACTTTTTAACTATAAGGGAAATAGGGTGGGATGTAGAAACACTACACACTATAAAAAAGGGGAATAAGGGAGAAATAAATCCCTGACTAAGCTTTTTTTTGACAAAATCAACTTACCTCAGCTGGCAAAGGAGACCTCTTTCGCTAAGCGGCAAACGAGATCTGAGGTAGTTCCGCCTTGCATCATGGGATATAGGGTTGCCTTGAGCTGGTAAAAGGAGTTCTCAAGCTAAAGCAAGTGCCGATGTCGGAGCAGAGGATCGGCTCCGAACCCATCCATCAAGAATGAAGGCGAGATTGACAATTTAACATCATGCTGTTGATATTTAAGCATATGAAAAGTACAGTGTACACTTACCATAAATGTAGATGTTCGAGTGTATTCACTGTTGCAGTCATTACATTTGGGTAATCCTGCTGGCAGGTTGCCCTCAGTCGGCCTGAATTCCAAAGTCTTGGGTCCTGCGTCGGCTGCTGTCGCCCCTTCCCTGACGTCAGGGGTATAAAAGAAGCAGCAGACGCCATTTTCTTCAGTTTTTCTTGCCCCAGATGTCAGGTGCCCCCTAAAAGGGTAGCCAAAATTTATATATATACATATATAAAAATAAATGCACCAAAATAAACTTTACCTTCATCTACAAGCAAATACACCACATAGGTTGTATAAATCAGAGAAGGAAAGAAAAGTTCCAGCAGAAAAAAGGGGGATGGCGGGTGGGTAACCTGGACTGCAACAGTGAATACACTCGAACATCTACATTTATGGTAAGTGTACACAACTGTACTATGTTCTCTGTATTTCACTGTTGCAGTCATTACATTTGGGTAGAGTCCTAAAGCTATGGTTGGGAGGCTGGAGCTAAACAGCATTAGGAGCAGCTATGAGGCCCTGCAGAACTGCAGTGGCAAAGCCTGCCCTGGATTTAGAGCAGAGTGGCAGATGATATTGCTTTGTAAAGGTGTGCACTGAACTCCAAATAGCAGCCTCTAAAATGTCTTTGGTTGGTACTCCCTTGAGAAAGGCTGCTGAAGTGGCTGCAGCTCTGGTTGAATGTGGCCTAATGCCCTTAGGCACTGGCTTGGCATGGTGTAAATAGAAACTAATGCAGTGGTCTATCCACTTTGAAACTGTCTGCTTTGAGATAGCCTTTCCTTGTGATCCTGCAGCATATGCCACTAGTAATTGCTCTGTCTTCCTGAAAACTTTGGTTCTGTCCAAGTAGAATCTAAGCTGTCTGTGTACGTCCAAAGAATGCAGAATTCTCTCCCCCTTGTTCTGTGGATTTGGATAAAAAGTTGGCAGATGAATAGTTTGCTTAAGAACCACACTAGACACCACCTTAGGCATAAATGTTGGGTTTGTCCTCAGAGAGATCCTGTCTGGATAAAAAATGATAAAAGGTTCCACAGCCATGAGTGCCTGTAGCTCTGAAACTAGTCTTGCAGAAGTTACTGCTAGGAGCAGAGCTGTTTTCCAAGATAACAACTTTATATCAGCAGTAGCAGCTGGCTCAAAAGGAGGCAGGGTGAGTTTTTCCAAGACATAGTTGAGGTCCCATGCAGGTATTGGTGATCTCCTTATAGGCCTTACATTTTTGGCTCCTCTGAGGTACTGCTTTAATAAAGGATGAGAAAAGATTGGTGGCTCTGTATTGTAATGAGCCGAAATGGCTGAGGCATGAATTTTAATTGATGAAAAAGATAAGCCTTTGTCAAGCATCTCAGTTAAGTTTTGCAAAATCTGAGGAATATTTGGTACAGCTGTATCAGTTCCTTGTGCCTGGTTCCAAGCACAGAATCTCTTCCATTTTCCAGCATAAGATTTTCTAGTACTAGGCCTTCTGGCTTCCAAAATGACATCCATCACAGCTTTACTGAGAGGTGTGTTTTGTATGACTACATTATCCGCCATGCTGCCAGGTTTAAAGTACTGAGTTGGCTGTGCAGGGTCTGACTGTTTTGCTGGGACAGTAGATGAGGTATTTGAGATAAGGCCCAAGCTGGGCATTGAGACAAGTTCCTTAGGATTGAATACGAGTACTGGCGGGGCCATTCTGGGGCAATCAGTATAATCTTTAGCTTCTCCTGTCTGACCTTTAGGAGTACCTTGGGGAGGAGAGGCAGTGGAGGAAAGGCATATACTGATAGGTTTTTCCAGCTGAAAGATAGGGCATCCACGTTCCATGCTTGCCTGTGATAAGTCCTTGTGCAGAATCTTTTTAGTTGGTAGTTGTGAGGGGAGGCAAATAGATCTATGTCCGGGCATCCCCATTTCCTTATCATGCTGAAGACTTGTGGATCCAGCTGCCACTCGTGGGGATCCATGAGGTATCTGCTTAGTTCGTCTGGCGGAGTGTTTTCCTTTCCTGGCAGGAATTGTGCCTGCAGCTGTACTTGGTAAGTCAATGCTGTGTCCCACAAAGTCATGGCTAGTCTGCAAAGGGGGTAAGAATGTGTACTTCCCTGCTTGTTTATATACCACATGACTGTGGTGTTGTCTGTATCAGTTGTTGTCCCGGATGAAGTAGGTCCTTGAAGGCTGTCAGGGTATTTTGAACAGCTAACATCTCTTTTTGATTGATATGTAGATGCATTTGGTTTGAGGACCATGTGCCCTGAATGCCTCTTCCTGCCATGTGGGACCCCAGGCATAATCTGATGCATCCGTTGTTAGTGTCTGCCTGGCTGGGGGTAATGTGAATGGCTGTCCCTTGTTCTGGTGACAAGCCTTCGCCCACCATCGAAACTCCTGTTGCAGACAGGGAATGAGAGTAATCATGGTTTCCAGGCTGTGGAATAGTTGAGTCCAAACACTTTTTAGGTACCATTGAAGTTTCCTCATATGCAGTCTTGCATACGGAATTAGTAGGATGCAGGATGCCATGAAACCCAAAGCCTGCAGAATTTTTCTTGCAGATAACTGGGCCTTAGTTGTCAAAATTTTGAAATAGGTAGTCAGTTGCCTTTGTTTGGCGTGAGATAAGCCATGTGGGCAGTTGTATTTAAGCTTGCACCCAGGAATATTATCTCGAGAGGGTACTAGTTTTGATTTCTTTTCGTTGACTGTGTACCCTAGGCATGTTGGAAGTCTTTTCACAAATGCCAGATGCTGCAGAAGGATGTCCTTGTTCTCTGCTTGAATTAGACAGTCGTCCAAGTAAGGATATATTTGTATTCCTCTTTGTCTGCAGAATGCAATTACTGGTGCCAGGCACTTTGTAAAGACCCTGGGTGCAGCAGATAAGCCAAAGGGCAGTGCAGAGAATTGGTAATGCATTGAGCCAGCCTTGAATCTGAGGCATCTTCTGCATGACTGATTGGGACATGCAGGTATGCCTCTTTTAGGTCTAAAGTCACAAGCGAAGCATTCTTGCACAGCATGGGCAGAAGCTGCTGCAAAATCAACATTTTGAATTTTGGTATATCCAGGAATGTGTTCAGAATAGATAGGTCCAGTATTGGTCTCCAGGCCTTGCCCTTTCTGGGTACCAAGAACAGTCTTGAGTAAAATCCTTGTCCCTGCTCTTGCTCTGGAACTTGTTGAATGGCCCCCATGTTCATGAGGGATGAGACTTGTTTTTGCGCCTCTGCCCATTGATTTTTTGGCAGATCTGGCCAGCTGTTTGCCTTTGGCAGTGTATGGAAATGGAACTTGTATCCTTGTGACACTATATTTAGAACCCACTTGTCCTGGGTTATAATGTGCCAATTTTGAGAAAAAAAGCGCTAATTTTCCCCCTAAGGGTGCTGCCAGGAGAGAAGTGCTTGGTGCAGGCAGGGGGAAGTCATTGGGACGGTTTCCTGTATGGTTGTGATTTGTCTTCTCCAACTTTGGAGGTAGAAGCACCCCATTGCTTTGACCTGTATGAACTTTGCGCCTGGGATCAGCCTCTAGGGCATCTGGATCTGCCCCTTTGAGGTCTGTCTGACAAAGGAAAGGACCAATTCTTTGTAGGCCAGTGTCTACTAAACCTACGTGTCTGTACTTGTAAAAAATTTTTGACAGTTTGCATAGATTTAGCTTTGTCCTCCATTTTCTTCAACACCTCTTCTGCCTTAACACCAAATAAAGGATCATGCTGTAAAGGTGCATCTAATAATTTAACTTTGACATGATCAGGCAGATTTTGTTCCTTTAACCAAGCATGCCTGTTAATTACAGAACCCGTAACTGCGGCCCTGCAGGAGGCCTCCAAAGAATCAAAACCACATTGCAAAGTATGCTTTCCAACTTGTTCAACTGCATGCAATAAACCCTGCATTTCCTTGTTTTCTGCACATTCAGAGTTTAACATTTTCTGTTTAAGCAATGCCATGACATGTTGCTGATATTAGAGCATATGAAACTGACAGTTTAAGGCCCTTATAGCCAAGGTAGCAGATGTGTAAACCTTTTTCCCCATCTATCCAGTGCCCTAGAATCTCCGTCAGAGGGGGTAGGGTTTTTTTGCAGCGGAAGCCTCAACTCCTTTGGGATCCTGTGAAATAGTTTCTGGGACTGCAGCAGGGTTTTTAAACAGGAATTTATGAGAGTCAGGAACCCTGTAACATCTGTCAGGATTAACAGGAGCTGGAGGTAAGGAGTCAGGGGTCAGACTAGACTCCAAAAACACATCTACAATGTCTAACACAGGTGGAAAGGCTAGAGGCCTGTGTTGAGGTAGTAAAAGGAAATCCCGGAGCCTCTTTTTAGATTCTGAAAAATCTTGGCTCTCCCAGTCCTCTGGAGGAGAAGCTGAAGGTATAGATTCTTCAGCATCAGAATCCTCATAGGGGGGAAGAGAATATTCCTGATCAGAAGAGGAAAAGTACAGTTTTGTACCTACCATAAATGTAGATGTTCGAGTGCTAATACAGCTGCAGTAATCACAGATGGGTTTTCAGCCGTCAGGCGGTCCCTCGGTCAGCCGAATTCCAAAGTCTTGGTCCGGCGCCGGTTGTCGTCGCTTACTCTTCTGACGTCAGGAAGGCCAGAGTATATAAGACACAGCCGACGCCATGTTCTTCAGTCTTTCTTGCCCCAGATGTCAGGTGCCCCCAAAAGGAAGGCAATACATAAATAAGGCTTATCCACATATGCAAGCCATGCAAAGTAATGCAAAGTCAGTGTAAGCAAGCAAATAAAACATAGCAGGATAACCCAGTCAGGAAGTATGAAGAGGTTGTTAGGCCCCATGCCCTTACCAAGTGGGGAAGGAGGAAGGGAAACCTGTACTGCAGCTGTATTAGCACTCGAACATCTACATTGATGGTAGGTACAAAACTGTACTATGTTCATCGTGCATACAGCTGCAGTAGTCACAGATGGGTAGAGTCCCAAAGCTATGCATAGGGTGGTAGGTACTATGAGGAACTGGGTTGAGCCAGAATGCCCTGCAAAACAGCCGTGGCAAAGCCTGCTCTAGTTCTGGAATATAGGGGCAGGTGGTAGTGTTTTGTGAAGGTATGTACAGAACTCCAAGTGGCTGCCTCCAAAATATCCTTAGTAGGCACACCTCTGAGGAAGGCTGTAGAGGTGGCTGTGGCCCTGGTGGAGTGAGATCTGATACCAGTAGGGACAGATTTTCCATGATAGGAGTAACAAAAACGTATGCAGTGGCCAATCCACTTGGAAATGGTCTGTTTGGTAACTGGTTTCCCTTGAGCCCCTCGGCATAGGACACAAAAAGTTGTTCTGATTTCCTGAAGGACTTTGTTCTGTCCAAATAGTAACGTAGCTGCCTATGGATATCTAAAGAGTGAAGCAACCTTTCCCCTTTGTTTTGAGGGTTGGGATAAAAGGTAGGTAGGTGTATGGCTTGGTTTAAGGCTATCCTGGATACCACTTTTGGCATAAAAGATGGGTTAGTCAAGGGAAACCCTATCCTGATGGAAGATGAGGAAGGGCTGCACCGCCATGAGGGCCTGTAGTTCAGAAACCCTACGAGCTGAAGTGATGGCCAGAAGGAAAGCTGTTTTCCAGGACAAATATTGCAGATCTGTTGAGGCAGCAGGTTCAGAAGGAGGCAATGTTAGTTTTTCTAGTATGTAATTAAGGTCCCAGGCTGGTATTGGTTGCTTCCTTGGAGGTCTTATATTCTTAGGCCCTCTGAGGAACTGTCGTAAGAGTGGGTGAGAGAATAAGGGAGGATCCGTGTTGAATTCTGCAGAAATGGCTGAGGCATGTATTTTAATGGAAGAAAATGAAAGTCCACTGTTCAGCAGTTCAGCTAGGTACTGTAAAACCTGAGGCAAGTTCAATTTTCTAGGGTCCTGTCCGTTTTTCTCATTCCAACAGCAAAACCGCTTCCATTTTGCGGAGTAAGCTTTTCTAGTAGATGGTCTTCTCGCCTCCAAAATGACATCCTGCACCTCCTTGGAGAGTAGGGTCTGTTGTGGTGTTAAGGAATTTTCCATGCAGCGAGGTTGAGTGTTTTCAGCTGACTGTGAAGGGTCTTGTAGTTGTTCTGAGTCAGCAGAAGGGGTATTAGAGGCAGGGACCAGGGAGGAGTATGCGTTAGGCTCCTCAGGAGTGGATACCAGTGTTGCCTTGGCCAATCTGGAGCAATCAGTATCATCCTCGGTTTGTCTGTTCTTGCTTTGAAAAGCACCTTGGACAGAAGAGGCAGAGGTGGAAATGCATAATCTGTCCATGCTGTCCAACTGAAAGAAAGGGCGTCCACTTTCCAGGCCTTTGGATGGAAGTTCCTTGAACAAAACTTTTTCAATTGATGGTTCCCTGTGGGAGGCAAAAAGATCTATGTCTGGCCTCCCCCACGCTTCGATTATTTCCGTAAACACCTTTGGATGCAACTTCCATTCGTGTGGATCTGTCATATTCCTGCTCAGAGTGTCTGCCAATGTGTTTTCCAGTCCTGGCAAGTACTGTGCTTGAAGTTCGATCTGTGTTTCCAGAGCCAAGTTCCAAAGAGTCATGGCTAGTCTGCACAAGGGGTATGAATGTGTTCCTCCTTGTTTGTTTATGTACCACATAACTGTGGTATTGTCTGTTCTGATCAGTAATTGACCTGGAAGCAGGAAGACCTTGAAAGCTGTAATTGCATTTATTACTGCTAGCATTTCTTTTTGATTGATGTGAAGGTGTTTTTCCTTGTGGGACCATCTGCCCTGAATGCACCTGTCCTTCATGTGCGCCCCCCAGGCGTAGTCTGAGGCGTCTGTGGTTATGACTTGTTTTGCTTGAGGCTTGCAGAATGGAAGGCCTGTGTTTACTTGACATGCTTGGGCCCACCATAGAAATTCCTTTTGTAAACATGGAATTATTGGTATAATTGCTTCCAAACTGTGACTGTGTTGAGACCATAGATTTTTTACGTACCACTGAAGTTTCCTCATATGCAACTTTGCACATGGGATTAATAAAATGCAAGATGCCATGAATCCCAGAGCCTGCAGGATTTTCCTTGCAGTAAGCCTGGTACTTTTTGCTAGTGTTTTGAAGTACTGAGATAATTGCCCCTGTTTTTCTGGCGTAAGATATGCCATCTGGGTGTTTGTGTCCAAGCTGGCACCCAGGAAGGTTATTTTCTGAGATGATGTTAGCCTTGATTTCTCCTTGTTGATGGTGTATCCCAGAGAAAGCAGTAACAGTGTCACATATGCCAGATGTTCCAGTAGTATGTGTTTGCTGTCCGCTTGGATCAGGCAGTCGTCCAGATAAGGGTAAATTTGTATCCCTTGAAGTCTGCAAAAGGCAATCACTGATGCCAGGCACTTTGTGAATACTCTGGGCAGTAGATAAGCCAAAGGGCAATGCAGAGAATTGATAGTGGATTGAACCTGCAAGAAATCTGAGGTATCTTCTGCAACTTTGTCTGATTGGGACATGCAGGTATGCCTCCTTGAGGTCCAATGTTACCAGCCAAAACTCCTTGCCCAGTATGGGAAGAAGTTGCTGTAATGTGAGCATCTTGAATTTTGCACGAGCAGAAATGTGTTTAGGATGGATAAGTCCAGAATGGGTCTCCAGTCGGTTCCTTTTCTTGGTACCAGAAAGAGTCTTGAATAAAAACCTTGACCTTGTTGGTGCGTAGGTACCTTTTGTATAGCTCTCATGTTTAGGAGCTTTGAAATTTGCAGTTGTGCCTCTGCCCTTTGATTTTGTGGCAAATTTGGCATGCCTCTCATTTTTGGAAGAGTGTGAAATTGAAATTTGTAGCCTCTGTTTATAATATCCAGTATCCATTTGTCTGTTGTGACAATATGCCAATTGCTTGCAAATAATGCTAGTTTCCCTCCCAAAGGTGCTGCCAGCTGAGACTTGCTTGGCATGGAAATGAGGGAGTCATTGTTTCTTCCTGTATTGTTGTGCACTGTCTTCACCACCTGTTGGTGCCGGAGATTGCCATTGTCTGCCTCTATATGATCCTTGTGAGTGTCCTCTGCCCCTTGTGCATCGGTATCTACCTCTTTGGGGCTTGTCAGTGGCTGGAAAGGACCAGTTTTTTGAAGGCCAATTCCTGCTAAAATGTGGTGGCTGAACCTGTAAGAAAGCTTTGACAGTTTGCATAGATTTGGCTTTTTCTTCCGATTTTCGTAGTATATCCTCAGCATTAGTACCAAAAAGTACATCCTTTTGTAAAGGACCATCAAGAAGTTTAGCTTTCACATGATCAGGCAAATTTTGTTCCCTAAGCCAGGCATGTCTGCGAATGACTGATCCTGTAGCAGCCGCTCTACTGGAGGCCTCTAGGGCATCATAACCACATTGCAAGGTGTGTTTACCCACTTGCTCTGCACTATGCAACATATCCTGTAACTCTTTTAAATCTGGTTGTTCAGGTTGAGACATTCTGTTCTTTAATTGTGATAACAGAAACTGTTGATATTTGATCATATGAAACTGACAGTTTAAGGCCCTCATGGCTAGGGTGGCCGAGGTATATACCTTCTTACCCCACCTTTCTAAAGATCTAGATTCCCTTTCTGCAGGAAGTGGATTCTTGGCAGTGGAGGCCTTTAATCCCTTAGGGCCTTGTGAAATGGTTTCAGGGTCAGCATTATGGCCTTTGTAGAGAAATTGGTGAGAACTGGGTACTCTGTAATATCTATCAGGCTTTACTGGTGCAGGAGGCAGAGAATCAGGATTAAGACAAGCCTCCGAATAGACATCATCCAGTACCTCCAAAACAGGGGGTATAGCCAGAGGTCTGTGCTGAGGTAACCAAAGAAATTCCCTAAGTCTTTTCTTGGAATCTGAAAAATCTTGGCCTTCCCAATGGAAATGTTCCCTCAAGGTGTGCAAGGTTTCCCCAAAAGAAAAATCCTCAGGGGGGGATACAGAAGGAATAGACTGTTCTGCATCCGAATCCTCAAAAGGGGAGTATGAGTGTACCTCTGCATCAGAATGTTCTGATAAAATGGATCCCTGATCAGAAGAGGGGGATTCTTCCTCCACTCTGGGTCTCTTGTCAGGAGGGGGCTGAGAACCTCTGATAAGAGTGATTAGATCCTCAGCCATTTTAAGCATGTGTTTCTTAGGCATGTGTCTAGGAGATGAGCCTTGAGCAGCAGGCCTGGTTTGATGCCTGGCTGCTTTGGATTTAGTAAAGGCCTTAATAGAAAAAGAAGATGAAGGCCTAAATACACCATGGGTTGAGGTGGACCTGTCCACATTAGTAGGCTCGACATAAGCCGGGCTTCGTTGTAGTCTGGGAAAGGGCCGAGGACCCAGCGGTCTCGGGTACAGAAGACACCGCCAAAGGAGTGTCGTCGGTAGCCAGGGACTGCAAAGGCGTCTCGCTGAGAACCGGACCACGTGGAGCCTGTTTCGGCGTGGTGTCAGCGGAGACAGCGGGCCTCGCGTGTCGGTCCTTTTCCTTGCGTTTTTTGGATAAAACGGTAGTCGGAGTGTCCGACGACATTTTACAGTCAAAAGCTTTACCAAAATAGTGTTGGGCGAACTCCGCCCGACGCTTAATAGTGCGTTTATTGAAAGTAGCACAAAAGCGACAGCCCGAGACATCGTGGTCTGGGCCCAAACAAGGTATGCAAAGGGAATGGAAATCCTTATGCGGTATTTGCTTCCCACAAGAAATACAATTATTAACTTTTTCTGACATCGGTCTGAGGCAAGAAAAGTTTCCCCAACGGGGTACTTAGCTTTAATGAAGACTTCGGTTCCAAATATTTTCGTAATTCAGGAGCTGGCCGACCAACACTTGCGAACTGCTTCTGCTTCGGGCACCGCGCGGCAAAAAAGACTGAAGAACATGGCGTCGGCTGGGTCTTATATACTCTGGCCTTCCTGACGTCAGAAGAGTAAGCGACGACAACCGGCGCCGGACCAAGACTTTGGAATTCGGCCGACCGAGGGACCGCCTGACGGCTGAAAACTCATCTGTGATTACTGCAGCTGTATGCACGATGAACATCAGAAGAAATAGAAACCTGATCTGAAGATGCATAGTTAGTCGCTTGCCTAGGCCTCTTATCAGGAGGGGGATGGGAACCCCTGATCAAGATAATCAAGTCTTCGGCCATTTTGAGCATCTGTTTTTTGGGCAGAGAGGCCTGTCCACGTGGCTCTTGAGTTTGTTTCTTTGCTTTAGAAGGTGCTTTAGTCTTTGCCTTTGAAGCTGAAGTCGGTTTAATGTAAAGATGTTTAGGTCTGAATACACCCACAGAAGCCGGTGCCTGCTCAGCGGCTCCGGACCCATCTGAGGAAATAGTGTCCGAGGCTCCAATACCTTGAGTTTCCAGAGGCATAGACGACTCCACGTGGGAGTCAGTAGCAGCCTGCGACTCTAAAGTAGCAGGCGTCAGGGGCTGCGAATGCGCCTCACTGAGAACCGGCGACTGGCTTAGGAGAAGCTTTGTCGTCGGTTTTGGGCCTTGGTTGTTTATCTCTCTCCTTTTCTTTGCGTTTTTTGTGAACTCCGGTAGTCGGATGGCTACCAGATGACATTTCTGGATAATTAAACCGGCGTCCAAAATAGTTTAAAGCAAAATCATACCAATGCTTAATAGTGCATTGGTTAAATCTAGCACAAAACTGACAACCAGAAACGTTGTGATCAGGGCCTAGGCAAGGAATACAATAAGAATGAAAGTCCTTATGAGGTATTTGCTTTCTACAAGAAATACAATTAACTTTTTCTGACATTGGTCTGGAGCAAGAAAAAAAGTTTCCCCAATGGGGTACTTAGCTTTATTGAAGACTTCGGGTTTGAAACTCAAACACGAAAATCTCAGGAGTTGGCCGACCGGCACTTGCGAACTGCTTCTGCTTCGGGCACCGCGCGGCAAGAAAGACTGAAGAAAATGGCATTGGGTGCTTCTTTTATACCCCTGACGTCAGGGAAGGGGCAACAGCAGCCGACGCAGGACCCAAGACTTTGGAATTCAGGCCGACTGAGAGCAACCTGCCAGCAGGATTACCCAAATGTAATGACTGCAACAGTGAAACACGAAGAACATCTGGCAGTTTAAGACCCTAATTGTCAAGGTTGCAGACGTATAAAACCTTTTCCCATCTATCCAGCGCCCTGGAATCTTTATCCGATAGGGTAGGATTATTGGCTGAAGAGGCCTTTACACCTTTGGGACCCTGTGAGATAGTTTCAGGGTCAGCAGCAGGATTTTTGAATAAAAAATTGGGGGAGTCAGGAACCCTGTAATATCTGTCTAGCCTACTAGGAGCCGGAGACAGTGAATCAGGAGCCATGCTATATTCCGAAAACACAATCTACAATGTCTAGTGCAGGAGTTATAGCCAAAGGCCTATGCTGAGGAAGAAGGAAATCCCTAAGCCTCTTTTTTGATTCAGAGAAATCCTGACTCTCCCAATAAAAATGTTCCCTTAAAGTATGCAAGGTTTCTCTAAAAGAATAATCTTCAGGAGGAGATGCAGATGGGATGGATTCTTCTGCATCTGAATCCTCATAGGGTGGTATAGAAAATTCCTGATCAGAAGAGGAATCAGAAGAAACAGAAACCTGATCTGAAGATTCATAGTCAGTGTTTTACCTAGGCCTCTTATCAGGAGGGGGTTGGGAACCCCTGAGAAAGGTAATTAAGCCCTCAGCCATTTTGATCATCTGCTTTTTAGGTCTAGGGACCTGAGCACATGGCTCATGCGTATTTTTTTAGCCTTAGAAGTTTTTGAAGCTGGCGTCAGCTTTATATAGAAATGTTGAGACCTGAAAACACCCTCAGAAGCCGGTGCCTGCTCAGCTGCTCCGGACCGATCCGAGGGAGAGACATCCGCAGGTGCATTACTCTGAGAATCTCGTGGCATACCGGACTCTGCATGGGTCTCGGTAGAGGCCTGCAACTCAAAAGTAGTGGGTATCAGGGGCTGCAAAAGAATCTCACTGAGTACCGGCGAACCAGTGACTGGCTTAGGAGAAGCGTCGCCTGTTTGGACCTCGACGGTCTGTCTCTGTCCTTTGAGTTTTTTGTGAACTCCAGTATTCTGATTGCTATCCGACGACATTTCAGGGTAATTAAATCTTTTTCCAAAATATTTTGAAGCAAAGATATACCGACGCTTACTAGTGCGTTGGTTAAATCTAGCACTAAATCAACAGCAAGGCACGTTATGATCTGGGCCTAGGCAAGGAATACAGTACAAATGAAAATCCTTATGAGGTATTTGCTTACCACAAGTAATGCAATTATTAACTTTTACTGACATCGGTAAGGAGCAAGAAAAAGTTTCCCCAACGGGGTACTTCGCTTTAGTTGAAGACTTCGGTTCTGAAACTCGAATGCGAAAATTTCTGAAGTCAGCTGACTGGCACTTGCAAACTGCTTCTGCTTCGGGCACCACGCAGCAAGAAAGACTGAAGAAAATGGTGTCGGCTGCATGTTTTATACCCCTGACGAGCTGATGTCATGGAAGAGGACACAGTAACCGACGCAGGACCCAAGACTTTGATATTCAGGCTGACTGAGGGCAACCTGAAGCAGATTATCTAAATGTAATGACTGCAACAGTGAAACACGAAGATCATCATCAAACCTGCAACCTTCTCCACCAAAAATCACTAACCCCCCTGCACCCAATAACTGATTTGAAAGATGTCATGTGGACAAAGCTTACGAACTATCAGATTTCATTTGCAATATCACCAGTCCAACTTATGAGACCGCTATCTGAACCAATAAATCTCCTCCCATGTAAATGCCTGGGTCTACTTCAGTAGACAGACGTTTAACTTACCCAACTTTCACTTGGCCAAGACGAAAGGACCGACAACTTCAGAAGACTGACATCCGAAACACCGACTTTTCACAGAAGGTAAGCAACTGCTTAGCCATCCTGAATAAAGAAAATAATCGAAACAAAACTAACCCCACCAATGTGGGGGGATTCGCCCCCCTAACTAAATATACCAACTCTGAGATTGCACTAGCATGGGGTGGTAAGGGGCAAAGTTCAACAGGATGGCCAAGCGGTTACTAACCTCATGTGAAAAGTCGCTGCTCCAGACGTAAGTCTTCTGAAGTTGTCTGTCGTTTTGTCTTGACCAAGTGGGAGTCAGGTAAGTGAGGTCGGTCTACTGAAGGTGACCCAAATGCCTACACCTGACCACCATTACAAGAATAATAAAAGACTCTGGGGGTGCACTAGTACAAACTCTTACTGTGGCTAGAAGGGAACATCTTGAATTTAAAATAGATCTGGAAACAAAATACAAGTAGCCCCTCTTCAGTTGCATTATAAACTGAGAAACACTCAGCAGTATTCAAAATTAATCCATAAGGGCACCCACCACTCTGACCCAAATGACACAGCACACACACACACACGATAAATTAAGTTATGTGCTCACCATAACGCTCCATGTGAATTGTTCCATCTCACCTTCATTCTTTACTGATGGGTTCAGAGCTGATCCATCGGCTCCGATACAGCCTTTTGCAAAGCTTGAGGTTTCCCAGTAGCTCGAGACCAACCCCCTTATCCCATGATGCACTGTTGGAATTACCTCAGATCTTGTTTGCTGCGTGTACTATAGCCATATAAGTGAACCACCCTCCCATAGAGAGGAAGAATTGAGCAACCAGGATGAGACCAACCTCTAGGTCAACTATCAGCCAGGTGGGGGAAGGAGGAAGGGACTTAAGAATGAAGGCGAGATAGATCAACTCACATGGAACGTTATGGTGAGTACATAACTTCTTAATATGAAGTTGTTCAATCTCGCCGTTCATTCTTTACTGATGGGTAGCGTCCCTAGCACCCTCAATCTCGGGTGGCTCAATCTCAGGTGGCTCACGGGAGTACATTCTTCAGGACCGTAGACCCAAAAGAAGTCCTGTCCCTGGAGGCCTTATCAACTTTGTAATGAGTGATAAAGATATGAGGTTTAGACAAAGTGGCTGCAGCACAAATGTTATCAAGATGCAATTTAGCTTGAAATGCAGATGATGTAGAAACTGCTCTGGTTGAGTGAGCTTTAATCTTGTGTAGTAAGGGCATAGTAGCAGCTGAATAAATAAAGGTGATACAGTCAGATAGCCATTTAGAAAGCGTTGCTTTGGCCACTGGTCTACCTTTTCTGGCTTCAGAGAATGACACAAAGAGCTGGTCTGATTTCCTATTATCTTTTGTTCTGTCCAAGTAAAATCTGAGCTGTCTGTGAACGTCAAGCTTGTGCAACATATACTCCAATTTATTGGAATGGTTAGGGAAGAAGACTGGTTACTCAATGACTTGGTTGATATTAGATTCCGAAAAAACTTTGGGCAAAAAGGAGGGGTTTGTCCTAAGAGATACTCTATCAGCATGAAAAATCAAGTAAGGAGGGCTGATAGATAAAGCCTGAAGTTCTGACACTCTGCGGGCAGAAGTAATAGCCACCAGAAATATGGATTTCCATGATAAAAATTTGAGATCACAAGATAATGCTGGTTCAAAAGGGGGAAGAATTATACGAGACACCATAAAGTTTAGATTCCAAGGAGAATAAGGAGTTTTCACTGGAGGCCTCATATGAAAGGTACCTTTGAAAAAGGCCTTGGACAATTTGTGGGACATTATGTTTAGCCCGTCAGCTCACAGATGAAAGTTAGATATAGCAGCCAACTGGACACAAACTGTTGCGGCTGCTGCTCCTTTATTAAAGATCATAGTCAAAAATTCTAATATGGACATCAAGGGGGCTTGATAAGGATCAATGTTCTGCTTAGAAGCCCATATAGAAAATCTCTTCCACTTACTAAGATATAATCTTCTGGTAGACGGCTTACGGGAAGACAAAAGGATCTGTTTTGTCAAACTGGAAAAGTTATGAAGCCTGGCTATAAGGAGAACTGGAGCAGCCAAGCTGTTAGCTTCAGTGACTGCAAGGAAGGATGGAGGTCCCCCGACGGATGTGTCAGAAGGTCCGGAACTTGGTCCAGAATCCATGGATCCTCCAAGAGATGATGAAATGGGAACCAAATCTATAGAGGCCAATGAGGAGCTATACGAATGATGGCCCTTCCCAGAAATTTTGCTTTCTGTAGAAATCTGGGTATCAATGGGATAGGAGGGAATGCACAGAGGAGACCTGGGGGCTAATCGTGGACGAGTGCGTCTTTCATAATCAGGGCAAAGTAGCTTCTGCATTTCATGTTGATCTGACTGGCAAAAAGATCA
Source organism: Protopterus annectens (assembly GCF_019279795.1). NCBI lineage: Eukaryota > Metazoa > Chordata > Ceratodontiformes > Protopteridae > Protopterus > Protopterus annectens. The sequence goes on along the minus strand of NC_056746.1, from coordinate 1,386,451,414 downwards.
CAGCAAGGGTGGCCCCATTTGTGGAAAATCCTGTCCGCCATCTCTTTCTTGAGGGACCACTCGTGCGGCAACAAGATTGCCCTGCTCAGTTTGTCTGCTATCACGTTGGATCTCCCCAGGAAGTGCGTTGCCAAGAGAAAGTGCTGGGAGGAGACTGCCCACTGCCAAACTCTGAGGGCTTCTCAGCAAAGGGGGTAGGGACTTGGTTCCACCTTGCTTGTTCAAGTACCAGACTACTGACATAGTCTGTCTGAATTGAATCGTTCCTAGAGGAAGAGTCTCCTGAAAGTACTGCAAAGCCAGAAGTACTGCTCTCATCGCCAGAGCACTGATGTGCAGATCCGTCCATGTGCTTGGGCAGTCTTTCCCTGAATATGCCCCCCCACCCTATCAGGGTCACAGTGGCTATTGGAGGCTGAGTACAAAGGGGGCGTCCTATGGTTACATGGAGACGTCAACTACCAATGGAGATCTCTCTTGCAAGAATTCATAATTAAAATCACGTGATTCATTGGAAGTTCCTGATAAGACTACTGAGTGAACAGCAGCCATTGAAGAATCTGCATATGCATCCTTGCTAATGGTATGGCCAAGATTGCTGCAGCCATCAAACCCAATACTTTTAGAACTTCTGCGGCTGGTGCTCTGTCTTTTGATACCAATGAGCTGACATGCTGGCGAAGAAGAAAGACTCTCTCGATTGGTAGTCGTAGAGTGGTAGTTGAAGTGTCTAACTCTGCCCCTATAAAAACGATATGCTGTGATGGCGACAAGGCAGACTTTTCTGAGTTGACTGTAATGCCTAAATGATTGCAGTGTGTCAAGAGTGCATTCCCTTTCCTGAATCAGTTGATGCCTGGTGGAAGAGGTAAGGAGTCAATCATCCAGGTACAGAAACACCTGGAATCCTAGACGCCTCAAGTAAGCCGTGACCACTGCCATACATTTGAACACACTGGGGGCTGTAGTGAGACCAAAGGGCAGGGCTCAAAATTGATGATTGGCTCCCAGCCGGAAATGCAAGTGATCTCTGGATGGCCTGGCCATTTTTATGTGGTAGTACGCATCCCTGAGATCTATTGAGCACATCCAATTGTCTTTCCCTAAAAAGGGAAGTATAGACTGTAGCGTGACCATCAGGAACTTCTCTTTCTTCACAAACTGGTAGTCTGCTGAGGTCCAAAATGGGTCTCCAGTCCCCTGTTTTCTTTGGAACCAAAAAGAACCTTGAGTAAGTTCTGGATCCTGTTTAGTCTGCTGCGACTGGCTGGATGACCCTCTTGTCTAGCAACTTTTGGACCTCTACAGTTGCTTGTTCCCTGTAACTGGGTGGAACGTCTGGGATTCTCCTTGCGGGTGGAGATGGAGTGGAGAAATACCCTCTGGAAATAATACTCTGTACCCAGCTGTCATTTGTTATACCTTGCCAGGCATCTGGGTACAATAAGTAACCCCCGACTGCCTCCAGGGCAGGACAGGCAGGCGTCCTTTTCAGGAGCACTAATAGGGTTGACCAGGGAAGTGATCTCTGTCACTCTGGTGTTGCGGACCCCCTCTGCCACGAGGGCGGCGTCTTCCATTATTACCCCCTCCTCTGTCCCTAGAGGGGGTTTCACCAACTCTGCCCTGAAAGGCTCCTTGGGCTTTTCAGAACCACATCTTTCCACCCCCCTTTGGCCTTTGGGGTAAGGCAGAGTAGGGGTGGAAAAACAGACTCCGATGACAGAGTCTTTCCCTCCTGTTCACACCTGGTCAGTTTCCTTCACTTTAGGCCCAAAGAGATGAGCCATCAAAAGGGGTGTTCACGAACGAAGACTTAAAAGGCTCCACAAAAGGAACACAAGCGCATCAAGGAATGTCTTCTGACAGCAATTACTGTACCCGGTTGTCCTACTCGTCCCATCAGCTGCATATACGAGACATATGGACGAGTTCACAATGGAATTTAGTGTAGCAAGCTGGGCGGCAACTTTATCGGAAGCTCCTGCAGCTACAGTACCATGAAGAGGATCTCCCAACTCCTTAAGGAGATCTCTTTGCAGCCTAGTGAAATGGGTCAAATAGTTCAGGGATCGGGGTGTAAAAGTCGCTGAACTAAACATGCGTTTCCCATATCTATCCATGATCCAGGACTCTCCGTTAGGAGAGGAAGTCTCAGACGTTTCCTTTTCAACAGGGACTCCCTTGGACAAAATGGAGTTATCTACGGGGGCAGAAATAAATTTGTTAGGCCTACGAGGGACAGGCTCCATGGACTTCAGTGGCTCCCACACCCTCCGAGAGACCAGATGCATGAGCTCATTGAAGGGTGGAGACAGTGGAAGGTTTAGACCTGAAAGCCTTCAGGAGAGCTGACTTGTCCTCTGTAGGGCTTTTGGACTGCCAATCACCCCTCTGCCTAAGGATCTCTAGTATCTCAACAAAGGAGATGCCCTCAGAGGGGGATCACGGGGACCCTTCTGACTCAACCAGGTCAGTGTCAGATGTCAAAGATTCCTGTGGGGAGTCCAAATGTCTCCTCTTGCACAATCTCTTCCTGGGGACATCTTCAGTGGGAGCCTCTGGGGAGGTCTCAAAAGAGCAGGGGGCACCCTGTGGGGCTACCTGAGGCTCAGGGTCTCTACACCTAGCCTGGATGATGGAAGCAGAAAGTACAGTTTTGTACCTACCATAAATGTAGATGTCCGAACTGGATAGCATCTGCAGTCATAACAAATGGGTTGTCCTGTCGTCAGGCAGCCCTTCGGTCGGCCGGATTCCAAAGTCTAGGTCCGGCTTCGGCTGATGTCGCACTTCACCCGACGTCATCTCTGCTGGTCTTCGGGTATAAAGGCATCAGCCGACGCCATTTTCCTCAGTGTTTCTTGCCCCAGATGCCAGTTGCCCTCTTGGAAGGCTAAATTTTGGATAAATGCTAATGTTTCCAAAAAGGTAGAAGGCAAACACAAAAAATAAGCATGTATGTACATATATACAAACAAATACACCATAAGAGACTCCCCCCCCAGCTAGCTATTAGGAGGGTAAATACCCTAGGAGTACCACAGAGGGGAAGGAGGGTGGGTAATCCTGACTGCAGATGCTATCCAGTTCGGACATCTACATTTATGGTAGGTACAAAACTGTACTATGTCCTTCATGGATGCATCTGCAGTCATAACAAATGGGTAGAATACCATAGCCAAACTAGGGGTGGAGGAAGAAAAATCATGGTGTAGTTAGGATCCCTTGCAGTACTGCAGTGGCAAACCCTGCTCGGGATCTAGAGTATAAAGGTAAATTATAATGCTTGGCAAATGTATGCACGGAGGTCCAAGTAGCCACCTCAATAATGTCCTTGGTTGCCACTCCTCGTAAGAAAGCTGTGGTAGTGGCTGTAGCCCTTGTAGAATGAGGTCTTATGTTCTGTGGATTTGGTTTTCCATGGTAGGAGTAACAGAATCTTATGCAATTTCCTATCCATTTGGAGATTGTCTGTTTGGAAATTGCTTTTCCTTCCCTTCCTGTTGCATAGGCTACTAAAAGCTGGTCAGTTTTTCTGTTACTTTTGGTTCTGTCCAGGTAGTAGTGTAACTGCCTATGTACATCCAAGGTATGCAGCAGTCTTTTCCCCCCTGTTCTGTGGATTAGGAAAGAAGGTAGGTAGGTGGATTGCCTGGTTTAAAGACACTCTGGATACCACCTTAGGCATAAATGTAGGATTAGTTCTCATGGACACCCTATCTTGATGGAAGATTAGGAAGGGTTGCACTGCCATTAAGGCCTGTAGTTCCGAAACCCTCCTTGCTGAGGTAATTGCCAGTAGGAAAGCAGTTTTCCATGACAGGTGTTGCAGATCTGCTGTTGCTGCTGGTTCAAACGGAGGGAGTGTCAACTTTTCTAGCACAAAGTTCAAGTCCCATGCTGGTAATGGTGGTTTCCTAGGAGGTTTTACATTCTTGATCCCTCTGAGGAACTGCCTGAGTAGAGGAGACAGGTGGATCAAGCTGTATTCTGCTGAAATAGCTGATGCATGTATCTTGATGGAGGAATAGGACAGGCCTGTATGTAGAAGCTCTGCCAAGTACTCCAGAATGTTAGCAATATCTATGTTAGACACATCTTTTCCTCTTTCAGTACTCCAAATGACAAACCTTTTCCATTTTCCTGCATAGTTCCTTCTTGTTGAAGGTCTGCGGGCTTCAAGGATAATGTCTTTAACCCTTTAGGAAAGGTCTGGGTTAGTTGCTGCTATGTGATGTTCCAGGCAGTCAGTTGCAAGGTTTTTAGGTTTGGATGCATGATGTTGTAGTTGTTCTGAGTTAACATCAAAGGCATCAGGGGTATTGACCACATTCTCTCCAGAGACATGCTCCTCAGCAATGGGTACCAGTGTTGTCTTGGCCAATTTGGAGCTATCAGGATTATCCTTGGACGTTCCTCTTTGATTTTCAGTAGTACCTTGTGCATCAAGGGAAGAGGCGGAAATGCATATGCTGTCAGGCCTTTCCAGCTGAAGGATAGAGAGTCCACCTTCCATGCAAGTGGGTGGAATGTCCTTGTGCAGAATTTTTTGAGCTGGTGATTGAGTGGGGATGCGAATAGATCTATTTGTGGCATTCCCCATTTCTTTGTGATGGCCTTGAAGATGTCCGGGTGTAGCATCCATTCGTGAGCATCTGAGGTGGTTCTGCTTAACATGTCTGCTAGGGTGTTCTCTTTTCCCGGCACAAATATTGCCTGTAACTGGATGTTGTAGCTGAGAGCCAGAATCCAAAGGTCCAAAGTCATTCTGCATAGGGGGTATGAATGAGTGCCTCCCTGTTTGTTGATGTACCACATGACTGTGGTGTTGTCTGTCCTTATCATCAAATGGCCTTCTTTGAGGAATGGTCTGAATTTTTGGATTGCCAGTTTTACTGCCAGCATTTCTTTTTGGTTTATGTGCAGGTGCAGCTGGTCTTGAGTCCACAATCCTTGTATGCATTTGTCCAGCATGTGCGCCCCCATCCTAGGTCTGAGGTCCGTTGTGATGGTTTGGCTTGCTCGAAAGTTGTGGAAGGGTAAGCCTGGGTTTGACTGGCATGCTTGAGCCCACCATAGGAACTCCTGTTTTAGGCATGGGATTAGTGGGATTTCTGTTTCTAAGCTGTGCCTGTGCTGAGACCATAAATTCTTTAGGTACCACTGTAGCTTTCTCATATGCAGTCTGGCATGTGGGACCAAGATTATGCATGATGCCATGAAGCCCAAGGCCTGCAGAACTTTTCTTGCTGTTAGTTTGTTCTGCTTTGTTAATGCCAAGAAGTAAAGAGGGAGTTCTTTTGTTTTTCTGCAGTTAGGAATGCCATTTGTTTTACTGTGTCCAATTCGCCCAAGAATGTTCTTGTTTGGGATGGTATCAGCCTTGACTTTTGTAAATTGACTGTGTATCCCAGGGCTTGTAGCAAGTAAATGACCCTTTGTAAATCTGTTGTCAGCTTGCTTTTGTTGTCGGCTTGTAACAGGCAGTCGTCCAGGCATGGATAAATTTGGATTCCCTGTAGTCTGCAGTGAGCGATTACTGATGCCAGGCATTTTGTGAATACTCTGGGCGCAGTAGATAAGCCAAAGGGCAATGCTGAGACTTGATAATGCTCTGATCCTGCAAGAAATCTGAGTTATCTTCTGCAATTTGGTCGAATGGGGACGTGCAGGTATGCCTCCTTGAGATCGAGAGTTACCAGCCAACACTCCTTGCCCAGCATGGGAAGAAGTTGCTGTAGGGTCAGCATTTTGAATTTTGGGACAATGATGTATGTGTTTAAGACGGACAGGTCGAGAATAGGTCTCCAACTTTTCTCTTTTCTTGGTACTAGGAAGAGTCTGGAGTAGAATCCTTTGCCCTGTTCTGTTATTGGTACTCTTTCCACAGCTCTCATCTTTGTTAATTTCGCTATCTGCTGTAGAGCTTCTGTTTTTTGATTTGGAGGTAGGTTTGGCATTCCTCTTTTACTGGTAAGGTGTGGAAGTGGAACCGTAGCCTTGGTCTATGGTTTGCAAAATCCACTTGTCTTTTGTGATATAGTGCCAATTTTTGAAAATAAGGCTAACTTTCCGCCTAAAGGTGCTGCTATTTGCTCCCTGGTAGGCGGTGTCAGAGCCAAGTCACTGTGATTGTCCTGTTGCAGTGGCAGTGGTTGTGTCTGTGCCTCGGTTATTGCCTTGCCACTGTCGCCCTCTGTAGGCACCTCCTCTGGATTGATTTCTGCCTCTAGAGCATCTATTCCTGCCCCTTTGGGATTTTGTGCAGTCTGGAAAGGACCAATTTTGGCAGGCCAGTTCCTGCTAAACCTTGGGGGCTGAACCTGTAAGAAATCTTTAACTGTTTGTACAGATTTTGCCTTTTCTTCCATTTTCTTCATTACTTGCTGGGCAGGTGTACCAAATAGACTGGCCTTATCCATAGGAGCATCTAACAGCTTTGCTTTAACATGATCCGGTAAGACCTGTTCTTTCAACCATGCATGCCTTCTTATCACTGTGCCAGTCATGGCTGATCTAAATGAAGCCTCCAGTGCATCATAGCCACATTTTAAGGAATGGTTACTAACCTGTGGATGTTATTCACCATTTCTAATACATATTTCTTATCTAAGGATTCATCAGAGGACAGTTTTTTAGTTAACTGATCAAGCATAAACTCTTGGTATTGGATCATATGAAACTGACAGTTTAAAGCTCTAGCTGAGAGAGTAGCAGAGGTGTAAACTTTTCCCCCCCATCTCTCTAAGGACCTGGATTCCCTTTCAGAAGGAATAGGGTTTTTGCTGTGGTCGAGGCTACTGCCTTAGGCCCCTGGGATATAGTTTCGGGATCTGCAAGTGGGGCCTTGTATAGGTGGTGATGAGTGTCTGGCACCCTGTAAAATCTATCTGGTTTGGCAGGGGCTGGAGGTAAAGAATCAGGAGCAGTGCAAACATCATTAAATGCATCATCCACAACAGGCAGTACAGGAGGTATAGCTAAGGGCCTATGTTGTGGTAAGTGCAGAAAAGTCCTAAGCCTTTTTCTTGAATCTGAGAAATCTTGTCCCTGCCATTGGAATTGTTCTCTCATGGCATGTAAGGTTTCCCCAAAGGAAAATTCCTCTGGTGGAGAGGCAGCTGGAATGGATTCTTCAGCATCGGAATCTTCATAAGTAGAAAATGGAGCCTCTGGCTGGTCTGCAATGTCTGAGTCATCCGCAGAATCATCAGAGGACACTGGCTCCCGGGGCTCGGCTCCAGGTCTCTTTTCTGGGGCTGAGAGGCCCTGTCTGGGTGAGATTGGGATCCCCTAATTAAGGATATTAAATCTTCTGCCAGAGTAAGCATTTGTGAACTTGAAGTGGGCCTGTGTGAGGGGGGCTTAACAGGCACTGATTTAACAGATTTGGCTGCTTTAGCCCTGGCAAAGGCCTTAATAGACATGGCTGCAGGAGGCCTAGCAGCACCACGTGCTGGGGTAGAGACATCCAAAGGGATGGTGTCTGATACATCACTAGGAACCACAGTTGTAGGCAAAATTTCTGAGGCCGATTCAACTAAGGTAGCAGGAGCCTCAGTAGTAGTCATGGATTCGGCTGAAGATTGACCGTTTTCGGTTTCGCCGAAACAGAGACACTCGCTTGCTTAACCGTGGTTTCGCCAAAACAGCGGACCGCGAGTGTCGGTCTTTTTCTTTGCGTTTTTTAACAATTTGGGTAGTCGGAGGTTCCGACGGCATAATGTACTCAAAATCTGAGCCGAAAAACTGATCAGCAAACTCCGACCGTCGCCTAAGCGCGTCGGTTGAAGGAAGCACAGGCGAACAGGCTGCTACGTCGTGGTCTGGGCCTAAGCAAGGCAGACAGTAAGAGTGGAAATCTTTATGAGGTATTTGTTTCCCACAAGTTAAACAGTTATTGACTTTTTCTGACATCGGCTGAGGCAAGAAAGAGTCCCCAACGCGGTACTTAGCTTTTAGAAGTCTTCAAGTAGTATTCGGTAGTAGTAATCTCTGGATCTGACCGACCGGCACTTGCGAACAGCTTCTGCTTCGGGCGCCACACGGCAAGAAAGACTGGGGAAAATGGCGTCGGCTGATGCCTTTATACCCGAAGACCAGCAAAGATGACGTCGGGTGAAGTGCGACATCAGCCGAAGCCGGACCCAGACTTTGGAATCCGGCCGACCGAAGGGCTGCCTGACGACAGGACAACCCATTTGTTATGACTGCAGATGCATCCATGAAGGACATGTGGACACAGGCGCTTTGGGAGAAGAAGCCAGACCTGGTGTCGAGGATGTCTTTGGGACAAGGCTCTCCTCATGGCTTCAAAGGCATCATGGCTCCGATGAGAAGGACCCGAAGGAACTGCCAGCCCCTCCCACAGAGACACCGTGGGCTCCGAGCCAGAGGTAGGAGCTGAGCTCATCTGAGCCAAAGCCCCGAGAGGAAGAGACTATCCTCTCCGGACCAGACAGGAGAGTGTCAGCTCCTGGAGTCCCCGGTCGGTGCCAAGGACATCAGAGTAGATGGAAAGAGGACATCGGAACAGGTCTCTGCTCCAAAGGCTCCACGATCAACAGGTCGGCCCCCTCCGGCTCCGAAGGTCCGGTACAGCTCAGGGGAAAAGCAGTCAAATCTGGGGTGGTAGTCTTCAGTTCTGATGCTTGGGTCGGAGCTGACAATTTTGTAAGGCCTGGTGCCCGTAAGAACTTCTGCACCAATCAGTCCATATCCAAATCCGAGAGGCTGACAGAAGACCTAGAGGAGTGCACGGACAGTGCCAACTGAAGTGGAGATGCAGGTCTTTCAGATAACGGCTCCAGAGCTGTGGGCCGGCTCTTAAACGAAAGACAGTCGGCTCCGAGGTCTGTGGAGCCGATGTCCCAGGATCATCCACTTTCTTGGACTTTTTAGACAGTTTAGATTCCTTGGAGTCCCCTGAAGACTTCGAGGACTTGCTGGCTCCATCCTGGTCACTCAGTGCTTCTTGAAACGGATGCTTCAGCAAACCTGTCAACTAATTTTCTTTTCCTCTCCAATAAGACCCCAGAGGAAAAGGAGTGGCAAATACTGCAGGACTCCTGCAAATGTACAGCACCTTAACAATAGACACACTGAACATGGCCATCAGTCACAGACATCTTTTGCCCGCAGTCTGGACATTTCTTGAATCCAGACTTTGGGTGCTTGTCCTTGTCCTCACTCATATCCAAACAATATCCTTAGGCTTAACACCAAAAAACAAAGCCACAAAAAAACTAATAAGAAACACTCAGCTAATTATATCAAGAACTACATCTAGGCTCAAGACACACAAAGCCTACAGAACAGCCAATTTAACCAAAAAGACTAATAAAACACACTCTAAACAATGGCCCAAAAGAAAGAAGGGCCAACACTAGCTAGATATATATATATATCTATATAAGTAAAGCAGAAAAAACTAGGCCAAAACACGAGGGCACTACAAACTATGCTAAACTATGAAAATAGCACACGAGGGGGAAAAGGGAGCTCTGTAAAAAGCTACAGAACCTATTCTATAACTAATCTATGCAATAATAGCAAAAAAATTGTAAATAACTTGAAGAAAACACATTTTTGAAGAAATACTGGCTCGAGCAAATCTGGAACCTCTGAGATCCGTGCTGCAGCAAACTAGATCTGAGGTAATTCCAGCAGTGCATCATGGGATAAGGGGCTTGGTCTCGAGCTACTGGCAAACCTCAAGCTTTGCAAACGGCCGTATCAGAGCCGATGGATCGGCTTCGAACCCATCAGTAAAGAATGAACGGTGAGATCCAACAACTTCACATTTAGTGTAAACTTTACCCCAGAAACAATTACCCCTTTTATATCAATTCCAATGCATACTGCACCCCTATCATCATCAAATCAGCATGTACTGAACGTACTTGCCAAGACCAAAAATATTACCACTACTATCGGGTCTTGATAATTTATCTGGATGCCTTACAAACAGCACTAAATATACCACTGCTGAATCCCCTTCATTAAACCCTTTAATATTTTAAAGTTTACATACAGAGTATGTCCTTAAAGCATGGGAAACTGTAGTGGTGATGCCCCTGGACAAGGGTAAATCTACCACAGACATGAAACTGTGGGCCCATTAAACTCTGATATGCAAAGCCAGGGAATGCATAACTGACTTCATTGACTGCACTATTAAAACAGCCCACACCAGTTTAGCTTTGTTAAAGGCAGATCCTGGTTGACAGTCAACATATCTGAGAAAGTCACTCAGGATGTAGATAATGTTCATCCCGTACATGCAACTTACCTGGATCTGGCCAAAGCATTCAACACTATTCTTCACTGTGGTATAATTAATACGCAAAGTGCCTTAAATGTCAATCTTTACACAGTGCGATGGACAGTAAACTGGCTAAAACAGAGAACTCAAATCATTAGGATGGCAGGTGCCTTCTCTACGTATAAAGGGGTTTAGTGGTGCCCCTTGGACTTGGTACTAGAAATCCTCTTTTTCCATCTACTGCTCTGTCTGCGCCAACCTCTGGTTAACTAAGTTCACAGCTGACTTAAAACTTGTTATTAGTGTCAAATCGCCCAAATAGACAGACTCGTTACAACAGAAACTTGCCTTGTAAATAAGAATAGCATTGAAACAGGGTGGCTAAAATTAAATCAAAATACAGCATAGCCAATGCACTTCTTTAAAATGAGGAAATACTTTGGGATCTGGGAACCTTTTCACTCAATCACAACTGTAGCTACAGTAATTATGAAATTATTCTACCTAGTGTAACTACTACTAAAGGGCATGTCACGCAGGTGAAGAGAGGTTATCATAACGTTGTGAACTGCCCTAATTAGAACAATTATAATACCAAATACAATGACCCTTTTGGATGAACTTATCTAGACGTATGAGGCAACTGGAAAGGCCCTAGAAGTTTCTAACCAAAACAACTGCTGGTCTTAAGACTCTGGGCTACCAAGGCAGGCTTGAAGCGCTGACCCTTTACTCAATGTCTTAAAGGTTATTATGTGGAGATCTATGCCTTGCATTCAGAGCCATAAGGTACCCTTGTCCTCTTCGAACTCCTTTAGCTCAGCAAATAAAACAGCTCCGTTTATACCAGAGCAGTGGACTTAAATCTCCACTAAAAGATGTACAAAACTGGAGGGACAAGTTTGGTTTAACCACCTACCTTGTCTTTGGAACAGACTTCACCTGCAAGTTAAAAAGGGCATCCTTCAATTCTAGCCTGGATAGTGACACCCATAAATTCACCTCCCAAATGACCTAAGCTGCTCAGCATAAATGACAATGGAACTTTTGCAAGTCACTGCTTCAGCCATATTTAGATCTAGTGTGAGTACACCCTCTGAAATGCTTACTCTGCTCTCCAACTTTACTTCTGCATCCCTGACTCAATAAAAAGGTCACAAATGGGGCACACTATACAGTTAATCTTTTAGCTTTGAAATGGTTAACATCACTTTACTGAGAAGTGGTACAACACACTCAGATCTTGCTTTACATTTCTGACATCCGTGTCTAAGACTTCAACTGTCAAGTCAATTTTGATGGCCAAGAGCATTCAAAGTCAAAGTTGCTGCAGAATTCAGATGCCAGTCTTTGATAAACTCAACTGAAAGGCAAGAACTTGGGCAAAAGCTGTATCGTACAAACCAAACTTATTTGTGTACTCCCATATACAAGAGAGACTGACGAACAGACTATGCTTACACAGCACATGCTAGAAATGAAAAATGTATATACACAAAACCATATTCAATGGCTAACAGCATAACATTCACAAAAAGATGTTACACATTTACTTAAATGATGCCTTGATAAATAAAACCACGTGTTTATTTACACAGAATTCCAATAATGATCTTTCACACAAAGGACAAGCTATGTACACAGTGTTGGTAGGGTTCAAACATTTTTTCAGTATAATTTTTATTTACTGACAAACACAACTATCATTATCAAAACTAGAAACAGCTTACTAGTTTTTCCCCATGTGTGCATACTTACAGCAGGTGTCCGACCCTCACTGGACTACGAAGTTACAGGTATTCACCACGAGGGCTTATCTGAGGGCAGGGGTTGGGAGGGTGCAGAGTACTTGGCATTTTTTCTAAATGGTACAGACCCTTACCTTGTACAAGGCCCTCTAAAAAGCATTGACTTCAGAGATACACAGCCAATAAGAAAATTAACAACTGACAACCTGCATAAAATAACGCCTTGCATTGCTGAAAAGAAAAGGACTGAACCCTAAATAAGTGTCCATTTTTCTGAAGTAATTTACAAAAAAATGTCTGGGCCCAGTTCCACTTTTTATTCAGGATTTATGAACTCACTTTAGTGAAACACATGCATTTCCTCATTTTCCGTGGGGCTGTCTCACCCTGAAAGCACCAAGCATGACTGAAGCCGTGCTCCTGCGATTTGCTTGCATTGCAACAATGATGAGACATGATGAGCCGTTTTACCAATTTACCGCAGTATACAGCAACAATTTATTCACTATTTAAACACCTGCACCTCCCCTTTCATAAAACAGGGCAAAACAGATGTTTAAACTGTTTACAAAGTGCTACTGGAGAGGGTCCTTTGTTTTAAGTGTTTTCCTGAAATCATATAAATAATACATTTTGAAAAGTTAAAAAAATTCAACTTAAGGAACAATTACTCCAACAGTACGCAGATCACAGAACAGTAGAAGACTGCCTCTTCAGCCTTTTGTTGGGGCAAGGATGAGGATAGGGAAGAAAAAACAAGGAAGAAAAGCAAACAACTTTGGTAAAGGGGGGGAAAAACAGTAAAAAATTGGTCTGTTTTCTGAGCTCCATAGTAAGTATCCTCAGTTCTTCAAAAGATCAGGTAGTCTGCAACTGTCCATCTGTGAGTTTGAGAGGAACCTCTCTGAACCACGGAAGCATACAAAAATTTCAAGTAAAAAAAGAAAAACAATCAGCCTATTAGTCATTTTTCAGAATGATTGGACTACTATAAATCCACAAGCAACTGCTCAGACATGGCGCTCCCAGAATCCCCTTGCTCATACTGAATTAGGGGATGGGGTGCAGTGAACCACAACTGACAGTAAAACAGGGGATGTGATCTCACTGCTGTGCTCCTGCAGTAGCTGGAACTGGTGTCCCCAGAGGATTGGCAGTAGCAATGACTGGAGAGCCGGCTAAAGGTCCAAGAGGTGAAGAGGTTGGCATTGAAGAGATCCCTAGGAAAAAAAAAAAATAAGACAAGTTCAAAGCAATATGATAAAATTGATAACAGACTGCATATATGCTATTAGATGCCTTTTAAATAAACTTCAATTTTAAAATCAAAAAGTCTGAGAAACACCAAAAGCTACAACAGAGACGTAGTAAACTAGCACATTTAATTACGCTATTACCTAAACTAAAATGAAAACAAAAAACACTAACAGTGAAAATTCACTAAAAAAGTAAATGTGCAATCAAAGTAAATAATGTACTCAGTTTGAACAATGCAAAGTATGGATGTGTAGGTAACTTGCCACAACAGAAGATACTCATGTAGTCAATGCTGCAGTCACTGCTATAATGGTCTCTGCCTTAGGTTTGACTCTGTCAGGGGCCTGAGTTTCAGTGGTAAGAACAAGAAGTTATGTACTCACTATAACGTTCGATGTATGTAGTCCATCTCGCCTCACATTCTTACTCACGGGTTCAGAGCCGAATATCGGCTCCAACTTGGCCAATTTTTACTAGCTCGAAGTCTCTCATTGGCTGGGCCAAGCAGGTATCCCATGCTGCACTGCTCCATAACCCCAGATCTAGTTTTCTGCGAAACCACAAACACACCCCATGCACAACAAAAAAAAAAACTACAATGTAGAACTACCACGGAGGTAAGAAAAAAACAACTATTATTGAAGGGTACTCTAGTACCAATCCTAACCTCCAGATCCTCCAGGAAGGGGACAGGTGGGAGGGTACGTAAGAATGTGAGGCGAGATGGACTACATACATCGAACGTTATGGTGAGTACATAACTTCTTGATGTTATGTAGTCCAATCTCGCCTAAATTCTTACTCACGGGACAGCGTCCCCAGCACCTCTATCCCGGGAGGCTCAAAGGAAGATGCTTCTGAGGACTGTGGAACCAAAGGAAGCCCGACCCCTAGGGGGGAAGCCCATGTGGCTGCAGCACAAATATCATCCAGGGATAGTCTGGCATGGTATGCTATAGACGCAGAAACAGCCCTAGTAGAGTGAGCCTTGACGGGGAACGGTAGAGTTTTTCCTGCTGAATAATAAATAAAGAAAATACAATTAGCAATCCATCTGGAAATGGTAACCTTGGAAATAGAGGCTCCCGCTCTACTGTCTGAAAAGGAAAGAAACAATTGGTCAGACTTTCGTAGATGTTTGGTCCTGTGTAGGTAGAATCGCAATTGCCTGTGCACATCCAGTTGATGAAATCTAAACTCTGCCTTGTTCGAAAATTGAGGGAAGAACACTGGGAGCTCAATAGACTGGTTGAGATTAAAGTAGATGTAACTTTAGGGAGAAAGGACGGGTTAGGTCGAAGAGAGACTCTGTCCTTATGAAAAATTAAATACGGGGGTTTAATGGAGAGGGCTTGAATCTCCGACACTCGTCTGGCTGATGTAATGGCCATCAGGAAAGTAGTTTTCCAAGACAAAAACTTTAACTCGCAGGTGGCAGCTGGTTCGAAAGGTGGGGAGGCAAGGGCTTGCAAAACCAGGTTTAAATCCCAAGGCATAATAGGTTCAGAAACAGGAGGCCAAAGTAATAAGGTGCCCTTTAAAAAGGTCTTACAGAGTTTGTGAGCCATAAGGGAAGGCTCATAGGAGGTATGAAAACTAGAAATAGCCGCCAACTGGACTTTAATAGCGGCAGGCGCAGAACCCTGCTGAAACAGCATGGACAAGAACTCCAAAACCGCAGGAATTGGGGCTGTGTAGGGTCGATTCCTTGAGCATGAGCCCAAATAGAGACTCTCTTCCATTTGCTGGAATAAATCTTCCTAGTCGAAGACTTACGAGAGGACGATAAAATGTGTACTACCTCAGGTGAAAACTGATGAAGAAGCCTCATATGTAATCTGGCTAGAGGCACTAGCATAATGGTAGCTGCCATGGTGCCCAAAAGCTGAAGAACCCATCTCGCTTGTACTTTCCTGAGGGGTAATAGTGCGCAAACCTGATTTTGTAATATTGTGATCCTTTGATGCGGCAAGAAGGCCCGCATTTGGACAGGGTCTAGCTCTGCGCCTATAAACGTGACACGCTGTGAGGGCAGCAAGGAAGACTTTTCCCAGTTCAACGTTATTCCAAGTCGCTGACAGAGGGTAATGGTGGCATCCCCGGCTTGGATAAGTAGATGCTTGGTGGGAGTGGTGAGGAGCCAGTCGTCCAGATAAGGAAACACCTGGAATCCTTGACGTCTCAGGTGAGCTGTCAGCACCGCCAAACACGTGGTGAACACCCTGGAGGCTGTGGTGAGGCCAAAGGGCAGGGCACGAAACTGAAAAAGGCTGGCTCCCAGCCGGAAGCATAGGTGACTCCTAGATGCCCTGTCCATTTTGATATGATAGTAAGCATCCTTGAGGTCGATGGAGCACATTCATACTTCTTTTTCCAGCAACAGAAAAATGGACTGAAGGGTGACCATTCGGAACTTGGACTTTTGAACATAGTGGTTTAATCGGCTGAGATCTAGAATGGGTCTCAGGTCCCCTGTTTTTTTCGGCACCAAAAGAGTCTTGAGTAAGTCCCTAATCCGATTTGGTCTGAGAGAACAGGTTGAATGACTCCTTTCTTTAGCACTTTTGAAACCTCTAAGGCTGCGTGATCCCTTTGACTGGGTGGAACGTCCGTGATTCTTCTGACTGGAGGAAGGTCTGAAGAAAGGGGTATGGCATAACCTCCGGAAACTATTCGTAACACCCATCGATCCTGGGTGATGCTTTCCCAGGCTTCCGGGTGTAACTATATGCGGCCCCCGACTGGCTCTGGAGAAGCTGTCAGGCAACACATCAGGAACGATGGTAGGAAGAACCGTGAAAGGAATCACGGTCTCCTGAGTTGTGGGGCCCTCCTCTGCTTCTAGGGCGGCGTCTTCCTGAATAACCTCCCCCACCTCTGCCTCTGGAGGTGGAATCACCTTGTGCGGCAGGGAAAAACTTGTGTGACTTCTTGAACCACATCTTCCCACCTCTCTGAGCCTTGAGGTAAGGCCCAGAGGGGAGGGAAAAACGGACCCCTACGGCAGACAGGGTCTTTCCCTCTTGCTCGCATCTGGTGAGGGTATCTTTCACTTTGGTCCCAAAGAGCGAGGACCCATCAAAAGGAGGGTCCAGTGAAGGAAGACTTGAAGGCCTCCGCGACATGACAGGCTTGCCTCTTGAGGGCTACTTCTGAACTGGCTGCCCTACCCGCCCCCTTGGCTGCATACGTTATGAGCCTCATGGATGAGTTGGCAATAGAATTTAGGGTAGACACCTGGGCGTTAACCGTGGGCGCCAACACCTCAGGAACGTTACCCGCTACAGTATCTCCTAACTCCTTGAGGAGATCTCTCTGTAGCAGAGTGAAATGGCAAAGGTTGCTCCAGGTAAGGTGAAGGTCGCTGACGAAAGGGTACGCTTCCCATACCTGTCCATAGTCCTAGACTCCTTGTTAGGAGGATGGATGTAGGAAAAAGTCTGGGCTACTTCCTTCTGTGTGGCCACCGCCACCACCATGGCATCTACAGAAACCCCTTTGGACAGAAACTCTTTCCCTGGGGGAGCAGAAAGGAACTTATTGGGCCTTCTGGGTACAGGTTCCACCGTATCAGGATTCTCCCACGCCCTTCGACAGATTAAATCCAACAGTTCGTCGAAGGGTGGAGACACCCAGGAGGCGGAGGGTTGAGCTCCAAAGGCCTTGAGGAATACAGACTCCTCCTCGGAGGGAGTTTTGGAGGGCCAGTCGCCCCTCTGTCTCAAAATCTCCAGGATGTCGGAGAAAGAGACGTCATCAGAGGACTACTTGGGGGACCCTCCGACTCCTCGAGGTTGGTATCAGAAGTGAGAGACTCGTCCTGGGAGTCTATGTGCTTCCTCTTGCACGTCTTCTTTCTGGGGACCCTCAGAAAGTTGGGGACCACTCATGGGGGTATCCCCAGACCTTCGGGCTCAGTCATCTACGGATAGGGGGGCGTCAGAGGCTCTAGCCGGGGTGGAAGGGGATGGAATGACCGATCCAGGTGATGTAACGGACGACTTGGCCAGTGCGCTCCGCATGGCCTCGAAGGCCGGTCCCCCCGAATCAGAGGACCGACGGGCCTCCGAAGCCATGACTGGAGTTGGGGTCCCCCGAGCCGATGCGCCGAGAGGGAGGCTCAGAACCGATGGGTGTCCCAAAACATCCCCCTCGGGCCCGAACGAGGAAACCAGAGTGCCGAAACCTGTGGAAAGAGCTGACAGGGTCTGAGCCGATGTCGGCACCGATAAACCTTTAAGAGATATCGGAGCCGGCGCAAGAACATCACTCGGAGCGGAGCACTCTGGCTCCGAAGACAAGGAAGCGCTTGGAGGAGGAACCATCAAACACAACCAATGGGGACAGGCTCCGGAGCCAACTGGGTGAGAGCCGAAAATAATTTAGCCAACATCGGCGACTGCAGGAGCCTCTGCACCACCCTATCAACATCCAAATCAGAAAGCCTGGAGGATTTGGAGGACAGGGATGGAGAATGGATCTCCTGTCAGGAGAACCATGCCTAACACTGGGAGATCGGCTCTGAATTGGTTCCAGTAAAATAGGAGCCGAAGCAGATTCCAGCACCACAGATACCTCCTGTGGCCCGAGGACATAGGAGCCGAGGAGGCAGAGTCAAGTTTTGAAAGTTTCTCCGGCGGCTACAAAGAAACAGACTGAGCCGGAGATCTTTTCTTCGCTTTTGAAGCCTTAGGCTTGGCCTGAGAACCAGAGGCAGAGTCCAAAGACTCCTCAAATGATGGTTTCAAGAGACCCTTCAATATTAATTTATTTTTCCTCTCCTGAAGCACCCTCGGACTGAAGGCGTGACAGAAGCTGCAAGACTCTTGTAAATGAATTGCACCTAAGAAATAAACACATACAGAATGTCCATCTGTGATGGACATCTTATAACCACACTTGGCACATTTTTTGAACCCGGAAGGTTTATGTTCCTTCTGCTCTTTAGACATCTTGAAACAACCAGACTAGGAAAAACACAGCAGGCGGGAAAACAGTAATCACTCTACCAAAACCAAGAACCCTAAGTGAAACGGTTCTCTAAGACGCACACAATCAACAACAAGAAAAAAGACCAAGAGCTAGCTAGTTTAGCAACAGACTTTAAGCAACTACAACACACAGAAAGGAGGACTAGGTCCTGTAACTCAAACGGGCCTAACCCACCGGAAAAATAGGGATACAAACTACAGACAAGAAACACAAAAATAATCCACAACATGCAATATAGCTATTAAAATAGCTTTTAGGTTGAAATCAGCAAATTTCTCAAGAGAAATTGAAAAAGTAAAGGTACTTAGCCACAGCCAAGCGAGACCACGTCCTAACTACAGGAGCGGCAAATGAGATCTGGGGTTATGGAGCAGTGCAGCATGGGATACCTGCTTGGCCCAGCCAATGAGAGACCTCGAGCTAGTAAAAATTGGCAGAGTAGGAGCAGATATTCGGTTCCGAACCCGTGAGTAAGAATGTAGGCGAGATTGGACTACATAACATCCCTTCTTCCAGAACATGGCGAATGTCATCATGTACATGGTAGGCAAATGGTAACTACCCACACCATCTACTTTACTGCTCCTAAGCAGAGCACAACTCTGACCAAGCCATGGGATACTAACAAAGAACTGTCCATGAGATACAGTCTGTGACATGCAAAAGTCAAGTCCTTCTTAAGGAATCTGAACAAAGACACAAGTGCAACAATTATGTAAATATGAGGGTGAAAGATATCGAAGCCCTGGCCCTTAATACCTTCAATACAGTAGAAGAAGGAAGGAAGGAGTGAAATATGATTGCAACAGTGCCCACACTGATCAAACTCAAAATCCATTTCTATCAAACTATACTATGTTCTACATACGGATCACTGCTGCATTCATCACTATAGGGAACATTCCTAAAACTGTTCCTGTCAGGTAAGGCAGCTGTTGGCTCAGTTCACATAGGAAAACTGGAGTATGTCCTTAAGGACATCTAACAAATTAAGTCCTTGCCCTAGATTCTCGTATCCAGTCCGAAGTGTTTTGAAAAAGTGGGAAACTGAGGCAGGGGTGACTACTTCTAAAATGTCCTAAGCATTAACCCCTTTCAGGAAAGGGGTCTTAGCTGCTGTACCCCTTGTGAAATGGGTCCTGGTCACTTCCTGTAGGACCCCCCCCCCCACACCCAGAGTTTTGTAACAAAAAATGATGCAATGTGTTAGTCATTATGAAACAATTTGTTTTGTCACTTGCAACCTTTGCTTGTTTTCTATAAAGGAGCCAAACAGTTGGCCCAATTTTCTAATGGCAATAGTTCTATCCAGGTAGTACTGTAATCATCTATGCACATTAATGGAACATAAGATCCTTCCTCCTTACTCTGGGGTCTATGAAAGAAAAACGAAAGTTAAGACTGCCTGATTTAGAGCTACTTCTTTAATAGCCTTTGGCATAAATGAGGGGTTAATACTCAAAGAACTGCAAGAATGATACCTTACAAGCGGGCTTGGAGTTTTGACACTTTCCTGGTAGAACTAACATAAGGAAAGCAATTTTATATGTCAGAAATGTCAGAGGCACGGCTGCAGCTGGATCATAAGGTGGTAAGGTCAGTATTTATAACATGAAATTTAGTTATCAAGCCAGAGCCACTTCTCTCCTGTGAGGTGTCATGAAGGATGCTGTTTAGAAACTGTCTCTGATTGGGAGGGCTGGGAGCCAGCAGGACATCTACAAGGCAGGCAATCACAGATGCAACTTTACGGAACCATAAGCTAAACCAAAAGAAAACTGCTCTAATAAAGAGCCACTGTCCACCTGTTTGGGTACTCTGGCATCAGATGGAGAATCCTTGGCATTTAGCTAACTGATTTCCTTGGTAAGCAGCCTTCTAAGTTTCCCTCATTACTTTACACGTCCTCAAAATAAAGATAACTAAAGGGCAACAGAGGCGAAACTTTACGGCCAAGTGTGCATATTATGGAGTACACTAGGGATCTCATGCAGTGTGTCATAAGGTTACCACGATGAAGCAGCAAGTACAGGTTTATCCAGTGACGCTGAAGCTTAGGAGAACTGCAGTCCTCTCCACAATAGGAGCATTTAAAATAAGCTCTGACTCTCATCTAGTTTTTGAATTATCATGAGGGTAAAGCTATACAAGGGAAAGTATAAAAAAATAAATCTGTCCAACTAAGGGAAGAGGTACCCACTGCACAAGTCTCTACTTGGAGCTATGGTACAGGACTTGCTCAACTACCAGTTGTTTGAAGTAGAAAACCTGTGTGTGAGGTCCAAGAATGTACTCCTTGTCTAGCATCCATATTTTGGACCTGCTGTCGCCCTACTGGTCTATCACAGAATTCTCTTGTGGTAGTACGCAAGCTGCTTCCATGCCTGCACAGCTAGTCTGCAGAGAGGACAAGAATGTGTTCCCTTATCTGTTTAGGTAACGCAAAGTAAAGTTTAAGAAATTATCATAACAGATGAGATGATGTGGGGTAGTGCCAGCTACGCCAGAAGGGCAGTGGATGTGTAACATGGCAGCATAGCTAGCTGAAGTTTTGTAAAGAATTATATGTCATTTGTATTTCAAACTGATTTGTACAGGTGCTTGTGTTGAAAATGCATTTGTAAATCTGCTTGTGTTAAAAATGTACCAACAGTGGGTCTTGCTGGACAGAAAATAAATACACTTGCGAGCCTGAATGGCTAACTGAAAGTAGCAGTACTTTAGAGCTCCGTATAACTAGTTAAATAAGACAGGAAAAAATATTCTTTTTTCTTCAAAGTATAAAATCTTATAGATAAAGGACTAATTTACATAATTAGAAACTGTGGTTAAGTTTTACAAATAATTTCCTGTCAAAAAGCTTGGAGATATATTCACTTGTTAAAATGAGCAACTTAAAGAAGGAACTACAACAGATGGCATCTACCCTGCAGGAGTTGTCTTTGAAGATGGATGATTTTAAAGAGAACCGGGAAAAATCTTAAAATAAGTGGTCAAAAACAGGCTGACACTCTCAAGGAAATGCTACACCACCACCAGACAAGGATAACAGGAATAGAGGTTTCTCTAAATGACTTGGAAAGCAGACTTAAGGAAGGGAAAACACAAAGAACAAAACACTTGGTTGGTTCATAAAGTAGATGACTTGGAAAATAGGGAGAGGAGAAACAACATCAGGATTTTCAGATTACCTGAAAACACAGAAGGTGAGGATATTATTTCCTTTTTATCAAGCTGGATCCCTGACTTTTTAAATTTAAAAGAATGACTTTCCTTTAGCATTGAAAGGGCACACAGAGCTCTTGTGAAACCTGCCACTAACTCAAACTCTCCTCCTAGGTCAACAATTATCAAATTTCTTTCATACTTGGACAAGGAACGGATTTTAAGATCTGCTTGGAGGAAGGCACCTCTAAAATATAAACAGAGCCTGATAAGATTTGATGACTAATCATCTAGAATAATGGAACAAAAGAAAAAAGTGTGGCCAATGATAAAGTTTCCGAAACAAAATAACATCAAGGCACAACTTGCATATCCAGCTAAGATAAGAATACTGTATGCCAAGATGAGGACTTTTATTAACTTAGAGGAAGCCTCTTCATTTATTAAAACTAATAATGTGATTACTTTACCAGAAGATATGGATTGGATGTAACCTTCTCTCAAGAAAACAAAAGAAACAAGTGTGTGGACAAGATGTCAAAAAGAAGAAGCAAAAGACTGATACTGTTACAGCCAAATCTCTCAAAGCATCTACTATGGGACCAATTTTACTGCTTGGAATTTTAAAACAAAGGAAAATAAATACTGGAATCTATATTTTTTGAAAACAGATGACACATGAGAGTTTTCACATTACCTCAGGTATGTAAAACAGGGTACTTTTCTTTCACAGGAGGGAGGGTTATATAGCACAAAATATTTATACTGTAAATCAACATACATACCTAGTATGTGTATTTTCTCTTAATTTTCTCTTTTCTTTCTCCCCTCTTTCATTATTTACTTTAACTACATCTCGTCTCCCTTTCTAAATTCTCTCCTATTTACTATACTAATATAGTCTGTATATATTTAATAACGCACTATCTATACATAGATAAATCTTCTTTAATACATAAAAAAGAAGAGGGAAAAATGTAGTTGGTCAAGAGAAGTGAAACTTTCTACACATTCTATTTGCGTTGCCATAGCAACAGTAAACAATTGCTGCAGTTTCTAAGGACACTGTAAATCTGCGAAGTGCATTTAGGCTCACAGATAAGAAAAAGTAATGTTTAGTTATTAAAATGAAAAACAACCTAAACAAGGTAAAATAAATACATAATAGGACTATTATAGCAATAACCCACGCCTGGATGTGGGTAATGCTGGATTTACCCACGGTTGGTGTGGTTTGGTCACAAGGGCGAAGCCCGAGTGGCCAAACAAAGCCAACCGTGGGTAAATCCAGCATTACCCACACCCAGGCATGGGTTATTACTATTATACAATGACATTATTTAAGAAAAAAAATAATTACCTTTCTTAAATAATGGCATTGTATAATGCCTCCTTGCTGCCCTTCCGCAGCTGTCTGGTATTCTGCGGCAGTTCTGATGTACTGCGCATGCATGCTACGCAGTACATCAGAGCTGTGGGCAAAGCAACGGAGAAAGCAAGATCTCCGTTGCTTTTTACAAACTGTCTCGCTATGTTAAATGGGTTTAACATAGTGAGACAGCTTTAAAAAAAAGCAACGGAGAATCTCTGTTGCGTTTTTTTAAAGCTGTCTCGCTATAAACTCGTTTAACACAGCGAGACAGTGTTGCTGTAAGAATTATAGTAAAGGAAAAAGTCTGGGCGACCGGACCTTTTTCCATTACTATAACTTGGATTTACAACGTGCACGCTGACCAATCAGCGTGCACGTTTTTGAATATTAATGGGGGGGGGGGTGTCATTGTAGAATTGTAAATATTTTATGATTTATCCTCATAGGATTACATATTCCTGGAAATACAACTGAAATGTTCCCAAACTACATGTGCAATGAAATGTAGCTGCTTGATTAAAAAGTATTTCTCACTTTAACATGCTGATTTTACAAGCTGTCTGCACTGTAAAAGTTACATTTTATAGGTTACTTGAAATTGTCAGTCTCTAGTGCACATGAAAAGATGCATATTACTTTTTGCAACATGTTACCTTTGCACTTACCTCTCACTCTGTACAAACTCACTTGGTAACTGATAGCGATTCATTTAAAATATCAGTTTAAATATTAAATGTGCCCTTGAAATGCTATGAACATTTTGACAAAATATAATCTGAATTGTAAAATGAATGAATTGAAAGAAGTGTAGTGTATAGATTTCAAAGACAGTTTTTGACACTACAGTAAAAGTAAACATATACATTCACAAGGAATTATTGAAATGTTTTAGTCTTCCAGTTAAAATAGCTTAATGTCAACATTTTGCGATATCAGAAAGTTTGAAGAGCTAGGAAATTACTATTCTTTGTCTTTATAACGATTATTAGACAGATGTTAGACTCTTAGTTTAATGAATTGTGACATATGTTTATGAGGAAAAGTGGACTCAATTACTCACACTGGACTACACATTCCTGGAAACTCAACTGAAATTTACCCAAACTACTTGTGAATTTAAATGAAACTGCCTGATTAATAAGCATAATTTACTTTAACAACCTGAATCCATAAGCTATCTGCTCTATATATGCTACATTATACATGTCACTTGCATATGACAGTCTCTAGAGCACACGAAAAAATACATATTTTTGAAACATGCTATATTTGCACTAACCATACATTCTAAACCAACTCAATTGGCAACTGACAAGTTATTTAATAGAAACATCAGTATAAATATTAAATTGTGCCCTTGAAATATTGTTGCCGTTTTGACAAAACAAAACCAGATATGAAAAAGGAATGATTTGAAGTGAAGTATTGTACAGATTTTAAAGACAGCTACTGACACTACAATACAAGTAGAAATGTATGCATGCAAGGAAAAAAATTAAATGCTTTATACTTTTAAAATAGCTTATTGTTAACTTTTTGCTTTATCAGAAAATTTAAACAGCTAGGAAATTATTTCTAATTTGTCTTTATAATGTTTACTAAAGTGATGTCAGTCACTGACTTGTTTAATGGATTGCGAGTCATGTACAAGACGGACTACTGAATGTTATTTCTGTTTACCTATGTTTGCTGAATTTCTTTTATTAGTACTGACTTAAAATAAGGGAAAAGAGAAGGGAAATCTCTGTTTTTAGTCAAGGGAGGAGATGCTTAAGAGTATTCAAACTGCCCCGAAAACTCTCTTAAGATGCTCTAAATACCACTTGATTAATACTTACCCAAGTTAAGTCTTGATTACCATATACAGGTACCTTCACATTCATTCTAGACCTAATGTGATTACCCATTCTGGAAGCAGGAGGTGCCCTATGCAGGATGGGAATTGTCAGGGTGATCACAGTTCATTCTTAGACTCTGCTTTGTAAATCTATAAATATGTAAAAGCACTGCACACTAGAATGTACTCAGAGTCAGGATACCACTGATAAGCCATGTCTTTTCATAAGTGTAAGTTGAAGTCAGTGAGCTGAAGAGTGGGAAAGTAAAGGAAGACAGTACACCTACAGTAAATTCATATTTCATTGGTAATCCCTCATAGTCTCCTGTAGAGTCCTTTCAGTCAAATTATTTTAGTAATAATCTAGTTGTTGTTGGCTTATTTAGTGTATGCTCCTCTGTTGCATTTAATTTATCCAAAATGACATCTGACATGTTTGGGATCTATTAAGGGTAACTAAATATTGGATATTTTCTAAGTCAACATAACAATTATAGGTTCATAGGTTGGTACTAGGCTATCGGCCCTAGGGCCTATACAAGCCTAGCCATAAATATTCCCTGGCTATTTCTTCCCACACTATTTACTTCCCTGGACCCTTGTCTAGCAGGGCGACTGATGTGATCCCTGGGGTGAATTTCCTTTCTCCCATCCAATCATCAAGGTTCCTTTTGAAGAGGGCCAAAGATGTGATTTGCTTGACATATATGGGCAGTCTATTCCAGAGACTGGGGAGTCTCTGGGTCAGGAACCTATCCCTCCAGCATGTTTTGTTTATTGTGATAAGGTTTAGATCCCTGGAGCATGTGGCTCTGAGGGATTGCGGTTTCTTTAAATGTAGCATGTCCAACAGCTCTGGGTTTGACATGGCCTTGTATGTTAAGCAGAGATCGCCTCGAAGTAGACGATATGTGACAAGAGTATAGCTGGAGTGTAAGGCGGTCAGCACAGGGCACCTGCTTTAGGCCTGTGATTCTTTTAGTGAAGTATTTCTACGGCTTTTCCAGTTGTTGCAGATGTCTTGAGATGTACATACCAAATGGGGCGTTGTATTCTATAATGGGCCTAATGAGGGATGTGTACAGTGGGACAATGACCTCCTTTTTTCAGGATGAAAAGCCCTTAGTGATGAGGTGTGCCACATAGGATTTCCTGTTGTGGCGATGTGGTTATTGAAGGAGAGACAACTGTCCACCTGTGTCCCTAAGCCTCTTATCACACTTTCGGTGTTTAATGCACTGCCACCTATGAGGTAATTCACAGGTACATGTTTTTTCCCAAAGGGGATAACTATACATTTCTTGGCACTGAACTTGAGCCCATGGCTCTGGCACCAAGCATCTGTTTCTGTAAGGCCCTTGTGTAGAGTATCGACATCATTTGGGGATTCAATAATGGCTCCCAGTTTGCAGTCATCTGCAAACTTTGTTTACCAGAGTCCCTTAGTGTTGGCCTGTACTTCAGAGAAGTAGATGCCAAACAAGAGAGGACCCAGGACTGAACCCTGAGGTACTCTACTTGTCACTTGTCTGGAGATGGATTTGGAGTCGGCTACTTTTACAGTGTGAGTTCTGTCAGTAAGCCAGTTGGCAACCCATCGAGTGATGTAGGGATTAATGCCCAGCTTAGTAAGTTTATCTATGATTCCAGAGTGGGGGATGGTGTCAAAGGACTGCCTTACCCTCGTTCACGGCCCTGGAGACTGATTCAAAGTCAATCAGGTTCAGGAGACAAGATTGGCCCTTCACGAACCCAAACTGGGTGGGGTCCAGTGTTTTAAGGTTGCCAATGTCTGTTTATAAGTTCCATGGGCTTGCAGATCAGGATCATCAGACTGATTGGGCGGTAGTTCCCAGGATCCAAGGTGGATCCCCCCTTGTGGAGTGGGATAACTGAAGCTGTGTGCCACTCAGTGGGCATGAAGCCTGAGGTGAGGGTATGATTAAACAAGACACTTAGCTGAGGTGCCAGTTAATTTTGTAGTTCATGTAGTACACAGCCCGGGATGTCATCTGGTCCCATGGATGCTGTATTCCTAGCTTTGGAGAGTGCGTTTTTTTACCTGTGTGGCCATTACCGGAATTTGGCAATCTTCTGGTATTGAGATGGGCCATTTAAGGGGTGAGAGGGGGGTGAAGTTGGCACTGAATCGATCTGCCAGGATATTGGCAATATCCTTGGGATCAGTATATTTAATGCCATTCTGTTGTAGCTCAGAGCAGATCTGAGCATTGCCATTTAGTTTCTTGACAATTATAGAATGCCTTGTGGTCGTCTTTGGAATCTTTGGCAATTTTATTTTCGTAACTAACTTTGGAGGATTTTATGAGGGATCTAAGCTTCTTACTGAGGCTGGTAAGGGAGTTTTTTGCATCCTGGGATTTTCCTCTTTTCTGCAACAGTTTCTTTCTTTTGTTGTAAAGTTTGTTTATGGCAGGGGACCACCAAATTGGCTTCCTTTTTTTGGAGGAGGGCATCTTGGTTCTACTTGGGATGGCACTATTCATACATGAGTAAATGTGCTCGTACAGTGCCTTAGTGTAGGACTCAGCAGTCGAACTTTCAGTTCCCGTCTGCATGGGTGTCATGTAGTTTGTAACTTCTGACTTGAGTAGCATGAAGTTGGCTTTGGAGAAGTTTTTTACGGAGGTTTCCTTACTGGGGGGTGGGATGTGGATGTTAAGGGTGATTAGCTTATGGTCTGACCTGACCAACGAGGGGGTGACCATAGGTGTGGAGCATCGATTTCCCATGTTGGTAATGATCAGGTCTAGAATATTGGAGCCCCTGGTGGGACTATGGATTAGTTGATCCAGGATATTGGAATTTATGAATTCCAAGAACTGTTGGGCAAAGGTGTTGGTACACGAGTAGTTTTCCCAGTTAATGGCAGGGTAGTTGAAATCACTCAGTATTAGGGTGTTTGGTTGTACATTAATATTTTACAGTATGTTTAGAAAGGTGTAGTGAGAATCTTGGGGCATGGTGGGGGATCTGTAGCAAGCTACAATTTGGATTGCAGTCTTACCTAGTGTTATTTGCACCTGGAGAATTTCAGACGTATTGTGTTGGGCAACTAACCTGGTGGTGTGAATATCCTTGGTGAATATGGACACTCCTCCACCTTTAGTGTTTTGATCCTGGTTTGGTGGCCGAAAAGTGTGGTAAGAGTTGTAGCCTAGTATTACAGGGGTGCTCTCTGGAGCCTTGAACCAGGTCTCAGTTACTGCAGAGATATCTATGTTCTCCACTTTTAGGAGTGCCTCGAGAGAGTGCATTTTGAAGTTTAGACTTCTAGCATTGAGTAGAATTACCTTCAGATTTTGCATGCTTGTACCTGTTACAGTGGTGGTTTTGTCCTTTGAACTTTGCCTAAAAAAGGCACTATAGGGGTGGCAAGAGCCTTTGCCAGTAACCTGAATCCCAGGGGTGACAGAAGCAGACAATCTCTGGCAACGCATCGTGGTCTGTCGATCATGTCATCCCAGGCAGACAGATACTGGATCCCCTTTGAATGTCACCAGAAGCTTAGCCAATTGCTGCAGTCAATCATTTTGTCCTTATATTGTGGTATCATTCTGGGCAAAGGCAGGATGCTACTCAGGGATAGGGTCATACCTGCCTCGGCCACATGAACCGAGAGCTCTTCCATGTCTCTTTTCATGTAGTCCAGGGAGGTACGTCTCAAGTCATTCACTCCAACATGGACAATGACAGTCATATTTGTACTTGTTGTGGAGTGACGAGTGCATGAGTTATGTGGCGGATCCTGGCACCCGACAGGCAGCTCACTGTAATGTTCTCCTTGTTCAGCCTGGTGAGTAGGACATCAGTGTGCCTGACTATAGAGTCACCTATGACTAAAGTGTTAGGTACATTGTCTTGCCTTGGGGGCTGTTGCTGGGTGGCACACTGGTGTTGTGAGCTATGTGACAATTTGGTTGTGATTGGTGTTTGTTTGTGTTTCAGCTTCGGAGGGCCTTGTTGCTTGGGCAGGTTATAGTTAAGGGCCTCCGCATATGTGGATTTAGTATTGCTGTGTGTGGGTGTTGGTGGTGTGAGTTTAGAAGGGCTATGTGTTGCTTGAAGTGTAGTGTGGGTGTTAACTTTCCCCTCTTGACTGTCTAGCACAATCTTGGGTGGAGAGAGCTTTGCTTCCAGTTTGGCTATGTAAGTGCATCTCTCACAGGTTGTAGTATTGGGTGGTAGGAGGAGAGGGTTGTCTGTGTACATGAGGCAATTGCTACATTGCCCCAGTATGCCCAGATTCACCAGGTGGACAGGAGAAATCAACAGAAGCTGACCCTTGGACATGCCTGGTTTGGTGCTTCTTTTTTGAAAAGTACAGGAGCTGTTTTCCCTTACCTTAGCAAGGTACTTTGCAATTATAGGCCATTTAGTGCCTATGATTATTTTCTCCTTATTAATGAGGAGAGTTGAGTGCTTGTATCAGTTTAAGGCTTCCTAGTGCTTTCCAGCAGGTATTAGAGCAAGTGCTAGTCACAGGGATGCTTAAAGGTAAGATGAAAAAAAATGGTTTATCCTAAACACTGCAGTGTGCACTAGAGAAGTTAGATATGAAAGTAGGTAAAGTACAGTTGTGTACACTTACCATAAATGTAGATCTTAGAGGGTATTCACTGTTGCAGTCATTACATTTGGGTAATCTGCTGGCAGGTTGCCCTCAGTTGGACTGATTAACAAAGTCTTGGGTCCTGCGTCGGTTGCTGTCCCTTCTTCCATGACGGCAGGGGTATTAAAACATGCAGCCGACGCCATTACATCAGTTTTTCTTGCCCCAGATGTCAGGTGTCCCTCAAATGGGGAGCAAAAAATATATATGTATATATAAGTGTATAATTTAAAACATAAAAAATATATACCTCCAAACAAAAGCAAATACACCCAAAAAGGGCATAGTAAAAGAAGAGAGAGGTATAGTAAGAGAAAAACAGGGGGCTGGAAGGTGGGTAACCAAGACTGCAACAGTGAATACACTCGAATATCTACATTTATGGTAAATGTACACAACTGTACTATGTTCTTCATGTTTCACTGTTGCAGTCATTACATTTGGGTAGAATCCCAAAGCTAGGGCTGGGAGGATGGATTTATACAGCATTAGGAGCAGCTATAATGCCCTGCAGGACAGCAGTGGCAAAGCTAGCTCTGGATTTAGAGAACAGAGGTAAATGGGTAATGTTTGGTGAACGTATGAACTGAACGCCAGGTAGCAGATTCTAGAATGTCTCTGGTAGGAACCCCTCTGAGAAAGGCTGCAGAAGTAGATGCAGCCCTGGTGGAATGAGACCTGATCCCCTTGGGGATAGGTTTACCATGGTGCATATAGCAGAAACAAATACAATGGCTTATCAATTTGGAAATAGACTGCTTTGAAATAGCCTTTCCCTCTGCCCCTGCAGCAAATGCCACCAATAGTTGTTCAGATTTTCTTAGAGATTTCGAACTGTTTAAGAAGAATCTAAGTTGTCTGTGTACATCCAATGAATGCAGAATCCGCTCACCCTTGTTCTGTGGATTGGGGAAGAAAGTAGGCAGATGAATGGTCTGATTAAGAGCTACACTGGATACCACCTTAGGCATGAAAGATGGACTGGTCCTGAGAGCCACCCCGTCCGGATGAAAAATAATGAAAGGCTCCACTGCCATAAGAGCCTGTA
Source organism: Protopterus annectens (assembly GCF_019279795.1). Classification (NCBI taxonomy): domain Eukaryota; kingdom Metazoa; phylum Chordata; order Ceratodontiformes; family Protopteridae; genus Protopterus; species Protopterus annectens. Next base: position 1,386,421,095 of record NC_056746.1, on the reverse strand, counting down.
ATTCTGAAATCCTTCTAGCTGAAGTAACTGCTAAAAGAAAAGCTGTTTTCCAGGAGAGAAATTTTAGGTCTGCAGTAGCAGCTGGCTCAAAAGGAGGGAGAGAGTTTTTCCAAAACAAAATTGAGGTCCCATGCAGGAGTTGGTGATGATCTAGGTTGTCTTAAATTTTTGGCCCCTCTGAGATACTGCTTCAGCAGAGGATGAGAGAAGAGGGGAGGTTCTGTGTTGTAATGACTGAAATGGCAAAGGCATGGATTTTTATGGAAGAAAAAGATAGGCCGCTGTGAAGCATCTCAGTTAAGTATTGCAGAATCTGAGGAATATTGGGCATTGCTGTGCTTATTCCTTGTAATTGGTTCCAGGCACAGGAATCTTTTCCATTTGTCAACATAAGATTTTCTAGTACTAGGCCTTCTAGTCTCCAAAATGACATTAATCACTGGTTTGCTGAGGGATGCCAAGGGTGAAATTAATTGATTAGCCACGCTGCAAGTTTCAAAGTTTGGAGCAGAGTGTGCAGAATTTGGTAGTTCTGCTGAGACAGTAGGTAAGATGTCTGAGGCAGGTGCCACGAAGGAAGGTGTGACACACTGTGCAGGAGTGGGTACCAGTGTTGGTGAGGCCAGTCTGGAGCAATCAGAATCATTTTTGGTTTGTCCGGTTTGATTTTTAGTAGAACTTTGGAGAGCAGAGGCAGAGGGGGGAAAGCATAGACTGATAGAGCATCCACTTTCCAAGCTTTTTTTGTGATGAATTCCCGTGGAGAATTTGTCCAATTGACAGTTCTGGGGTGAGGCAAAAAGATCCATGTCTGGGTTCCCCCATTTGCATGCCAACATATTGAAAACTTGCGGTTCCAGTTTCCATTCGTGTGGGTCTATAAGATTTCTGTTGAGTTCATCTGCCAGAGTATTTAGCTTTCCTGGCAGGAACCAAGCTGTAGTTGTATCTGATAGGTCAAGGCCGTGTTCCACAATGCCATGGCTAGTCTGCAAAGGAGGTAGGAATGTGTACCCCCCTGCTTATGTACCACATAACTGTGGTGTTGTCCATCTTTATCATTAGTCGTCCTGGATGAAGGTAGTCCTTGAAGGCTGTCAGAGCATTCTGTACAGCTAGCATCTCTTTCCGATTGATATGTAGGTGCATTTGATTTGGGCTCCATTTGCCCTGAATGCACTTCCCTGCCAGATGAGCCCCCCAAGCATAGTCTGATGCGTCTGTTAGGGTTTGGGTGGCAGGGGGTGGAGTGAATGGCAGTCCCGTGTTTTGGTGGCAGGCCTCTGCCCACCATAGGAACTTTAGTTGCAGGCAAGGTATAATAGGAATCATTGTTTCCAGGCTGTGACAATGTTGACTCCATAAACTTTTTAAGTACCACTGAAGTTTCCTCATATGCAGTCTTGCAGAATTTGTCTTGCAGATGAGCAGGGTTTTTGTGGCCACCTGTTTGAAGTAATTCATCAATTGGATTTGCTTTTCTGGCATAAGTCAGTCATCTGGGCAGTTGTATTCAAGCTTGCACCGAGGAATGTAATTTTTTGAGAGGGTACCAGTTGTGATTTCTTTTCATTTATGGTGTACCCTAGACAAGTTAGAACCCTTTTTACAAATGCCAGATGCTTTAGAAGAATGTCCTTGTTTTATGCCTGAATTAGACAATGTTCCAGGTATGGATATATTTGAATATTTCTTTGCCTGCAAATTGCAATTACTGGTGCCAGGCACTTTGTAAAGACACTGGGCGCAGTAGATAAGCCAAAGGGCAGTGCAGAGAACTGGTAATGCGAGTAGCCTGCTTTGAAGCGGAGGTATCTTCTGCAAAATTCCCTGATTGGGATATGCAGTTAAACCTCTTAAGTCTAGAGTTACCAACCAGGCATCTTTGCCTAGCACAGGTAGTAACTGTTGGAAGAGTCAGCATCTTGAATTTTGGAATGTCCAGAAATGTGTTTAGAGTGGATAAATCCAGAATTGGATGCCATGATTTGTCTTTTCTGGGTACCAGGAAAAGTCTGGAGTATAAACCTTGTCCCTTTTCCTCTTCTGGTACTGGTTGAATAGCCCCCCATGTTCATGAGAGACAGAACTTGTTTCTGGGCCTCTGCCCACTGATTTGGGGGCAGATCTGGCTATCCGTTTGGGATTGGCAAAGTGTGGAAGTGAAATCTGTATCCCTGGGATACTATATTTAAAACCCATTTGTCCTGGGTAAATAAGTTGCCAGTTTTGTGTATGAAGTGCTAGTTTTCCCCCCAAAGGGGCGGCTAAGAGGTAAGTGCTTGGTGACTGTAGAGAGAAGTCATTGAGACTGTTTCCATAGGGAGGTGCCTAGCTGCTTCCAGTTTTGGAGGTGGAGTCACCCCATTGTTTTGTTCTAAAAGTTCCTTGTGACTGCAACCTGGAGCCTTTGGAATGTCTTGATTTGACCTGAGCGGCTCTCGAGGGGACTGGAAAGGACCAGTTCTTAGTAGGCCAGTGCCTACTAAATCTTGGAGGTAGCACTTGTAAGAAATATTTCACAGTTTGCATAGATTTAGCTTGATCTTCCATCTTTTTTAACACTTCTTCAGCCTTATTACCAAAGAGACGGTCCTGTTGTAAAGGAGCATCCAACAATTTTGCTTTAACATGGTCAGGCAGAGTTTGCTCCTTGAGCCAAGCATGCCTTCTTAACACAGACCCAGTTATGGCAGCCCTACAAGAGGCCTCCAAGGAATCAAAACCACATTGCAAAGTATGTTTTCCAACTTGTTCAGCTGAATGCAATAAATCCTGCAATTCTTTATTTTCCACACAGTCAGAAATTAACATTTTCTGTTTAAGTAGTCCCATGATATGCTGTTGATATTTAAGCATATGAAATTAGAAGTTATGTACTCACCATAACGTTCCATCTGAGTAGGTGTATTCATTTGTCTGCAACCTGTGGGTTATGGATCCGATATCGGATCCGAACCGGCATGGTTTTCCAGCTATGGATCCAAGCTCTCAGCTCCTCCCCTCACCCATAATGCCCTGCTCTACCCTCATGACCTCAGATCGAGTTTGCCAACAGCAACAACACCCTGAAAAGGGTAACAGATAATATGCAGGAAACTGAAAGGCCAGGGGGATAGGAGGGCGGGATGGTTGCAGACAAATGAATACACCTACTCAGATGGAACGTTATGGTGAGTACATAACTTCTAAATCTGAAGTAGGAGATTCATTGTCTGCAACCTGTGGGATAGAGTCCCCAGCTACCTGAATCTTGGGCGCCATCATGGAAGGATATTCGAGCACCGGAGCCAAATGATGCTCTACCCCTAGATGCAAGATCCAACTTATAGTGGGAGATAAAAGTATGAGATGAAGCCCACGTGGCTGCTGCACAAATATCATCTAGAGGAATCCTAGCCTTGAAGGCTGCCGAGGTAGATACTGACCGGGTTGAATGGGCATGAACACCCTCCAGTGTGGGCCTTCCTGAAGCTTGAAAAGCCAATAAGATGCACTGTGAAATCCAGCGAGACAGAGAAACTTTAGAAATTGGCTTGCCCAAATTAAATTTTGCAAAGGAAATAAACAACTGGTCGGATTGCCTATGACCAGCCGTCCTGTTTAGATAAAATCTAAGTTGCCTGTGGACATCTAATGAGTGAAGCTTATATTCACCTTTGTTTTCATATTTAGGAAGAAAACAGGAGATTAATGGACTGATTAATGTTTGCTTCAGAAGCAACTTTAGAAAGAAAGGACGGTTGGTCCTGAGGTAGACACGGTCCGGATGAAATACCAAGTAAGGAGGTTTAGCTGATAATGCTTGAAGCTCTGAAACTCTCTTGGCGATGTAATGGCTACCAAAAGGCTGTCTTGTAAGACAAGAATTTGAGATCCACCGTAGCCGCTGGTTCGAAGGGCGGTCAAGGCCTGGAGAACCAAAGAGAGGTCCCAAGGAGGAACCGCTTGTTTTACAGGGGCCTGAGAAGAAAAGTACCTTTAAGGAAAATTTTACACAATTTGGCTGACATAAGAGGATTAGAGTCATGGCCAATGTGATAATGAGAAATTGCCGCCAGTTGTACTTTGACTGTGGAACTGCTGGCACCATTGTTAAAAAGAGTGGTTAGAAAGTCAAGCACTAAGGGGAGAGGAACCGTGAAGGGATTCAGGCCTTGCCGCTCCCACAAAGAAAACCGTTTCCACTTGCTGCGGTAGACTTTCCTAGTGGACGGTTTATGAGCTGCCACCAGAATTGCTTTAACAGGTGACGAAATACTGGGAGTCCTGATCAAGAGTGGAACTGGAGCAGCCAAGCGGTCAGCTTCAGGTTGTCCAGATTCGGAGGAGGTATGCAGGATGGATGGGATATCAGATCCGAATGGGATCTAGAATCCAAGGAGGATTCACCGAGTGAGACCTTAGAAAGGGGAACCAGATCTGTCGAGGCCAAATCGGAGCAATGAGAATCATTCTGCAACCCACCCGAGAGGCTTTCTGAAGAACTTGGAGCATCAGAGGCAAAGGTGGATAAGCATACAGAAGACCGGGTGGCCAAGCATGCACCAGAGCGTCTCTTGGGGAACCTCCTGGAGGAGGTATCAGAGCGAAAAAACTGTTGCACTTGGTGTTTGAGGGAGAGGCAAAAAGATCGCATGAAGGAGTTCCCCACCATGCGAATATGCGTTCTGCTACCTGAAAATTGAGAGACCACTCGTAAGGGGTCAGAATGGTGCGACTGAGCTTGTCCGCCAGGATGTTGGACCGACCCGGAATGTGCGTTGCTATTAGAAAGCGGTTGGTGGAGATTGCCCATTCCCAAACTCTCATGGCTTCTCGACAAAGGGGGTAAGACCTTGTTCCCCCTTGCTTGTTGATGTACCAGACCACAGACATGTTGTCCGATTGAATCGCAATTGTTCCCAAGGGAAGAAAGTCCTGAAGTGCTAGCAACGCTAAGAGCACTGCTCTCATCTCTAGAACGTTGATATGCAGTAAGGTCTCTGAATCGTTCCACGTGCCTTGGACGGTCCGGCCAAAATGCCCCCACCCGAGGCTGGAGGCGTCCGTGGTCACCGTGGCGAGGGGGAGAAGCACAAAATGGGCGGCCCCCGTGGAGATCTGGAGAGTGAAGCCACCACAGGAGGGACCGCTTGCAAGCCTTGCTGATCACAATGGGATGATGCATAGGGAGAGCAAGGTATGACCACTGTACTAAGAGAGTCCACTGTAGGATGCGCATATTGAGCCTGGCAAGAGAAGTGCTATAGCAGACGCCATGGACCCTAGAGCCCTCAGGACCAACTCTGCCGGAACAGAACTTGAGTGGAGAATGGCCCGCACCTGGAGCTGCAGATTTTGAACTCTGTCCGCAGTGAGGAAGGCTCGTAAACTCCTTGTGTCTAACCTGGCCCCTATAAAATCTAAGAGCTGTGTGGGCGCCAGGTTGGATTTCTTTGTATTTATTGTAATGCCCAGAAAGGGAGCAAGATGGAGAAAGGAGTCTCGCGCCAATAATAGTAGATGCCTTGTTGGGGCGGTAAGAAGCCAGTCGTCCAGGTAGGGAAAGACCTGCACCCCCTGAAGCCTCAGGTGGGCTGCTACCACTGCTAATACTTTGGTGAACACCCTGGGGGCTGTGGTGAGACCAAAGGGAAGGACCCGGAACTGGTAGTGACTGGCTCCCAGCCGGAAGCGGAGGAACCTCCTGGAGCGCCTGTCCATCAGGATGTGGTAGTACGCGTCTTTGAGGTCTATCGAGCACATCCAGTGATTTTCTCCCAGAAGGGGGAGAATAGATTGCAGAGTGACCATTGAATTTTTCTTTGGGGACTGCCAGATTCAAGAGAGAAAGGTCTAGAATTGGTCTTAGTTCCCCGTCTTCTTTGGCACTAAAAAGAACCTGGAGTAGAACCCTGATCCGATCTGGTCTGGGGGACGGGCTGGATGGCTCTTTTCTTTAGCAGATGGCCAATTTCTGCCAAAGCGGCCTCCCGTTGACCGGGTGGAACGTCTGGGAGGGACTTCAACTTTGGAAAGTGAAGAAAGGGGATGCGATATCCTCTGGATATGATTTGGAGAACCCAGCGGTCTGATGTTATGGACTCCCATGCCGCTAGGTGCCTCGAAAAACGTCCCCTGACTGCCTCCAGAGTGGAGCAGCCGGGCAACCCCTCAGGGTTGCTGCGCGGGCCGTTCAGAGAAAGGTTCCCTGGACCCGAAGTTTCTGGGAGCCCCTCTGCCTCTAGGGCGGCGTCCTCCCTGTCCTCCTCTGCCACGGAAGGACTGGTTGTCCGGAGCAGGCTGGGACTGCTGCGACTTCGGAATTTTCTAGCACAACAGGTGGATCAAAGCTGTATTCTGCTGAAATAGGAGAAGTGGGATAGCTTGCTGCTATGTGATGTTCCATGCAGTCAGTTGCAACGTTTTAGGGTTTGGATGTATGATGCTGTAGTTGTTCTTGGATAGCTGCTGCTATATGATGTTTCATGCAGTCAGTTTGCCAGCGTTTTAGGTTTGGATGTATGATGCTGTAGTTGTTCTGAGTTATGACTGCAGATGCATCCATGAAGGACATCCACATCTTCTTCTGACCCTTTTGGTTCCTAGAGTAGGGCCTCTGGGGTGCAGAGAAGCGGATTCCGACGGCAGACCGTCTTCCCGTCCTTCTCGCTCTGGGTCAACGTTTCGCGAACGGTTTTGCCAAAGAGAGCAGAACCATCAAAGGGGGCGTTCGCAAATGACGCTTTGAAGGGCTCAGAAAAATCGCAGTGACGGAGCCAGGCCTGACGTCGCGTGACTAGGCCTGCCCCTGCGGCTCTAGCGGCGCCTTCCGTAGCGTGGGAGAGTAGCCGCATAGAGGTATTAGTAACTGATCTAAGAGTGGCCATGTGGGTGGAGTGCAGCACCCTGTCCTCCTCAGACATGGACTCTGGGGGAGATGCAGCGTATTCTTTAATGAGATCTCGCTGCATCCTAATAACGTGTGCCAGGTAGTTCAGCGCCCTTACCGAGAAGGTCGCTGAACTAAACATCCGCTTCCCCAAGCGGTCCATCATCCGAGACTCCTTGCTCGGGGATGGACTGAGGGACTCTCCTGAGCAAGTTCCCTCTTGGTGGCCGCCCGTCAACATGGCATCTACCGGAGGCCCCTTACTCCAATGGGCACGGTCGGACGGTGGGCTGAGGATCCTATCGGGCCTCTTAGGAATTGGCTCCACGGTGTCCGGTTCCTTCCACGCCCTGGTGGTAATGAGGTCCACCAGGGGGTCGGCAGGAGGGGACACCCAAGAGGTAGACGGGCCCGCTTCAAATGCCTCCAAGAACACGGACTCGTCCGAGGAAGACTTGGGGGCAGACCACCCCCCCCTTATACGGAGCATTTCCATGATGTCTCCAAATGAGACATCCTCGGGGGGTGACCGTGGGGAGCCTTCCCCTTCCTCCAAGTCCGTGTCTTCCATGAGAGACTCGGGGGAGTCAATGTGCCTCCTTTTGCGTATGCTTGCAGGGACATCCTCTGGGGGGCTGTCAGAGGACTCCTCGCAAGCAGCAACTTGTTCCATTGGAGCAACTTGGGGCACAGAAGCGGGCTGTCCCAAGGGCCGGATGGTGGAAGCCTGGCCCAGTGCAGAGGGAGCGCGGGACGGAGCCGAAACAAGTGCCGGGGTCCGGAGACCCTCAACAGGGCCCTCTCCACTACATCAAGCCGAAGGGAGCCGACCTCGACCAAAGGATCCGACAATCGGCTCCCCCTCGGATCCGAAGAGTGGATCAGAGCCGGTGCCAAAGCGCCGGATCCGGGGACAGTGTGCTCCGACACGGACGGCGCCGGGAGCACTGATCCCCGGATCCGAGGCTCGGATCCAGGCTCCGAGGTCGGATCCGATGCACTCGAGGGCAGGGTCGGATCCAGTACAAAGTACTATCGGCGCCGACCCACCCCTGGCTCCGAAGCTGCTCGGCTCCAGCTGCTCCGAACCCGGATAGCGGGTCGGAGAAGAAGCAATCGGTTTGAAAAAGGGGGTTGAGCTCCCCCCAGAGGGGGGGGGGAGGCAAGAGCACTCCCATCTGCATCTGGGCCTGGATGAACCTTCTCACCATCCGGTCCAGATCAGCATCGAAGCTATCGTGGATCTCGACGAGGCCACCGAGGTAGGCCTGGAGTGCCTCCTCGATAGCCTCGACGGAGATCGGGTCTCCTCCTCCTCCTCAGGTCCCGGTGAAAAACACACTGGAGACCGGAGCCGAGAAGGAGGAGACCGAGCCGACAATGGGGCCGGGAGAAGCTCGCTTGGCTGGCGGGGCCAAACAGAGGTCTCGGCCCGCCACTTATGGTGCTTCTCCCTCCGGTCCTTTTCTTAGCATCCCTCTCCTCCGAACCAGAAACGGGAGGTTGAGTCCCAGGAGGAGGAGGGGTGCAGAGGGAATAACCAGGCACGGTTACTCCTGAAGGAGCGGAGGTCGGAGCAGAGTCCGGGTAAAGGCCCGCCAAAACAAGCTTGGACCTCCGCTCCTTCAAAGCCCTGGGGTTGAACCCTGCACAAATGGAACATCCAGATGTGAGGTGTGCAACCCCAGGCATCTAACACGAGTGTGGCCATCAGCTGGGGAAAGCTTATGGCCACACTCGGAGCATTTAGAAAATATAGATTTGGGTTGGTCTGCCATCCCAATCTAACAAAGTAGTTACCAAACTAAAAGTAACTAAAACCAATATACACACACAGGCCCAACACACACACACTACGCCAACAGTGAGGGGAGGGATAAAACTTTTAGATTAACTCTAAAAAGTAAAAATATCAGAGGGGAAACCTACACTTTCACACAAAAAATCAATAAAAACTTCAAAATTCTGAAATTTAACAGTAAAACTAGCACTTAGCTTGAGAGCTTGAGAAACAAATCCAGTCACCATGCGCGGCAAACGAGATCTGAGGTCATGAGGGTAGAGCAGGGCATTATGGGTGAGGGGAGGAGCTGAGAGCTTGGATCCACAGCTGGAAAACCATGCCGGTTCGGATCCGATATCGGATCCATAACCCACAGGTTGCAGACAAATGAATCTCCTACTTCAGATTTGACAGTTTAAAGCCCTGACTGCCAAGGTTGCGGACATGTAAACCTTCTTACACCATCTATCCAGTGCCCTGGAATCTCTATCAGAAGGGGTGGGATTTTTGGCAGTAGAGGCCTTAATGCCCTTGGGACACTGAGAAATGGTTTCAGGATCAGCAATAGGGTTTTTGAAAAGGAATTTGTAGGAGTCAGGAACCCTGTGGTATCTGTCTGGCTTACAAGGAGCCGGAGGCAGAGAATCAGGAGTCGTACTAGATTCTGAAAAAACATCAACAACAATGTCTAGAACAGGAGGTATAGCCAAAGGCCTATGCTGAGGCAGTAGAAGAAAATCCCTAAGTCTCTTTTTAGATTCAGAGAAATCCTGACTTTCCCAGTGGAAATGTTCCCTTAAGGCATGTAAAGTTTCCCCAAAAGAAAAATCCTAAGAGGGAGAAGGAATGGAATCCTCTGCATAAGAGTCCTCATAAGTAGGAATAGACAAACCCTGTTCATTAGAAGAGTCAGAAGAAATAGAATCCTGTTCAGAAGATTCATAAACAATATCTTGCCTAGGCTTCTTAGAAGGAGGGGGTTGGCTACCCCTGATCAGAGTAATCAAATCTTCAGCCATTTTGATCATTTGTTTTTTAGGCATAGGGGCTTGCACATGTGGCCCGGCGTCGGTTTTTTAGACATAGATTTAGATTTTGGCCTTAGTTTTGAAGATGGCTTCGGTCTAATATACAAATCTGTAGGCCTGAAAACATCCTCAGAAGCCAGTGCCTACACAGCGGCTCCGGACCCATCTAAGGTAGAGACATCCGCGGGTTCCATAATTGAAGTATCTCGTGGCATACCGGACTCCGAATGGGTCTCAGTAGAGGCCTGCGAATCAGAAGTAGCGGGTATAGTACAGTTTTGTACCTGCCATAAATGTAGATGTTAGAGTGTTCACCCTGCTGCAGTCATCACACTTGAGTTATCCTGCCGTCAGACGGTCCCGCAGTCGGCCGGAATTCCAAAGTCTTGGTCCGGCATCGGTTGCTGTCGCTTCTTCCCTGACGTCAGTGCGCCAGGGGTATATATATTGCATCCGACGCCATTTTCTTCAGTTTTTCCTGCCCCAGATGTCAGGTGCCCCCAAAAAGGTGGTCAGTAATTAGTACCAAATTAAGCAATTTTTGCACAAACACAAAATCCCTCCAGCTATAAGCAAATACATCAGGAAGGTATTATAGAGATTTAGCCAGTTAGATCAGAGGGGATGGAGGGAGGGTAACCTGGACTGCAGCAGGGTAACACTCGAACATCTACATTTATGGTAGGTACAAAACTGTACTATGTTCATCGTGTTACCCTGCTGTAGTCATCACACTTGGGTAGAATCCCAAAGCTAAGGATGGGTGGAGGAGTCATAGAGGGTTAGCGGAGGCTAGAAGGCCCTGCAGAACTGCAGTGGCGAAGCCAGCTCTAGTCTTAGAGTAAAGTGGTAAGTGATAGTGTTTGGTAAAGGTGTGTACTGAACTCCAAGTTGCAGCTTCCAAAATCTCCTTGGTTGGAACCCCCCTGAGGAAGGCTGTAGAAGTAGCTGTTGCCCTGGTAGTGTGGGGCCTAATGGTAGCAGGAAAGTACAGTTTTGTACCTACCATAAATGTAGATGTTCGAGTGCTAATACAGCTGCAGTAATCACAGATGGGTTTTCAGCCGTCAGGCGGTCCCTCGGTCGGCCGAATTCCAAAGTCTTGGTCCGGCGTCGGTTGTCGTCGCTTACTCTTCTGACGTCAGGAAGGCCAGAGTATATAAGACACAGCTGACGCCATGTTCTTCAGCCTTTCTTGCCCCAGATGTCAGGTGCCCCCAAAAGGAAGGCAATACATAAATAAAGCTTATCCACATATGCAAGCAATGCAATGTAATGCAAAATCAGTGTAAGCAAGCAAATAAAACATAGCAGGATAACCCAGTCAGGTGGTATGAAGAGGTTGTTAGGCCCCATGCCCTTACCAAGTGGGGAAGGAGGGAGGGAAACCTGTACTGCAGCTGTATTAGCACTCGAACATCTACATTTATGGTAGGTACAAAACTGTACTATGTTCATCGTGCATACAGCTGCAGTAATCACAGATGGGTAGAGTCCCAAAGCTATGCATAGGATGGTAGGTACTATGAGGAACTGGGTTGAGCCAGAATGCCCTGCAAAACAGCAGTGGCAAAGCCTGCTCTTGTTCTGGAATATAAGGGCAGGTGGTAGTGTTTTGTGAAGGTATGTACAGAACTCAAGTGGCTGCCTCCAAAATATCCTTAGTAGGAACACCTCTGAGGAAGGCTGTAGAGGTGGCTGTGGCCCTGGTGGAGTGAGATCTGATACCAGTAGGGACAGACTTCCCATGATAGGAATAACAAAACCGTATGCAGTGGCCAATCCACTTGGAAATGGTCTGTTTGGTAACTGGTTTCCCTTGAGCCCCTACAGCATAGGACACAAAAAGTTGTTCTGATTTCCTGAAGGACTTTGTTCTGTCCAAATAGTAACATAGCTGCCTATGGATGTCTAAAGAGTGAAGCAGCCTCCCCTTTGTTTTGAGGGTTAGGATAAAAGGTAGGTAGGTGTATGGCTTGGTTTAAGGCTACCCTGGATACCACTTTTGGCATAAAAGATGGGTTAGTACGAAGGGAAACCCTGTCCTGATGGAAGATGAGGAAGGGCTGCACCGCCATGAGGGCCTGTAGTTCAGAAACCCTACGAGCTGAAGTGATGGCCAGAAGGAAAGCTGTTTTCCAGGACAAATATTGCAGATCTGTTGAGGCAGCAGGTTCAAAGGGAGGCAATGTTAATTTTTCTAGTATGTAATTAAGGTCCCAGGCTGGTATTGGTTGCTTCCTTGGAGGTCTTATATTCTTAGCCCCTCTGAGGAACTGCCGTAGGAGAGGGTGAGAGAATAAAGGAGGATCCGTGTTGAATTCTGCAGAAATGGCTGAGGCATGTATTGCATGTATTTTAATGGAAGAAAATGAAAGTCCAGTGTTCAGCAGTTCAGCTAGGTACTGTAAAACCTGAGGCAAGCTCAATTTTCTAGGGTCCTGGCCTCTTTTCTCATTCCAACAGCAAAACCGCTTCCATTTTGCGGAGTAAGCTTTTCTAGTAGATGGTCTTCTGGCCTCCAAAATGACATCCTGCACCTCCTTGGAGAGTAGGGTCTGCTGTGGTGTTAAGGAATTTTCCATGCAGCGAGGTTGAGTGTTTTCAGCTGACTGTGAAGGGTTTTGTAGTTGTTCTGAGTCAGCAGAAAAGGTATTAGAGGCAGGGACCAGGGAGGAGTATGTGTTAGGCTCCTCAGGAGTGGATACCAGTGTTGCCTTGGCCAATCTGGAGCAATCAGTATCATCCTCGGTTTGTCTGTTCTTGCTTTCAAAAGCACCTTGGGCAGAAGAGGCAGAGGTGGGAATGCATAAACTGTCCATGCTGTCCAACTGAATGAAAGGGCGTCCACTTTCCAGGCCTTTGGATGGAAGGTCCTTGAACAAAACTTTTTCAATTGGTGGTTCCTGTGGGAGGCAAAAAGATCTATGTCTGGCCTCCCCCACGCTTGGATTATCTCTGTAAACACCTGAGGATGTAACTTCCATTCGTGTGGATCTGTCATATTCCTGCTTAGAGTGTCTGCCAGTGTGTTTTCCAGTCCTGGCAAGTACTGTGCTTGAAGTTCGATTTGTCTTTCCAGAGCCAAGTTCCAAAGAGTCATGGCTAGTCTGCACAAGGGGTATGAATGTGTTCCTCCTTGTTTGTTTATGTACCACATTACTGTGGTGTTGTCTGTTCTTATCAGTAATTGTCCTGGATGCAGGAAGTCCTTGAAAGCTGTAATCGCATTTATTACTGCTAGCGTTTCTTTTTGATTGAGGTGAAGTTGCTTTTCCTTTTGGGACCATCTGCCCTGAATGCACCTGTCCTTCATGTGCGCCCCCCAGGCGTAATCTGAGGCGTCTGTGGTGATGACTTGTTTTGCTTGAGGCTTGCAGAATGGAAGGCCTGTGTTCACTTGACATGCTTGGGCCCACCATAGAAATTATTTTTGCAAACATGGAACTATTGTTATAATGGCTTCCAAACTGTGACTGTGTTGAGACCATAGATTTTTTAGGTACCATTGAAGTTTCCTCATATGCAGCTTTGCACATGGGATTAGAAGAATGCAAGATGCCATGAATCCCAGAGCCTGCAGGATTTTCCTTGCAGTAAGCCTGGTACTTTTTGCTAGTGTTTTGAAGTACTGAGATAGTTGCCCTTGTTTTTCTGGCGTAAGATATGCCATATGGGTGTTTGTGTCCAAGCTGGCACCCAGGAAGGTTATTTTCTGAGATGGTGTTAGCCTTGATTTCTCCTTGTTGATGGTGTATCCCAGAGAAAGCAGTAACCGTGTCACATATGCCAGATGTTCAAGTAGTATGTGTTTGCTGTCCGCTTGGATCAGGCAGTCGTCCAGATAAGGGTAAATTTGTATCCCTTGAAGTCTGCAATAGGCAATCACTGATGCCAGGCACTTTGTGAATACTCTGGGCGCAGTAGATAAGCCAAAGGGCAATGCAGAGAATTGATAGTGGATTGAACCTGCAAGAAATCTGAGGTATCTCCTGCAGCTTTGTCTGACTGGGACATGCAGGTATGCCTCCTTGAGGTCCAATGTTACCAGCCAAAACTCCTTGCCCAGCATGGGAAGAAGTTGCTGTAATGTGAGCATCTTGAATTTTGGTGCAGTAGAAATGTGTTTAGGATGGATAAGTCCAGAATGGGTCTCCAGTCGGTTCCTTTTCTTGGTACCAGAAAGAGTCTTGAATAAAACCTTGACCTTGTTGGTGCGTAGGAACCTTTTGTATAGCTCTCATGTTTAGGAGCTTTGAAATTTGCAGTTGTGCCTCTGCCCTTTGATTTTGTGGCAGGTTTGGCATGCCTCTCATTTTGGAAGTGTGTGAAATTGAAATTTGTAGCCTCTGTTTATAATGTCCAGTATCCATTTGTCTGTTGTGACAATATGCCAATTGCTTGCAAATAATGCTAGTTTCCCTCCCAAAGGTGCTGCCAGCTGAGACTTGCTTGGCATGGAAATGAGGGAGTCATTGGGTTTGCTTCCTGTATTGTTGTGCACTGTCTTCACCACCTCTTGGTGCTGGAGATTGCCATTGTCTGCCTCTATATGATCCTTGTGATTGCCCTCTGCCCCTTGTGCGTCTGTATCTACCTCTTTGGGGCTTGTCAGTGGCTGGAAAGGACCAGTTTTTTGAAGGCCAATTTCTGCTAAAACATGGTGGTTGGACCTGTAAGAAAGCTTTGACAGTTTGCATAGATTTGGCTTTTTCTTCCATTTTCCGTAGTATCTCCTCAGCATTAATACCAAATAGTACATCCTTCTGTAAAGGAGCATCAAGAAGTTTAGCTTTCACATGATCAGGCAAACTTTGTTCCCTAAGCCAGGCATGTCTGCGAATGACTGATCCTGTAGCAGCCGCTCTACTGGAAGCCTCTAGGGCATCATAACCACATTGTAAGGTGTGTTTACCCACTTGCTCCGCACTATGCATCATATCCTGTAACTCTTTTAAATCTGGTTGTTCAGGTTGAGACATTTTGTTCCTTAATTGTGATAACAGGTACTGTTGATATTTAATCATATGAAACTGACAGTTTAAGGCCCTCATGGCAAGGGTGGCCGAGGTATATACCTTTTTACCCCACCTTTCTAGAGATCTGGATTCCCTTTCTGCAGGAAGTGGATTCTTGGCAGTGGAGGCCTTTAATCCCTTGGGGCCTTGTGAAATGGTTTCAGGGTCAGCATTATGGCCTTTGTAGAGAAATTGGTGAGAACTGGGTACTCTGTAATACCTATCAGGTTTTACAGGTGCAGGAGGCAGAGAATCAGGGTTAAGGCAAGCCTCCGAATAGACATCGTCCAGTACCTCCAAAACAGGGGGTATAGCCAGAGGTCTGTGCTGAGGTAACCAAAGAAATTCCCTAAGTCTTTTCTTGGAATCTGAGAAATCTTGGCCTTCCCAATGGAAGTGTTCCCTCAAGGTGTGCAAGGTTTCCCCAAAAGAAAAATCCTCAGGAGGGGATACAGAAGGAATGGACTGTTCTGCATCCGAATCCTCAAAGGGGGAGTAAGAGTGTTCCTCTGCATCAGAATGTTCTGACAAAATGGATCCCTGATCAGAAGAGGGAGATTCTTCCTCCACTCTGGGTCTCTTGTCAGGAGGGGGCTGAGAACCTCTGATAAGAGTAATTAGATCCTCAGCCATCTTAAGCATCTGTTTCTTAGGCATGGGTCCAGGGGATGAGCCCTGTGCAACAGGCCTCGTGGGATGCCTAGCTGCTTTGGATTTAGTGAAGGCCTTAATAGAAAAAGAAGACGAGGGCCTAAATACACCATGGGTGGAGGTGGACCTGTCCACATTAGTAGGCTCGACATTAGCAGGGGCTTTGGTTGTAGTCTGGGAAAGGGCCGAGGACCCAGCGGTCCCGAGTACAGGGGACACCGCCAAAGGAGTGTCGTCTGTAGTCAGGGACTGCAAAGGCATCTCGCTGAGAACCGGACCACGTGTAGCCTGTTTTGGCGTCGTGTCGGTCCTTTTCCTTGCGTTTTTTTGGTCAAAACAGTAGTCGGAGTGTCTGACGACATTTTATAGTCAAAAGCTTTACCAAAGTAGTGTTGGGCGAACTCCGCCCGACGCTTGATCGTGCGTTTATTGAAGGTAGCGCAAAAGCGACAGCCCGAGACGTCGTGGTCTGGGCCCAAACAAGGTATGCAAAGGGAACGGAAATCCTTAATGCGGTATTTGCTTCCCACAAGAAATACAATTATTAACTTTTTCTGACATCGGTCTGAGGCAAGAAAAGTTTCCCCAACGGGGTACTTAGCTTTAATGAAGACTTCGGTTCCAATTATTTTCGTAATTCAGGAGCTGGCCGACCGGCACTTGCGAACTGCTTCTGCTTCGTGCACCGCACGGCAAAAAAGACTGGAGAACATGGCGTTGGCTGTGTCTTATATACTCTGGCCTTCCTGACGTCAGAAGAGTAAGCGACGTCAACTGACGCCGGACCAAGACTTTGGAATTCGGCCGACCGAGGGACCGCCTGACGGCTGAAAACCCATCTGTGATTACTGCAGCTGTATGCACGATGAACATCTGGTTTTCCATGATGGGTATAGCAAAAACAAATGCAATGTCCTATCCATTTGGAAATGGTTTGTTTTGATATAGCCTTCCCTTGTGAAGCTGTAGCATAGGATACAAAGAGCTGGTCAGATTTTCTGAAAACCTTAGTTTTATCCAAGTAGTAACGAAGTTGCCTCCGAATGTCCAAGGAATGCAGGAGTCTTTCTCCTTTTTTCTGTTGATTTGGGAAGAAGGTGGGTAAGTGGATGGTTTGATTTAAAGCCACACTGGAAACCACCTTAGGCATGAAGGAAGGATTAGTTCGTAGAGAAACTCTGTCTTGATGGAAAATGAGGAAAGGTTCCACTGCCATTAGTGCCTGCAGCTCTGAGACTCTTCTAGCTGAAGTTATTGCTAGCAGCAGGGCAGTCTTCCATGAAAGAAACTGTAGATCTGCAAAGAAAGCTGGTTCAAAAGGAGGTAGTGTAAGTTTTTCCAGAACAAAATTGAGGTCCCATGTTGGTGTAGGTGCTCTCCTGGGGGGCCTAATGTTTTTTGCCCCTCTGAGGAACTGCCTTACAAGTGGATGTGAAAATAAGGGTGGAGCCGTGTTGTAGTGGGCTGAAATATCTGATGCATGGATTTTAATGGAAGAAAAAGAAAGTCCTTTGTACAACATCTCAGTTAAATACTGTAGAATCTGAGGCATGCGAGGCTGAAGTGTGTTTTGGCCTTTAGCTTGGTTCCAGGCGCAAAACCTTTTCCATTTGTCCGAGTAGGCCTTCCTGGTGCTGGGCCTCCTAGCTTCCAGAATAACATCCATAACTGCTTGGGAAAGAGGAGCTGGCTGGATGCTTAGGTGATTTGCCATGCAGCCAGATTTAAGGTTTTGAGCTGGCTGTGAAGAATCTGATCGTTTTGCTGTGTGAGCAAATGGGCAATTTGTGGTAAAATCCAAGGTGGGCCCTGGGCCATATTCCTCAATAGTGGGTACCAGTGCTGGTGTGGCCAGTCTGGGGTTATGAGTATCAGTCATGGTCTCTCCTTTCTGACTTTCAGAAGCACCTTTGTGAGGAGAGGCAATGGAGGGAATGCATATACTGTCAGGCTTTTCCAACTGAAAGAGTGCGTCCACTTTCCAAGCTTGATGGTGAAGTGTCCTTGTACAAAACTTTGTTAGCTGATAGTTTTGAGGACTGGCAAACAGGTCTATGTCTGGAAGGCCCCATTTTTGAGTTATCATTGCAAATACTTGTGGATCCAGTTTCCACTCGTGGGGATCCATGATGTTTCTGCTGAGGTCGTCTGCCAATGTGTTCTTTTTTCCTGGCAGGAATTGAGCTTGTAACTGAACGTGGTACGCCAGAGCTGTGTTCCACAAGGTCATTGCTTGGCTGCATAGAGGGTAGGAGTGAGTACCCCCTTGTTTGTTTATGTACCACATTACTGTGTTGTCCGTCCTTATTGTAAGTTGTCCTGGATGTAATAGATTCTTGAAGGCTGTCAGAGCATTCTGTACAGCTAGCATCTCTTTTTGATTGATGTGCAGATTCCTTTGATCTGCAGTCCATACGCCTTGAACGCACTGTCCTGCCATGTGTGCCCCCCAGGTGTAGTCCGATGCATCTGTTGTCACAGTTTGCCTGGCTGGGGGCAAGGTGAAAGGCTGACCCTTGTTGAAGTGACATGCCTGTGACCACCATAGAAACTCCTGTTGTAGGCAGGGAATAAGAAATATCATTGTGTCCAAGCTGTGGCTGTGTTGAGACCATACGCTTTTTAGGTACCACTGTAATTTCCTCATATGCAGCTTTGCAAATGGTATTAGTAGTATGCAAGATGCCATGAAGCCCAAGGCCTGCAGAATTTTTCTTGCAGGTAGCTGGGTCTTTGTTGCCATTGTTTTGAAATATTGAGTCAGTTGTAGTTGTTTGTCTGGCATCAGATAAGCCTTCTGGGCCGTTGTATTCAAGCTGGCACCCAGGAATGTCATATTTTGTGAGGGTACTAGTTTTGATTTCTTTTCGTTTACTGTGTACCCCAGGCAACTTAGAAGATGTTTTACAAATGCCAGATGTTGTAAGAGAATGTCCTTGCTTTCTGCTTGGATGAGGCAGTCGTCCAGGTATGGGTATATTTGAATTCCTCTTTGTCTGCAGTATGCAATTACTGGTGCCAGGCATTTTGTGAAGACCCTGGGTGCAGTAGATAAGCCAAAGGGCAGTGCAGAGAATTGGTAATGGGTTGAACCTGCAATGAAACGGAGGTATCTTCTGCAACTTTGTCTGATAGGGACATGCAGGTATGCCTCCTTGAGGTCCAACGTTACTAGCCATGCTTTCTTGCCCAACACGGGAAGAAGCTGCTGTAGTGTTAGCATCTTCAATTTGGGTACTTGTAAGAAGGTGTTTAGAACTGAAAGGTCCAGAATTGGTCTCCAGGCATTGTCCTTTCTTGGAACTAGAAAGAGTCTTGAGTAAAATCTTTGGCCTTGCTCTCGTGTAGGTACCAGTTGAATGGCTCTCATGTCCATGAGAGCTGTAATTTGTTTTTGCGCCTCTGCCCATTGATTTTGTGGCAGGTTTGGCATTCCTCTTTTCATTGGCAAGGTGTGAAAATGGAATCTGTATCCTCGTCAAATTATGTCTAGGACCCATTTGTCCTTTGTGACAATGTGCCAGTTGTCTGAAAAAAGTGCGAGTTTTCCTCCCAAGGGGGCTGCCAAGAGAGTGTTGCTTGGCCAGATGAGGTGCAAGTCATTGAGTTTGCCTTCTGGTAGTTTGGGACCTGTCTTCTCCTCCCTTCTGTGTTGCAGTGCCCCATTGTCGAGGTTTGTATTGGGCTTGTGGTTGTCCTCTGCCTCTTGGACGTCTGTATTTACCCCTCTGTGGTCTGTCAGTAGCTGGAAAGGACCAATTTTTTGTTGGCCAATTTCTGCTGAAGCGAGGGGGCTGTACCTGTAGAAAATCTTTGACTGTTTGCATAGATTTTGCCTTATCCTCCATTTTCTTTAAGACTTGTTCTGCTTTAACTCCAAAAAGAACATCCTGCTGTAAGGGAGCATCTAGAAGCTTTGCTTTAACATGATCAGGCAGAGTTTGTTCCTTTAACCAAGCATGCCTACGTATAACAGACCCAGTGACATTGTAAAGTATGTTTGCCCACCTGTTCAGTTGCATGCAACAGATCCTGCATTTCTTTCAATTCAGACTGTTGAGGGAGTGTGCTCATTTTTTGTTTTAACTGAGACATTAGAAATTGCTGATATTTTAGCATGTGAAATTGGCAATTTAGTGCCCTCATAGCTAAAGTGGCTGAGGTGTAAACCTTTCCCCCCCACCTGTCTAGTGCTCTGGAGTCCCTTTCAGAGGGTACAGGATTTTTTGCCATAGAAGCCTTAGCCCCTTTGGGACCCTGGGAGATAATCTCTGGATCAGCAACAGGGCTTTTATAAAGGAATTTGTGGGAGTCAGGCACTCTATAATATCTGTCCGGTTTGGCTGGAGCAGGAGGCAGAGAATCTGGGTTCAAAATGGATTCTAAGTAAACATCATCCACAATGTCTAAAACTGGGGGGATGGCAAGTGGTCTGTGCTGGGGGAGTAAAAGAAACTCTCTGAGCCTTTTCTTTGAGTCAGAGTAGTCCTGACCTTCCCAGTGAAAGTGCTCCCTCATAGTGTGTAACGTTTCCCCAAAGGAGTAATCTTCAGGAGGAGAAGCTGAGGGAATAGAATCCTCAGCATCAGAATCTTCATAAGGGGAGAAGGAGTAATCTTGGTCCTCAGAGGAGCGTGAGGAAATAGACGCTTGATCAGAGGAGGCATAATCTTCCTCTTGTCTAGGCCTTTTGTCGGGTGGGGGTTAGGAACCCCTGATTAAAGAGATCAAATCTTCAGCCATTTTGAGCATCTGTTTCTTGGGCATGGGGCCTTGAACTGGAGACTGAAGTGCTGTCTTTTTAGGTTTAATAGGAGTCTTAAGCTTAGGATACGTTTTTATGGTGAGCGTCGTCGGACTGAAAACGCCTTCAGAAACCGAAGGTGTTTCTACAGCACTGACATCTCTTTCTGCAGTGTCGTCGGTAGGGGCTAAACAAAATGGCTGAGTCGGCCTAGCACTTTCCGCCAAAGGCTCCGAAGCGGTCTTGGGTTCCAGATCTGCAGTAGTCAGGGGCTGTGTCGGAGCCTCACTGAAGACCGGTGAACCGGAGACCGGTCCAGCTGAGGCCTCGGAGTCTGGCTTGGGTCTAGGCTGCCTGTCCTTATCCTTGCGTTTTTTGTGCATGCCGGTAGTCGGTTGCTCCAACGGCATTGTGTAGTTAAATTTTCTACCGTAGTGTTGTGCGAAATCAAAGCGTCTTTTTATAGTATGCTTATTAAACCTAGCACAAAAATGACAACCAGTGACGTCGTGGTCTGGGCCAGGCAAGGTATGCAGTAAGAATGAAAATCCTTATGAGGTATTTGTTTCCCACAAGAAATACAATTGTTAACTTTTTCTGACATCGGTCTGAGGCAAGAAAAGTTTCCCCAACGGGGTACTTAGCTTTATTGAAGACTTCGGATCTGAAATTCGACTTCGAAAATCTCAGGTGTCGGCTGACCGGCACTTGCGAACTGCTTCTGCTGTGGGCATCGCGCGGCAAGACAGACTGAAGAAAATGGCGTCGGATGCAATATATATACCCCTGGCGCACTGACGTCAGGGAAGAAGCGACAGCAACAGACGCGGACCAAGACTTTGGAATTCCGGCCGACTGCGGGACCGCCTGACGGCAGGATAACCCAAGTGTGATGACTGCAGCAGGGTAACACGATGAACATCAGGGGCTGCGAAAGCGCCTCACTGAGTACCGGCGACTGGCTTAGGAGAAGCGTCGTCTGTTTTGGATCTCAACGGTCTGTGTCTCTGTCTTTCTTTGCATTTTTTAGGTATTCTGGTAGTCGGATTGCTAACGGACGACATTTCTGGATAATTAAATCTTGAGCCAAAATATTTAGAAGCAAAAATATACAGATGTTTAATGTGCGTTGATTAAATTTAGCACAAAACCGACAGCAAGGCACGTTGTGATTAGGGCCTAGGCAAGGAATACAGTACAAATGAAAATCCTTATGACGTATTTGCTTCCCACAAGTAATGCAATTATTAACTTTTACTGACATCGGTAAGGAGCAAGAAAAAAGTTTCCCCAACGGGGTGCTTAGCTTTTAGTTGAAGACTTCGGTTCTGAAACTCTAAAACGAAAATTTCAGGAGTCGGCCGACCGGCACTTGCGAATTGCTTCTGCTTCGGGCACCGCATGGCAAGAAAGACTGATGTAATGCCGTCGGCTGCATGTTTTATATCCCTGACGACCTGACGTCATGGAAGAAGGGACAGCAACCGACGCAGGACCCAAGACTTTGTTAATCAGGCCGACTGAGGGCTACCTGCCAGCAGATTACCCAAATGTAATGACTGCAACAGTGAAACACGAAGAGCATCTTAAGTTTTACCTGTCTAAAAGTTAGGTTTTAGTGGGAGTCACTATTTTTAAAACAAGATAGACTGAAAGGGGGTGATCACTTTTGTATTCCGGTACTAAGGAATACAGTAGAATGGCCAATACATTTAAATTGCTGAAGGGGACTGATTTCACAAAATGATAATTTTGTGCTTACTCACACAAGCCTGTGAAAGCAGAGAGGAAATGAGATATATGGTCAAACATAAGAGGCAGGCAACTAGAAAGACAGTGGTATTTAAGAACGACAGTGACGGGAGGTGGGAAAAAATTTCAGCCTGACTCAAGAGACTGTGGGGTCTTTTGAAGTTTGAATATGCAGTTAAAAGCAGAACACAAGCAAAACACAAGGTAAAGAAAACAAATCACACTACTAACATTCCATCCTGATATATAAAATACTATAGAACAATAATAGAATATAGAATTTCATATCTCTAGAAAATTCTCCAAATAAAAATTTAACATATGGAGCTCAGCTGATGTTGTTGGTTAAAGGTATGAGTGATAATCCAATAGATCTATCTTTATCTATTGGATTAGGAATGACTTTCATTCCATGTTTAATGGGAAATTCATATTTACTTGTATTTGATACTTTAGAATTAATGCTTTGTAGAAGTACTTTTTAAAAGCCTAACCAGACTTTTATCCTACTCATATTTAAAGAAAGAACATTAAATTACCCTCCCAAGTTTACACGCATAAAAATAACATCCGATGTTATCAGAGAATATGGTACAACTTCTATAATCAAAATTAAAAAAAGCAAAAAGTTTCTTCCAACAATAACTTGAAATGGATTTAACATTCTTACCGTTAAATACTAATGGCTTAAATAATGCAAATAAAAGATCAAGCTTACTAAAATATTTAAATCTAAATAAGTCACAAGTAGTATTTCTCCAGGAAACACATTTTAAGACTAATGATAGCTTTATTTGGAACCCTAAGGACTATACAGTCTTAGCTCAATCCTCCTATAGAACAAAGACAAAAGGAGCATCAATTCTCTGGAAGAAAAACATAATCACTCCAAAAGTTATTTATAAATATGAAGACAAAGAAGGTCTACTAGCATTTGTTATAATTACATTTAATAACAGAATATGGACCTTAGCTAATCTATATTGGTTCCCAGGAATTGGAGCAGGAACGGTTAAAAAACACCTAGATTTTATTTCCAACAATTACAAAGGCAATATTATACTGGGAGGAGACTTTAATTGTACCTTAGAAGCTTCTGAAACCATCAAGAAGTCTTTTTGCTTAGCAACTACTTCAAAATCCTTAAAAAAATGGATTGACTCATTTCATTTAATAGACACTTTTAAAGTAAAAGATGATAAATCCTTATTATTTTCCCATAAAGACCATAGATTTGTAACACAAACCAGAACAGACAAATTATTCGTAGTTCAAGATTTACAAACAAAAATCCTCAACTTCTCAATAGTTACATGCCCCTTCTCAGATAATGACTCTGATAATGAAGCTCCAAATAGAGTTTAAACCTTTAATCCTCTCAACTAGAAATTCCATCATATATCACGAAATTAAAGAATTCAGACCCTGGATGTTGTCATAACTACAATTATTTCTTGAAATTAATAATACAACAGAAATCAGTAGAGTCATGGTTTGGGACTCATTAAAAGCGTATTTATTTGGTAAGACCCTTAGATGGTACAAAAACAAAGTTAGAGAGTGGGAATCTGAATCATAAGACTTGCAAACCAGACTCTTAACAGCAAAATCTAAAAAAATATCAGAATTGTTCAGAAGTCAAAAAAGAAATAGAGGAATTAAATAAAAAATATAACAAAATTCTAACCCACAAAACTTGTCTAGCCTTGGAAAAATTAAAAATTAACTCATTAGCCACCTCCCCTAGATATCTACATAACTTATCTACAAGAATTAAAATATAATCTAAAGCAAATAACATTATTAGCATATATCATGAAAAGAAAGGGAAAAAAGTATCAGACATAGGAGACATCCTTGAAGCATTTCGGTTTCATTATATGGAACACTTCAAAAAAGATTTAGATACCAACCAAATAAACTTAGATACAAACCTTATCGATATAAAAAAAAATATCCCAAAAACTTAAAACTAGACCTACAAAACCTATACCCTACAAAGAAATTGTTAACAAGATAAAAGAAAGTAAATCTAACAAAGCTCCAGGGATAGATGGTATAATTACGGAAATTTACAAACTCTTCCCTTCAACAGTAATCTCCCTTTTTCATAAAACTTTGCTAGAAGTCCAGTCAGAAGCAAAAATACCACCCTCATGGAAATATTCTCTCATAACACCAATTCTAAAAGATAAGCCATCAGACCTTTGCACCTCATACAGACCTATATCATTACTGAATAATGATTACAAAATATTCATGTCAATCCTAGCTAACAGAATGAAAATCACACTTTCAAAGACAATTAATAATGATCAAACTGGATTTTTATATAACAGGCACACAACATGGTAATATTAAAAAGGATACTTACTCTTACAGATTATGTGAATAAAGAAGATAGAAAAACTTGTAATCGGATTAGACATGGAAAAAGCCTTCGATTCCCTCAACTGGGAATATCTATTTAAAACTTTAGCATTATTTGAATTTCCTCCTCCCTTCTCCTTATTACTAAAAAACGTATATATTAATAACTTAGCCTACATTAAATTTGGTTCTTTCACCTCAGAAACTATCCATATAACGAAAGGTACTAAAGGATGCCCCCTTTCTCCTATTTTATTTGCTTTGGCTATAGAAATACTTGCAGAAATAATATGCAATAATCCAAGAATAAAAGAAATAGGAAGTCTATAACCAGTACATATCCAAAATAATGCTTTTTGCTGATATTTTATTAACCCTATCAAACTCCAGAGAGTCATTATGAGAGCTAGAAGTAATGGAAAAATTTTATAAGATTTCAGGTCTACACTTCAATAGATCAAAATCAACATTTCTATTTTTAAATTAAAAAAAAAACTACAAGTTACAGATAAATCCATCACAGGAAAGCAAGAACTTACGCTAAATTATTTAGGAATAGTGTTATGCAAAAATATAAACAAAACAATATTAACTATAAAAAACATTATTGAAAAAATAAAAATATATATAGAAAAGTGGAACAAAATTTTATTAACTTTTGAAGACAGATTGCAATTAATAAAAATGGTCTTACTGCCAAAAATACTATATGTAGCATTAGCAATACAGTTAATTCCTGAAAGATACAATCTTAAAGAAATAAACTCATGTTTAATAAAAGTTTTATGGTATCCCAAAAAGAATAGAGTAGCTCTAACTCATCACATTAGACCCTGAAAACAAGGAGGATTGAACTTCCCAGAAATAGAAACATATATAAAAGCATTTGTGCTTAAAACTACTGGATAAACCCAAATTATTTTGCCAACTGGAAAGAATTACCAACGGCTATATTAACAAATAAATTTAATCTGTTAAAAAAAATTTAATTGTAGACAAATCAAACAAATCCTGATACATACTATGCATAAGTATACAATATAATAACAAAACCTAAAACAACAGTGATTACTTATTACATCAATTCCTTTAGGAAACTTATCAATGCAAACATAGATCTAAACCTTTGGTTTGACTATTTAACCCCATTTACCATCACTAAGAACGTTCCTCACAAAATATATAGGGAAACAATAACCTCCTGGGAACAAAATGGATTCTTATGCTGGTTTCAATGTGTAAATAAATTAAATGTTTTAGATATACATTTAAGAACTGCTTACAATATTCCAACACAGGACTGGTTAACCTTACAAAGCATTCTAATGTACACAAGATTTATGCAGATTAATAATTCCTCATTTAAAGATATTCCAAATCTAATAAGTTTTCTGTATGAATTTATATATAATAGTTGTGAAAAGAAAAATTCCATTTCAAATCTATATAAAAAAGAGTTAACATATAAAAATTCCCAAACCATCATACTGGCAGTTCTTAACAAAAGGTCAGTCATTGCAGTTAACAGAAGAAATTAAAAGTAACATCTTACTATCAAGTTAATTACACCTCTAACGCACAGTACTGGAAAAATATTTAACTGGAAATACCTACATAGAGCATGTTTAACACCAGAGAGAAGTAAAAAGATCAGTACTACTATAAATGTTTTTACTGGAGGTGTGAAAAGTCAAATAAAGCAGACTGGATTCATATATTTTATGAATGTAATAAAATTAAATCATACTGGAAAGGAATCAATCATTTTTACAAGCTTAATTTAATGAATCCTTTACTTTAACTAAAGTATTGACAATACTAAATGTAAATGAAGGTCCTTACCTGAGTAAGACAAATATGTATTTGTTATGGACAATACTTGCTATATCTAGGAAATGCGTAACCAGAAGGTGGAATTCAAATACACCCCTAACCTTGGAAGAATTCTGCACTTTACTGAAGACAACTGTTCTGGATGCGAGTTCCAGTCTTCTTAAGATGTGTTGACAACCAAACCAACCTTCTATTCGCAAATTGAATTGCTGAAGCAATAAGTAGAAGAGTCATTCTAATATTCCACGATTTATTGTTAAAATAAACAGCCAAAGGAACCGCTGTCCACAGTTCCGTGAAAAACACCACAATCCAACAAACAGCACGATCCACAATCCAACAAACAGCACGATCTACCTAGGTTTCGTCCGTAGACTTCTTCAGAATAATACATAACTTTGTCCTGCCACTTATATACTCATAGTACATAGTTATATACTACACATTAACAATACATCAACAACATATACATACTTATGTATACTTTATATACATACACATATTGAGGTGTATACATACAGATAATTATATACATCACTGTTAGGCGTGGTAATATTGGATTCTATTCATTTTATCCAACACATGTATATTTTATTCAACACATGTATATTTATATTTTTAATATAATTTTAAACACATATCAATATTAACATCAATAATTATTTTCTTATTTACATATAAATAGATATACAGATTATATTTATTATGATATTTTTTACGTTTATAGTAATTAACATTATATGATAATTTATTTTTATATACATTGGGTTGTAGCATATACAAATAAGTGACATTAAAAGAAATAATTCATCATATTACAATGTTCATTGCACAGCATCAATGATGTACTCGAAGTTGGTTCAGCATTCGCTATTACAACAAAGCCTTTAAATATTTTTTAAAACATTTTTAGAGTAATTCTTATAATAGTTATTAATTCAGAGTGATATATTGATCGACTTATTTATTTATTTATCAAAACACTAAAATACAAGTACGATTTATTTGTGTTTTTACAAACATGCTACCTTTAAACACTAGGTTTTATAAGGGAAAAGTTTTCTTTAAAAATGGTCAGAAGTGAATTAATTGTTTAATTTGGTTAATTGTTTCATCTAGTTGACTAATTAATTAGCTGTACTATGAGTATATAAGTGGCAGGACAAAGTTATGTATTATTCTGAAGAAGTTCACGGATCTAAACCTAGGTAGATCGTGCTGTTTGTTGGATTGTGGCTATTTTTGTTTTGGTGTTTTTTTTGTTTTTCAGGTGGACAGCGTTGGCTTGGCTTTTTTTTTTTTATAAATAAATGGTGGAATATTAAACGACTCTCTACTTATTGCTTCAGCAATTCAATTTGCGAATAGAAGGTTGGTTTGGTTGTCAACACATCTTAAGAAGACTGGAACTCGCATCCAGAACAGTTGGGTTGGTGTACTTAAACTTTACTGAAGACAACTGCATTGATGGAAATAAAAATCAAAGAACTACGAATCTATCCCAGGACATTGGTAAATAATCCTTGGAAGAAAGTTATATCTTTGTTGGACACACTGCAATAATCATAGGTTCATACTAGGCTATCTGCCCGAGGGCATTTACAAGCCTAGCCCATAGTTTTGTGGCTTACGCCACCCCTTTAGTATGGGGAACTATATCCATTATTTTGCTGTGCCTCTGTCGAGCAGTGACACTGAGGTAATCCCTGGGGTATATCTGCGATCTCCCATCCATTTGTCAAGATTTCTCTTGAACAAGGCCAGCGAGGTGCTCTGCCTCACATATACCGGGATTTTATTCCACAGCATAGGGAGTCTTTGGGTGATGAATCTATCCCTCCAGCACGTCCTATTAATAGCCGTGTCGAGGTTTAAGTCGAGGTTTAAGTCTCCCGCCCTTGTGGCCCTTGTGAATATTGTATCTCTGATAATTGATCTGTTAATTCTAAATTTAATAACATACAGTGTGTATAATTGAATGTCAGGCTATTGTACATATTGTATATAGTTTAAAATATTTAAAAATAATATGTAAATGTTACTTTAATTGAAAATAAAATATTTTGGGGGGAAAAAAAGAAATACACCTGTATTTCAGACTGTATTCTAACTGTTGAAATTATTATACTGAAACAGAGGACACCGGAAGAAAAGCAAACTTTGAAAAATAGTCTGAAATTAAATTACCTGGTTTAGGTCACTGATTGTACCTTACAGTTCTGATTGCAGCCAAAGGCAAAATGTCTGAAAACCAGGACTAGGAATCCTACTGTACTGCCCATAGGGGTGAACTAATTGCTACCCTGGAAGGGTGGAAGCTTTTGAAATGTTTCTACAGCTTCCAGATGCTATAACATCTTAAAAACCTCTAGGGGTGTGTGTATTATAACAAGTGCTAGACTCTGGTTCAGTTTCTAGTAAAGAGGGTGGTGTGGGAATCAGAGTCAGATGATCAGATGTACGTGATGTCTTTCTGTAATCCAGCACTGAAAAGACTTTTAATACTAGATGAGACAGAAGTCTTAAAGCAGTCTGTTTGTGAAACATGACTGAGCAGGACCACTCACCCGCAACATCTTGCCTTGTTCTAGCAAGTGAACTAGAGAACAGCAATTCTTTAGGTTAGGAAAATATAGTGAGATTAGTTAAGTATTATTTTTTGCTGTATCTGTGTGAACCTTTCCATCAGTGTTATTTTTAATATTTCATGTGATTGAAATTCTGTTTATTGTAAACAGTATTTTCATGTTCTTTTATTTATTAAATATATTTAAACTTTTCATTGTGGCTGGTCTTTTAAAGAATATTTTAACCATTGAGAGTACTTATATTTGATAACACTGTGCCCACTCATGAAAGTCTTGCTGTTTGGTCAACATTACCAATGGTATTAATTTCACTCAGTACAATTGGATACCCTTGGAGTAGCTGGCTGGTGGAAGTGGAAAGCACAGTTGTGTACACTTAGAATAAATGTAGATGTTAGAGTGTATTCACTACCGCAGTCATTAAATTTGGGTAATCTGCTGGCAGGTTGCCCTCAGTCGGCCTGAATAACAAAGTCTTGGGCCCTACGTCGGTTGGTCTCCTCTTCCATGACGTCAGGTCGTCAGGGGTATAAAAACATGCAGCAGACGCCATTTTATTCAGTTTTTCTTGCCCCAGATGTCAGGTGCCCCCCAAATGGGTAGCAAAAAAAAAAAAAAAAATATATATATATATATATATATATATATATATATATATATAAAATGCACTTTTAGAAACAAACTTTACCTTCATCTAAAAGCAAACGCCCCAAAGGCTCTAGTGTATAGTGAAGGAAAGAAAAGGTATAAAAAAGGGGATGACGGGTGGGTAACCCGGACTGCAACAATGAATACACTTGAACATCTACATTTATGGTAAGTGTACACAACTGTACTATGTTCTTCGTGTTTCACTGTTGCAGTCATTACATTTGGGTAGAATCCCAAAGCTATGGATGGGAGGATGGGACTAAACAGCATTAGGAGCGGCTAGAAGGCCCTGCAGAACTGTAGTGGCAAACCCTGCCCTGGATTTGGAAAAGAGAGGCAAATGATAATGCTTTGTGAAGGTATGAACAGAGCTCCAAGTAGCAGCTTTTAGAATGTCTTTGGTTGGAACCCCTCTGAGAAAAGCAGCTGAAGTAGAGGCAGCCCTGGTGGGATGTGATCTGATCCCCTTGGGCACAGGTTTACCATGGTGCAAGTAGCAAAAACTAATGCAGTAGCTTACCCACTTAGAAGTAGTCTGCTTTGATATAGCCTTCCCTTCTGACCCTGCAGCAAATGCTACCAGCAGTTGCTCAGACTTTCTTAGAGACTTGGTCCTGTTTAAGTAGAATCTTAGTTGTCCAATCCGCTCCCCCTTGTTTTGCGGATTTCGGTAAAATGTTGGCAGGTGAATTGCCTTGGTTAAGAGCCACACTGGATACCACCTTAGGCATAAAAGGATTGGTTCTGAGGGACACCCTGTCCGGGAAAAATGTAATAAAAGACTCCACTGCCATGAGAGCCTGTAGTTCTGAAACCCTTCTTGCTGAAGTGACTCCCAAGAGAAAAGCTGTTTTCCAAGATAGAAATGTTATATCCGCAGTAGCTGCTGGTTCAAAAGGAGGCATGGTAATTTTTTCCAACACAAAATTGAGGTCCCATGCAGGAGTTGGTGATCTTCTGGGTGGCCTTAAATTTTTGGCCCTTCTAAGATACTGTTTAAGCAGAGGATGAGAAAAGAGGGGAGGCTCTGTGTTGTAATGAGCCGAGATGGCAGAGGCATGGATTTTTATTGAAGAAAAAGATAGGCCCTTGTCAAGCATCTCAGTGAAATATTGTAAAATCTGCAGAATATTAGGCTATGCTGTGTCTGTTCCTTGTGCTTGGTTCCAAGCACAGAATCTCTTCCATTTATCAGCATAAGATTTTCTAGTACTAGGCCTTCTGGCTTCCAAAATGACATCGATTACAGATTTACTGAGAGGTGTTGTTTGAATAATTAATCAGCCATGCTGTAAGATTCAGAGTTTGGAGCAGAGTATGCAGAATTTGTTCTGCTGAGAGAGTAGATGAGGTATCTGGGGCAAGTACCATGGAGGAAGTTGACACACATTCCTTAGAAGTGGGTACCAGTGCTGGCGAGGCCAGTCCGGAGCAACTAGGATCATTTTTGGTTTTTCCTGTCTGACTTTTAGTAAGACCTTGGAGAAAAGAGGCAGAGTGGGAAAGGCACAGACTGAAGAATAGGGCATCCACTTTCCATGCTTTTTTGTGATGAGTTCTTGTGCAGAATTTGTCCAACTGGTAATTTTGGGGAGAGGCAAACAGATCTATGTCTGGGCTCCCCCATTTCTGTGTTAACATGCTGAAGATTTGTGGATCCAGTTCCCATTTCTGTGGGTCCATAAGATTTCTGCTTAGGTCGTCTGCCAGAGTATTTTGTTTTCCTCGCAGGAATTGAGCTTGAAGATGTAATTGGTATGTCAAGGCTGTGTTCCACACAGCCATGGCTAGTCTGCAAAGGGGGTAGGAATGTGTATCCCCCTGCTTGCTTATGTACCACATAATTGTGGTGGTGTCCGTCTTTATCAGTAGTTGTCCTGGATGAAGTAAGTCCTTGAAGGCTGTCAGAGCATTCTGAACAGCTAGCATCTCTTTCTGGTTGACATGCAGATGCATTTGGTTTGGGCTCCATTTGCCCTGAATGCATCTCCCCGCCAGGTGGGCCCCCCCAAGCATAGTCTGATGCATTTGTAGTAAGGGTTTGGGTGGCAGGGGTAGAGTGAATGACAGTTCCTCGTTTTGGTGACATGTCTCTGCCCACCAAAGAAACTCCTGTTGTAGGCAGGGAATGAGAGGAATCATTGTTTCCAGACTGTGACAATGTTGACTCCATAATGTTCCTCATATGCAGTCTGGCATATGGAATTAGCAGAATGCAGGATGCCATGAACCCCAAAGCCTGCAGAATTTGTCTTGCAGATAACTGGGATTTTGTTGCCATGTTTGAAGTATGTTGTCAATTGCCTTTGTTTGTCTGGCGTGAGGTAAGCCCATCTGGGCAGTTGTATTCAAGCTTGCACCCAGGAATGTAATTTGAGAGGGTACCAGATGTGATTTCTTTTCGTTTACGGTGCACCCTAGGCATACTAGAAGCCTTTTTACAAACACCAGATGTTGAAGAAGAGTGCCCTTGTCCTCTACTTGAATGAGACAGTCGTCCAGATAAGGATAAATTCGAATGCCTCTGTCTGCAGAATGCAGTTACTGGTGCCAGGCATTTTGTAAAGACCCTGGGCACAGTAGATAAGCCAAAGGGCAGTGCAGAGAATTGGTAATGCAAAAAACCTGCTTTGAAGTGGAGGTATCTTCTGCATGATTCCCTTATTGGGATATGTAGGTATGCCTCTTTTAAGTTGAGAGTTACTAACCAGGCATTCCTGCCTAGCATAGGCAGTAGCTGTTGTAAAGTCAGCATTTTGAATTTTGGAATGTCCAGGAACGTGTTCAAAATCGGTAAGTCCAGTATTGGACGCCATGAACTGTCTTTTCTGGGTACCAGGAAAAGTCTTGAATAAAAACCTTGTCCTTTTTCCTTTTTTGGTACCGGTTGAATAGCCCCCATATCCATGAGGGACATGATTTGTTTCTGGGCCTCTGCCCAATGGTTTTATGGCAGATCCGGCCATCCGTTTGGAATTGGCAAAGTATGGAAATAAAATCTGTACCACTGGGATACTATGTTTAATACCCACTTGCCCTGTCTAATTAACTGCCAATTTTGAGCATGAAGTGCTAGTTTCCCCCCCAAGGGGGCTGCCAAAAGATAAGTGCTTGGTGATGGTAGAGGAAAGTCATTGAGAAAGCTTACTGTAGGGGTTGTGCTTTGTTTCCTCCAGTTTTGGGAGGTGGAGGCACCCCATTGCTTTGACCTGTAAGAACTCTGTGATTGGTATCTGGAGCCTTTTGAGCGCCTGGATTGGCCTTGAGTGGCTCTGTTGGACATAGGAAAGGAACAATTTTTAGTAGGCCAGTGTCTACTGAACCTGGGTGGCTGCACTTGCAAGAAATCTTTTACAGTTTGTATAAATTTAGCTTTGTCTTCCATTTTCTTTAAAACCTCTTCTGCCTTATTACCAAACAAAGTGTCATGCTGCAAAGGGGCATCCAACAATTTAGCTTTAACATGATCAGGCAGATTTTGCTCCTTGAGCCAGGCATGCCTTTTAATCACAGATCCAGTAACGGCGGCCCTACAAGAGGCCTCCAAGGAATCAAACCCACATTACAAAGTATGCTTTCCAACCAGTTCTGCTGAAAGCAATAATTCCTGTAACTCTATTTTCCACACAATCAGAAATCAACATTTTCTGTTTCAGTAGGCCCATAACATGCTGTTGATATTTAAGCATATGAAACTGGCAGTTTAAGGCCCTGACTGCCAAGGTTGCAGACGTATAAACCTTCTTATCCCATCTATCCAGCGCCCTGGAATCTCTGTCAGAGGGGGTAGGATTTTTGGCTGTAGAGGCCTTTACACCCTTGGGACCCTGAGAAATAGTCTCAGTATCAGCAGCAGGATTTTTGAATAGAAATTTGAGGGAGTCAGGAACCCTGTAATATCTGTCTGGCTTACTAGGAGCCGGAGGCAGGGAATCAGGAGCCATGCTTGATTCCGAAAACACAACAATGTCTAATACAGGATGTATTGCCAAAGGCCTACGCTGAGGAAGAAGGAAATCCCTAAGCCTCTTTTTTGATTCAGGTCCTGATTCTCCCAGTGAAAATGTTCCCTTAAAGTATGCAAAGTCTCTCCAAAAGAGTAATCCTCAGGAGGAGATGCAGATGGGATGGATTCCTCTGCATCAGAACCCTCATATGGTGGAATGGACAATTACTGATCTGAAGAGGAATCAGAAGAAATGGAAACCTGATCTGAAGATTCATAATCAGTGCGCCTTGCCTAGGCCTCTTAGCAGGGGGGTTGGGAATCCCTGATCAAGGTAATTAAATCCTCAGCCATTTTGATCATCTGTTTTTTTTTAGGCATAGGGGCCTGAGCACATGGCTCATGCGTCGGTTTTTTAGACACAGATGTTTTTGATCTTGTTTTTGAGGCTGGTGTCAGTTTAATATAAAAATGTTGAGGCCTGAAAACACCCTCAGAAGCCGGTGCCTGCTCAGCAGCTCCGAACCCATCCAAGGGAGAGACATCGGCGGGTTCAATACTCTGAGAATCTCACGGCATACTGGACTCAGAATGGGTCTCGGTAGAGGCCTGTGACTCACAAGTAGATGGTATCAGGGGCTGCGAAAGCGCCTCACTGAGTACTGGCGAACCGGCGACTGACTTAGGAGAAGCTTCGTCGTCGGTTATGGACCTCAACGGTCTGTGTCTGTCTTTTTCTTTGCGTTTTTTGTGAACTCCAGTAGTCGGATTGCTAACAGATGACATTTCAGGATAATTAAATCTTGAACCAAAATATTTAGAAGCAAAACTATACCGCTTAATAGTGCGTTGGTTAAATCTAGCACAAAACCGACAGCTAGGCACGTTGTGATCTGGGCCTAGGCAAGGAATACAGTACAAATGAAAATCCTTATGAGGTATTTGCTTCCCACAAGTATTGCAATTATTAACTTTTTCTGACATCGGTAAGGAGGAAGAAAAAGTTTCCCCAATGGGGTACTTAGCTTTAGTTTGAAGACTTCGGTTCTGAAACTCGAATGTGAAAATTTCAGGAGTCGGCCGACCGGCACTTGCGAACTGCTTCTGCTTTGGGCACCGCGCGGCAAGAAAGACTGAATAAAATGGCGTCTGCTACATGTTTTATACCCCTGACGACCTGACGTCATGGAAGAGGAGACAGCAACCGACGCAGGACCCAAGACTTGGCTATTCAGGTCGACTGAGGGCAACCTGCCAGCAGATTACCCAAATGTAATGACTGCAACAGTGAAACATGAAGAACATCTACCTTATAGTCAGCCTTTCCCAGGGGTGTGTGTGTGTATGAGACGGAGAAAACTCAAAACTCAAAGAGTGTGGACACAGAGTAAGAAGTTATGTACTCACCATAACGTTCCATCTGAGTAGATAAACTTCATTTGTCAGCAACCTGTGGGTATCGGATCCGACTTCGGATCCGAGCCGGCAGTTTTCAACAGCTTAGATCTGAGCTCCTAGCTCCTCCCTCTACCCATAAACCCCTGCCAACCCTGACTGACCTCAGATCAAGTTTGCCCCCAAGCAGCAACTGCTACAGATTTACCAATTTCAAAGGTCATCTCTGAAGACAGCAATGTGAATAATCAAAGGTCGGGGGGAAGGAGGGGGGGGGGGGACGGTTGCTGACAAATGAAGTTTATCTACTCAGATGGAACGTTATGGTGAGTACATAACTTCTTAATCTGAAGTAGTTAACTTCATTTGTGCAGCAACCTGTGGGACAGAGTCCCCAGCTACCTGAATCTTGGGCGGCCATCATGGAAGGATGTTCCGGAGCACTGCAGAGCCAAATGATGCTCTCCCTCTGGAGATACTATCCAGCTTATAATGGTTGATAAAGGTATGAGATGAGGCCCAAGTGGCAGCCGAACAAATATCATCTAAGGATACCCTGGATCTAAAAGCAGCAGAGGTAGACAAATCGGGTAGAGTGGGCACGGACTCCCTGAGGTGCGGGCCTACCAGAACTTTCATAAGCCAAAAGAATACATTGCGAGATCCATCGAGACAATGTAACTTTGGATACCGATTTACCCAAATTCATTTTGGCAAAGGAGACTAACAACTGGTCGGATTGCCTATGACCAGATGTCCTGTGAATACAGAATCGAAGTTGTCTCTGCACATCCAAAGAGTGTAGTTTGTATTCTCCTGTTGTGATAGTTGGGAAAGAAGACTGGCAGATTAATGGACTGGTTGATATTTGATTCGGAAGCAACCTTAGGGAGAAAGGAGGGATTGGTCCTGAGGTAGACTCTATCCTTGTGGAAGGTTAGATACGGGGGTTTGAGGGCCTGAATTTCAGAAAAGTACAGTTTTGTACCTACCATAAATGTAGATGTTCGAGTGCTCATACAGCTGCAGTCATCACATTTGGGTTATCCTGCCGTCAGGCGGGTCCTCGGTCGGCCGAATTCCAAAGTCTAGGTCAGGCGTCGGTTGTTGTCGCTTCTTCCCTGACGTCAGAGCGGCAGGGGTATAAAAGAGGCAGCCGACGCTATTTTCTTCAGTTTTTCTTGCCCCAGATGTCAGGTGCCCCCAGAAAGGAAGGCAAAACATGATGTTATGCAAACATACATAAGTAGATAAAACAAAACAGTAGTTGCAAACAAATACACCATAAAGGAATACCCCAAATAGGTTGTATGATAAAGGTGTTTGGCATAAGCCGTGTCCTAAGAGGGGATGGAGGGAGGGTAACCTGGACTGCAGCTGTATGAGCACTCGAACATATACATTTATGGTAGGTACAAAACTGTACTATGTTCATCGTGCATACAGCTGCAGTCATCACACTTGGGTAGAATCCCATAGCTAAGTAAGGGTGGTTGGTACTAAGCGGAATTAGGAGGGGCTAGAATGCCCTGCAAGACTGCTGTGGCAAAGCCCGCTCTAGATTCTGAGTATAGTGGAAGGTGGTAGTGCTTGGAGAAAGTGTGCACTGAACTCCAAGTTGCTGCTTCCAAAATGTCTTTGGTAGGGACCCCCCTGAGGAAAGCTGCTGAGGTAGCTGTAGCCCTGGTGGAGTGGGATCTGATGTATACAGGCACTGATTTTCCATGAAATGAACAAAAGCCTATGCAGTGAGCTATCCATTTTGAAATAGTCTGTTTGGAAATAGCTTTTCCTTGAGCACCTGTAGCATAGGACACAAAGAGTTGCTCAGATTTTCTGAATGACTTTGTTCTGTCCAAGTAATAACAAAGTTGCCTGTGAATGTCCAAGGAATGTAGTAGCCTCTCTCCTTTGTTCTGTGGATTTGGATAAAAGGTAGGTAAATTAATAGTCTGATTCAAAGTCACACTGGATACTACCTTTGGCATGAAGGTAGGGTTGATTCGTAAGGAAACCCTGTCCTGATGGAAAATGATGAATGGTTGCACAGCCATGAGGGCCTGTAGCTCCGAAACCCTACGTGCTGAGGTAATAGCCAGAAGGAAGGCTGTTTTCCATGACAAGTATTGTAGCTCTGCTGTTTCAGCCGGCTCAAAAGGAGGCAGTGTCAGCTTCTCCAATACGAAGTTGAGGTCCCAAGCTGGAGCTGGTGGTTTCCGTGGGGGTTGTATATTTTTTGCCCCTCTGAGGAAAGTACAGTTTTGTACCTACCATAAATGTAGATGTCCGATAGGAATGCATCTGCAGTCTTCACAAATGGGTTGTCCTGTCGGTCAGGCAGCCCTTCGGTCGGCCGGATTCCAAAGTCTGGGTCTGGCTTCGGCTGGTGTTGCACTTCACCCGACGTCATTGCGGCAGTTCTTCGGGTATAAAGGCATCAGCCGACGCCATTTTCCTCAGTGTTTCTTGCCCCAGATGCCAGGTGCCCTCTTGGATGGCTAAATTTGGATAAATGCCAAAGTTTCCAAATAGTAGAGAGCAAACACACAAAATAAGCATGTATGTACATATATACAAACAAATACACCATAATAGATCCCCCCCAAGCTAGCTGAAGGTTGGCAAATACCCTAGGAGTACCTCAGAGGGGAAGGAGGGAGGGTAATCCTGACTGCAGATGCATTCCTATCGGACATCTACATTTATGGTAGGTACAAAACTGTACTATGTCCTTCAAGGATGCATCTGCAGTCTTCAAATGGGTAGAATACCATAGCTAAACTAGGGGAGGAGGAATGAGTAGAGATTATGGTGTAGTTAGGATCCCTTGCAAAACAGCAGTGGCAAAACCAGCTCGGGATCTAGAGTATAAAGGTAAATTATAATGCTTGGCAAATGTATGCACGGAGGTCCAAGTAGCAGCCTCTATAATGTCCTTGGTAGCCACTCCTCGTAAGAAAGCTGTGGTAGTGGCTGTAGCCCTTGTGGAGTGAGGCCTGATGTTCTCTGGAGTTTTCTTTCCATGATAGGAGTAACAAAATCTAATGCAATTTTCTATCCATTTGGAGATTGTCTGTTTTGAAATTGGTTTTCCTTCCTTCCCTGTTGCATATGCTACCAGAAGCTGGTCAGTTTTTCTATTGGTTTTGTCCTGTCCAGGTAATAGCGTAATTGTCTATGCACATCCAAGGTATGTAGTAGCCTTTCTCCCCTGTTCTGTGGGTTGGGGAAGAATGTAGGAAGGTGGATAGCCTGATTTAAAGAGACTCTGGATACCACCTTAGGCATAAATGTAGGATTTGTTCTCATGGACACTATCTTGATGGAAGATCAGGAAGGGTTGCACTGCCATTAATGCCTGTAGTTCAGAGACCCTTCTTGCTGAAGTTATTGCCAGCAGGAATGCAGTCTTCCAGGATAAGTATTGTAATTCTGCTGTTGCTGCTGGTTCGAAAGGGGGAAGTGTCAATTTTTCTAGTACAAAGTTCAAGTCCCATGCTGGTAATGGAGGCTTCCGGGAGGTTTCACATTTTAATTCCTCTCAGAAACTGTCTGAGCAGAGGATGCGAGAAGACAGGGGGATCCAAGCTGTATTCTGCTGAAATAGCTGAGGCATGTATCTTGATGGAAGAGTAGGACAGGCCTGTATGGAAGAGCTCTGCCAAGTACTCCAGGATGTTGGCTATGTTCACCAGTGTCACTTCTTGCCCCTTTGCAGTACTCCAAGTGAGATATCTTTTCCATTTTGCTGCATAATTCTTTCTTGTTGAAGGTCTTAGAGCCTCCAGGATTATATCCTTAACCCTTTGGGATAAATTTGGGTTAATTGTTGTCATGTAATGTTCCAGGCAGTTAGCTGCAGAGTTTTCAGGTTTGGATGCAGGATGTTGAAGTTGTTCTGTGTTAACAGTAATGGGATCAGGGCAGTGTCCATATTTGTTCCCGGGACATGCTCCTCAGCAATGGATACCAATGTTGTCTTGGCCAGTCTGGAGCTATCAGAATGATCCTCAGATGTTCCTCTTTGATCTTCAGAAGCACCTTGTGCATCAAAGGAAGTGGTGGGAATGCGTATGCTGTCAGGTTTTTCCAACTGAAAGATAGGGAGTCCACCTTCCAAGCAAGTGGGTGGTACGTCCTTGTGCAGAATTTCTTTAGCTGGTGATTGAGTGGGGATGCAAACAAGTCTATTTGTGGTAA
Source organism: Protopterus annectens (assembly GCF_019279795.1). Lineage (NCBI taxonomy): Eukaryota > Metazoa > Chordata > Ceratodontiformes > Protopteridae > Protopterus > Protopterus annectens. The sequence goes on along the minus strand of NC_056746.1, from coordinate 1,386,382,262 downwards.
TCTCCATTCTCTTGTGATGGCTATGAAGATGTCTGGATGCAGCATCCATTCGTGGGCATCTGTGGTAGTTCTGCTTAATATGTCTGCTAGAATGTTTTCCTTCCCTGGTACATAAATTGCCTGTAACTGAATGTTGTAGCCCAGAGCCACATCCCATAGGTCCAGTGCCAGCCGGCATAGAGGATATGAGTGTGTGCCTACCTGTTTGTTGATGTACCACATAACTGTGGTGTTGTCTGTCCTTATCATCAGCTGACCTTCTTGGAGAAAAGGTTTGAAGGCCTGGATTGCCAATTTTACTGCCATCATTTCCTTTAGATTTATGTGCAGGTGCAGCTGGTCTTGAGTCCATAGGCCTTGAATGCACCTGTTCAGCATGTGTGCCCCCCAACCGAGGTCTGAGGCATCTGTCGTGATGGTTTGTTTTGGTTGGCTTTTGCAGAAGGGCAATCCTGAGTTTGATTGGCAGGCCTGAGCCCACCATAGGAACTCTTTCTTCAGGCAGGGAATCATTGGAATTTTGGTTTCTAGGCTGTGCTTGTGTTGAGACCACAAATTCTTTAGGTACCATTGTAGCTTTCTCATATGCAGCCTGGCATGAGGGACCAGTATTATGCAGGATGCCATGAAGCCTAGAGCTTGCAGCACTTTTCTTGCAGTTAGATGGTTCTGCTTTGTTAATGCCAAGAAGTAGAGAGGAAGCTGCTCTTCTGCAGTTAGGGATGCAATTTGATTTGATGTGTCCAGTTCTGCACCCAGAAAGGTTATTCTTTGGGATGGAATCAGCCTTGACTTTTTTATATTGACTGTATATCCCAGGGCTTGCAGCAGGTAAATGACTCTTTGTAGGCCTTCTGTTAGTTTTATTTTGTTGTCCGCTTGTATCAGGCAGTCGTCCAGGTAGGGATAGATTTGAATCCCCTGAAGTCTGCAATGAGCGATTACTGATGCCAGGCATTTCGTGAACACTCTGGGCGCAGTAGATAAGCCAAAGGGCAATGCTGAGAATTGATAATGCTCTGATCCTGCAAGAAATCTGAGGTATCTTCTGCAAATTGGTCTTATGGGGACGTGCAGGTATGCCTCCTTGAGATCTAGAGTTACCAGCCAAGACTCCTTGCCCAGCATGGGAAGAAGCTGCTGTAGGGTCAGCATTTTGAATTTTGGAACAATGAGGAATGTGTTTAAAGCGGACAGGTCTAGAATAGGCCTCCATTTGTTTTCTTTTCTTGGTACCAGGAAGAGTCTGGAGTAAAATCCTTTCCTTGCTCCAAAGGTGGTACCTTTTCCACAGCTCTCATTCTTAGTAATTGAGATATTTGCTTTAGAGCTTCTGTCCTTTGAGTAGGTGGCAGGTTTGGCATTCCTCTTTTGCTTGGTAGAGTATGGAAATGGAACCTGTAACCTTGGTCTATAGTTTGCAAAATCCATTTTTCTCTTGTGATGCAATGCCAGTTCTTTGAAAATAAGGTTAGCTTTCTGCCTAAGGGTGCTTCTAGTTGTTCCCTGGTAGGGTGCCACCGCCAAGTCACTGTGAATGAGTTGTTGTAGTGGTGGTGGTTCCATCCGTGCCTCGCTGGTTGTTACCTTGCCACTGGCGTCCCCTGTAGGCACCCCTGGTTTGGTTTCTGCCTCTCGAGCCTATTCCTGCCTCTTTGTGCCCTAGAGGAGTCTGGAAAGGACCAATTCTTGGAGGGCCAGTTCCTGCTAAACCTTGGAGGTTGAACTTGTAAGAAATCTTTCACTGTTTGCACAGATTTTGTTTTCTTCCATCTTTTTAGTACCTGTTGCAGGCGAACCAAATAAACTGACCTTGTCCATAGGTGCATCCAAAAGCTTTGATTTGACATGGTCTGGTAATGCCTGTTCTTTCAGCCATGCATGCCTCCTGATAACTGTGCCAGTCATGGCTGATCTAAAGGAAGCCTCCAGTGCATCATAGCCACATTTTAAAGAATAGTTACTAACCTGCTGTATGTTATGTACCATTTCTTGAATATATTTCTTATCTAAAGATTCTTCAGAGGACAGCTTTTAGTCAACTGGTCAAGCATAAACTCTTGGTATTGAATCATATGAAATTGGCAGTTCAAAGCTCTAGCTGACAAAGTAGCAGAGGTGTAAACTTTTTACCCCATCTCTAAGGACCTGGATTCCCTTTCAGAGGGAGGGGTTTTTAGTGGAAGTAGCTGCTATGGCTTTAGGACCCTGGGAGATAGTCTCTGGATCTGCAAAAGGAGCCTTATATAAATGGTGATGAGTGTCCGGGACCCTGTAGAACCTATCGGGCTTAGCAGGAGCCGGAGGTAATGAATCAGGAGCAGTGCAAGCATCATTAAATGCATCATCAACAACAGAAAGTACTGGAGGTATAGCTAAAGGCCTATGCTGTGGCAAATGTAGAAAGGTCCTAAGCCTTTTTCTGGAGTCTGAGAAATCTTGGCCCTGCCACTGAAATTGTTCCCTCATAGCATGCAAGGTTTCCCCAAAGGAAAATTCCTCAGGAGGAGAGGCTGAAGGGATGGACTCCTCAGCATCAGAGTCTTCGTAAGGAGAATAAGCAGCCTCAGGAGGGTCTGTATGTTCTGAGTCATCAGAGGAATCATCTGTGGATACTGGCTCAGGGGCTCTGCTCTAGGCCTTTTTCTGGAGGAGGGAGAGGCCCTGTCTGGATGAGGCTGGGCTCCACGAATTAAAGAGATGAGATCCTCAGCCAAAGTAAGCATATGGGAGCTGGTGCTGGGCCTGAGAGAGGGGCTTGGCAGGCACCGTTTTTGATGCTTTGGCTGCTTTAGCCCTGGCAAAGGCCTTAATAGACATTGCTGCAGGAGGCCTAACAGCTCCACGTGCAGGGGTAGAAATATCCAGGGGAATGGTATCTGATAAATCCTGTGAAACCGCAACAGAAGGTTGGATTTCAGAAGCCGTTTCTACCAGGTTAGAAGAGGCCTCGGTAGAAGGCATGATTTCGACTGAAGAAAGAACCGCTTGCTCGGTTTCGGCCGAAACCGAGACACTCGTGGTTTGCTTAACCGCGGTTTCGGCCGAAACCGCGGACCGCGAGTGTCGGTCCTTTTCTTTGCGATTTTTGGTACTTTGTGTAGTCGGAGGATCCGACGGCATAATATATGCAAAATCGGAGCCGAAAATCTGTTCAGCAAACTCCGACTGACGTCTAAGCGTCCGTCGGTTAAAAGAAGCACAGGCTAGACAAGCTGCTACGTCGTGGTCTGGGCCTAAACAATGTATGCAATAGGAGTGGAAATCTTTATGAGGTATTTGTTTCCCCACAAGATAAACAGTTATTCACTTTCTCTGACATCAGCTGAGGCAAGAAACAGTCCCCAACGGGGTACTTAGCTTTTTAGAAGTCTTCGAAGTAATATTCGGTAGTAGTAATCTCTGGATCTGACCGACCGGCACTTGCGAACAGCTTCTGCTTCGGGCGCCACGCGGCAAGAAAGACTGAGGAAAATGGCGTCGGCTGATGCCTTTATACCCGAAGAACTACTGCAATGACGTCGGGTGAAGTGCGACACCAGCCGAAGCCAGACCCAGACTTTGGAATCCGGCCGACCGAAGGGCTGCCTGACGACAGGACAACCCATTTGTGAAGACTGCAGATGCATCCTTGAAGGACATCTGCCTTAAAAGAGGATGTGAGAATAAAGGAGGATCCGTATTGTACTGTGCTGAAATGGCTGAAGCGTGGATCTTGATGGAAGAGAAGGAAAGGCCACTGTAACATCTCAGCTATGTACTGTAAAATCTGAGGTATATTTATTACCCATGGGATTCTGACCCTTAGCTTGATTCCAGGCACAAAATCGTTTCCATTTGGCGGAGTAGGTTTTTCTAGTAGAGGGTCTCCTGGCCTTCAAGATGACATCCTGTACCTCCTTGGAGAGGAGAGTCTGTTGGCAAATTAAGGTATTCTCCATGCAGCTAGATTTAGAGTTCTGAGCTGGCTGTGAAGGGTCTTGTAATTGTGCTGGGGCAAAAGAGGAACTTGTGGAAGGATCCATGGTGGTGAGTGTGACAGGCTCTTTAGGAGAGGATACCAGTGCTGTCGTGGCCAGTCTGGAGCAATGAGAATCATTTGTGGCCTCTGCTCTAGTTTTTAATAGGACTTTGGCCGGTACAGGCGGGAAGGCATAGACTGTCAATGCTGTCCAATTGAACGAGAGTGCGTCCACTTTCCAGGCCTGTGGATGATAGGTCCTTGAGCAGAATTTCTCCAACTGGTAATTTCTGTTGGTAGCAAATAGATCTATGTCTGGCTGCCCCCATGCCGGAGTTATCTTTGAGAAGACTTGAGGATGTAACTTCCATTCGTGTGGGTCTGTCATATTTCTGCTTAAGTTGTCTGCCAGCGTGTTTTCCTTCCCTGGCAGGAATTGTGCCTGTAGTTGAATTTGTAATTCCAGTGCTGTGTTCCACAGGGTCATGGCTTGTCTGCACAGGGGGTATGAATGCGTTCCCCCCTGTTTGTTTATGTACCACATGGCTGTGGTGTTGTCTGTCCTTATTAGTAGCTGGCCTGGATGCAGTAGGTCTTTGAAGGTCATAAGAGCACTTTGCACGGCTAGCATCTCCTTTTGGTTGATGTGTAGGTGCATCTGTTTTTGGGACCATTTTCCCTGAATACACTGACCTGCCATGTGTGCTCCCCAGGCGTAGTCTGAGGCGTCTGTTGTGATGATTTGAGTTGCTTGTGGTAAGCAGAAAGGAAGACCCGTGTTTCTTTGGCATGCTTGAGCCCACCACAAAAATTCCTTTTGAAGGCATGGAATGAGTGGTATAATTGTTTCCAAGCTGTGGCTGTGTAGAGACCATAAGTTTTTTAGGTACCATTGTAGTTTCCTCATATGCAGCTTTGCAAATGGTATTAGTAGGATACAAGATGCCATGAACCCCAGAGCCTGCAGGATTTTCCTTGCAGTTAGCCTGGTTAAAGTTGCCATTTTGTTGAAGTATTGAGACAGTTGCCCTTGTTTGTCTGGTGTGAGGTAGGCCATCTGGGTCGTTGTGTTTAAGCTGGCCCCCAGGAAAATTATCTGTTGAGAAGGTATTAGTTTTGATTTCTTTTTGTTCACTGTGTACCCCAGGCAGTTTAACAGTTTTATTACAAATGCCAGATGTTGCAATAGAATGTCCTTGCTGTCTGCTTGGATCAGGCAGTCGTCCAGATATGGGTAGATTTGGATTCCTCGTTGTCTGCAAAAGGCAATTACTGATACCAGGCATTTCGTAAACACTCTGGGCGCAGTAGATAAGCCAAAGGGCAATGCAGAGAATTGGTAATGGGTTGAACCTGCAAGAAATCTGAGGTAACTTCTGCAATCTTGTCTGATAGGGACATGCAGGTATGCCTCCTTGAGGTCCAACGTTACCAGCCAAGACTCCTTGCCCAGCATGGGAAGAAGCTGCTGTAATGTGAGCATCTTGAACTTTGGTACTTCTAGATATGTGTTTAGAATAGATAGGTCTAAGATGGGTCTCCAATCTTTGCCCTTCCTTGGTACCAGAAATAGCCTTGAATAAAAACCTTGACCTTGTTCTTTTGCAGGCACCTCTTGAATTGCTGTCATATCCATGAGAGCGGTAATTTGTCTTTGTGCCTCTGCCCATTGATTTTGTGGCAGGTTTGGCATGCCACTCATTTTTGGAAGGGTGTGAAAGTGGAACCTGTAGCCTCTGTCTATAATATCCAGAATCCATTTGTCCTTTGTAACAATGTGCCAGTTTTTTGAAAATAAGGCCAGTTTTCCACCCAAAGGTGCTGCCATTATAGCTTTGCTTGGCAGGCATAGGGGAAAGTCATTGTGTCTGTTTTCTAAATGACTGTGGTCTATCTTCTCCACCTCTTGGGGCTGGAGTTTGCCACTGTCTAGCTCTGTAAGATCCTTGAGGTTGTCCTCTACCCCTTGGGCGTCTGTATCTGTCCCTTTGGGGTCTGTCCGTGGCTGGAAAGGACCAATTTTTTGAAGGCCAGTTTCTGCTAAAGCGTGGAGGCTGCACCTGCAAGAAATCTTTAACTGTTTGCATAGATTTCGCTTTTTCCTCCATTTTCTTTAGTACCTCCTCAGCTTTAACACCAAACAATACATCTTTTTGTAGTGGTGCATCTAATAACTTTGCTTTGACATGGTCTGGTAAAGTTTGTTCTTTGAGCCAAGCATGTCTACGTATGACAGACCCCGTGACAGCAGCTCTACATGAGGCCTCTAAAGCATCAAAACCACACTGCAAGGTATGTTTCCCCACTTGTTCTGCTCCATGCAACAAATCCTGCAACTCTTTCAAGTCTGGTTGTTCTGTTTGTGTCATTTTGCTTTTCAGCTGAGATAGCAAGAACTGTTGGTATTTTAACATATGAAATTGGCAGTTTAATGCCCTCATGGTTAAGTGGCTGATGTATACACCTTTTTCCCCCACCTTTCTAATGCTCTTGAATCCCTCTCTGAAGGTAAAGGGTTTTTAGCAGTAGAGGCCTTAATCCCCTTGGGACCCTGTGAAATAGTTTCTGGGTTAGCCGTATGGCTTTTATAAAGGAACTGGTGAGAATCAGGAACCCGGTAATATCTGTCTGGTTTAACAGGGGCTGGAGGTAATGAATCTGGATTAAGACTGGCTTCTGCGTACACATCATCCAAAATATCTAAGACAGGAGGAATAGCCAGGGGCCTATGCTGGGGAAGTAGTAGAAATTCCCGGAGCCTTTTCTTGGAATCTGAGTAATCTTGGCCTTCCCAGTGGAAGTGCTCTCTCAATGTATGCAGGGTTTACCCAAAAGAGTAGTCCTGGGGGGGAGGCCGAGGGAATAGACTCCTCAGCATCAGAGTCTTCAAATGGGGAATAGGCGTAATCCTGGACCTCAGAATGGTCTGAGGTAATAGAAGCCTGGTCCGAGGAAGGGGAGTCTTACTCCAACCTGGGCCTTTTGTCGGGGGAGGGGGGGGGGTTGAGAACCCCTGATGAGAGTAATCAAATCCTCAGCCATTTTAAGCATCTGTTTCTTAGGCATGGGGCCTTGAGAGGGGGGTCTGAGGACCCTGTTTTTTAATTTTCATTGCAGCTTTAGATTTAGTGAACAATTTAATAGAGGAGGTGGTAGGCCTGAAAACGCCTTCAGAAATGGCAGGCCTCACTAACTTTTCGGTTTCCCTGCCAAGAGTGGCGTCTGTATCTGCAGTGAGAATGGAGACCGAGGATCCCGCGACCTCGGGTAATGTAGTCGCCGGTAAAGTAGTTTCATCGGTAGTCAGGGGCTGCGTAGGCGCCTCACTGAGAACCGGTAGTCGGCCTAAGCGTGATCTCAGTACTCGGCGCAGCCCTCGGATGTCTGTCCTTATCCTTGCGTTTTTTTGCCTAAAACTGGCGTCGGTGCATCCGACGACATGATATAATTACATTTTTTGCCAACATAATGAAGGGCGAACTCCGCCCGGCGCTTAATAGTGCGCTTGTTAAACCTAGCACAAAAATGGCAGGCAGAGACGTCGTGGTCTGGCCCTAAGCAAGGTATACAGTAAGAGTGAAAATCCTTATGCGGTATTTGCTTCCCACAAGAAATGCAATTATTAACTGTCTGACATCGGTCTGAGGCAAGAAAAGTTTCCTCAACGGGGTACTTAGCTTTAAAGACGACTTCGGCTGAAATACTATTCGTAAATCTCAGGAGCTGGCTGACCGGCACTTGCGAACTGCTTCTGCTTCGGACACCGAGCGGCAAGAAAGACTGAAGAAAATGGCGTCGGCTGCCTCTTTTATACCCCTGCTGCTCTGACGTCAGGGAAGAAGCGACGACAACTGACGCCGGACCTAGACTTTGGAATTCGGCCGACCGAGGACCCGCCTGACAGCAGGATAACCCAAGTGTGATGACTGCAGCTGTATGCATGATGGACATCTCTTCTAGCAGAGGTGATGGCAACGAGAAAGGCAGTCTTCCAAGACAAATACTTGAGATCCACTGAAGCTGCAGGCTCAAAGGGGGAGCTGTCAAAGCCTGAAGCACTAACGACAAATCCCACAGAGGTACCACTTCCTTTACCGGAGGTCCGAGCAGGAAGGTCTTGCACAGCTTTGAAGTGATCAAGGGACGCAGATCATGTCCGACATGGTAGTGAGAGATAGCTGCTAGTTGAACCTTGGCAGTGGAACAGCTAGCTCCCTGGTGAAATAATCCTGATAAGAAGTCTAACACCGCAAGTAAAGGAGCTGTGAAGGGATCCAAGTTTTGACATTCTGCCCAGATAGAGAAACGTCTCCATTTGCTACTGTAAACCTTCCTAGTAGAAGGCTTGTGGGCTGCAAGTAGAATAGCTTTGACTGGGGAAGTGATGCCGGGAGTCCTGACTAAGAGTGGAACTGGAGCAGCCAAGCTGTGAGCTTCAGGCTGTCCAGGTTCGGGGTCGGGAGACCCAGTGGGTGGGAGATCAGATACGGGAGGGGATCTAGAATCCAAGGAGGATTCACCAGATGAGACCAAAGGTAAGGAAACCATGTTTGACGAGGCCAGAATGGGACAATGAGGATAATCCTGCTCCCCAACCGACTGGCTTTCTGTAGAAACTTTAGCATCAGGGGGAGAGGTGGATAAGCATAAAGCAGACCGGGAGGCCAAGCATGCACCAGAGCGTCTCTCGGGGATTCCCCGACTTGGGGAATTAAAGCAAAATAGCTGTTGCATTTAGTGTTTGAGGGAGAGGTGAAAAGATCGCAAAGTACAGTTTTGTACCTACCATAAATGTAGATGTCCGAACTGGATAGCATCTGCAGTCATAACAAGTGGGTTGTCCTGTCGTCAGGCAGCCCTTCAGTCGGCCGGATTCCAAAGTCCGGGTCCGGCATCGGCTGATGTCGCACTCCACCCGACGTCATCTCTGCTGGTCTTCGGGTATAAAGGCATCAGCCGACGCCATTTTCCTCAGTGTTTCTTGCCCCAGATGCCAGTAGCCGTCTTGCAGGCTAAAATTTGGATAGATGCCAATGTTTCCAAATAGAGGTAAACACAACAATAAGCATGTATGTACATATACAAAAACAAATACACCATAAAAGACTCCCCAACAGCTAGCTATTAGAAGGGTAAACACCCTAGGAGTACCACAGAGGGATGGTGGGAGTGACTGCAGATGCTATCCAGTTCGGACATCTACATTTATGGTAGGTACAAAACTGTACTATGTCCTTCATGGATGCATCTGCAGTCATAACAATGGGTAGAATACCATAGCCAACTAGGGGAGGAGGATAAAGGTAGATTATGGTGTGTTTAGGATCCCTTGCAGTACAGCAGTGGCAAACCCTGCTCGGGATCTGGAATATAGAGGCAAATTATAATGCTTGGCAAATGTATGCACGGAGGTCCAAGTAGCCGCCTCAATAATGTCTTTGGTTGCCACTCCTCGTAAGAAGGCTGTGGTAGTGGCTGTTGCTCTTGTAGAATGAGGTCTTACGTTCTGTGGAATTGGTTTTCCATGGAAGGAGTAACAGAATCGTATGCAATTTCCTATCCATTTGGAGAATGTCTGTTTGGAAATAGCTTTTCCTTCCCTTCCTGTTGCATAGGCTACAAAAAGTTGGTCAGTCTTTCTGCTATTTTTTGTTCTGTCCAAGTAGTAGCGTAGCTGTCTATGTACATCCAAGGTATGCAGTATTCTTTCCCCTGTTTTGTGGGTTGGGAAAGAAGGTAGGTAGGTGGATTGCCTGGTTTAAAGACACTCTGGATACCACCTTAGGCATAAATGTAGGATTAGTCCTCATGGACACTCTATCTTGGTGGAAGATTAGGAAGGGTTGCACTGCCATTAAGGCCTGTAGTTCTGAAACCCTCCTTGCTGAAGTAATTGCCAGTAGGAAAGCAGTTTTCCATGATAGGTGTTGTAGGTCTGCTGTTGCTGCTGGTTCAAAGGGTGCTAGTGTCAACTTTTCTAGCACAAAGTTTAAATCCCAAGCTGGTAATGGTGGTTTCCTTGGAGGTTTTACATTCTTGATTCCTCTGAGGAATTGTCTGAGCAAAGGGTGCGAAAAGACAGGTGTATCAAAGCTGTATTCTGCTGAAATAGCTGATGCATGTATCTTGATGGAGGAGTAGGACAGGCCTGAATGAAGAAGTTCGGCCAGATACTCCAGAATGTTAGGCATATCTATGTTTGACACATCTTTTCCTCTTTCCACTCCAGATGACAAACCTTTTCCATTTTCCAGCACAGTTCCTTCTTGTTGAAGGTCTGCGTGCTTCCAGAATAATGTCTTTAACTCTTTGGGAAAGTTCTGGAATAGCTGCTGTTATGTGATGTTCCATGCAGTCAGTTGTAAGGTTTTAGGTTTGGATGTATGATGCTGTAGTTGTTCTGTTAACATCAAAGGCATCAGGGAATTGTCCACATATTGTTCGAGACATGCTCCTCAGTAGTGGGTACCAGTGTTGTCTTGGCCAGTTTGGAGCTATCAGGATTATCCTTGGACGTTCTTCCTTGATTTTTAGTAGTACCTTGTGTATCAAAGGAAGAGGCGGGAATGCATATGCTGTTAGGCCTTTCCAGTTGAAAGAGAGCGAATCCACTTTCCATGCTAATGGGTGGAATGTCCTTGTGCAGAATTTTTGAGCTGGTGATTGAGAGGTGATGCGAATAGGTCTATCTGTGGCATTCCCCATTTCTTTGAGATGGTCTTGAAGATGTCCGGATGAAGCTTCCATTCGTGGGCATCCAGTGGTTCTGCTTAATATGTCTGCTAGGGTATTGTCTTTCCTGGTACAAATATTGCCTGTAACTGGATGTTGTAGCTGAGTGCCAGGGTCCACAGCTCCAAGGTCATTCTGCATAGGGGTATGAATGAGTGCCTCCTGTTTGTTGATGTACCACATGACTGTGGTGTTGTCTGTCCTTATCATCAACTGGCCCTCTTTGAGAAATGGTTTGAACTTTTGGATTGCCAGTTTTACTGCCAGCATTTCTTTTAGGTTGATGTGCAGTTGAAGTTGATCCTGTGTCCACAATCCTTGCACGCATTTGTCCAGCATGTGCGCCCATCCTAGGTCTGAAGCGTCTGTTGTGATGGTCTGGCTTGCTTGACATCTGCGAAAGGGTAGGCCTGGGTTTGACTGGCATGCCTGAGCCCACCATAGGAACTCCTGTTTTAAGCATGGAATTAGTGGGATTTCTGTTTCTAGACTGTGTCTGTGTTGGGACCATAAATTCTTTAGGTACCACTGTAGTTTTCTCATATGTAGTCTGGCAAATGGAACCAAGATTATGCATGATGCCATGAAGCCCAAGGCCTGCAGTACTTTTCTTGCTGTTAACTTGTTCAGTTTTGTTAGTGCCAAGAAGTATAGAGGAGTTCTTTTGTTTTTCTGTAGTCAGGAATGCCATTTGTTTTACTGTGTCCAATTCCCCAAGAAAGTCCTTGTTTGGGATGGTATTAGCCTTGACTTTTGTAAATTGACTGTGTATCCCAGTGCTTGTAGCAAGTAAATGACCCTTTGTAAATCTGTTGTCAGCTTGCTTTTGTTGTCCCTTGTAGCAGGCAGTCGTCCAGGTATGGGTAAATTTGAATTCCTGAAGTCTGCAATGGGCGATTACTGATGCCAGGCATTTTGTGAATACTCTGAGTAGATAAGCCAAAAGGCAATGCTGAGAATTGATAGTGCTCTGATCCTGCAAGAAATCTGAGGTATCTTCTGCAGATTGGTCGAATGGGGACGTGCAGGTATGCCTCCTTGAGATCTAGAGTTACCAGCCAAGACTCCTTGCCCAGCATGGGAAGAAGTTGCTGTAGGGTCAGCATTTTGAATTTTGGGACAATGATGTATGTATTTAAGGTGGACAGGTCGAGAATTGGTCTCCAACTTTTTCTTTTCTTGGAACTAGGAATAGTCTGGAGTAGAACCCTTTCCTTGCTCTGCTGCTGGCACTCTTTCCACAGCTCTCATGTTTGCTAACTCCATTATCTGGAGAGCCTCTGTTTTTGATTTGGAGGTAGATTTGGCATTCCTCTTTGACTGGAATAGTGTGGAAGTGAAACCGGTAACCTTGATCTATGGTTTGTAAAATCCACTTGTCCTTTGTTATGTAGTGCCAGTTCTTTGAAAATAAGGTTAACTTTCCGCCTAGAGGAGCTGCTATTTGTTCCCTGGTAGGCGGGGTTAGGTTAAGTCACTGTGGTTGTGTTGATGTAGTGGCAGTGGCCGTGTCTGTGCCTCTGTTGTTACCTTGCCACTGTCTTCCTCTGTAGGCACCTCCTCTGGATTGGTTTCTGCCTCTGGAACGTCTATTCCTGCCCCTTTATAGATTTGTAGAGTCAGGAAAGAACCAATTTTTGGCAGGCCAGTTCCTGCTAGACCTATGGGGTTGAACCTGCAAGAAATCTTTAACAGTTTGAACAGATTTTGCCTTTTCTTCCATTTTCTTCATAACCTGCTGGGCAGATGTACCAAACAAACTTGTCTTGTCCATAGGAGCATCTAGCAACTTAGCTTTAACATGATCCGGTAAAGCTTGTTCCTTTAGCCATGCATGCCTTCTTATCACTGTGCCTGTCATGGCTGATCTAAATGAAGCCTCCAGTGCATCATAGCCACATTTTAAGGAATGGTTGCTAACCTGTTGTATGTTATTTACCATATCTAATGCATATTTCTTATCAAGAGATTCATCAGTGGTTAGTTTTTTAGTTAACTGATCCAGCATAAACTCTTGGTATTGTATCATGTGAAACTGACAGTTTAAAGCTCTAGCTGAGAGAGTAGCTGAAGTGTAGACCTTTTACCCCATCTGTCTAATGACCTTGCTTCCCTTTCAGAAGGAATAGGGTTTTAGCTATGGTCGCTACTGCCTTGGGGCCCTGGGATATAGTTTCTGGGTCTGCAAGTGGAGCCTTGTAAAGGTGGTGATGAGTATCTGGCACCCTGTAAAATCTGTCTGGTTTGGTAGGGGCTGGGGTAAAGAATCTGGAGCGGAGCAAGCATCATTGAAAGCATCATCCACCACAGAGAGAACAGGGGTATAGCCAAGGGCCTGTGCTGAGGGAGGTGCAGAAAGGTCCTAAGTCTTTTCTGGAGTCTGAAAAATCCTGTTGCTGCCATTGGAACTGTTCTCGCATGGCATGCAAAGTTTCCCAAAGGAAAATTCTTCTGGTGGGGAAGCAGCTGGGATGGATTCTTCAGCATCAGAATCTTCAAAATTGGAGAAGGGAGCCTCAGGCTGGTCAGTTATGTCTGATTCATCAGCAGAATCATCAGAGGACACTGGCTCGGGGCTCTGCCCTAGGTCTCTTCTCTGGGGCTGAGAGGCCCTGTCTGGGTGAGATTGAGATCCTCTAATTAAAGAAATTAAATCTTCTGCCAAGGTAAGCATTTGAGAACTAGAAGAGGGCCTGGATGGGGTGGTTTAACAGGCACTGTTTTAGTAGTCTTGGCAGCTTTAGCCCTGGCGAAGGCCTTAATGGACATGGCTGCTGGAGGCCTAGCAGCACCACGTGCTGGGGTAGAAACATCCAAGGGATGGTGTCTGATAAGTCAACCACCGTAGTGGGTAAATTTCTGAAGTCGCTTCAAGAGTTGTAGCAGGGGCCTCAGTTGTAGGAATAGGTTTAGCTGTACTCTGTTCAGTTTTCGGTTTCGCCGAAACCGAGACACTCATGGTTTGCTTGACCAAGGTTTCGAGCCAGCGGACCCAGAAGTGTCGGTCTTTATCTTCGTTTTTGCCAGATTGGGTAGTCGGAGGATCCGGCGGCATAATGTACGCAAAATCAGAACCGAAAAACTGTTCTGCGAACTCCGACCGACGCCTAAGCGTCGGTTGAAGGAAGCACAGGCGAACAGGCTGCTACGGCTGGGCCTAAACAAGGCAGACAGTAAGAGTGGAAATCTTTATGAGGTATTTGTTTCCCACAGTTTAAACAATTGTTAACTTTTTCTGACATCGGCTGAGGCAAGAAAGAGTCCCCAACGGGTACTTAGCTTTAGAAGTCTTCAGTAGTATTCGGTAGAAGTAATCTCTGGATCCGACCGACCGCACAACAGCTTCTGGCAAGAAAGACTGAGGAAAATGGCGTCGGCTGATGCCTTTATACCCGAAGACCAACAGAGATGACGTCGGGTGGAGTGCGACATCAGCCGAAGCCGGACCCGGACTTTGGAATCCGGCCGACTGAAGGGCTGCCTGACGACAGGACAACCCACTTGTTATGACTGCAGATGCATCCATGAAGGACATCAGGGCTGTCCCCATTTGGCAAAAATCTGATTCGCTATGTGCGGATTGAGGGACCACTCGTAAGGGGAAAGGATGGTGCGACTGAGTTTGTCTGCCAGGATGTTGGACCGTCCCGGAATGTGCGTTGCGATGAGAAAACGGTTGGTGGAGATCAACCATTCCCACACTCTCATGGCCTCTCGACAGAGCGGGTAAGACCTGGTTCCCCCTTGTTTGTTGATGTACCACACAACTGACATGTTGTCCGTCTGGATCGCAATTGTCCCTACAGGAAGAAGGTCCTGAAGTGCTTGCAACGTTAACAGCACTGCCCTCATCTCTAGGACATTGATATGTAGAGAGGTCTCCGTATCGTTCCATGTGCCTTGGACAGTGCTACCCGAAGAGTGCCCCCCCCACCCGAAGCGAAAGGCGTCTGTGGTCACCGTGGCCAGGGGAGGGGCCATAGAGAAGGGGCATCCCGTGTGGAGATCCAGAGATTGCAGCCACCACATAAGAGCCCTCTTTGCAAGCCCTGCTGAGGGGAATGGGATGACTCAGAGGGTAGTGAGGAAAAGACCACTGGACTTGGAGGGTCCATCGTAAGACCCTCATGTTCAGACGTTCCATAGGTAACAAATTGATTGCCGCTGCCATTGAGCCTAGAGCCCTCAGGACCAATTCCGCCAGAGGAGATGAAGATAGAAGGATGGCCCGCACATGAAATCTCAGGGTTCGAAGTCTCTCTGGGGTTAAGAAGGCTACAAGATTGATTGTGTTTAACCTGGCCCCGATGAAATCTATGACTCGGGTCGGGGTGAGAGCAGATTTGTCCATATTTATTGTGATCCCTAGCCAGAGAGCAAGGCGAAGAAAATAATCCCTGGCTGTACAGAGTAGATGCCTTGTCGAGGCGGTCAGGAGCCAGTCGTCCAGGTACGGGAAAACCTGGATCCCCTGGAGCCTCAGGTGGGCTGCTATCACTGCTAACACTTTGGTAAACACCCTGGGGGCTGAGGTGAGACCAAAGGGGAGAGCTCTGAATTGGTAATAACTGGCCCCTAGCCGGAAGCGGAGAAACCTCCTGGATCGTCTGTCCATTAGAATATGATAGTACGCATCCTTGAGGTCTATCGAGCACATCCAATCGTTCTCCCGTAATAGGGGGAGAATAGATTGAAGAGTGACCATCCGGAACTTTTCTTTGGTTACTGAAAGGTTCAAAAGGGAGAGATCGAGGATTGGTCTCAAGTCCCCCGTCTTTTTTGGCACCAAAAAGAACCTGGAGTAATAACCCATATCCGAGCTGGTCTGGGGGACGTGTTGGATGGCTCTTTTTTCTAGGAGCTGCCGGATTTCCACAGCTGCGACCTCCCTCTGATCGGGTGGGACATCGGGGAGGTGCTTGGGGAAGAGAAGAGGGCAAGAGAAGGGAATTTGGTAACCTCTGGATATGATGCAAAGTACCCAGCGGTCTGTTGTGATGGACTCCCAAGCTGCCAGGTGCCTCGAGAAATGCACCCCCCGACTGCCTCCAGAGTGGAGCAGTCGGGCAACCCTTCAGGGCTGTTGCGTGGGCTGGTCAGAGAAAGGTTCTCTGGACCCAAAGTTCTTCGGGCCCCCTCTGCCTCTAGGGCGGCGTCCTCCCTGTTGTCCTCTGCCGCGGAAGGACTGGGGGTCCGGAGCGGACTGGGACTGTTGCGACTTCCGGAACCACATCTTCTGTCCCTTTTGGTTCTTGGAGAAGGACCTCTGGGGAGCAGAGAAGCGGACTCTGACGGCAGACGTCTTCCCGTCCTTTTCGCTCTGGACCAAGGTGTCGCGAACAGTCTTCCCAAATACGGCAGAACCATCAAAAGGGGCATTTGCGAAAGACGCCTTGAAGGGTTCTGCGAAATCACAATGCCGGAGCCAGGCCTAACGCCTCATGACGAGACCTGCTCCGCTGGCTCTAGCGGCTCCTTCCGTGGCATGGGATAGTAGCCGCACAGAGGTATTGGAAATGGACCTAAGAGTGGCCATACGGGTGGAGTACAACTGTTTGTCCTCCACCGACATGGACTCCGGGGGCGATGCAGCGTATTCCTTAAGATCCCGCTGCAGCCGAATAATGTGTGCCATGTAGTTCAGTGACCTCACCGAGAAGGACGCTGAACTAAACACCTGCTTCCCTAAGCGGTCCATCGCTCGGGACTCCTTGCCCGGGGGTTGGACCGAGGGGCTCTCCTGAGCTAGTTCCCTCTTAGTGGCCGCCGCCATCAACATGGCATCTACGGGGGGACCCTTGCTCCAATGGGACCTGTCGGCAGGGGGACTGAGGATCCTGTCAGGGCACTTCGGGACTGGCTCCACAGTGTCCGGCTCCTTCCACGCCCTGGTGGTAATCAGGTCCATCAGAGGGTCGGCTGGAGGGGACACCCAAGAGGTAGAAGGGCCTGCTTCAAACGCCTCCAGGAACACAGATTCGTCCGAGGTCGGCTTTAGGGCAGACCACCCCCCCCTCTGATCCTTAGCATTTCCATGATATCTCCAAAGGGGACATCTTCGGGGGTGACCTTGGGGAGCCTTCCCCCTCCTCCAAATCCGTGTCTTCGGTCAAGGACTCAGGGGAGTCCAAGTGCCTCCTCTTGCACTTCCGCTTCTGGGGGATCTCCTCGGGGGGGCTGTCCGAGGAGGCCTCACCAGCAACATCCTGTTCCGAGGGAACGACCTGGGACATTGAAGCAGGCTGTCCCTGGGGCCAGGTGATGGAAGTCAGACCCAACAGAGAAGGAGTGCGTGGCGGAGCTGTGGCAAGGACTGGGGGCCTGGAAGCAGTCAACAGAGCCCTCTCCACCACGTCGACAGAGCCCTCTCCACCACGTCGAACGCCGAGGGAGAGCCGCTCTCTCTGGGATCCGAGAGCGGGCCCTCACTCAGATCCGACAGATCTGGACCGGCGCCGAAGCAATCGGATCCAACGGCCCAGCATGCTCCGACCTGGACGGCGCCGAAGGCATACTGAAACCCTCGGATCCGAAGCTCAGCCCTCTGCTCCGAGAGCTCGGATCCGACAAAAACGGACCCGACAGGCACGAGGGAAGAGTCGGCGCCGACCCACCCCCGGTTCCAAGGATGCCCGGCTCCGAAGGCTCCGGACCCGGGAAGCGGGACGGAGAAGGAGCTATTGGGGCAAAGAAAGGGGTCGAGCTCCCCCCCCCCGGAGGGGGGAGGCAGGAGCACTCCAATCTGCAGTTGGGCCTGGAGGAATCTTCGCATCATCCGTTCCAAATCTGCGTCGGAAAGGCTGCGAGTATATCTCGATGAGGCCACAGAGGCAGGACGTGAGTGCCGCCTCGATGACCTAGACGGAGATTGGGTCTCCTCCTCAGGGCCCGGTGAAAAACAGGGGGACCGGATTCAAGAAGGAGGAGACTGGGAAGCCCTGGAGGGAGAAGACCGCTTGGCCGGGGGAGCCGAAGCAGAGGCCTCGGCCCTCCGCTTGTGGTGCTTCTCCCTTCTCTTGTCTTTCCTGGCCTCCCTCTCCTCCGCGCCTACAGTGGGAGGTTGAGCCCAGCTGGGGGGAGAGGCAAGAGTGGCCGCTGCCGAAGCCGCGGTGGTAGCCACGGTAGGACCGGAGGCCGAAGCAGAATCTGGGGGCAAAAGACCTGCCAGGATCAGCTTGGATCTCCGGTCCTTAAGTGCCCTGGGGTTGAACGCCGCGCAGATGGAACACCCAGAGGTAAGGTGTCCAACCCCAAGGCACAGAACACACTGAGTGTGGCCATCAGCCGGTGAAAGCTTATTGCCACACTCGGTGCACTTGGAAAAGATAGGTTTTGGGGCCTCCGACATTTTAAACTAAGGAGGACACACACGCTAGGCCCCAACACACGCACACAGGCCCTAACGAACCAGCGAGGGAGAGGGAGGGAAATAATTATAACTAAAGAAGAGTTTAAACTAAGGTTAACAGGTAAAGGGTCTAAATACACGGCACTCACACTAAAGATGGAGATAAAACAGAAACATTTTTCTAACTTTCTCACAAGAAAATCGCTAATCACGGAGCTCGAAAATCCAGCTGCTGTCAACAAGCGCGGCAAACTAGATCTGAGGTCAGTCAGGGTTGGCAGGGGTTTATGGGTAGAGGGAGGAGCTAGGAGCTTGGATCTAAGCTGTTGAAAACTGCCGGGTCGGATCCGATACCCACAGGTTGCTGCACAAATGAAGTTAACTACTTCAGATAATTGGTTTCACACAGAGGGTGGTGGAGGACTTAACTTGCACACTTGGCTGAGGACTCAGCTCTACAGTTGTGATCACTATGGGGTCTTATTTGTGGCCTGGTGAGAAAGAGGGATACCCAGCTCCAAGGCGAGAGTGTGTTCCCTGTGTGCTCTTAAGGGAAATTGCGCTTAGTGCAGAGTTTTGCATCCGATACAGTGCGTATCCATTTTTGTTCCAAGTGAACGTCCCTCGCCGATGTCAGTGGTGAGGATTGAGACATCATTGGCCCAGAAGAGGGACATCACAGAAGTGCAAGTGGATCAGTGTTGTAGTAATGTTAACAATGAGATTTATCCCGTCAAGAATATTGTACTTTTGACCAGCATACCAAGGTTTAGGAGCACCTTTCTCTCACTCCATATATCTGACTTTAGATCTCTGCACAAGACTGTGTTAGTAATTAAAGAACACATGGGTGCAAAAATTCTCAAAGCCGCCTTGCCCCAGGAAAAGAGTTGAGGCTTATACTCTTAAGACGACAGACTCAAATAAGAGGAGGAGCGGGGGAAAAGACAAGTATTACACATTGGTGTGGGATAAAAAAGGAACAGAGAGGGTGGTTGTAGGGTGCATACATTGCACTGATCTATTCAAACATAACACTGATACTAACAATAACTTGTTAACCAGATCAACCCACTGGACGCAATTCCTTTTCTGGGAGCAATGCTTGGTTAAGTGACTTGCTCAATGTCACACAGTAGGCAAATGAGGGCTTAAGAAATCAAATCCAGTACCATGGGAACTGCTGCACCCTGTCAGACAAATATCTATCATCTACTGTTATGATAAGCCCTTATGCAACTGAAAGAACAGTCTTGTAAAATCTTACCATAACCATAGATGTCCTTTCTCTTCCATGTTGCAGTATTCATATTGTGGGATTTCCAGTCCTCAGACAACCTGACGTCAGCTCCTTACACAAAAGCTTAAACCTGGCTGCCGTAGGTGCGTGGGACGTCACACAGAGCAATAAACCCTGGAGTACAAATGTGACGATGCACAGACCTCAGAACTTGAAGCCCAGAGAAGACACTATACAGCCAAGGAGAAGCAGAAGCAAATGTCCTTGCAGGGCTGTAATGAGTGGCCTGCAGTGAAGGTATACCCCAGAGAAGATGGAGGCTATCAGGAGGATGGAGGGTGGGAAGGAATACTGCAACATGGAAGAGGACATCTATAGTTATGGTTTTACACAACTATTCTATATCCTTCTAATCCCATATGTTGCAGTATTCATACTGTGGGAGACTACCACAGCTAGGAGGAATACAGGGAGGTGGCTATGGTGGAAGATTCTAGGAATCCTTGCAAGATTGCCATGGCAAACACAGTTCTGGCCCTAGAGACCTGGTCCAGCTTTGCAGTGCTTGGTAAAAGTATGTATTGTGGACCAAGTGGTTGCCTCCAATATGGAAGCTGTGTCTAGTCCTTTCATAAAGGCCTTAGAGGTAGCCATGCCTCTGGCAAAATGCACTCGCACTCCTTGAGGCAATGGTTTGTGATGAGAGTAGCAAAAAAGGATGGATTTTCTGATCCAGTAGGAAATAGTTTGTTTGGAGACTGCCTTACCCAAGGCCCTGGGATGGAAAGAAATAAAGAGTTGGTCAAATTTTCTGAAAGACTTGGTTTTGTCCAAGTAGAATCTCAGTTGCTTATGTACATCTAGGGAATGCAGGATCCACTCCGTGGAGTTAGTAGGAGAGGGGTGGTAGGTGAATGGACTGGTTTAAGCAAAGCTAATAAACTTCTTTGGGCATAAAGGAGGGGTTAGTGTGTAGGGAAACCCTGTCATTATGGAAGGTTGTGTAAGGAGGGCAAGCCATCAGAGCCTGTAATTCAGACACTCTTCTAGCAGAGGCGATGGCCACTTAAAGGATGGTTTTCCATTTGCAGAGATGCTGTGCTGGCTGGCTCAAAAGGGGATAGGGTAAGCTTTTCTAGTACGAAGCTGAGATCCCAGAGAGGAGGAACAGGCTTTCTAGGTGGTCGGATGTGGAAGATTCCTCTCAGGAATAGTTTTAAATCCAGTCTAGAGAGAAGAGGCGGCTGTAAAGGAAAGCATGCAGAAATGGTTGAGAGATGGACTTTGACAGAAGAGTAAGCTAGTTCCTCCTTAATAAGTCAGCGGGTATAGTTAAGGACCGGGGAGGATCTGCTAGAAATGGGCCCTTATTTCTCAGAGAACACCATTTCAAGAATCTCTGCCATTTAGACAAGTAGTTTTTTTTCTAGTGGTTTGCTTCCTGGCCTCCCCCAGGACAGAGAGAGCATGTCTTATGAGTAGTGTTGTCTAAAAGGGATCAAAAGTTGATCACCCACAGAGTTAGTTTCAGTAGAGAGAGTTGTGGGTGCAGGAAGGATCCTTTTTGCTGAGTTATTATGTCCATCTAGTGGGGTAACTTGTGGTGATTACCCTTGGCTAGTGAAAACAGAAGGGGGGACCAGTGTTGCTTTGGCCAGTAGGGAGTCACCAGCAAGATTTTTGAGTGTTCCTTTTTGAATTTCAGGACCACTCTGAATTAGAGGGAAGGAGTACAGGAAGATTCCCTGCCATGAAAAACTGAAGGCATCCACTCACCAGGCTAGAGCTGAGTGAGCCCTGCTGCAAAATGTATTCAGTCTGTTCTGGGGGGAGGCAAACAGATCCAGTTGTGGTGTGCCCCACTGGTGGACTATGTGTAGAAAGGTATCCCTGTCAAACATACATTCGTGTTGCAGAGATATGGTTCTGCTGAGCAAGTCTGCTTGCTTGTTTTACTGAGGGGGATGTATGAAGCTTTCAGGAAGAGGATGTGCTTTGCTGCTACCTCCCAGATTAGCAGGGTAATCAGACATAACCTGTATGCCTTTGTCCCTCCTTGTTCGTTTAGGTACCACATGACAGTTGTGTTGTCTGTCACGATGAGGAGTAAACCTGGATGCAGCATGGGAAAGAAAACTTTTAGAGCTAAGAGGACAGCAGTCATCTCTATGACATTGATGTGCTGTTTTTGCAGGGCAGGGGTCCAGCACTGTTTTACCCTGTAACCCTGCAGGGTTGCTTCCCATCCTAGGTCTGGTGCATCTGTGTGCATAGACTGGGAAGTGGGAGGGAGTTGAAAAGGAATTCTCTGGTTGTTGGAAACCTGCTGAACCTTCAGCACTAATTTTAGCCAGGGCAGAAGGGGAATAAATTTGTCTAGACGTTGTTGGCTCTGGGACCAAACAGTCAAGTACCATTGGAATTTCCTCATGTGCATCCTTGCTAGTGGGAGCATGGGAATGGTGGCAGCCATGAGGCCTATAGTTTGGAGAAACGATCTTGCAGTGAGATGCGTTTGTCAATAGACTTAGAAAATGGGAGGAGAGGGATTGTACCTTGCCTGGAGGTAAGAAGGATCTCATTAGATCTATTCTGGTTCTGCACCCTAAGAAAATCTTGTCCTGTTGTGGGAGGAGAGGGGATTTTTGGAGGTTGAGAGTGAAACCCAGATTGTTTAGAAGGGACATGGTGAATTGGAGATTTGCCTGAAGGGTGAACTGTAATTCTGCCACAATGAGAATGTCGTCCAAGTACGGGTAGGTTTGCATTTCCTTGGTTCTACAGTGAGCGATGGCTGGGACCAAGCACTTTGTAAAACCTCTGGGTGCCGCAGACGAGCCAAAAGGCAATGCAGTAAACTGAAAATGAGAAGAGGGCCCAGAGAAGGGCAGGAACATCCTGTGGGAAGGTTTGACTGGGATGTGCAGGTAGCCCATCCTTTAGGTCCAGAGTAACCATGAAGGCTTGAGATGGAATGAAGGGTAAAAGAATTTGATGGGAGAGCATCTTGAAGGAGGGGAACCTGTAGGAACAGGTTTAGGTAATAGGTCTAGGATAGGTCTCCAGGGACCATCTTTTTTGGGACTAAGAAGAGGCGGGAGTAGAAGCCTCGTTCCTCCTGACCTAACGGAACTGGTTCTATTGTTCCTTGGGAGAGTAGTTCCTGCAGGATGGGAGGAAGAAGAGGGAGTTGATTTTTTGGGAGGGAAAGGAATTTTTTTATTGGTGTAGGTTTTTCTTCCCAGGAAAGAAAGTATCTTTTTCTGGATGATAGAAAGAACCCACCGATCTGTAGTGATGGCTCTCCAAAAAGGGAGGCAGTGGGCAAGGCAGGCAGATGGACACTTGGGCAAGGCAGTCACGCAGAGGAGGGTCGCCCTCCATCTGGAAATGGCCTTTTGTTGGGGGGTTGTGGTTGAGGGGGTCTGGGATAAGGATGTCTCCAAAATCCCCTCCGTGGTCTGGCAGTAGGGGGTCTAGAAGTGGACGTGGCCCTTCTAACAAAGGATGTTTTAGCTGGGTAATTCCTGTAATATCTGGGCACTGGGGATACCAGCAAGGGCTTAATGCCCTGCAGTTCTTTGCTTTTTTCTTGCAAATTTTTAAAACTTTCTGCAGCATTTTTGCCAAAGAGAAGGTTATCCAGAGCAGCATCCATGATCTTGGCTTTAAAGTCATCTAGCAGAGGTTGTAGCCTGAGCCAGGAGTATCTGCGCAAGGTGGAAGCAGTAGCAGCAGATCTAGCAACTGCTTCTGCAGCATCATAGTTGCAGCGGATAAGAGTGTCTGGCTACTTGGGTGGCCAGTAACAATTTGGAGGACATGTCAGATTTAGCTGGACAGTCTGGGGTGGTAGCCAACAAGGTGTGTCTGAGAAACTACATCTAGGGCATACTTCACCATGTGGGTTTGGTAGTTTTTAGCCCTGAAAGCAAGGATAGAGGAGGTGTATACCTTCTTCCCAATCCTGTCCATGGTTTTGCTGTCTTTATTGGATGGCAGTAGAGAGGCAGAAGGCAACTGCCTAGTTTGTCTGTCTGGGGATACTGCAATAACAGCTGGGTTGGCCAAAGGTGGTTTTATGAGGAACCTGTACTCATCAGGGACTTTCTTAAAACCTATCCAGCTTCTTAGGGGCAGGAGGTTGAGAATCTGGGTTCTTGGAAACTGAAGTGAAGGCATCCAAGAAAGCTGGGAGTACTGGAGGGATAGCATAAGGAGAAGGGGAGTCAAGCTGTAGAAACTCAAAGTATCTTTTCTGGGTATCAGAGACTAAAGTATCCCACTTGAAATACTCTCATTTTTGAGATAGTCTCCCCAAATTATAAGTCTTCAGGTGGGGAGTCCCCTTCAATAGAGTCCTTTTCAGGCAAGTAATAGTCAATGTGAGAGGCAATCTGTGAAACACAGGAGACAGACTCCTCAAAAGAGGAATAAGAGGGTACTGGATCTTCGTGGGTAACTGTAGGTTGAGCAGATGCTAAAGGCAGGGAGGAGGCAGAAGCCGGCCTAGGACTCAGTGCAGGGACGCTGGTGGGAGTAGGGCCTGTAGGCCTAATCAAGGAAGAAATTACAGACTCCCAAGTCTGGGGCTGTAGGAGGAATCGGGCTCAGGTATTTAGTTTTTTTGCTTCCTTTTAGGAGGAGTGTGTCTGGGTGGGTAAGGAAACAGAGGCCTGCGCTGGGGTAGGAAAGGTCTCTGTTGGCTGGTCCAGCGATGGTGCCCCCTCGATGTTGGTAAAGACTGGCGTCTGAATCAACTACGCTACCGTTCTGTCCGTGGGTACTGACACAGCCGCCTCTAGAATATCCGTCGGAACCAGAGTAATCTGGTGTCACTTGCCCCTAGAAAGGAAGTTGGCGGGGTATCCGAAAGCGGAGCGGAATCTGGAGAAGGCCTGCAAACATTGGCCTTCGTCCACGGCTGTTCAGCTTGGGCGGCCAACTCAGGATCCATCCTAAGTGCGAGACATTTAAGCCTTTGGTTTTCTAGAAAAAGATTTAACGTGGACAGACGGCTGCGCAAGGTCTTGGGTACGAATGACTGGCAAATAAAACAGGCCTTGTGGTCGTGCTCCTTACCTAAGCAAAAGACAGCGGTCGTGGGAGTCTTTGTGCAGAATCTGGCACCCGCAACTACATTTACTCTCTTTCTTCGACACTGGCTAGAGAAAAACTACAGCAACCAAGCTAAAGCTTAAGAAAAGGCAAAAAACCCCAATGGGGTACTTGTCTTTAGATGTCTTCGGACGTACGAACAAAGCAGCTGAAGTAATCGTCTACGGCTGAAAAGTTCTGAGGTCTGTGCATGCCGACATCACATTTATACTCCAAGGTTTATGGCCCTACATGTGACGTCCACTGCACCTACGGCAGCCAGGCTTAAGCTTTTGTAAAGGAGCCGACGTCGGGTTGCCTGAGGGCTGGAAATCCCACAGTATGAATACTGCAACATTGGAATAGGAGGACATCTATGGTTATCATTAGATCACTAACTGATGGGACGATTCCCAGAGAGTGTAGTTTGGGAGACAAGAGACAAGTAACCCTTCAAGGATAGTTTGAATTAAGACTTCTTTTGGCTCTGGAAAAAGCATTTTTTTTTAATGTTTGGTAAAAATGTGTATAGAAGACCAGACAGTAGCCTATAAAGCAGATCTGGAGTCCAGATCCTTGGAGGGGGGAAATGCACACACAAAGCAAGAACTCTTTGTAGAATGTGCATTAATGTGACCTTGGAGAGAACTTGCCATAGAAGAAACAGAGATGGTGAGGGAAATCCATCCAGTTATGATCTCTTTAGAGACTAGAAGACCCTACTCCTTTCTCGAAGGAAATAATGACCAAACTTTCTAATGCTTTTAGTCTTGTACAAATAAAATTTTAAGTTGCCTGTGTACAGCCAATAAAAATAGTATCCTTTCCCCCTACATTTGTGGATTGGGAAAAAAAGCAAGGAGGTAGATAAACTGACTCAAATAAATTTCACTTACCACTTAAGGCATAAAGACAGGTTTAGTCCCTAGGGTCAGCCTGTCTTGATGAAAGGACTAGAGGGAGGGGGGGGTTGACAAAAGGTTTCAACTCTAAAAATTTTTGTAGAGGTTAAGGGTACAAAAGTAATACTGTTTTCTAATTATAACATTTTAAAAATGCAAAATCAGGTTCAAATGGTGGCAATAATACATTTTCAAGGACATAATTCAGGTCCCAAGGAGGAAGAATGGATTTTGTGGGTGCTCTAATTGCAAGATGCCTTTTAAAAACTGTGTCACCTCAAAGCAAAAGGGAAGAGGTGAAGCAAATTGTAGGAGGGCTGAAATGGTTAACAAATGCACCTTACTGAGGGTACATGCCAAACTGGAGTTGAGCAGCACGCACAGACATTTGAAGATTAAAGGTGAGCCTGACTGATAAAAACCCATTTCTCTTTTTTTTGGGTACCAAACAGAAAACCTCTTGCACGTCAAAATATTTTGTTGCAAGTTTTTTATTACCTGCAGCATAACCTTAAAGTGAAGGTGCATGAAGGGAATTACAAGCCTAGCATCCAGACTAAGGTTTATTACTTTTATGCATGGATTAATTAGAGAGCTTTCTGCTGTGTGAAGTCATCCATCCTGTGGAATATGGTGATTCCCCTTGGCTAGATGGAACAGAAGGGATAGGATAAATTACAGTTGTGTACACTTACCATAAATGTAGATATTCGAGTGTATTCACTGTTGCAGTCATCGCATTTAGGTTATCTGCTTGCAGTAGCCCTCAGTCGGCCTGATTAACAAAGTCTTGGGTCCTGCGTCGGTTGTTGTCTCTTCTTCCATGATGTCAGGTCGTCAGGGATATAAAAACATGCAGCCGACGCCATTACATCAGTTTTTCTTGCCCCAGATGTCAGGTGCCCCCTTAATGGGAAGCAATAAAACATATAAGGGAGGGTAACCAGGACTGCAACAGTGAATACACTCGAACATCTACATTTATGGCAAGTGTACACCAACTGTACTATGTTCGTGTTTCACTGCTGCAGTCATCACATTTGGGTAGATTCCCAAAGGATGGGAGGTGGATTTTAGATAGCATTAGGACCAGCTATAAGGCCCTGCAAGACTGCAGTGGCAAATCCAGCTCTGGATTTAGAGAAAATTGGTAGATGGTAATGCTTGGTGAAAGTATGTACTGAACTCCAGGTAGCAGCTTCTAGGATGTCCCTGGTAGGGACACCTCTGAGAAAGGCTGTAGAGGTAGATGCAGCCCTGGTTGAGTGGGGTCTGATGCTCTGTAGGATAGGTTTTCCATGGTGCTTGTAGCAGAAAAGAATGCAATAGCCCATCCATTTGGAAATGGTTTTCTCTGAAATAGCCTTCCCCTCTGCCCCTGCAGCAAATGCTACCAGCAGTTCAGATTTCCTTTGAGGGTTAGTCCTGTCCAAGTAGAATCTAAGTTGTCTGTGCACGTCTAAGGAGTGCAGTATCCATTCCTCTTTGTTCTGTGGGTTAGGAAAGAAGGTTGGCAAGTGAATGGACTGATTACGGGCTACACTGGATACCACCTTGGGCATGAAGGAGGGATTGATCCTGAGGGACACCCTGTCTGCATGAAAGATGATGAAAGGCTCCACTGCCATGAGGGCCTGTAATTCAGATACTCTTCTTGCTGAAGTGACAAAGGAAAGCTGTTTTCCAAGAAAGGAATTTTAAATCCGCAGTGGCAGCTGGCTCGAAAGGAGGAAGATTGAGCTTTTCCAATACAAAGTTAAGATCCCAGGCTGGAGTTGGGGCTCTCCTGGGTAGTCTTAAATTTTTGGCTCCTGTGAGGAACTGCTTGAGCAGTGGTTGAGAGAAGAGGGGAGGGTTCTTTGTTATAATGAGCTGAAATGGCTGAGGCGTGGATTTTAATGGAGGAAAATGAAAGGCCCTTGTGAAGCATCTCAGTTAAGTACTGTAAAATCTGAGTAAGTTGAGCGCTGCTGTGCTCATTCCTTGAGACTGGTTCCAGGCACAGAATCTTTTCCATTTTTCAGCATAAGATTTTCTAGTACTAGGCTTCCTTGCCTCTAAAATGATATCCATCACTGGTTTACTGAGGGATAGTAAAAGAGAGTTTAGATAATTAACCAGGCTGCTAGGTTCAGGGTTTGAAGCTGAGGGTGCAGAATCTGGTTCTCCTGCTGAGACAATAGGGTAGGGGTCTGAGGCAGGTGCCATGGGGGCAAACAGTGACACATTGCACAAGAGGGGGTAGCAGTGTTGGCGTGACAAGTCTGGTGCAATCAATATCGTCTTTGGTTTGTCCTGTTTGATCTTTAGTAGTACTTTTGGAGAGGAGAGGCAGAGGAGGAAAGGCAGAAACAGATAGTTTTTCCAGCTGAGGGACACAGCATCCACTTTCCAAGCTTGTTTGTGGGGAGTCCTTGTGCAAAATGTGTCCAATTGGTAGTTCTGGGGAGAGGCAAACAGGTCTATATCTGGGCTCCCTTATTTGCCTGTCAACATGTTGAAAAAATTTGGTTCCGGTTTCCACTCGTGTAGGTCCATGAGGTTTCTGCTTAGTCTGTCTGCCAGTGTATTTAGTTTTCCTGGCAGGAATTGAGCTTGTACATGCACATGGTAGCTCAAGGCTGTGTTCCACAATGCCATGGCTAGTCTGTAGAGGGGGTAAGAATAGGTACCCCCCAGCTTGTTTATGTACCACAGAACAGTGGTGTTGTCCGTCTTTACCATTAATTGTCCTGGAAGAATGTGGCCCTTGAAGGCTGTCAGCATTCTGTACAGCTAACATTTCTTTTTCATTGACATGCAGGTGCATTTGACTTGGGTTCCATTTGACCTGAATGCACTTCCCTGCCAGGTGAGCCCCCCATGCATAGTCTGATGCGCCTGTTAGGGTTTGGTCGGCAGGGGGTAGAGTGAATGGTAGTCCCTTGTTTTCGTGGCAGGCCTCTGCCCACCAAACGAACTCTAGGCGTAGGCATGGTATGATAGGAATAATTGCTTCTACATCTGAGAATGTTTACACCATAGGCTTTTTCGATACCATTGTAGTTGCCTCACATGCAGTCTTGCGTATGGAATTAGAAGAATGCAAGAGGCCATGAACCCCAAGGCTTGCAGTATTTGCCTTGCAGATAGCAGGGTTTTCGTGGCCACTAGTTTGAAGTAGGTTGTCAAATGAATTTGTTTCTCTGGCGTGTGGAAAGTCATCTGGGAAGTTGTATTCAAGCTTGCTCCCAAAAATATAATTTGTTGACAGGGTACCAGGTGTGATTTATTTTCGTTTATGGTGTACCCTAATCAAGTTAGCACCCTTTGTTCCAAGGCCAGATGATTCAAAAGTATGTCCTGGCTTTCTACCCGAATTAGACAATCGTCCAGGTATGGGTATATTTGAATACTGCTTTGCCTACAAAATGCGATGACTGGAGCTAGGCACTTTGCGAATACCATGGGCGCAGTAGATAAGCCAAAGGGCAGTGCAGAGAACTGATAGTGATTGTAGCCTGCGTTGAAGCGTAGGTATCTTCTGCAAGATTCCCTAATTGGGATGTGCAGGTATGCTTCTTTTAAAGCGAGTGTTACCACCCAGGTATCTTTTCCTAACACAGGAAGCAACTGGTGAAGAGTCAGCATCTTGAATTTTGGAATCACCAAAAAGGTGTTTAGAGTAGACAGGTCAGGTCCAGAATAGAACGCCATGAATCGTCTTTTCTGGGTACCAGGAAAAGTCTGGAGTAGAAACCTTGTCCTTTTTCCTCTTCTGGTACAGTTTGAATAGCCTTTATGTTGAAAAAAGAAAGTATTTGCTTTTGAGCCTCTGCCCACCGATTTTGGGGTAGATCTGGCTAACCTTTTGGCGTTGGTAATGTGTGGAAGTGAAATCTGTATCCTTGGGACACTATTTAAAACCCATTTGTCCTGGGTAATGAGTTCCCAGTTTTTGGCCTGCAGACCAATCTTTCCCACCTAAAGGGGCATTCAGTTGAGAAGTGCTTGGAAGTTTTAAAACAAAGTCATTGAGCCAGTTTTCCATAGGGGTAGTCTTACTACTCCCAGATTTGGAAGCGGAAGCCCCCCACTGCTTAGTCTTATGCGTACCCTGGGACTGAAACCTGGGACTTTTGTTGTGTCTGGGTTTGGATTGAGAAGGTCTGGAAGGAGCCGTAAAGGACCAATTCTTAGAGGGCCAATGCCTACTAAATCTTGGAGGCTGAACTTGTAAGAAATCTTTAACAGTTTGCATAGATTTAGCTTTATCTTCCATCTTTTTAAGAACTTCCTCAGCTTTGTTGCCCAACAGGCGGTCCTGATTTAAGGGTGCATTCAACACTTTAGCTTTAACATGATCAGGCAAAGACTACTCCTTAAGCCAAGCATGCCTTCTGAGTACAGACCTAGTGACAGCAGCCCTGCAAGAGGCCTCAAGAATCAAACCCACATTGCAAAGTATGTTTTGCATTAAATCCTGTAACACCTTATTTTCAGCAGTCAGGAATCAACATTTTCTGTTTAAGCAATCCAATAATATGTTGATACTTTAACATATGAAAAGTACATTTTTGTACCTACCATAAATGTAGATGTTAGAGTGTAGACACTGCTGCAGTCATTACACTTGGGTTATCCTGCCGTCAGGCTGTTCCCCAGTCGGCCTGAGTTCCAAAGTCTTGGTCCGGCGTCGGTTGCGGTCGCTTCTTCCCTGACGTCAGTGCGCCAGGGGGATATAAGATACAGCCGAAGCCATTTCCTTCAGTTTTTCTTGCCCCAGATGTCAGGTGCCCCCAAATAGGTAGGCCTTTCAAATTGCTAGTAAAATATATAATAGAAAAGCAAACAACCATTTTTAATTACCAGCAAATACTCCCTTTAGGAAATAAGGGTAGAAGACCTAGGTACGTACCAGAAAGTAAGAGGGGGAGGAGGGAGGGTAACCTGGACTGCAGCAGTGTCTACACTCGAACATCTATATTTATGGTAGGTACAAAACTGTACTATGTTCATCATGTGACACTGCTGCAGTCATTACACTTGGGTGGAATCCCAAAGCTGAGGTAGGGAGGATGGATCTATAAGGCATTAGGGGTGGCTATAAGGCCCTGCAGCACAGCAGTGGCAAAGCCAGCTCTGGATTTGGAATATAAAGGCAAATGGTAATGTTTGGTGAAGTTATGCACAGAACTCCATGCTGCTGCTTCTAAAATATCCTTGGTAGGCACTCCTCTGAGGTAGGCAGTTGAAGTGGCTGTTGCCCTGGTGGAGTGAGATCTAATGCTGTTAGGTACAGGTTTCCCATGGTGGGTATAGCAAAAACGTATACAGTGAGCTATCCATTTTGAAATAGTCTGCTTTGAAATGGCTTTTCCCTGTGCTCCTGCAGCGTACGCTACCAATAATTGCTCAGATTTTATGAAAGCTTTGTTTTTTGTCCAAGTAGAAGCGCAACTGTCTGCGCCTGTCCAAGGAATGTAGTAGTCTCTCCCCTTTGTTCCGTGGTTTTGGATAAAAAGTTGGCAAGTGAATAGTTTGGTTTAGAACCACACTTGATACCACCTTTGGCATAAACGTAGGGTTAGTTCTTAAGGGCACCCTGTCCTGGTGGAAGATGAGGAAAGGTTCCACTGCCATTAGTGCCTGTAATTCTGAAACTCTTTTTGCTGATGTTATTGCCAGCAGCAGAGCAGTCTTCCAAGAGATGTATTTTAATTCTGCTGTGTTAGCTGGCTCAAAAGGAGGTAAAGTTAATTTTTCCAAAACAAAGTTGAGGTCCTAAGTTGGTGTAGGTGCTCTACGGGGCAGTCTCATGTTTTTAGCCCCTCTGAGGTACTGTTTGAGCAAAGGATTTGAAAAAATTGGTGGATCTGTGTTGTAATGAGCAGAAATGGCTGAGGCATGAATCTTGATGGATGAGAAGGAGAGGCCCTTGTCCAGCATCTCAGTTAAGTATTGAAGTATCTGAGGAATGTTTGGGACAAGAGGGTCAAGGCTGTGTGCTTGGTTCCAGGCACAGAATCTCTTCCATTTATCCGAGTAGGCTTTCCTGGTGCTGGGCCTTCTGGCCTCCAGAATGACATCCATAACAGCTTTGGAGAGAGGCAATGCTTGCTTGGTTAAGGGATTTTCCATGCGGCTAGATTTAAGGTCTTTAGCTGGCTGTGAAGTATCTGATTGTCGTGTTGTGTCAACAGCTGTGGGATTTGAGGCAAAATCCAGGGTGGTTCTTGTGCTAAGTTCTTTAAGATTGGGTACCAGTGCTGGCATGGCCAGTCTGGTGCAATCAGGATCATCTTTGGCTCTTCCTGCCTGGCTTTTATGAGTACCTTTGGAAGGAGAGGTAAAGGAGGGAAAGCGTATACTTGTAGTTTTTTTCCAGCTGAATGTGAGGGCATCCACTTAACATGCTTGTGGATGGTAGCTCCTTCTGCAGAATTTCTGTAGTTGGCAGTTCATTGGGGATGCAAACATATCTATGTCTGGTTTCCCCCATTTTTGTGCTATCATTCTGAATACTTATGGACTCAATTGCCATTCGTGAGGATCCATGATGTTTCTGCTTAGGTCGTCTGCCAGTGTGTTTTTCTCTCCTGGCAGGAATTGTGCCTGCAGATGAACTTGGTAGTTTAAAGCTGTGTTCCACAAGGTCATGGCTTGTCTGCAGAGGGGGTATGAGTGTGTGCCCCCTTGCTTGTTTATGTACCACATAACTGTGGTGGTGTCCATCTTTAGTAGGAGTTGTCCTGGATGTAGCAGGTCCTTGAAAGATATAATTGCATTTTGTACAGCTAGCATCTCTTTTTGATTGATGTGGAGATGTCTTTGTTCTGCGGGCCACTCGCCCTGAATACATTTTCCTGCCATGTGTACTGCCCAGGCATAATCCGTTGCATCTGTTGTCAGTGTCTGCCTGGCTGTGGGTTGAGTAAAATGCTGTCCGTTGTTGAGGTGACAAGCTTTAGCCCACCATTGAAACTCCTGTTGAAGGCAAGGAATTAGTGGTATAACTGTTTCCAAATTTCAACAGTGTTGAGACCATACACTCTTTAGGTACCATTGTAGTTTCCTCATATGCAGTCTGGCATATGGAATTAGTAGTATGCAAGATGCCATGTAGCCCAAGGCCTGCAGAATTTTTCTTGCAGGGAGTTGGGTCTTTGTTGCCATTAAATGAAAATAGTGAGTCAGTTGTTCTTGCTTGCCTGGCGTGAGATAAGCCATCTGGGCCGCTGTGTTTAAGCTGGCACCCAGGAATATTATCTGTTGTGAGGGCACTAGTTTTGATTTCTTTTTGTTTACTGTGTACCCCAGGCAACTTAACTTTTTTACGTACGCCAGATGCTTTAGAAGAATGTCCTTGCTCTCTGCTTGGATTAGGCAGTCATCCAGGTATGGGTAAATATGAATTCCTTTTTGCCTGCAAAATGCAATTACTGGTGCCAGGCACTTTGTGAAGACCCTGGGCGCAGTAGATAAGCCAAAGGGCAGTGCAGAGAATTGATAGTGCATTGAACCTGCTAGAAATCTGAGGTATCTTCTGCAGTTTTGTCTGATAGGGACATGCAGGTATGCCCCTTTGAGGTCCAAAGTCACGAGCCAAGCTTTCTTGCCCACCATGGGAAGAAGCTGCTGTAGTGTCAACATTTTGAATTTCGGAATATCCAGGTAAGTGTTCAGAGAAGAAAGGTCCAGAATGGGTCTCCAGGCTTTGTCCTTTCTGGGAACCAGAAAGAGTCTTGAGTAAAATCCTTGTCCTTGTTCTTGTGGTGGTACCTTTTGAATAGCTCTCATGTCCATGAGTGCTGTAATTTGTTTTTGAGCCTCTGCCCACTGATTTGGTGGCAGATATGGCATTCCTTTTAACCTTGGGAGAGTGTGGAAGTGGAACCTGTAACCTTGAGATATGATGTTGAGAACCCATTTGTCTTTAGTGATGGAATGCCAATTGTGATAGAAAAGAGCCAGTTTTCCTCCTAAGGGGGCTGCCAAGAGAGAGCTGTTTGGCAGCTCTAGTGGAAAGTCATTGAGACTGTTTTTTATAAGGTTGAGGTCTGTCTTCCCCTTCTTTCTGGCCTGGTGTACCCCACTGTCGAGGTCTGTAAGGGCCTTGTGTCTGACCTCTACCTCTTGGACGTCTATATCTGCTCCTCTGAGGTCTGTCTGTGACTGGAAAGGACCAATTTTTTGTTGGCCAATTTCTGCTAAAACGAGGAGGTTGAACCTGTAAGAAATCTTTGACTAATACCTCCTCTGCCTTAACTCCAAACACATCCCACTGCAAAGGTGCATCCAATAATTTGGCCTTAACATGATCTGGTAGCGTATATTCTTTTAACCAAGCATGCCTTCTAATGACAGCCTGTAACTGCTGTTCTACAGTAGGCCTCTAAGGAATCAAAACCACATTGCAAAGTATGTTTTCCCACTTTTTCAGCTGCATGCAATAAATCCTGCATTTCTTTTAAATTTGGAGGATCTGAATCTGGAAGCATCTTTTGTTTCAACTGAGACATTAAAAATTGCTGATATTTTAGCATGTGAAAGTGGCAATTCAAGGCTCTCATGGCTAAAGTTGCAGATGTATAAACTTTCTTGCCCCATCTGTCTAATGCTCTGGAATCTCTGTCAGAGGGGACTGGGTTTTTAGCTGATGAGGCCTTAATCCCTTTGAGTCCCTGAGAAACAGTTTCAGGGTCAGCAACAGGGCTTTTGTATAGAAATTTGTGAGAGTCAGGGACTCTAATATCTATCTGGCTTAACTGGGGCTGGTGGTAAGGAGTCAGGGTTTAACCTGGATTCAGTGTATACATCATCCACAATATTTAACACTGACAGAATAGCAAGGGGTCTGTGTTGAGGCAGTAAAAGGAAGTCTCTGAGCCTTTTCTTGGATTCTGAGTAATCATGGCCTTCCCAGTGGAAATGCATCCTCATTGTATGTAAGGTCTCCCCAAAGGAGTAGTTCTCAGGTGGAGAGGCTGATGGAATAAATTCCTCGGCATCAGAATCCTCATAAGGGGGTAAGGAATACCCTAGGTCTGAGGATGAATCAGAGGAAATGGACACCTGGTCTGAAGATTCATAGTCTGCATCCTGTCTGGGCCTTTTATCTGGAGGGGTTGGGACCCTCTGATCAGGGTGATTAGGTCTTCTGCCATTTTTAGCGTTTCTTAGGCATGGAAGCCTGCCCTGGAGATAGCTGTGTCTGTTTCTTTGCTTTTAAGGTAGGCTTAGACTTAACAGAGGATTTAATGGTTAACTGGGTAGGTCTGAAAACACCCTCTGAAGCTGTGGATTGTTCAGCTACTTCGGTTCCCTCTGTAGGATTAAGTTCGGTAATCTGAATACCAAGAGCGTCCGAAGGCCCAGCCAGCTCCACGTGGGAGTCTCAGCCGGTCTGTGGTTCTATTGAAGCAGTCGTCAGGGGCTGCGTAGGGGCCTCGATGAAAACCAGAGAACCGGCGACCGGCCTAAAAGAGGCCTCATAGTCAGTTTTGGGCCTCGGATGCCTGTCCTTGTCCTTGCGCTTTTTAAGAATTCCGGTCGTCGGAAGTTCCGACGGCATGGTGTAATTAAATATTCTGCCAAAATAATGTCGGGCAAAATCAAACCGATGTTTAATAGTGCGCTTGTTAAACCTAGTGCAAAACCGACAACCAGTGACGTCGTGGTCTGGGCCTAGGCATGGGATACAGTAGGAGTAACAATCCTTATGAGGTATTTGCTTCCCACAAGAAATACAATTATTAACTTTTACTGATATCGGTCTGAGGCAAGAAAAAGTTTCCCCAATGGGGTACTTAGCTTTTTAGAAGACTTCGGTTCTGGATTGGGAATGAAAATCTCAGGAGTCGGCCGACCGGCACTGGCGAACTGCTTCTGCTTCGGGCACCGCGCGGCAATAAAGACTGAAGAAAATGGCGTTGGCTGCATCTTATATCCCCCTGGCGCACTGACGTCAGGGAAGAAGCGACAGCAACAGACACCGGACCAAGACTTTGGAACTCAGGCCGACTGGGGAACCGCCTGACGGCAGGATAACCCAAGTGTAATGACTGCAGCAGTGTCACACGAACATCTGACAGTTTAAGGCCCTAATGGCCAAGGTTGCAGAAGTGTAAACCTTCTTACCCCAACTATCCAACACCCTGGAATCTCTATCAGAAGGGGTAGGGTTTTTGGCAGTAGAGGCCTTAATGCCCTTGGGTCCCTGTGAAATAGTCTCTGGACCGGCAATAGGATTTTTGTAAAAAGGAACTTGAGAATCAGGAACCCTGTAATATCTGTCAGGTTTTCTGGGAGCAGGAGGCAAAGAATCAGGGGCCAAACTAGAGTCCAAAAAGGAATCATTAATGTCTAATACAGGAGGTACAGCTAAAGGCCTATACTGAGGCAAGAGTAAGAAATCCCTAAGCCTCTTTTTCGAATCAGAAAAATCCTGGCTTTCCCAGTGGAAATGCTCCCTTAGAGTGTGGCAAGGTTTCACAAAAAGAAAAATCCTCTGGAGGGGAAAGCAGAGGGAATAGAGACCTCTACATCAGAATCTTCATAAGTAGATAAGGGTAAATCCAAATTATCAGAAGAATCAGAAAAATCAGAATCCAGGTCAGAAGATTCATAAACAATTTCAGTCCTAGGCCTCTTAGAAGAGGGTGGTTGGCTTCTCCTGATTAAAAAGTTATAAGACCTTCAGCCATTCTTATTTGTTTTTTAGGCATAGAGGCCTGAGCATTCGGCCTGGGCATTGGTTTTCTTGGCAAGGTTCGAGGTTTAGGCCTTAAAGAAGGCGGTGTCGGGTTTAATATGCAAGTCCATAGGCCTGAATACACCCTCAGAAGCCGGTGCCTGCACAGCAGCTCCAGACCCATCCAAGGTAGTGACATCCGCAGGTTCCACAGTTGAAGCATCTCACGGTATACCGGACTCCGAATGGGTCTAAGTAGAGGCCTGCGAATCAGAAGTAGCAGGTATCTGGGGGTCTGAAAGCGCTTCACTGAGTACTGGCGAACTGGTGACTGGCTTAGGAGAAGCATCGTCGGCAGCTTTGGACCTAGGCGGTCTGTCCCTGTCTATCTTTGCATTTTATCGGAATTCCGGTAGTCGGACGGCTTACTGACATTTCTGGATAATTGAACAGAGAAAGTACAGTTGTGTACACTTACCATAAATATAGATGTTCGAGTGTATTCACCGTTGCAGTCATTACAACTGGGTTATCTTGCTGGCAGGCTACCTTCAGTCGGCCTGAATTCCAAAGTCTAGGCCCAAGTAAGGGTAAATTTTAATCTTTCTCTGTCTGCAACAGGAAATGGCTGGAGCAGAGCATTTTGTGAAGACTCTGGGAGCAGTGGATAAGCCAAAGGGAAGTGCAGAGAACTGATGATGCATAGATCCTGCCCTGAAAAATAGAAGTTATGTTCTTACCATAACGTTCCATGTTAGTAGGTGTATTCATTTGTCTTCAACCTGGATGGGTTATGGATCCGATCTCGGATCGAACTGCCACTTTAAAAGCTCGAGAGTTGGTTCCAAGCTCTCAGCTCCCCTCAATATCCCACAATGCTAGGCTGAGTTACCTCAGATCTCGCTTTGTAAGCTAACCCCAGCTTATAATAGTATCAGAATAACTATAGACAAAGTCCACCTCTAAAAACCAGGGAGAAAGAAGGGTGACCTACATCCTGATCCAGGAAATATGCACAACAGCATATGCCTAAGAAAAGAGGTGGTAGAAAGAGAGGTCACAATCACAACTCCTCTAGGTCTGTCCAGGCCAGGGGAAGGAGGGTGGCAAGAAGGGCGAAGGCGAAGAAGACAACTAACATGGAACGTTATGGTAAGAACATAACTTCTATATGTTAAGTTGTCTATCTCGCCTTCATTCTTGCTGGATGGGACCGGTCCCTAGCACCTTGTCCCGGTGGCCTAACGGAACAGACTCCTGAGAACAGTGGAACCAAAGTTAGCTCTATGTCTAGAAGCTAAATCCAACTTATAATGAGAAATGAAAGTGTGAGGAGTAGCCCAAGTAGCCGCTGCACAAATGGTGTCAATAGGCAGTCTGTCTTGGAAGGCTATAGAAGTAGCCAAAGCTCTGGTGGAATGGGCCTTAGGTTTATTAGGCAGCTTTTGGTGTCTAATTTCATAAACAAGGGAAATCAGAGATGTTAGCCATCTAGATAATGTTACCTTTGAAACTGAAAGTCCCTTTCTGCCTTCTGCATAGGAGACAAACAGCTGGTCAGATTTTCTGAATTGTTTTGTTCTATCCAAATAGTACCTTAACTGACGATGAACATCTAGCCAGTGTAATTTTTGTTCAGACCTATTGGAATATTCTGGAAAAACACAGGGAGGTCAATGCTTTGATTTAGGTTAGACGTCGAGGCTACCTTGGGCAAAAAGGACGGGTTGGTTCGTAAGGATACCCTGTCCTTATGGAACAACAGATAAGGAGGTCGACAGCCGAGTGCATGAAGTTCTGAAATTCTTCTTGCTGAAGTAATAGCTACCAGAAAGAGAGTCTTCCATGATAGCAATTTTAAGGAACAGGAGGCTGCAGGTTCGAAAGGGGAAAGAATCAAAGAAGTTAGAACTAAATTTAGGTCCCAAGGAGGAGGAGGATTTCTTATAGGAGGTCTGAGTAGAAAAACTCCTTTCAAAAAGGCTTTACAAAGCTTGTGGGACATTATGGCAGACTCTGAGATACCCACATGAAAGTTAGAAATAGCTGCCAATTGAACTTTAAGAGTAGAAGATGAACCTGCATGGAAGAGTTCAGCTAGAAAATCAAGGACCATTTGGATGGAAGCAGTGAAAGGATCTATGTCCCTTCCTTGAGCCCAATATGTGAAGCGTTTCCACTTACTCAAATAAATCTTCGAGTGGAAGATTTATGGAAGCTATCAAAATATCTCGAACAGAGTGAGATAATTGAGGAAGCCTGGCTAAGGTTGGAACTGGAGGAACCAAGCAGTGAGGTTCAGAGAGGAAGGGAGCGATGAAACTGACCCGACTGATGGATCAAAAGATCTGGAACTAGGTCCAGATGCCAAGGTCGCCCAATAGAAAATGATGTAGAAAGGGGAACCACACCTGTCGAGGCCAGTAAGGAGCAATGAGGACCAACGAGGCCTTCTGAGCGATAGCTTTCTGTATCACTTGAGAGATTAGTGGGAAGGGAGGAAATGCATACAGAAGTCCCCGGGGCCAAACTTGGACTAGAGGGCCTCTGCTGGGCTGGCCTGGTAAAGGGAATAGTGTGAAATAATCTCTGCACTTGCTGTTTTGGGGAGTAGCAAAAAGGTCGCAGCAAGGCTGACCCCACTTGAGAAAAATTTCTCTCACAACAGAGTCTTTCAGAGACCACTGTGAGGCATGAGGATAGCTCTGCTCAACTTGTCCGCGATTTGATTGGACTTCCCGGGGATGTGCGTTGCTATCAGAAACCGCTGAGAAGAAATCGCCCATTGCCACAGTCTGAGTGCTTCTCGACACAGGGCGTAGGACCTCGTTCCGCCTTGTTTGTTGATATACCACACTACAGACATGTTGTCTGTCTGGATTGCAATCGCTCCCAAGGGAAGAGAGTCTTGAAGGGCTTGCAGCACTAAAAGCACTGCTCTCATCGCCAGAACATTTATGTGCAAGTGGCATTCGCCTGGTTGCCATGTGCCCTGGACAGTCCTGCCTGATAATGCCCCCACCCGATCAGGGAGGCGTCCGCTGTCAGAGTAGCAACCGGAGGAAGGAAGAAAGGGTCTTCCCAATAAGAGTTGAGGGGAAGACATCCACCACAGAAGATGATTTCTGCATGTTTGTGATTATAATGGTGTGGGATATCGGAAGCTTCTGGTATTACTATTGCGTGAAGAGCATCCATTGAAGTATTTTCAGGTGGAATCTGTCTATTGGAAGTAGAGGCATGGCAGCCGCCATAATCCCCAACACTTTCAGAACTAACCTGGCTTTGATTCTGTTGCTGCTGAAGAGGAGCGAGACCAGTTTGTGTATGTCTGCTATTCTCTGATGTGTTAGTCTCGCAGACATGTTGACTGTGTCTAGATTTGCGCCTATGAAGGTAATAGTGCGACAAGGCGACAAAACAGACTTTTCGCAATTTATTGAAATGCCTAACTTTGACAAATGCGAAAGGTGTAGTCCCTGGCCATTAGAAGAAGATGCTTGGTGGGAGCTGTGAGGAGCCAGTCGTCCAAATATGGAAACACCTGGAATCCTTGACGTCTCAGGTGTGAAGCTACCACTGCCATGCATTTGGTAAACACCGGGGCAGTGGTGAGACCAAAGGGCAGGGCCCTGAATTGAAAATGACTGGTTCCCAGCCTGAAGCGGAGGAATCTTCTGGAGCGCCTGTTCATTTTATGTGATAGTGCATCCTGAAGGTCTATAGAGCACATCCAGTTTCCTTTTCCTAAAGGGAAGGATGGACTGCAGCGTGACCATCCGAAATCTTGTTTTCTTGACCGACTTGTTCAAGATACTGAGATCCAAAATTGGTCTCCAGTCCCCTGTTTTCTTTGGAACTAAAAAGAACCTGGAGTAGATTCCGGATCCTTGCTGGTCTGCTGGAACTGGCTGAATTGCTCTTTTTGCAAGCAGCTTTGAAATTTCCAAAGCTGCAAGATCCCTTTGAGCAGGTGGAACATCTGGAAGGGATTTTTTTGATCGGTTTGGAATGCGAACGAAGGGAATGGAATAGCCTTCGGAAATGATGGACTGTACCCACTTGTCTCGAGTTAGGGATAGCCAGGCTTCTGGGTACAGTGACAATCTTCCCCCGACTGCCTCCGAAGGTGGACAGTCGGGCAACACCTCAGGGATGCTGAAAGGGCTTATCGGAGAAAGTTTCTCGATTGCCCTGGTTCTGCGGACCCCCCCCCTGCCTCTAGGGTGACGTCTACCATTTTTGTTCCCCCCTCTGCCTCTGGCGGAGAACCGACTCTGTGCGTCAGGCTAAGTCCCTTGAGATTGTTTACGGAACCACATTTTTCCACTTTTCTGGCCTTTGGGGTAAGGCCTAGAAGGAGTAGAAAAACGGACTCCGACGGCAGAAAGAGTCTTGCCATCAGTCTCGCACCTAGTCAAGGTTTCTTTCACTTGAGGACCAAAGAGAGATGATCCATCGAATGGGGAATTAGTGAAAGACGTTTTAAAGGGGTCCGCAAAATTGCATAGCCGCATCCAGGCATGCCTACGTAAGGCCACACCTGTACCTGCGGCCCTGCTCGCTCCATCAGCCGCATAAGAAAGGAGGCATGGAGGAGTTGGCTATGGAGTTCAGGGTAGCCAGCTGAGTGTTCATCTTATCTTGAAAACCCGCAGCTGTAGGATCCTTCAACATGTCACTCGCTTTGATCAAGTCCCTTTGAAGACGAGTAAAATGGCATAGGTAGTTCAGCTTAACGCATTGCAAATGTCGCTGAGAACATCCGCTTCCGCACCTGTCCATGGACCTAGATTCCTCGTTAGGTGGATGGACAGGTACTGAAGGATCAGCTAGTTCCTTCTTAGTGGCAGCAGCAACCACCATAGCATCCACACAAACTCCTTTTGTCAAAAACTGTTTATCTGCTGGTGCCGTTATGAATTTTGAGGGTCTCCTGGGAGTGGGGTCCACCGAATCAGGAGCCGTCCATGCCTTTTTTGCTACCACCTGCATGAGAGGGTCAAAGGGGGGAGACACCCAGGAGGTGGAAGGACGAGAGCCAAACGCCTCAAGGTACACAGATTCATCCTCCGAAGGGTTGAGGGCTGGCCAATTTCCCCTCTGCTTAAGGATTTCCAGAATGTCTGCAAAGGAGACATCTTCAGAAGGGGAACGGGGGGAACCCTCGGAATCCTCTAAATCTGTGTCAGAGGTGACGGACTCAGGTGAGTCTATGTGTTTCCTCTTACACTTTCTCTTCCGAGGGGGCTCTTCTGCCAAAACAGGAGAGGCCTCGGAAGAGGATGAGATCCCCACAGGGGATTCCTGAGGAGCTGGCTCTCTGCGGTCCGGGATGAGGGAGTGAGTCGACTTGACCTGAGGCACCAAAGAGGGGGGGGCGGACGGAGCCGACTGTGGGGCAGAACCAGGTTCTAACACACTCCGCATGACCTCGAACGCACCCCTGTCAGGCAGAGCCAGAGGTCCCCGCTCCGAAAAGCTAAAAACCTCCCTCGGCACCGACAGTGATGGCTCCGAGGCCGATGTCGGAGCTGAACTTACCAGCGCCGAAACTCCGAGAGGGAGAGCAGGGTCGGACAAGGGTCCAATGCCAATCACCCCCTCGGAGCCGACGATGGAAGTCCGGCGCCGAGATTCTTCCAAGGAAGAAATCGGAGCCGACGATGGAGCCGAAGACAATTGTGTCGGCTCCGACGCTACCACAGTCTCGGTTCCGAAACGACCCAGCTCCGAGCTCAACAGAGTCGGAGGAGGAACATATTGATGGACAGGGGCAGGCATCGACTGATGAGTCGGGCTCTGAAGCATTTGGGCCAGTGCCTCGGACTTAAGAAGTCGACTCACTACCCTCTGAAGGTCATGATCCGACAGCCTCGATGACCTAGAGGAGTGAGATTTATGGCTCCGTTCAGACAGCAGAGGAGATGCTGGAGCCGAATGAACGGAGCCAAGGGATGGTGACCCAGATCTCTTCCTAGATGTCGGCTCCGAAGGTCTGGTCGGAGCCGACAGGAATTCTAATACCTCGGCTCCAGCCGGAGCCGAGGGAACCACAGAAACTGTAGACTGAGACTCACTGGCTCCAGCCGGAGCCGCCGATGTAGAGGAGGTTTAGTAGCCTTAGGTCTCGGCTCAGTAGCTGGAGCCGAGGACCTAGAAGCCTTGGAGAGCTTCCCAGAGACAGAAAGGGAATCCTCAGGCTTGAGTAAACCTCTTAGAATCAATTTGTTCTTTCTTTCCTGCAGGACCCTGGGACTGAAGCCGTGGCATACAGCACAGGAGTCCTGCAGGTGCAAAGGCCCCAGGCAGTAGACACAAGAAGTGTGACCGTCTGTCAGAGACATTTTCTGACAGCACGCATCACACTTCTTGAAGCCTGAGACCTTTGTGTCTTTAGACATCTTAGAAAAAAAGTGTAATCACACACACCCAGTCAAACACACTGATTACACCCTATCTTATTTTTAAACTCAAAAAAATAAAACAACTATCAAGGTTTTAATTTAAGAGAAACAACATACACACCCACTAGGCAATGGAAGAAGAAGGCCTGAAGGCCCGAGGGAAGAACTTATAAGTTCTTGTGGGGAAGAAATGGGATTTTAGAGAAAAAAGGGAGAGAATTCCACTAAACTAAGGGAAACAAGAGTTAAAATTAAAAATAAAGGGGTTTAAGTATACTAACTTTACTGAAAGTTTACTCACCAAGAAGCCGGTAGAAAACCAACACCTCGATCGCTGTAGCGGCAAACGAGATCTGAGGTAACTCACGCCTAGCATTGTGGGATATAAGGGGAGCCTCGAGCCGGTGGAACCAACTCTCGAGCTTTTAGAGTGGCCGAGTCGGAGCTGAGATCGGCTCCGAACCCATCCAGCAAGAATGAAGGCGAGATAGACAACTTAACATGTAGGTATTTCCTGCATGAATCCCTGATAGGGATGTGCGGATGAGGCTTTTTAGGTCTAGGGTGGCTAACCAGTCATCTTTGGACAGCATAGGAAGAAGCTGCTGAAGGGTGAGCATTCTGAATTTTGGTACCACCAGGAAGGTGTTTAGAATGGAAATATCTAGGATTGGGTGCCAAGTGCCCTCTTTTCTGGGCACCAGAAAAAGTCTGGAATAAAACCCTTGACCTATCTGTTCTGCAGGAACAGAGTGAATTGCCCTTATGGACAGCAGGGATTGAACTTGGTTTTGTGCCTCTGCCCACTGGTTTGGAGGAAAGTCTGGGAACCCTTTTGGGGTTGGCAGTGAGTGTAAGTAAAATTTGTACCCCTGGGATACAATGTTGAGGACTCATCGGTCTTTGGTGATGGAGGTCCAGTTTTTTGCATGATGGGCAAGTTTTCTTCCTAGAGGCACGAGCAATTGGGCAGAGGTGAGGAGTGGAGTTGAGAAGTCATTGTGAATTCTTTCCGTAAGGGGGGGACTAAGAACTCCCTGTTTTAGAAGTGGAGGTACTCCATTGCTTAGATCTTTGCATACCCTGAGACTGTAATCTGGGGGGGATCTGTTTCCCCTGGGTCTAGTTTGAGACGGCCTTGAGGGGGCTGGAAAGGGCCAATGTTTCGATGGGCAATACCTACTGAATCTTGGAGGCTGCACTTGCAAAAAATCTTTGACTGTCTGCACAGACTTAGCTTTTTCTTCCATCATTTTTAGAACCTCTTCTGCTTTGGTGCCAACAAATTGTCCTTGTTCAAAGCAGCGTGTAGTAATTTTGATTTGACATGGTCTGGCAAGGTCTGCTCCTGAAGCCAAGCATGCCTTCTCAGTACAGAACCAGTGACTGCTGCCCTGCAAGATGCTTCTAGGGTGTCAAAGCCACATTACAAGGTATGCTTGCAGACTTGGCTTGCAGAATGCATAAGTTCCTGTAATTCTTTATTGTCTGTAAAGGTAGATAATGTTTGCTTAAGTTCCATAATATGTTGCTGGTATTTCAACATGTGAAACTGGCAATTCAATGCCCTAATGGCGAGAGTTGCAGAGGTGTATATTTTTTTTACCCCATCTGTTAAAGCTCGGGAATCCCTGTCCGATGGGGTGGGTTTCTTAGCTGTAGTTGCTTTTATACCTTTAGGCCCCTGGGAAATTACCTCTGGGTCAGCAGTAAGATTTTTGAAAATAAATTTGTGAGTCAGGGTCTCTGTAGTACCTGTCTGGTTTCCTTGGAGCAGGGGGTAAAGTATCAGGATTTATACTGAATTCCATAACGACATCATCCACAACATCCAGAACAGGAGGGATAGCTAAAGGTCCATGTTGTGGCAAAAATAAAAATTCTGAGTTTATTTTTGGACTGAGGATGATCCTGGCATTCCCAGTGGAAATGCTCTCAAAATCTGTAGGTTTTCACCAAAAGAAAAATCCTATGAAGGGGGAAGCAGATGGAATGGAGTCCTCTGCATCTGAATCCTCAAACAGATACAGGCATGTCTTCATATTCAGAAACCTCAGTCTCAGACTCATGGGTCAGATGAAGCTGCTGGAGACAGGTCTCTCTCTTAGCAGGGGAAGGCTGGCTTCCCCTAATCAGCATAATCAGATC
Source organism: Protopterus annectens (assembly GCF_019279795.1). Taxonomy (NCBI): domain Eukaryota; kingdom Metazoa; phylum Chordata; order Ceratodontiformes; family Protopteridae; genus Protopterus; species Protopterus annectens. The sequence goes on along the minus strand of NC_056746.1, from coordinate 1,386,337,755 downwards.
TGCCATTTTAAGCATTTGATGATGTGGCATGGAAGCAGGTGCTTGAGTCCGGGTCGTCAGTTTTTTAGGCGTAACTCATACTCTTGGCCTTAGAAACATAGTAGTTTTAGACAGAACTGAAGACACGAAAGAAGTCATCGGTTTGTGTTGAATATCGGTAATGCGAAGAACTTCCTGGGAAGCCAGTGCCTGCATAGCGGCTCCGGACCCATCCAAGGTGGAGACATCCGCAGGTTCTGTAGTCATAGAAGAGTCTCGTGGCTTACCGGACTCCAAACGGGTCTCGGTAGAGGCCTGTGAATCCATCGAAGCGGGCATCAGGGGCTGCGAAAACACCTCACTGAGTACCAGCGAACTGGCGACTAGCTTAACGGAAGCGTCGGCAGTTTTGGACCTGTCTTTATCCTTACGCTTTTTTGGAAGATCGGTAGTCGGATGACTTACCAAAGCCATTTCGGAATACGGAGATCGGTAGCGAAGTATTTAGTAACAATAAGGGCCCGACAACGAATAGTTCGGGCGTTGAATAAAGCGCAAAACCGAGAGCGAGGTACGTTGTGATCTGGGCCCAAACAGGGGATGCAGTAAGAATGGAAATCTCAGTGTGGTATTCGCTTTCCACAGGCAAGACAATTGTTACCTTTTTCTGACATCGGTTACATCAAGAAAAAAGGATTCACAATGGGGCACTTAGCTTTAGAAGACTCCAGGACGATTCAATTCGGAAACAAAAACTAAGGTAGCAGCCGACCAGCACTCATGCGAACTGCTTCTGCTTCGGGCTCCTCGGCAAGAAAGACTAATGTAATGGCGTCGGCTGCCTGTTTTTATACCTCTGACGACCCGTCAGTCCTGAAGTGACAGCAACTGACACTGAAATACTAAGTCTCTGGTATTCGAGCCGACTGAGGGCTACCTGCAGGCAGATAACCTAAGTGTGATGACTGCAACAGTGAAACATGAAGAACATCCAATGGTTGCTTCCCTCATGCAGATGGCAGAGATCAGAGCTGACATGTTAAATACCAAAGATCTTAGAAGCATGAATGGACCCGAGTAGGTAGGGGGCTAAGAAACATCACTCTCGACCGTTCAGCAGAGATGCACACTCAGAGTTTCAGTGTCAAATGTATGGTTGGTGTCCAAGGACAAAGCATGGTTGACACTGAATGGGGATGGATCTGGACTGGCGCTGTCTCAAGTGTCAGCACCAAGATAGGTGACATGGAAAGAGAGGAAGATGTAGGAGGTGTTTGGCCCTTTCCTATCCACCCTAGGTGTGTACAGGGAGATGGCATGACGCTAGTCTTATTGAGCCTTCATGAATGCCATCATAATTCAGTCCCAGTTTATTCTGACTGCACTCATGGCAGACTCTGCTGATCTAAGGTACGGTTCAGAAGGGTATTTGGAGGCAAGAAACATCAAGAGCTCCTTTTCAGAGGACTGGCTGCTCCCCAAGCGGCCCCTTCTTCAAAACCTACTGGAAATCACCATGGTATCAGTGTTCACATCCATCAAAACTGAAGGCCTAAGTGGTAGTGACTCTGTCACACTGAGTCAAAGTAGAAGCTGTTAGAGCTGGCTTGGCTACTTCAACAGCCAAAGAACAAGATAGAAAAACTGTCATGTCTGTCTCTTCATTCTTAATTTCTACCTTTCATTTCATTGGATTTCTGTTTTCTGGAGTCTAACCTGCACTTTCACAGAGCTTTTTGAGAGGCAGAGTTACAGTCTCCCACGGTGGCAAGGGAATATCCTTTAGGATTAACTTGCTTCTATCAATTACAGAATGGGGTTCAGAAGACATGAAGATTTCACACTGAGCACCGAGATGCTCCAGCCTCAGGCATACAACATATTCATCTGCATGATGTCCTAGGGCAGAATTTTGTGCCTGCACTTGGTACATTTTTTTTTTGAAACCAGAGACTTTCTCCATTTTTAAAAGCTGGATTATTAAAGTGTAGTAAATGACTAAGCTAACAGATGTTTGTGGGAAAACAAAGGAAAATCTGGTGATAGGACGGGGGAAATTGATGAAAAGTTCTACTTTATGTACACTTAAGCCGCTGAGACTATGGAGATGAGAAACCAAGAAGATTACAATAAAGGTGGGAGTTCTATGAGAGGAAAAACTTTAAAATCTGTCATACTCATCAATATAAGTGCCGGAGGACCATGTCCGTTACTAACGGCAGCAAAGGAGATCTGGAGGATAAGAAAAAATGCACTGCACCATGGGAGAGAAGGAAGCTTGAGTTCTGGAGAAGCTTCTGAGTATAAAGTTGCCAGCTGAGATCCACCACAAAGGTGAACTATCAAGACAGATGGAGACTATATAAAATCTCCGACTTCTAGCAGAAAAGACCTGAAGAAAAGTCTGTCTTTTTTTTTGTTTTGTTTTAAAGGAGGAAGCAGGAGAAATGGGTCTCTAATACAAGAGCGAGCCTTGGAGAAGGGAAGGATTTTCTGCTCTTCCATCAAAAGAGGTCTGTTTTCTTTACCGGAATACAATCCTAGGGAAGAACAGTGACAGGTATGATGTCGGTACTGATTAAGATGTCTAACGTTACGGTAGATACAAACAGTGGTTGGTGATCTTCTGGTAAAGAATTTTGGTTTCCTGTCAGTGGGAGTCAACAGAACAGAAATGTCAGTCTCAGGAATGGAAAACAAGACGGAGGAGGCCCAAAAGACTCTTGAGATGAAACATTTTTCTTAATGCATTAATTTTCAAGGATAACACTGAAATTTTAGTTATGTACTTACCATAACGATAGATGTATGTGATCCATCTCGCCTACATTCATTATTGACGGGCTCGGAGCCGAGAATCGGCTCTGACTCGGCCGCTATAACCAGCACAAAGTCTCTCATTGGCTGGGCTAACCCTGTATCCCAGGATGCACCACGCCCAAACCCCCAGATCTTGTTTGCCCCAATATTATCTTCCCACATACACCACACCACAAGGGTATACATGTAAGAGGAGAGAAAAAATAATATCCTCAGAGGGATCAGAATACAAGTTTCCTCCAAGTCCAACAGGTAGGGGGAAGGAGGGCGGGTACGTAAGAAGGTAGGCGAGATGGATCACATACATCTATCGTTATGGTAAGTACATAACTAAAAGATGTAATGTGATCCTCTCTCGCCTACATTCATTACTGACGGGACAGCGTCCCTAGCACCTAAATCCTGGGAGGCTCACAGGAAAACACTCCTGAGCACTGTGGAACCAAAGGAAGCCAGACCTCTAGAGGCCACGTCCAGTTTGTAATGAGAAATAAAGGTATGTGGAGAAGTCCAAGTAGCCGCTGCACATATCTCATCTATGGATAGTCTAGCATGAAAAGCCACTGAAGTAGACATAGCCCTGGTAGAATGCGCCTTAACAGGAAAGGGAAGATGCCTACCCGCTAGTGCATAAATAAATGAGATGCAGTCCCTAATCCACTTAGCTATGGTGCCCTTAGTTACAGATCTGCCACTTCTATTGTCCGAAAAGGACACAAACAACTGATCTGATTTCCTCTCCTGTTGTGTCCTATTTAAATAAAACCTCAGTTGTCTATGCACATCCAACTGGTGAAATTTGTATTCCGCTTTGTTGGAAAACCGTGGAAAAAAGACCGGAAGCTCAATAGACTGGTGGAGACAAAGGGCAGAAGAGACCTTAGGGAGAAAGGAAGGATTAAGTCTCAGAGATACTCTGTCCTCATGAAAAATCAAATAAGGAGGTTTAACAGAAAGGGCTTGAAGCTCCGATACCCTTCTGGCTGAAGTTATGGCTACCAAAAAGGCAGTCTTTCCATGACAAAAATTTCAATTCACAAGAGGCTGCCAGCTCAAAGGGAGAGGACGTTAAAGCTCTGAGCATCACATTTAAATCCCATGGCAAAACGGGTTGCGAAACTGGAGGGCGAAGCAACCAGGCTCCTTTCAGAAAGGCTTTACACAGCTTATGACCCATGAGGGAAGGCTCATATGCAACATGATAATTAGAGATTGCTGCCAACTGAACCTTTACAGTGGAGGCAGCTGAACCCTGTCTAAAAAGTGTTGCTAAGAAATCTAACACCGCCGACACAGGGGCTGTAAGGGGATCAAGATGACGTTGCTGAGCCCAAATTGCAAATCTCTTCCATTTAGTAGAGTATATTTTCCTAGTAGAAGACTTCTGGGAGGAGGACAGAATATGTACTACTTCCAGGGTAAGGATATGCGGTCTAAGGTCGGAAGTGGAGAAGCCAGGCAGCGAGCTTGAGAGTTCGTAGGGATGGATGGAGCTGTCCTGACTGATGAGTCAATAGGTCTGGAGCTGGGTCCAGAATCCAAGGACCATCCACTGCATACTTCCGAAGGAAGGGGAACCAAACTTGACTAGGCCAGAGTGGTGCGATCAAAATCATCTTGCTTCCCAAGCAGGTAGCCTTCTGAATCACTCTTGGGAGAACAGGGACCGGTGGGAAGGCGTAGAGCAGACTGGAGGGCCAATTGTGGACTAGAGCATCCCTGGGTGACTCCCCCTGGTGTGGGGATCAGAGTGACAAAACTGCTGCACTTCGCATTCAGAGGGCTGGCAAAGAGGTTGCAGCAGGGAAGGCCCCACCTGGAGAAGATCTGAGCAGCCACTCGATTGTTCAGGGACCACTCGTGAGGCATCAGAATAACTCTGCTCAGCCTATCATCACACTAGACTTCCCCGGAATGTGCGTTGCCACTAGAAAGCGCTGGGAAGCGATCGCCCAATTCCACACTCTCATGGCTTCCCTGCAAAGGGGGTAGGACTTGGTTCCTCCCTGCTTGTTCAGATACCAAACAACCGACATATTGTTGGAAATAATCGCAATAGTTCCCCTGGGAAGAGAGCTGTGAAGTGCCTGCAACGCTAGAAGCACCGCTCTCATCTCCAGAACATGGATATGCAAGTGAACCTCGTGGTCTTGCCACGTACCTTGAACCGTCTCGCCCAGATAATGCCCCCCCACCCTATCTAGGAGGCGTCCGTGGTTACTCTGGCAATAGGGGATGGGGGGCCTCAAGGATCTCCCTTGATTCAGGTTGGACGAAAGAAGCCACCAATGCAGATCCTGCCTGCATCTCTCCGTGATGAGAATCGGATGGGACAAGGGACGTTCCTGATATGACCACTGGGCCAAAAGGAGCCACTGAAGCATTCGCATGTGTAACCTGGCTAGCGGAACTAGAAGAATGGTAGCCGCCATTGATCCCAACAACTGAAGAACCATCCTGGCTTGGGCTTTTTCCCGGGGTAGTAAAGCCAGAACTTGGGCCTGTAACACTTTTATTCTCTCGGCCGGTAGGAAAGCTCGCATTTCTACAGAGTCTAGCTCTGCGCCGATAAAGGCAACAAACTGTGATGGCAGCAATACAGATTTTGCCGAGTTGAATGAAATCCCTAGTAGATGGCCCAATTCGACAGTAGCTCTCGTGGCTTGAACAAGTAGATGCCTGGTGGGGGCGGTGAGGAGCCAGTCGTCTAGATAAGGAAACACCTGGAAACCTAGACGTCTCAGGTGAGCTGTCACCACTGCCAGACACTTGGGTGAACACCCTGGGGGCTGTGGTGAGACCAAAGGGCAGGGCCCGGAATTGAAAATTACTGGCTCCCAGCCGGAAGCGTAAATGATTCCTGGAAGCCTTGTTTATCTTGATGTGATAATAGGCATCCTTGAGGTCGATGGAGCACATCCAAACTCCTTTTTCCAGCAAGGGGAAAATGGATTGCAACGTGACCATTCGGAACTTGGACTTCTTTACAAAGCGGTTTAAACGGCTGAGATCCAGAATAGGTCTTAAGTCCCCTGTTCTTTCTGGCACCAAAAATAATCTTGAGTAAATTCCTAATCCGATCTGGTCTGCGGGGACTGGTTGGATGACTCCTTTTCCTAGGAGCTTTGAGACCTCTATTGCTGCCTGATCCCGCTGACTGGGTGGAACGTCCGGGATTTTCCTTGATGGGGGGGATAAAGGGAATGGTGTAACCTCCGGTGATGATACGAAGCACCCATCGATCCTGAGTGATGGACTCCCAGGCCTAAAGATGCTCTGAAAAATGACCCCCGACTGGCTCCGCAGTCGGGTAAATCCCTCAGGGATGCTGGTAGGAGGAACCACGAAAGGACTCGCGGTCTCCTGTATTGCAGGGGCCTCCACCGCCTCTAGGGCGACGCCTTCCATTAAAATTCCCCCCTTCTCTGCCCCTGGAGGGGGTGTCACTTTGATGGGCAGGGGAAGACTTTTGAGACTTTCTGAACCACATTTTCCCTCCCCTCTGAGCCTTGGGATAAGGTCTAGTGGGAAGTGAAAAACAGGCCGCAACGGCAGACAAAGTCTTACCCTCCTGCTCACATCTAGTGAGGGTGTCTTTCACTTTGGGTCCAAAAAGGGAGGACCCGTCGAATGGGGCGTCCGTGAAAGAAGACTTGAAAGCCTCCGCAAAATGATACAAGCACATCCAAGCTTGCCTCCTCAGGGCTATGCCCGAACTCGCTGCTCTACCCGCCCCCTCGGCTGCATAAGATATGAGCCTCATGGACAAGTTGACGATGGAAGAAAAGGTAGACAGCTGGGCGTTAGACTGGGCCAACGCCTCAGGCAAGTTACCCGACAGGGTATCTCCCAACTCCTTTATGAGATCCCTTTGGAGCCGCGTAAAATGACAAGTAATTCAGCGACCGCAAGGTAAAGGTCGCTGAAGACAGGGTAAGCTTCCCATACCTATCCATGCTCCTAGAATCCTTATTAGGAGGATGGATGGAAGTAGAAACCTCTGCCACGTCCTGCTGAGTGGCAGACGCCACCACCATAGCATCCATTCCCTTGGTCAAAAATTCTTTTCCAGGAGGCGCAGATAAGAACTTATTGGGGCGGCTAGGAACTGGCTCCACAGAGTCAGGGTGTTCCCACACCTTTCAACAAATAAGATCCAATAACTCATCAAAGGGTGGAGACACCCAGGAGGCGGAAGGCTGGGCTCCGAAGGCCTTCAGGAAGACAGACTCCTCCTCAGAAGGGTTTTTGGATGGTCAGTCACCCCGCTGTCTCAAGATCTCCAGGATATCGGAGAACGAGACATCATCAGAGGACGACTTCAGGGACCCTTCTGCATCATCGAGGTCGGTGTCCGAGGTGACAGACTCATCTGGGAAGTCTACATGCTTCCTCTTACACAACTTCTTCCTGGGAGGCTCCTCAGGCACAGACTCTGAAGGGCCCTCAGAAAGCAGGGGACCACACATGGAGGCATGCTCAGGCCTAGGAGCCCCGCTGTCCAGAGAGAGGGGTGCACCAGAAGCTCTAGTTGCAGCGTCTGGGGATGGAGTTGCCAATTCAGGTGAAGTCACTACGAACTTGGCCAGCGCGCTCCTCATAGCCTCGAAGGCAGGTCCACCAGAATTGGACGAAAAACCCGCCTCCGAGACCATGACTGGAGTCGGGGTACCCCTAGCCGAAGCACCAAGGGGGAGACTCGGAGCCGAAGCCTGAAGCCCCGATGTATCCCCCTCGGGTTCGACTGAGGACACCAGAGTACCGAAACCTGTAGAAGGGATGGAAAAGGTTGGAGCAGAGGTCGGATACGAAAGACTAGCAGGAGGTTTCGGAGCCGACCCAAGGGCTTCACTCAATTCGGCAGACTCCGGCTCCGACGACACTGAGGTTGTCGGAGGAAGAAGAAACTGAACCGATATCGTGGCTGGCTCTGGAGCCGACTGGGCTGGAGCCGAAAATAATTTAGTTAACACTGGCGACTGGAGGAGCCTCTGGACCTCCCTATCCACATCCGAATCCAACAGCCTGGAGGACTTGGAGGACACAGAAGGGGGTCGAGAAACCTTCTCTGTCGGAACAGAGACAAGACTGGGGGAACGGCTCCGAATCGGCTCCAAATGGATCGGTGCCGAAGCAGGCTCGAGAACCATTGCAACCTCCTTCAGTGCCGATGACCGTGGAGGCGAAGAAGCAGACCCCGAAACAGACAAGACTTCCTGCGGCTCGGAGACCAGTGGAGCCGAGGAAGGAGACATAGCCTTAGACAGTACCTCCTGCGGCTCCGAGACCAGTGGAGCAGAGGAAGGAGATATAGCTTTTGACCTTTTTCTCCGGAGGCTCCTATGAACTAGCCGGAGACTTCTTTTTAGTCTTAGACCTGGATTTCTCTGAGGGGGGGAGAAGATGCTAAAGTTTCCTCAAAGGAGGGTTTAATCAAACCCTTAAGGATAAGCTTATTTTTTCTCTCCTGTAAAACCCTGGAAGAGAAGGCATGACAAACACTGCAGGATTCCTGCAAGTGTATGGAACCAAGACAATAAACACAGATGGCGTGGTCATCAGTCAAAGACATTTTATACGCACATTTGGCGCATTTTTTAAAGCCAGATGGCTTATGTTCTTTTTGTTCCTTGCCAGACATAAGGAAACACGACTGCACACTCAGCAACACAAGGAGGGAGGGTGGAAAGGGCTCTAACTTAAACTCCCGAACACTAAAGACACAAGATAGGGCAAAGGCCCTCTAACTTAAACAGGCCTAGCCCGCCAAACAGAAGGACTACCACACAAAAAACCACAATCAATCACAAAAAGGGAAACAGACAACGTAGCTATTAAAATAGCTTTTTGGAAATAATAACTCGAGCAAACAGTTAAAGTCAAAAAAGAGAGGGTACTTAGCCACAGCCAAGTCGAGACCACGTTGTTACTCTAGGAGCGGCAAACGAGATCTGGGGGTTTGGGCGTGGTGCATCCTGGGATACAGGGTTAGCCCAGCCAATGAGAGACTTCATGCTAGTTATAGCGGCAGAGTCGGAGCAGATTCTCGGCTCCAAGCCCGTCAGTAATGAATGTAGGCGAGATAGGATCACATTACATCATCTCATTTTCCACTTTTAACAGCATACAATTTTCTGTGGGAAATGACTCCGTTAACATTCATGATCTGGACCGGGCCTCCACTGAAAACAGGATCTGTGGAACCTAGTCGGACTTTCCCGGTCAACAAATGTAAAATAAAAAAATAAAATAAAATAAAATCTGCAACCAGACAAGAAAGCCCTGGGAGTAGAAATCATTAAGGACCATTTGCCTACCCATACTCAAGCTATCAGCTGACAAGTGCTTTTGAGATAAACAGCAATCAACTTGTGTGTTGGAGATAAACAGCAATCAGTGTGTGTGTGTGTGTGTGTGTGTGTGTGTGTGTGTGTGTGTGTGTGTGTGGCAATTAAACAGCAGCCATTTTCATTTGGCAAGTTTGGAGCCGTGTAAAATATACAGAAGGACTTAAGAGAGCCCAGGGCAATGTAAGAAAAAATAAAACGGAGTCTTCATGCTTGCTTACATCAGTACCTTGTTTGCACAAGTCCTGTGTTAAGTGCATTACAGGAGACACACTAATTTCTAGAACTTCTGGTTGGCAGAATTGGTACACTGAATACAAACCCATACACAAGGAAAAGACAGGACACACGAACAAGTCAGTGTGATAGAAGAAAGTTGCACTACATGTTTCAAAGAATGCATGAAAGTGACAGACATAATAGAACCTCCAGCTGCCATACAGGGTGACAAAATCCCACTTTTTTTGTTTGCATTTTTTGGGGATTACTGACTACCAGATAGTGTTAGCCTCTTCCTGTCCCACCCTCCTACAAGTTGGTCCCCCAATCTGTAAACTGATGTAGAATCGATGAGGGAAAAATGTAAACTGAAAAAAGGCAGTGTTACTGCCTAGCAGTGACTTTCCTCCAAAAACATCCACAAAAAACTCCAAGCAGTGAAGCTTCTGATCTCTACCCTTGGGTCCTTTTACTGTACAGTAGAATACACTTCCTACAACTCTTTTCCTAAGGGAGGGAAAGCTTACCTCAGACCATTATTATACTGTCAATATGACAGCACTTCGGCAGGGCCCAGTCCAAAACACAGGCACTGCAGACATTCATGAAGCAGGTAGTTCCTCGTTGTATTTTTTTTTCTTTATCCCTTTGGTACTATTACATCCCACAAGTTAATTAACAGAATAAAGCAGCACATCTATGGTGGTAGTTAAGGCTACCGCCGGTACATCACATGTCTGTAATCAAGAGAAACAAACTACTAATCTACTCACCTGACATCATACTGGCGGAGCTAACTGGAGTGCTGCCACTTGGTATGTTGCCAGATGGACCCATTCTTGACTGGTCTTTTACTATGGGGTCTGCATGAAAAAAAAGTTGTAAATTAAACAGGACTACAATTACTTTCAATTTTCCAGCATTTCTGACTTCTCTAAACAAAAAACAAAGCTAAGCATCTATCAATCATTTGGCTGGCAGAATTAAAAAAAAAAGGTGAAACATTCAAGTACAATTTCTTAGACATCTGTTTGTAAGACAGCAACATTCTAGTTTCAAGGAAGACGTGCTCTGCGAAATCAACAGACAATAACAAGCGAGTGAATATACTGAATAACTTCTGAGAGGACCCTCCTGAATGAGTCAGTGATTGGAATCATCCCTTCTATGCATAGTAAATGCACCACTTCTGTCCCCTGAGGCAAGTGTCTGATGATATCACATACTGTACACAAATGTGTCCATCACTCAAGCCTTCCAGCTTACCTCCAAATATCAAATACAAGCACACTTCTGCAAATAAGAGATTCTCATGGTAACAGCAAGTCTTCAAGGAGATGTCCTTTTAACAGCAGGTCACAACAGCTGGGTTTGCTTATCAGCAAAGCTGCACCAATCCAGATGTCTTTCAACAGCTGCCTTCATTCTCTGTAATAACCAGCTGTGGTCTTATGTCAATAATACAAGACCTATATACAAGTTAAGCCAGCATGTAACCCCTCCAGTTCAAGACTAACAAACTACAACAGATTGTGTACTTATGATAGAAATTCTACAGGTATATGCAAATATGCCTATACAGGAAAAGGTAATGAAACTATAACTTAACATGCAGCGGTTTCTGAAAATACTTGTGAACTGAACTACCCAACAACTAGTAAAACAATTAAGGGAGCATAGACATTAGTTTTATTCTTAGCTCTCCCTAAAGATCTTCGGTTACAGTGACTACTTCACACAACTTAAGGACCACTGCAGTAACCAGTCATCACATACGGGTAGAATTCCAAGCAGTACTAGGTTACTTATGGGGGTGTCAAGTTAATTACAAGATCCCAGTAGCACAGCCAAGCCACAGCAAACTTATCTTAGCCACAGACAGTTTGCAGTGTTCTGTGAAAGCAATGACTACTGTCTGTGCTGCTGCCAATATACTGCAGATACAATTTGTAAAATTAACTTTAACAGGGCCTTGCAGTAGTTTGGTGTAATTACGACAAAAGGTAGTTCAGTGGACCAGTCAAGCTTATTCTGCCTGTTCTCGGCAGGCAAGCCTTCTTTTCCTTATCTGAAGGAAATAAAAAGCTGCTCATTTACAACATGCACATCTAAAGTATGCAACAGGTGCTCTCCAGCATTCTTTCAAGTAGGGTAAAAAACTGCAACAGTAATGGATCCAGACAGACTGCTTAGGCAAATAAAGTGGTGGCAGCTGGCAGCCCAGCACAAAAATTCACACGTTTGTCACCGTTTTTCTGCCAAACAGCTCTTCACTGATGTTCTAAATAAATTGGCATTAAATTCTACATTATTTCATCTAGAACCATGGGCATACCACTCTTCTGAACCAACAGTAGAGGCCAGAACGGGGCAATGAGGGATCAGGGATGTCCTCAGACGTCACGTTTTCTGCAAAACTTTGGGGATAAGAGGAATAGGAGGGTAAGCATAGAGGAGACCCTGAGGCCAATCGTGGACTAGGGCAGCCCTAGGTGACTCCCTGGGTGGGGGATCAGGGCAAAGTACATACTGCATTTGTTGTTGGTAGGGGAGGCAAAGAGATCGCAGCATGGTTGCCTCCAAAGATTGAAAATCTGCTTCGCCACCACTGGACTGAGGGACCACTCATGAGGACTCAATATGGTTCTACTGAGTGTGTTGGCCAACACTTGGGAGTCCCTGGGTATGTGCGCTGCAAGAAGAAAGTGCCTTGAGGACATCTCCCATTCCCACACATTTATGGCCTCTCTGCACACCAAGATGGTGCTCCCTCGTTTGTTGATATACCAGACCACTGCCATGTTATCTGTCTGAATTGCAACCGTACCCAGAGGGAGGCAATCCTGAAAGGCTTGCAATGTTAAGGCTGCACTCATCTCCAAGACGTTTATGTGCAATTGGGTCTCTATGGGGGACCATGTGCCTTGTACTATTCACCCAGGAAACGCCCCCCCAACAGGGAAGCATCCGTGTCACTGTAGCCTTGGGTGGAGGGAGTGAAAAGGGCCTGCCTAGAATGAGATCCTGAGACTGAAGCCACCAAAGGCGGTGCTGTCTGCACACTGGCATCAATTTTATGGACATAGGTTGACATAGAACGGACCACTGAACCGCCAAGGTCCACTGTAGAACTTGCATATGGTACCTTGCCAGTGGCACAAGCTGTATGGCTGCAGCTATGGATCCTAGAGTCCAAAGAATCAAGTGGACTGGAGAATTCTAAAGATTTAGGACTTGGATGACCTGCACCCAGATCAGCTGTACTCTGATGGTAATGCTGTAATCTCTGAATTGGAGTCTAGCTTGACTCCTATGAACTCTAATGTTTGCATCAGAACCAGATTCGACTTTGAGACGTTTACTGTTTTCCCCAATTAGATGAACAGGAGTGGGACATATTGGATGGCTTGCGACAGTCAATGCATCATGGGTGGTGCCGTGAGTAGGGAAACACCTGGAATCCTGCAGTCTCAGGTTAGCTGCCATCACTGCCATAGATTTGGTAAACACTCAGGGTGCTGTAGCAAGTCCAAAGGGCAAGACTCTGAACTGGTGATGATTGGCCACTAACTGGTGGTGAAGGTATCTCCTTGACCACCTGTCTATTTTGATGGGATAGTAGACATCCTGGAGATCCACTGAGCACATCCATTCATCCTTGCGCAAGGGAGGCAGAATGGACTGAACAGTGACCATCCGGAACCTGGACCTCTTGACCAATAGATTCAACTTGCCGAGGTCCAAAACAGGATGCAGGTAGATCCCTGGTGTTTTTTGGTACTAAAATGAAGCTAGTGTAAGTTCCGGATCCTCTTTGTCCTACTGGGACCACTTGGATGGCTTGTTTTGAAGTTGCTGAACTTTCTTGAAGATTAACTCTCTCTCTGGCGGGGTGGTACATTGGGAGAGATGCCTATATATTGGAGGAGGTTGAAAAAAGGGAATAAAACAACCCCTGAAAATGTCTAACACCCACTGATTGAGGGCAATGCTTGTCCAGGCTAGTGCGTGAAGGGAAAGATTACTCCCAACTGCCTCCAGGGCAGGGAGGTCGGGCAATGTTTCAGATGGGCTGAAAGGGCTGCTCAGAGAAAGGCTCATGGAGCCCTGACTTCTTGATTCCCCTGCCTCTGGGGTGGCAGCTGTCTTTGAATCCTCTCCATATGCCTCTTTTAAGCGGAATCATCCAGGCATGTCCTGGAAGAGGGAAAACTGTGACTTCCATAACCACATCATCTTAGCTCCTCGTTGGATCTTAGGAAACGACCTTGGAGGAGTGCTTTGATCCTAACTGCAGACAAGGTCTTCCCGTCTTGCTCACTACACGTTAGTGACTTTCACAGAAAAAAACAGCATTGGGAAAAGATGCTTTCAAGGCCTTTGCAAACCCGCATAGTTGTAATCAAGCATGCCGCCTTATAGCTATGCCAGTACCTGCCTCTTGAGAGGTAGTTTCCACTGGATTGGAAATTAACCTCTAGGAATTAGCAAGGGACATCAGAATAGAGAGCTTGGGAGACACCTTCTTGAGGTCTTCCTGCAGCAACAACTCCATATGGGAAGTGGCGAGTTCTTTGACAAAGTGCCTTTGAAGGCAGGTAAAGTGTGCCAGATAATTAACTGCCCTCAGTCCAAAGGTAGCAGAGGCAAAAGTACAGTTTTGTACCTACCATAAATGTAGATGTCCGAATTGGATAGCATCTGCAGTCATAACAACTGGGTTGTCCTGTCGTCAGGCAGCCCTTCAGTCGGCCGGATTCCAAAGTCCGGGTCCGGCTTCGGCTGATGTCGCACTTCACCCGGCGTCATCTCTGTTGGCCTTCGGGGTATATAAGCATCAGCCCGGCGCCATTTTCTTCCAGTGTTTCTTGCCCCAGATGCCAGAAGCCCTCTAGAAGGCTAAAATTTTGGATAGATGCCAATGTTTCCAAAAGATAGAGGAGTAAACCGCAAAAATAAGCATGTATGTACATAAATACAAACAAATACACCATGAAAGAAGTCCCCACTAGCTAGCTATTAGAAGGGTAAACACCCTAGGAGTACCACAGAGGGAAGGAGGGAGGGTAATCCTGACTGCAGATGCTATCCAATTAGGACATCTACATTTATACCATGGTAGGTACAAAACTGTACTATGTGTCCTTCATGGATGCATCTGCAGTCCTCTTTAACTAACTGGGTAGAATACCATAGCCAACTAGGGAGGAGGATAAAAGGTAGATTATGCGTGTGTTTAGGATCCCCTTACTGCAGTACAGCAGTGGCAAACCCTGCTCAGGATCTGGAATATAGAGGTAGAAATTATAATGCTTGGCAAATGTATGCTGCGGAGGTCCAAGTGGCCGCCTCTCAATATCGTATCTTGGTAGCGCCCCTCCCACCAGTGAAGAAGGCTGTGGTAGTGGCTGCTGCCCTTGTAGAATGAGGTCTTATGTTCTGTGAATTTGTTTCTTCATGGAAGGAGTAACAGAAACGTATGCAATTTCCTATCCATTTGAGATTGTCTGTTTGAAAATAGCTTTTCCTTCCCTTCCTGTTGCATAGGCTACTTAAAAGTTGGTCAGCTCCTTCGCTATTTTTGTTCTGTCCAAGTAGTAGCTTAGGGCTGTCTATGTACATCCAAGGTGCATTCTTTTCCCTCTGTTTTGTGGGCTGGTGTTAGCTGCAGGTAGGTGATCGTCTGTCGCAGACACTCTGGATACCACCTTAGGCATAAATGTAGGATTAGTCCTCATGGACACTATCTTGGTGGAAGATTAGAAAGGGTTGCACTGCCATTAAGGCCTGTGTCTCCTGAACCTCCTTGCTGAAGTAATTGCCAGTAGGGAAAGCAGTTTTCCATGACAGGTGTTGCAGGTCTGTTGTTGCTGCTGGTTCAAAAGGTGATAGAGTCAATTTTTCTACACAAAGTTCAAGTCCCAGGCTGGTAATGGGTGGTTTCTTTTGAGGGGTTTTACATTCTGGATTCCCTCCTGAGGAACTGCTCTGTTGTGCGGTGTGAAAAAACAGGTGGATCAAAGCTGTATTCTGCTGAAAACTACCAGATCTTTAATTAACGGCCTGAAGGAAATTTCCCAAATTTCTCCAGAATTTGGGAACTATTTTATCATCTCCTCTTTTACCCCCCAAATAAAAAACCTTTCCTTCGGACTATCCTTTTTAAAGGCTGGTTTTAATCTTAATTGGAAGCTAAAAAAATCCTTTTTCCAATGTATGTTATAGTAGTGCAACTTTTTGGTCTTTTCTTGTTTCGGTCCAAAAAATTTAGTATTTCCTTTAATTTTAGTGCTCCTAATGCCCAAAAAACCCCTCAGTGACATTAAAAATTGACTTTATTTTAGAATCCCTTAACAAGAAAATTGAAATTTCCCTCGTGGGGGTTCCAAAACCCAAAAAGCACCCAAAAACTCCATGCTTTTGAAAAAAAAATCAGAATAAGGGTGATTAGTTTTTCAAATTTTGGATCTTTTTACTTTTTTTTTTTTCCCCGGGCGGGTTTTAAAATCACCTGCTCTAACCCTCTCCACTGACCTGGGTTCAAACTCCACCTCTTATCTGTCCCCAAGGTCATTGCACAACTACCATCACATGATCTGATGGGATTTGGACCAATAAACACACACCTTCCATCTCACAACCAGAATATACCTACTGAAATCTACCTAACCTGCCTGTTTCCTGCTCTTATGTCTAGGGCAGGAGAACTGGTTTCTTAGCACTACCATTCCTATCAGTCTAATTCTGGGCAACATACTACATTAAGATATCACCACCAGACTCTTCCATCTCCTTTTCAAATTCCTTTCACTGCCCTCAAACTTCTTAATGTCTCTGCATAATCTACATTTAGTCCATAATATAAAATCATAACCACTCCTTTCCTATCAGGATGCCCCAATTACATTACCCATCTAACCTCCCCACAGTATTGCATTCCATTAATACGCAGCCAATCCCTGCTTGCACCAAGCTTCCCATTCCTCTTGGCTTCTGCCCAAACCCATCTACCTCTACATCTTTCCATCATTTACTGACTGACAGGTTATATACATTTCATCCCGTACCAATTCTGCAGAAAATCTATCGGACTATTTACATCTCAATCATGCTACATTAGTACCTCCCAACTCCACTATCTCCCTTGGGACCTGACTACAGCTTGTCTAGAGCTAGGCTTTACAGGCTCTTCGTCATGCTGGAATGACATGCTAAAACTCCTCTTTCACATGATATAAGTCGCATAGTAGCTAGCAACTCGTACTCCCAGGTCTCTTTCTATGTCCTTAACAGGCTCACTACAATTCTGTAACTGATAGTATATCTCATTAATTTTAGTGCTCCTATTATAGAAACACAAACCCCACATACAGTGACAGTTGTAAACCTATCGATCTATTATATCTTATGCCAACTACCTTACAGCAAGATCTACAATCTGACAATTGCCTCAGTGAGGGGATTACCATTAAAAACCTCACACTAAATGCATCCAAAACTAAACCTATGCTTTTTGTTACTAAACAAAAACTCAGCAGATCAAGGGTGGAGTTATGTACTTGTCATAATTTGGCATCTGTTTTATCTTATGTAATTATTCCTCACAGCAGGGTCTTGGATCAGACATTGGATCACAGCTGGCAACCTTAGCTTGGACAGATCCAAGGCTCAAGCTCCTCCCTCTCCCATAATCCCCTGCCTGCCCTCTAACCCTCAGATTGAGTTTGATGACCGTCACTATCACTACAACCAAAAAGGTAGAAAAGAAAACAGTCCTAGATACCACAACACTCCAACTTCCTCAGAAGAGCCAACAAGGAAGGGGGATGGGGGGAGGGAAATGTGAAGAATGATGACACAGGATAACACAGATGCCAAGTTATAGTAAGTACATAACTCTATGTTATCCATGTCATCCTTCCTCACAGAAGTGCCAGAGTCCCTAGCTACTATGCACCAGGGGTGGCCTCAAGGAAGGACATGCCGGAGCACTGTGGAGACAAAGGAAGCCCTGCTCCTGGAAACTAAATCTAGCTTGTAATGAGCTATAAAGCTGTGAACATCAGACCAAGTGGCGGCAGCACAAATATCAATGGAGAGTCTGGCCATGAAGGGTGAGGAAGTAGCCACTGACCAAGTAGAATGAGCTCTACCCTTTCACGGAACTCCAAGATGCTTCTTGGCATAGACTGTGGAGATATAGCTAGTAGATCCATTTAGAAATGGTCACCTTAAAAACTGGAAGGCCACGTCTATTTGGGGGAAAAAGCCACAAAGAGCTGGTCTGACTTGCGATATTCCTTAGTCCTGTCCTATGCAGATAAAATTGCAACTACCCATGTACATCCAACGCATGCAGAATGTACTCTTGTTTATTGGAATAAATGGGAAAGAAAACTGGTGACTGGATAGATTGATTCAGACTGGATTCAGTTTAAACCTTGGACAAAAGGGATGGATTTGTTCTCAGAGACACCATCTTTGGGAAAGACCATATATATGGGTAAGCAACTGAAAGGGCTTGCAGCTAAGACACCCTCTAAGCTGAGGTTATGGCCACTAGGAAGACATTTTCCATGACATAAATTTGAAATAGCATAAAATCCACAGGTTCAAATGGTCGAGTCACAGAATGCAGCACTAATGTTAGATCCCAAGGAGGAGATGGATCCTTAAACAGGTGGTCTTAAAAGGAAAATGCCGTTCATGAAAGTTTTAGAGAGTCTGGAACAGAACGTAGGTTCGCTACTCTCATGAAAATTGGAAATGGCAGCCAAATGAAGCTTTATAGTAGAAAGAATTGCCCCTTCCTGAAAAAGTGAAGACAAGAACAAAAGAATATCTGGCACAGAAGCAGAAAAAGGGTCAAGATTCCAGCTCTTAGCCCAGACTGAAAACCTTTTCCATTTGCTACTATAAACTTTTCTGATGGAAGGTTTTTGGGAGGCTAGGATTAGAATTCTTGATGGGGGAAGCTAGCCTGAACTGCTTAAAAATCACTGGAATAGGAGAAACCATGCTGTAAAACGAAGGGTCCGAAGATTGGGAAAAGGAAGCCCCTAAGGATGGGACATCAGACCCTGAAGGGAATCCAGTATCCAAGAAGGATACTTCAGATGAGACCTTAGGAAGGGAAACCACGGCCGATGAGGCCAGAACGGGGCAATGAGGGATCAGAGATGTCCTCAGACGTCACGTTTTCTGCAAAACTTTGGGGATAAGAGGAATAGGAGGGTAAGCATAGAGGAGACCCTGAGGCCAATCGTGGACTAGGGCAGCCCTAGGTGACTCCCTGGGTGGGGGATCAGGGCAAAGTACATACTGCATTTGTTGTTGGTAGGGGAGGCAAAGAGATCGCAGCATGGTTGCCTCCAATGATTGAAAATCTGCTTCGCCACCACTGGACTGAGGGACCACTCATGAGGACTCAATATGGTTCTACTGAGTGTGTTGGCCAACACTTGGGAGTCCCTGGGTATGTGCGCTGCAAGAAGAAAGTGCCTTGAGGACATCTCCCATTCCCACACATTTATGGCCTCTCTGCACACCAAGATGGTGCTCCCTCGTTTGTTGATATACCAGACCACTGCCATGTTATCTGTCTGAATTGCAACCGTACCCAGAGGGAGGCAATCCTGAAAGGCTTGCAATGTTAAGGCTGCACTCATCTCCAAGACGTTTATGTGCAATTGGGTCTCTATGGGGGACCATTTGCCTTGTACTATTCACCCCGGAAACGTCCCCCAAACAGGGAAGCATCCGTGTCACTGTAGCCTTGGGTGGAGGGAGTGAAAAGGGCCTGCCTAGAATGAGATCCTGAGACTGAAGCCACCAAAGGCGGTGCCGTCTGCACACTGGCGTCAATTTTATGGACATAGGTTGACATAGAACGGACCACTGAACCGCCAAGGTCCACTGTAGAACTTGCATATGGTACCTTGCCAGTGGCACAAGCTGTATGGCTGCAGCTATGGATCCTAGAGTCCAAAGAATCAAGTGGACTGGAGAATTCTAAAGATTTAGGACTTGGATGACCTGCACCCAGATCAGCTGTACTCTGATGGTAATGCTGTAATCTCTGAATTGTAGAGTCTAGCTTGACTCCTATGAACTCTAAAGTTTGCATCAGAACCAGATTCGACTTTGAGACGTTTACTGTTTTCCCCAATTAGATGAACAGGAGTGGGACATATTGGATGGCTTGCGACAGTCAATGCATCATGGGTGGTGCCGTGAGTAGGGAAACACCTGGAATCCCTGCAGTCTCAGGTTAGCTGCCATCACTGCCATAGATTTGGTAAACACTCAGGGTGCTGTAGCAAGTCCAAAGGGCAAGACTCTGAACTGGTGATGATTGGCCACTAACTGGTGGTGAAGGTATCTCCTTGACCACCTGTCTATTTTGATGGGATAGTAGACATCCTGGAGATCCACTGAGCACATCCATTCATCCTTGCGCAAGGGAGGCAGAATGGACTGAACAGTGACCATCCGGAACCTGGACCTCTTGACCAATAGATTCAACTTGCCGAGGTCCAAAACAGGATGCAGGTAGATCCCTGGTGTTTTTTGGTACTAAAATGAAGCGAGTGTAAGTTCTGGATCCTCTTTGTCCTACTGGGACCACTTGGATGGCTTGTTTTGAAGTTGCTGAACTTCCTTGAAGATTAACTCTCTCTCTGGCGGGGTGGTACATTGGGAGAGATGCCTATATATTGGAGGGGGTTGAAAAAAGGGAATAAAACAACCCCTGAAAATGTCTAACACCCACTGATTGAGGGCAATGCTTGTCCAGGCTAGTGCGTGAAGGGAAAGATTACTCCCAACTGCCTCCAGGGCAGGGAGGTCGGGCAATGCTTCAGAAGGGCTGAAAGGGCTGCTCAGAGAAAGGCTCCTTGGAGCCCTGACTTTGCGGATTCCCCCTGCCTCTAGGGTGGCAGCTGTCTTTGAATCCTCTCCATATGCCTCTTTTAGCGGAATCATCAGGCATGTCCTGGAAGGAAAACTGTGACTTCCATAACCACATCATCTTAGCTCCTCGTTGGATCTTAGGAAACGACCTTGGAGGAGTGCTTTGATCCTAACTGCAGACAAGGTCTTCCAGTCTTGCTCACTACACGTTAGTTTTTCTTTCCTGGCAGGAATTGTGCCTGCAGATGTACTTGGTAAGTCAATGCTGTGTCCCACAAAGTCATGGCTAGTCTGCAAAGGGGGTAGGAATGAGTGCCTCCCTGCTTATGTACCACATGACCGTGGTATTGTCTTGTCTATCAGTAGTTGTCCCGGATGAAGTAGGTCTTTGAAGGCTGTCAGGGCATTTTGAACAGCTAGCATCTCTTTTTGATTGCTATGTAGATGCATTTGGTTTGTGGACCATGTGCCTTGAATACATCTTCCTGCCATGTGGGCTTCCCCAGGCATAATCCGATGCATCTGTTGTTAATGTCTGTGTGGCTGGGGGTAGAGTGAATGGCTGTCCCTTGTTCTGGTGACAGGCCTTCACCCACCATCGAAACTCCTGTTGCAGGCAGGGAATGAGAGTAACTATTGTTTCCAGGCTGTGGTAATGTTGAATCCAAACACTTTTTAGGTACCATTGAAGTTTCTTCATATGCAGTCTTGCATATGGAATTAGTAGGATGCAGGATGCCACGAAGCCCAAAGCCTGCAGAATTGTTCTTGCAGATAACTGGGCCATTGTTGCCAACAGTTTGAAATAGGTAGTGAGTTGTCTTCGCTTGTCTGGCGTGAGATAAGCCATCTGGGCAGTTGTATTTAAGCTTGCACCCAGGAATATTATCTCTTGAGAGTTTTGATTTTTGTTCGTTGACTGTGTACCCTAGGCATGGCAGTAATCTCTTTACAAACGTCAGATACTGTAGTAGAATATCCTTGTTCTCTGCTTGAATGAGGCAGTCGTCCAAGTAAGGATATATTTGTATTCCTCTTTGTTGGCAGTATGCAATTACTGGTGCCAGGCACTTTGTGAAGACCCTGGGCGCAGTAGATAAGCCAAAGGACAGTGCAGAGAATTGGTAGTGCATTGAGCCAGCTTTGAATCTGAGGTATCTTCTGCATGTTTGTCTGACTGGGACATGCAGGTATGCCTCTTTTAGATCTAAAGTCACAAGCCAAGCCTTCTTGCCCAACATGGGCAGAAGCTGCTGTAGAGTCAACATTTTGAATTTTGGAATATCCAGATATGTTTAGAATAGATAGGTCCAGTACTGGTCTCCAGGCTTTGTCCTTTCTGGGTACCAAGAACAGTCTTGAATAGAATCCTTGTCCCTGCTCTTGCTCTGGCACTTGTTGAATGGCCCTCATGTCCATGAGGGATGAAACTTGTTTTTGTGCCTCTGTCCATTGATTGCGTGGCAGATCTGGCATACCGTTTGGCCTTGGCAGGGTGTGAAAATGGAACCTGTAGCCTTGTGATACTATATTTAGAACCCATTTGTCCTGGGTGATCATGTGCCAGTTTTGTGAAAAAAGTGCTAGTTTTCCCCCCAAAGGGGCTGCCAAAAGATAAGTGCTTGGTGCTGGAAGGGGGAAGTCATTGAGACTGTTTCCTGCATGGCTGTGATTTTTCCTCTCCGCTCTTGGAGGTAGAAGCACCCCATTGTTTAGGCCTGTATGAGCCTTGGGGCTGTGATCTGCCTCTGGGGTGTCTGTATCTGCCTCTGTGGCCTGACACTGGAAAGGACCAATTCTTTGTAGGCCAGTTCCTACTAAATCTGGGAGGCTGTACCTGCAAGAAATCCTTGACTGTTTGCATAGATTTAGCTTTATCCTCCATTTTCTTCAATACCTCTTCTGCTTTAACACCAAAGTATCATGCTGTAATGGAGCATCCAATAGTTCTGCTTTAACATGATCAGGCATATTCTGTTCTTTTAACCAAGCATGCCTCCTAATGACAGAACCTGTAACAGCGGCCCCTGCAGGAGGCCTCTAGAGAATCAAAACCATGCATGCATGCAATAAATCCTGCATTTCTTTGTTGTCTGCACATTCTGAATTTGTTGACATTTTCTGTTTAAGCAATGACATAAGATATTGCTGATATTTATGCATATGAAATTGGCAATTTAAGGCTCTTACAGCCAAGGTAGCAGAAGTATAAATCTTTTTACCCCATCTGTCTGGGGCCCTAGAATCCCTATCAGAGGGGATAGGGTTTTTTGCAGTGGAAGCCTTGACCCCTTTGGGACCATGAGAGATGGTTTCTGGGTCAGCAGCAGGGTTTTTATAAAGAAATGTATGTGAATCAGGAACCCTATAGCATCTGTCTGGCTTAACAGGAGCTGGTGGTAAATAGACTGGACTCTGAAAATACATCATCTACAATGTCTAAAACAGGTGGGATAGCAAGGGGGCCTGTGCTGAGGCAGTAAAAGGAAGTCTCTGAGCCTTTTCTTGGATTCTGAGTAATCTTGGCTCTCCCAGTGGAAATGCTCTCTCATACTATGCAGTGTCTCCCCAAAAGAATAATTCTCAGGAGGAGGCGCTGAAGGGATAGATTCTTCAGCATCAGAATCCTCATAGGGAGGAAGAGAATATTCCTGTTCAAAGGAGGAATCAGAGGAAATGGAAACCTGGTCTGAAGATTCGTATTCTAACTCTTGCCTAGGCCTCTTATCAGGAGGGGGATGGGAACCCCTGATCAAAGTAATTAGGTCTTCGGATGTTTTAAGCATCCGTTTTTTTAGGCATGGAGGCCTGTCCAGGAAAATGCTGTACCTGTTTCTTTGTCTTTAGAGCTGCTTTAGTCTTTGCCTTTGAAGCTGAAGTAGGTTTCACATATAACTGTGTAGGCCTGAAAACACCCTCAGAAGCAGATGCCTGCTCAGCGGCTCAGGACCCATCTGAGGGAATAATTTCCAAGTGTCCAATACCTTGAGTTTCCAGCGGCTTAGTCGGCTCCACGTGGGAGTCGGAAGCGGCCTGTGGCTCTGAGGTAGCGGGCGTCAGGGGCTGCGAAAGTGCCTCACTGAGAACCGACGAAAGGTCTAGCAGAAGCCTCGTCGTCTGTTTTGGATCTTTGATGCCTGTCCTTTTTTTTTTCTTTGCGCTTTTTATAAACTCCAGTAGTCGGCTGTTCCAACGGCATTATATAATTAAATCTTCTGCCAAAGTAATGGAATGTAAAATCGTACCAATGCTTAATAGTGAGCGTTGGTTAAATCTAGCACAAAACAGACAACTAGCAACGTTATGGTCAGGTCCTAGGGAAGGGATACAGTAAGAATGAAAATCCTTATGAGGTATTTGCTTCCCACAAGAAATACAATTAACTTTTTCTGACATTGGTCTGGAGCAAGAAAAAAGTTTCCCCAACGGGGTACTTGGCTTTAATGAAGACTTCGGATCTGAAATTCGAAATTGAAAAACTCAGCAGTCAGTCGACAGGCGCTTGCGAACTGCTTTTGCTTCAGGCACCGCACGGCAAGAAAGACTGTCTGCTCGCTTAGGTACTGGTTCCACAGTGTCGGGTTCCTTCCAAGCCCTACTGGCAATAAGATCCACCAGCTTGTCATCAGGGTGGGGATGGAATGACATACAGGAACTAGACGGGCCCATCCCGAAAGCCTTCAGAAACATGGACTCCTCCAAAGATGGAGGTTGGGGTGACCATCTGCCTGTTTGCCTAAGGACCTCCAGGATGTTTGCAAAGGAGACATCTTTGGGTGGAGATCTGGGAGACCCGTCTCCATCAAGGTCCATGCCCTGTGTGAGGGACTCCATGGTTGAGTCCAAGTGCCTCTTCTTGCACTTTCTCTTACGAGGTGCCTCCTCCATGGGGGGCTCTGGGGAGGACTTGGAATATGTGGGAATCCCGTGAGGGGATGAAGCCCCCTGAAGGCTAGTATGGGAGGGGCTGAACCTGGACAGGATGGGAGGCCTTGTCACCCAAGGTAGAAAGGGGTGGGATCAACCCAGAGGAGCAGGACGTGATGCTCCAGTCCTGGAGAAGGTCTTCTACCACACGGAAGGCCGATGGGCTGGAAAAGGTCCCCCCACCCTTCTCAGGGGGTGAAGCCACCCAGAAAGGAGAAATGGATCCAGACACAGCTCAGCAGCCCCCGGACGATACCAGTCCTGAGCTGTCCAGGGCAACGGCCTCCAGGGGTAGGGATCGGTCCAAAAAGCCTGGGCCAGACACCATTCCCAGGGAGCCAGTGCTGACCACTCTGACACAGGGCCCACTCTGATCCCAGGACGGAGGAACAGAGCAGGCCAGGGAGCTTGCCGGAGTTGAGAAAAAGGGAAGACTCGAAACCTTCACAATCTCACTGCAGGTTTCCAGGTCCTGAGATTCCGAGGCCCCTAGAGTAAGAAGCAAATGGTGACCTGGGATTGGACAGGCTACCCTAGCTGGGTGGGGATGGTAGAAGCCCCAACTCTAGCTGGGCTTTGAGGAAGCTCCTCCTCATCATCCAGTCCATATCCAATGGTAACATCCTCCTGGAAGATCTGGAGGAAGTGGATGAGTGGCTAAGACCTAGCTGGGCATCTTAGCTTGGACTCTGACAATCTGTCTAATTTCTGGAGTTTGGCTCCGAGGTCTAGGAACCAATGGTAACAAATGCCTATAGGGATCCAGGCAAAGCTGAATCCTCTAACTATAGGAGGACCCGACATGCCTGTCTGATCCGAAGTTCAAGAGGTAGAAGCAATCAGATCAAAACTGGTCAGATCTGGAAGAAGGATCCAAAAGCCTAGGATCTGATACAGCCTGGGCTGAAGTCAGATCTCCGGAGCCCCCGAAGAAACAGGAGAGGCCTTCTGTTTGAGATTAGAAGAGAAGGCCTTGGGGGGGACTTAATGACCCCCCCCTACCTTTTATTCATTTATTGTGTCGTTTCGCTAAGGGCCTGGGATTGAATGCTGCACACATCGCATTCAACCTCCAAGTCAAGAGCCTCTAAACACTACAAGCACTCCTTGGGCGAGTCAGAATTGGGCATCTTCCGACCACATGAACAGTTCTTAAACCCGGAGGGTTTCTCTGACACAACGAACTACTAAAAAACAAACGAGCACAAACATAACTAAAAAAAACCCACAAAACTAAAAATAAGCTTAAGAAAAAAGGCAAAATGCCTAATATACAAGAGGGCAAAAACAAACTACACTAGCCAAAAAACAAGGTCTAAGGGAGGGAAGGTAAGAAACTAATACAGTTAAAGCTAAGTTTAAACCAAGTTGAAAGCAAGTTTGAAAAGGCACTTATCTGTCATTACTTGAGCAACAGCCAAGGATCAAGTCTGTAGCAGAACTCAACAAACAAGATGTGAGGGATAGAGGGCAGCAGGGGATTATGGGAGAGGGAGGAGCTTGAGCTTTGGCTCTTTCTAAGCAAAAGTCGTTGGCTCGGAATTGATGTCTGATCCAAGACCCTACTGTGAAAAAGAATGACATGGATAACATCAGAACCAAATCTATTATCACAACAGCCATTCCTTAGAGCACAACTCCTCTTTCAAGTATTTTTGTCTCTGGTTAGACCCTTCACTCATCTGCACCTTAGTAACACACACAACATAAATCTCATACTTTCCTGGACACAAACATCCCCTTTTCTCTCTCACGCAATCATACCTGCAATAGGGAAAGGAATCAAATCCTCAACTGAAATCCAACCTCCCCTTTTATATCAGCAACCTCTATTGAACATTCCACCACTATTCAAACACTGGAAAATAAAATGTACATTTATTAAACATGTCCCAATAAATGAGCACCACTGTATAAAAATGAAAAAGGCAAACTGGTTCCCAGTTAACCAAAGAGCAGAGCTGCTCCTAAGATCACAACTGTTCAAATTCCTACATGAAAATATTCTCCTTCCTTTAACCAAAACTAGTAAAACATTAACCTCCCCATACACAACCTAAGAAATTTGACCCCCCCACATACAATGTATGAAACTTGAACCACTCAGACACTAAAGTACAAATCCCACACTCCAAGCTACCTCTGGCCAACCATTCTCAATTCTTGGGGCCAAACTATGGGAGTCCCCCCTGAAATTTAAGGCTCACCCTCTTATTCCAAGTCCCATTCTCTACTAAAATCACATTTTGTTTGTAAGGCAGACTAAATTACTAGAGTTCACTAACTCCTCTCCACTCTAATTCAGACACTAAGATCCCTTGCTCCCTTTCACATCTCCAACCTATTTTATTCCAATTTCTCAAATGTTCTGAAACTGTTACACATACTGTAAATTAATACATTGGACTTGCTGTACATCCAAAGCATTTCTCTACCACTGCACTGTTAAACTGTCACTTACGTAATACTGCACTTCTTCTATTTTGTATGTCTGGTTGGATATTTACCCTGGGCTGTGACTGAAAATTGCTTGGATTTGATCACTGCTCTACAGCAGTGAACAAATTCAAATAAATGTGTCCAAAGTTTGTAACTTAATGTCCCCTCAACCTGTTTTACTGTTTCAAATCTTAGACATTTATATTTGACACCCGTACGACATAGCCACACACACCCCGTACGGCATATTATACAAGTTTCTGTTAAAAGGGCTTCTGCTGTCATTCTAGAAATTAATGTCTAGACATTTCGAGAAAACACTAGGAAATTGTTAAATATGGTGATTCATTAAAACACTAATGCAGACTATTAACATATTACATTTCATCAGCCTTTAATGACATTGGTCACTTATGCTCTGTCACTTTGAAAAAACCTACATTTTTCACTTTTTAGCACAATATCATGAACTTAAACCTGTACCTAGGACACAGCTTTCAAATGAAGGTGACAATTCCCTCCTGGCTCAACATCACTCCAATAGATGACCGCACCCCTAACAAAATATGTATATTATAATCAATTCTTGACCAAGAATAAAATCTGCCAGTATCTTATGCAATCAATCTCCCATTTATTTTTAATTTCATGGTATTCATTAGAGTTTTTTTTTTTTTTAAAAAAAAACATTTATCACTACACATCATCTCTGTCTTGGGAATTTTACTGCACAGGACCAACCTCTCATCTCCCAAAAGTCATGACTGCATTCCAGTTTCCTGTAAAACAACACCCGCTTCAATAACTGTTACTAACTTCCTCTATTAACTCAAATTCAGTGTTGCCCTGGCAGCATATGAATACAAACAAATTCACGCCTCAATCACCAAATAGCTCTTCACTTCACCTAACAGTTCTGCTCATCAGTCAAATTCGTCAACCTGAAAGGGGCAACTATGGGAAAGTTACATACTTGCCTAACAAATCTGCACTGGCGGTTTCATAGCTTTCATCTGCAGAACTAGCACCGACAGGTAACTTGGTCAGCCTGGCTCCTAAGTTTCCCAGGAAAAACCTAGCCCTTCTCCATTAACCACAATGCCTGAGGACCCAAACTCCACATTTCTGAAGCCTGTGAGGACAGCAGCAGAAAAAAAGAATCGGGGAAAGCAGACAAAAGAACAGCCTCCTCTAAACCAAAAGGCCAGGGGAAGAAAGGTGGGAATGGTGAGGGGTATGAAACTGCCAGTGCAGATCTATAACAGTTAAGCATAGCTTCTGTATCTGACAATGGTAGTTTCATACCATTCAGATGTACGTATGTACAACAGAGTCTGAAGCTAACTACTCACACAGGTTGAACATCAGAGGGACAGACCTGAAAAACGCAAACTCATGGACACAAAGATACAACCTAGTAGTTTGATAATCTAAGGGGCAGAAGATGCCCACTTAGTGATTAAGGCCACAAGATCTATGAAATCACAGGTACATATTGACACATGGTGATAAAAGGCTATGCAATGTTCTATACCAAATCTAGAAAGTGATTGCCAAACTTCAACAGTTTAGAAGCTGTGGGAGACTGAAGCATAAACTCACATCACCACTCAAGTTAATTCAGTCTATACTAAATCCCTTCTGTCAAATTAGTTTGCAGGCAAGTGACAAATCACCCTCCTTCCATTGGGCTCTGCTCTCTTGACCTACAGTTTTCTCCAAGCTTTCCTTTAACACGACCACCTCTTGACTGCAAGGTAACATTTTGGTCACTGAGATCCTTACACCGTGACAGTAGATACTCAAAGGCTGTAGTATGCACGTTCATTTACATCACTTCTGCATCCTACCTGATGGACAATGCCACAAAACTTTCCAGTCTCTGCATAATCTCTCTAAATCCAGCAATTTCTAGCATGGCATGATTTCAGCAAAGTTCCTCCTAATTATACAGACACTTCTAAAACAGTTTGTACCACAGTGGCATCTTCCACTGCTGTGTGGCTGTCAACCTGTCACCCACATCCAGTAAGTATCATAAGAGAAATCAGGGAGAACATATAACCTTCATCAAAGCAAAGCTATTTGCTGCTGCACCAAAGCAGCAAAGATTTCAGTAGCAAATATCTCCACCCTACTTTATTGCCTCTCCAATATATACCGACCTAAGGCAATGCGATCTAAACAAGCTAGAGACCAGCTACAACAAAACTGCCAAATTCGCCACAGGGACACCCTACCGTAGTCACCACTGTCTCTCACTTGCTGAACTGGGCTGGCTTGAACTCCCTCACCTCCTTCAATGGTATCAACTCACACTCGCCCACAAACTAGTAAACCATCCACTAAATGTCACATCCCTCCAGAATCTACTCCAACCCTATCGCACCACCAGACCACTAAGATCCAGCAACAAAAATCACTTGCAGATCACTAAAGCCAATAACTCTGCTGGTGAAGCACTATTCTCTTGCGCCATAGCCAAATTATGGAACTCCCTCCCACCCACAATTACCTCCATACCATCATGCACCCACTTGAAAACTTTACTAAAAGCGCACCTAAAAACATGCTGGCTATACCCTTGCAACTCCCACTCTATCACCCACCCCATCCACCCACTACCTTTCTTTCCACCCCACTAACTACCTTGATTATAGCAAGCTCGGATGCTCATAAGCCTAACCACTTATTATACAGCAGGAACTTCTTATTGTAACAATTGTTAATGTCTGTTATGTACTTCGCAGATGATAAAGATTCTAGTTGTCTACTGATGTACTATGTTCTTCATCTGTAGCTATGTTTGTAATTGTTAATTGCTATGTTGATC
Organism: Protopterus annectens; assembly: GCF_019279795.1. Lineage (NCBI taxonomy): Eukaryota > Metazoa > Chordata > Ceratodontiformes > Protopteridae > Protopterus > Protopterus annectens. Next base: position 1,386,308,280 of record NC_056746.1, on the reverse strand, counting down.
AAATTGTTAATTGCTATGTAAATCCAATGTAACTACTGCCTGTATATTTTAACTGTGGAGCTTTTCTCCCTGGGCCTCCACTGAAAATGGACCTATGTCCGGTGGGACACTCCCGGTCAACAAATGTAAATAAATACATTTCTTTTCCAAATAACCAAAACTTAACTTTTACAGCACATTTTCTTGGGAAGCACTCACTGCTGCACCATCATATTTCCACAGATTTCATTAACTAATTTACATTGCTTTACTCTGTACCCCTTTATTGTTTCACATTTGATAGACTGTCTTGGAAATGTATGGTACACTCGCTACCATATTTGAGTTGCTCAGAAACTTCAAGGTCTGTAAGTTACCTGGCATTCCAATTCCTGACAATTTCTGTATTTTTACCATGGCTGAATACCCAGCCTGCTCTGTTCCAGACATCTTTACATACTTTTATTTATTGTGGATCTGCGTGGCTTCGTTTTGCCTTGCATCTGTGTACTGCTGTTTCTTTACTATGCTGTCTGAACCATTCTTTGGCTTTCTTTCTAAATAGCAATTACTCATCTGGACACTTTGCTGTTTGAGCTAATGGCAATGATTTTGGCAAATTTTCCTTGCAGCTCAGTCTCAATGCAGCTGACTGTATGTGCTCCTATATCAATAACTGCCCATTTCTTAGGGGAGTTTTATTCAGTGCTGCTTGGAGCTTCATGACGTTATTACAAGGACCATGCCTGTTACAGACTACTGTTACATTCAGACATACTTGTTAGTCTGGATCTAAAAAGCGTTTTCAACAGGACTGGTTCTACACCTCTGAGCCTGCACAACATTAATCTGTGTCCTGTTTAGCAATGCTTTGAAGTGATTCCTCTAATGCCTGCCTTTTCAGTATATGAAGTTCATTTCCCACATTCACATAACTTATGAGGGTCTGTGACCTCTTTACTCTCTTTGGTCAAACTGTCAACTCCTTCCACATCCTAGGACTCTGTCAACCATTGACGATAGTCACAAATTCTGCCTACTGTGCTCTATTACATTCTGCACTACACTTTCCAAGAGAGGATTATCTCTATCAAATGGGAATCTGTTTACAGGTTTGGATTACAATGTGAAACACTGAGTTGGGTCAGGTAATCAGAACAATGAGCAGTACTAATCGGACTCTGTTCTTGGGTCACTCCTGAAAAAGGACAAGAGTACAGCAGGCTTACCTGGTTCACAAGCATTAAAATAAGTAAGTTTTGCATTTCCTACTACCCTTACTTTTTCACTTTTATTAAACTTTTGTTTTAAACAAATTAGTCAGATGCTTTAGCTGTATGTCATTAATTTAAATTTGGGTCTATATTAAATTCTCAAAAGCCGACAATGTCGAATCTGACAATGTCGACACAAGAATAGCGAAACTGCAGAACATCGAAGTAAACGGAAATCTCCGTAAGGGGAAATTTCCGTTTACTTCAATGTAGTGCGGTCTCAGAGTTGGTATATTTAAGTAGCAGGGTGTGTGTGGGGGGAGGCGGCGCAGGGGGGCTTGTCCCCCTGTCTACATCATTTAGTTTTTTTTTTTTGGTGAACATTCGATGTTTTAACAGTTCGATCACTAAAGGATGACCTTTAGTGATTCGAACTGTTAAATATTCGATGTTCTAATATAGACCCGGTAAATTTAACACACCTACCCATCCACCCACACAAAGTCATGTACACACCTACTCAAGCCATTTCAGGTTTTTGTTACTTAACTTGTTTACTATGTTGCCATTTTACTAATATTATTTTTAAAATTATCCGTCTAACGACTTATGGAGCTACTTTTGGTACTCCACCCCCTTTGCCTACTTATGGCACCCCACCCCTTGTTCCTTTACAGCGTCTTCAGCATGCCTTTACTGTGTACAAGGCACACCAGATATTAAAGACATAGGAGTGGCTGTCACATCTGCTGACATGGTGGGTTTGGGATGGGGATACTCGTTCTTTATTTTGTACATACTGCAACAGGTTGGAAAAATGTTGTCTAAACTTTGCTGCGTTGTATGATCTATGCTGCATTTTAAGTCTGTCCAGAACATCATCCATGACCTAATTTGGCCTTGTAAACTGAAATCTTAATAGAAAAGCTACATGACAACCTTGGTTCTATTATTTCAGCTACTGTGTACCCGGTCCCAAATTCCACAATCAGGAATACACGCTGAACCACAGCTGGGGATGTGGGTGGGACCACTACATTCCATCACTCATGTTTGAAAATAAACAAGGCTCAGTCTGGGGATGCAAAATCCTTTAAATTGTCACAGGCATGGGGGGGCTTCAGGTACATCCTTTATCAGTTAACAACAAGTTAGTGTATGAGTTTATGGACTTTCCTAGCTACTCATGTCCCTTCTAGTGAGTTACGAATTCAAACATCTACTGCTATGGTTAAGACACAGCTGTACTATGTGCACTGCAGTTTTCACAGCAGAATTCATCAGTGCAAGAGCTGAAGACTCTGCAACAAAGGAAAAAATTAAGCCTGTCCTGCTCCTGGAGAATGCATCCAACTTATAAACTCTGTTAAGTGTGGGCAGATGACCAGATGAGCCCCCTCACAAATGTTCTGCAAAGAACCTTACTAAGGCATCAGAAGTCACCATTGCCTCAGTAGAATGAGCTTTGACTTTATGGTTCAGATGTTTATTATGCTGTTCATAAAAAGGAAACTAAGTTAGTCACCCATTCAGATAAAAAGAAGTTACGTCTTACCATAACGTTCCATTGTTGTAGATCTTTATTCATTCATTACTGTTAGGACTTGGGTTTAAGTCCTCGAAACCGACACGGCCGTTATCAAGCTCACGCCAGCCAAAAATTCTCAGCTGAGACCTACCCACAATGCCCCTCTCAATCTCTTCAGATCAAGTTTGCCCACCCTTATAGTATAGAAGTAATAAAAGAGACAGTAGAAGGCTCTGTCTGAGCAAATGCCTTAACTAATAAGAAATCCTAATGTCCACCAGGAGTCCAGGCAGGGGGAAGGAGGGTGGGAAGCAATGAATGAAGATCTACAACACAGATGGAACGTTACGGTAAGACATAACGTCTTTATCTGATGCTGCAAATCTTTATTCATTCCTTACTGCTAAGCACAGAGTCCCAAGCTACTGGGGTCCTGGGTGGCCATAAGGAAGGACATTTCTGAGCACCAGAAAACCAAAAGATGCTCGTCTCCTGGAGGCCAAATCCAATTTGTAATGAATGATAAAGGTATGAGGTCTTGCCCAAGTGGCTGCTGCTCAGATATCATCCATAGAGGCTCTGGAATGAAAAGCCACTGAAGTAGCCGTCGATCTAGTACAGTGAGCCTTTATTCTGGAAGGTAGACACTTTGTTCTGATGGTATATGAAAGTAATGGAGTTTCTGAGCCAAGAAGATGGCCATTTTGGAGACAGGCCTACCCAATCTGGGTCCTGCAAAGGCCACAAACAATTTATCCGTTTTTCTGAAAGATTTAGTTTTGTCCAAACAATAACGGAGTTGCCTATGAACATAGAGGGTATGCAAAAGATATTCCTCTCTATTTGAATGATGAGGGAAGAAAACCAGTAGGTCAATAGATTGATGAAACCCCAGAAATGACCTTGGGCAAGGAGGAGGGACACTCTTTCCCTATGAAAAATCAAGTAAGGTCTCTTGACACTCAAGGCCTGCAACTCAGATACTCTTCTCGTTGAGGTAAGGGCTACTAGAAGTACAGTTTTCCAAGACAAAAATTTAATTTCACATGAGTTAGAACAGTCGAAAGGAGGAATTGTTAATGACTGCAGCACCACTGTCAAGTCCCAAGGCTCTATAGGAGGCTTGACAGGACGCTTAACATGTAATACTCCTTTTATGAAGGTTTTGCACACTCGGTGTGCCATAACGGAAGAACTGTCAATTCCGTTGTGAAAATTTGCAATAGCTGCTAAATGCACAGTAATTGTCGATGCTGAAGCTCCTGCGTGTAATAGGGCAGTCAGGTATTGTAGGATCCTCTGAATAGGCCATGGAAAAGGGGTCTATATTATGATCTTTGGCCCATCCAGAGAACCTAGCCCACTTACTAGAATACAGTTTCCTGGTGGAAGATGTGTGAAGCCAGAAGAATCTCACGAACAGGAGATGAAATATCAGGTAGCCTGGCAATCATCGGAAGTGGAGAAACCAAGCTGTGAGCTTGAGGCTGTGGAGACTGAGGTGAATCAGTCCCTGAGGATGAAATAGCAGACCTTGGGATTGATCCAGGATCCACGGGCTGTGAATCAGATGAGGCCCATAGGAAAGGGAACCAGACTTGACGGGGCCAATAAGGGGCAATGAGGACCACTCTGCTTCTCAACCTTTGAGCTTTCTGGAGGAATTTTGGGATGAGAGGAAACTAGGTAAAGACATGCAACAGACCCGAGGGCCAATCGTGCGTCAGAGCATCCCTTGCTGACCCCCCCCTGAAGGGGGGGATCAGGGCAAAGTAGCTTCTGTATTTGTTTAGGGGAGAAGTCAACAGGTCGCAGCAAAGACTGCCCCAACGGCGGAAGATCTGATCTGCTATTATAGGACTGAGGGACCACTCGTGAGGCATCAGAATGTTCCTGCTAAAACTGTCCGCAATAAGATTGGAACTCCCGGGAATGTGTGTTGCTATGAGAAAGCGGTTGGAAGCCATCGCCCAGTGCCAAATTCTCATAGCCTCCTGACACAGGGGGTAAGACTTGGTTCCGCCTTGTTTGTTGATGTATCAGACAACTGACATGTTGTCCGATTGAATTGCAATGGTCCCGGAAGGAAGGGATGTGTGGAACACTTGCAATGCTAAGATAACTGCCCTCAAATTCCAGGACATTTATGTGCAAGATGATCTCCATGGGGGACCAGGTGCCTTGGACTTTCTTTCCCTGGAAATGCCCCACCCCACCCTAACAGGGAAGCGTCCGTGGTCACCATGGCCCTGGGCTGGGGAAGGCAGAACGGTCGACACCAAAAATTTGATTCTGGCTTCATCCACCAAAGCATTTCTTTCTTGCAAAGGTTTGTAAGGCGTATCATGTGGTTGGGTGAGTGGGTTAAGATAGACCATTGTGATGAAAGGAGCCACTGTACTAGTCTCATGTGCAACCTCGCCAGTGGAACTAAGGTAAAGGTTGCTGCCATAGATCCCAATAGCTGTAGTACAAGGCGTGCTGGTACAAATGTCTGTAGGAGGAGGACTTGAATCTTGTTTCTTATTTTTGAAAGCCTGTGAGGAGGAAGGGAAGCTTGACAGGATGTTGTGTAGGAAGATCGCTCTAATGAACTGCACTGCTCTTGTTGGAGACACATTTGTGATTTGTCCATGGTGATCGTGATACCTAAGCGAAAATCAAAATCTTGAGTGCAAGACTGAGAATGAGAAGATTACTGGTTGTGGTGTTAAGGAACCAATCGTCAAAATTTGGAAACACCTGGAATCCTTGTAGTCTGAGATGAGCTACTACGACTTCCATACATATGGTGAACACTCTGGGGGCTGTCGAAAGGCCAAAAGGCAGTACCCTGAACCGATAGTGATTGGCTCCCAGCCGGAAGCGGAGAAATCTCCGGGAGCGTTTGTCCATCTTTATGTGGTAATACGCGTCCTAGAGGACTATAGAGCACATCCAGTTGTGCTTCCCCATAAAGGGGAGTGTGGACTCTAGAGTGACCATCTGGAATCTTTGAGGTTTTATGAATTTTAGTAAGCTGAGATTCAGGATAGGTCTCCAGTCCCCCATCTTTTTTGGCACTAAAAAAGAACCTAGAGTAAAACCCGGATCCTCTCTGGTCTGGTGGGACTGGTTGGATGACTTTCTTAGCAGCTTTTTAATTTCCAAGGCTGCAGCCTCCCTCTGATTGGGGTGGGACATCGGGGAGTAGTTTTACGGGTCTGAGGATAAGATCGAATGGGACAGGATGGCCTCTGGATATTATTCTCTGCACCCACACATTCACTGTTATGAGTTGCCAGGCCTGTAGGTTCAGGAAAAATCGACCCACGACTGCTTCCAGAGGAAAGCAATCGGGCCACTGTTCAGGAACGCTGGTAGGGTCGACCGGAGAAGGAATCTCTAAGCACTTTGGTTACGTGGACCCCCTCTGCCCCAAAAGGGGCGTCTTCCAGATGAGTTGCCCCCTCTGCCCGGGGGGATTGCTCATTATGAGTGCCACGATAAGATCCTTGGGACTTCTTGAACCACAACTTTCCTCCCCTCTGGTCCCTGGAATAGGATCTCGGGGTGGAAAAATGTATGCCCACAGCAGACAAGGTCTTTCCATCCTTCTCACTACACGATAGTGGGTCTCTTACTTTGGGACGAAAAAGGGAAGATTCGTCAACAGGCGCGTTGACAAAGAAAGATGTAAAGGGGTCCCGCGAAGTATCACAAACACATCCAAGCATGCCATCTCATGACTATGCCTGATGCGGCTGCTCGAGCTGCCCCCTTGGTGGTGTGAGAGATCAAGTGCATCGAGGAGTTCGAGATGGATTCCAGGGTAGCCAGCTGAGAGGCAACAGTATCATGCACCTCGTCAGGCAGTACCCCCGCCAAAGAGGCAGACATTTTTGAGATTAGGTCTCTTTGGAGGCGATTAAAGTGTGCCAGATAGTTCAGCAATCGAATGGCAAAGGTCGCTGAAGCGTAGGCCTGCTTCCGCAGTCTGTCCATAGCCAGAGACTCCCTGTTCGGGGGATGAACAGTGGAACTATCTTCTGCCAGTTCCCTCGGTGGCCACCGCCACGACCATGGAATCGACTACCAGCTGCTTGTACCAATTGGGCTGGTCTTCAGGGGTGGATAAAATTATCTGGCCCCCGGGGGACAAGTTCTATATTGTCGAGGGCCTTCCAGGGATGCTGCACAGTAAGTTAAACAAGTTCATCCGCAGGTGGGGTCACCCAAGAAGTAGATGGCCGCGCATGGAAGGCCTGCAAGAGCACTGATTCCTCCAAAGGGTTGGAGGGCTTCCAGTCTTCCCCTCTGCTTGAAGATCTCGAGAATGTCTCCAAATGAGAAATATTCTGGGGAAGACTGTGGGGACCCTTCTCCCTCATCACAATCAATGTCTTCGGTGATGGATTTTCTCAGGGGAATCAAGGTGCTTCCTCTTGCACAGTTTCTTCCGGGGTGGCTCCCCAGTGGTATCTTCGGAGGATGACTCTGGAGAAAGTGTTTCCTTCAAGGGAAGGCCTAGCGACTCCCGTGCTTGGGATCCCAGAGTAGGGGGTAGGGACAGCTGCATGCCAGAGGGGGGGATCTGGTGTTGATGCCAATGGTGCCAACTGCGAGCCTGTTGAGGCAAGGTCCCTCTCCATCACCTGGAAAGCAGGCCTGCCCGAGGAAGGATGGGAGCCCGGAACAGAGAAGGACAACCTCGGAACCGGGGTCACACCCCATCCTGAGGAGCCCACCTCCAGGTGAGGAGCTCCGAGAGGACCGGTAGCTGCAGGGGGAGCCATGGTTGTAGACGGTGCCACTGAAAAAATAGGTGCTGAACTAGGAGCCATGGCACTGACAGTCCAACCACTGCCCCAAGAGTGCACCAGCTCCAATGGAGCCGCTGCACCAAGGGTAATCGGTGCCAACAGGGAGGCTTCTGCAGTTGGAGCCGAGACAGAATGCACCAGGATGGCCATCAGTACTGAAGTCTCTGGGACCTGGGTGGAGGCTGGAGGCCATACAGGTGAATATGCTGTGAAAGCATCCGTTCCAAGAAGGAAGGAAGACCTAGCAGGGGTGAGTAATCCTCTAGCTGCTAAAGCTGGTCCACAACCCTCACTACATCTTGTTCTGAAAGACTCCTGGTGGATCTGAAGGAAGCTGCTGAAGGAGATTCAGGTCTCAAGAAATGGACTAAACTGGTGTCCCAAATACCTGGTTCTGGGAAGGTGTTCGACTTTCGGAACAAACCGTCAGTGTTAGTGGAGCCGTATGAGACATAGGCACCGTGGCAGGGGATGGTGCCAATGCAGGTACAGTAGTCGGATCCTGTGTCAAAACCAAGGTCGGCACAGAGGAGGATAGTGCCGAAGCTGGTACAGTGGGTGGAGTCAAAATTAAGGGCGGCATCGAGGGAGAAGACATGGAGCCTGGTGCCGAAGTAGTCTGAGCCGAAGGCGTGGGAGAAGTCCGGTTCCGAGGAGGACGGAGATGTCGGAACAGAGTGACTGTTTCTCTCTATATTTCTTAGGCTTAGGAGGTGGTTAGACCTCCATCCCAGAGAGAGCCTCTGAGAAGGGAGTTATCATACCCTTCAAAATCAGCTTGTTCTTACACTCAATGTACGACTACTGAAGCTGGAACAAATATCACAGGATACATTGATGTGGTCAATGCCCAAACAATAAACACACCAGGCGTGACAGTCTGAGTTTGGCATCTTACGCCCACACCTTTCACACTGTTCCCAGTTTTACTTTATCAGACATCATGAAATTATAGTCTTTAACTACAATTTAACCAACCAAAACAACAGCAAGGTTAAAGAAGAGTTTTTTTTTTTTTTTTTTTTTTTTAACAGAAAAGTCAAGAGTACCAACAATGGTACTAAAAAAATACCACAAAGTGGTAGGAAAGGGCAGTACCACCGATGGTATGAAAACAGCTACCAAAGGTAGAGGGTAGGCTTTAGAAAGTATATAAATTTACAGACGAAAAGATGATACATAGGGAAAAAGTACAGTTTTGTACCTACCATAAATGTAGATGTTCGAGTGCTCATAGAGCTGCAGTCATAACATATGGGTTATCCTGCCGTCAGGCGGGTCCTCGGTCGGCCGAATTCCAAAGTCTAGGTCCGGCGTCGGTTGTCGTCGCTTCTTCCCTGACTTCAGTGTGGCAGGGATATAAAAGAGGCAGCCGACGCCATTTTCTTCAGTTTTTCTTGCCCCAGATGTCAGGTGCTCCCAGAAAGAAGGCAAACAATGTTATGCAAAAATGCAATGTTGATAAATCAAAAACAGTAGTTGCAAGCAAATACACCATAAAAGAGTACCCCAAAAGGTTATATGAAAAGGGTTTGTCATAAGGCCTGTCCTAAGAGGGGTTGGAGGGAGGGAAACCTGGACTGCAGCTGTATGAGCACTCGAACATCTACATTTATGGTAGGTACAAAACTGTACTATGTTCATCGTGCATACAGCTGCAGTCATAACATATGGGTAGAATCCCAAAGCTACGTAAGGGTGGTAGGCACTACGTGGAACTAGGAGGGGCTAGGATGCCCTGCAGGACTGCTGTGGCAAAGCCCGATCTAGATTTAGAGTATAGTGGGAGGTGATAGTGCTTGGAGAAAGTGTGCACTGAACTCCAGGTGGCTGCTTCCAAAATATCCTTGGTAGGGACCCCCCTGAGGAAGGCTGCAGAGATAGCTGTGGCTCTGGTGGAGTGGGATCTGATGCATGCAGGCACAGTTTTTCCATGAAATGAGTAACAAAAGCGTATGCAGTGGGCTATCCATTTTGAAATTGTCTGTTTGGAAATAGCCTTTCCTTGAGCACCTGCAGCATAGACACAGTCTCGCTCAGATTTCCTGAATGGCTTTGTCCTGTCCAAATAATAACTAAGTTGTCTGTGAATGTCCAAGGAATGTAGTAGTCTTTCCCCTTTGTTTTGTGGATTAGGATAAAAGGTAGTTAAGTGGATAGTCTGATTCAAAGTTACACTGGATACTACCTTTGGCATAAAGGTAGGGTTGGTTCATAAGGAAACTCTGTCCTGATGGAAAATGATGAATGGTTGCACAGCCATGAGGGCCTGTAGCTCCGAAACCCTGCGAGCTGAGGTGATAGCCAGAAGAAAGGCTGTTTTCCATGACAAGTACTGTAACTCTGATGAAGAAGCTGGCTCAAAGGGAGGAAGGGTCAGCTTTTCCAATACGAAGTTGAGGTCCCAAGCAGGGACTGGTAGTTTTCTTTGGGGTTTTATATTCTTTGCCCCTCTGAGGAACTGCCTTAAGAGAGGATGGGAGAATAAAGGAGGATCTGTGTTGTATTGTGCAGAAATGGCTGAAGCGTGGATCTTGGAGGAGAAGGAAAGTCCATTGTTTAACATCTCAGCTAGGTACTGTAAAATTTGAGGTATATTTATTACCCAAGGACTCTGCCCCTTCTTTTGATTCCAGGCACAAAATAGTTTCCATTTAGCAGAGTAGGCCTTTCTAGTAGAAGGTCTTCTGGCCTCCAAGATGACATCCTGCACCTCCTTGGAGGAGAGAAACTGTTGGAAAATCAAGGAATTCTCCATGCAGCTAGATTTAGAGATTTGAGATGGCTGTGAAGAGTTTTGTAGTTGTGCTGGGACAACAGAAGAGGGACTAGAGGCAGGATCCATGGTGGGGAATGTGTCAGGCTCTTCAGGAGAGGATACCAGTGTTGCCTTGGCCAGTCTGGAGCAATGAGAATCATTTTCGGCCTCTGCTCTGGCTTTTAATAGAACTTTGGGCAGTAGAGGAAGAGGCGGGAAGGCATAGACTGTCAAAGTTGCCCAATTGAAGGAAAGTGCGTCCACTTTCCAGGCCTGTGGATGATGGGTCCTTTAACAAAATTTTTTCAACTGGCAATTTCTGTGGGTAGCAAAGAGATCTATGTCTGGCTGTCCCCATGCCTGAGTTATCTTTTTGAAAATTTGAGGATGCAACTTCCATTCGTGTGGATCTGTCATATTTCTGCTTAGGTTGTTTGCCAGTGTGTTTTCCTTCCCTGGCAGGAATTGTGCCTGTAGTTGAATTTTCAATTCCAGTGCTGTGTTCCATAGGGTCATGGCTTGCCTGCACAGGGGGTATGAATGAGTTCCCCCCTGTTTGTTTATGTACCACATCAATGTGGTGTTGTCTGTCCTTATCAATAGCTGGCCTGGATGCAGTAGGTCTTTGAAGGTCATAATAGCCTTTTGCACGGCTAGCATTTCCTTTTGGTTGATGTGAAGGAGCTTCTCTTTTTGTGCCCATTTTCCCTGAATGCACTGATTTGTCATGTGTGCTCCCCAGGCGTAGTCTGAGGCGTCTGTTGTGATGATGTGAGTTGCTTGAGGTACACAGAAAGGAAGACCTGTGTTTCTTTGGCAAGCTTGAGCCCACCACATAAATTCCTTTTGAAGGCATGGAATAAGTGGTATAATTGCTTCCAAGCTGTGGCTGTGTTGAGACCATAAGTTTTTTAGGTACCATTGAAGTTTCCTCATATGTAGCTTTGCACATGGGATAAGTAGGATGCAAGATGCCATGAATCCCAGAGCCTGCAGGACTTTCCTTGCAGTTAGCCTGGTGTAAGTTGCCATTTTTCTGAAGTATTGAGACAGTTGCCCTTGCTTGCCTGGCGTGAGGTAGGCCATCTGGATGGTTGTGTCCAAGTTGGCACCCAGGAAAATAATTTGTTGAGAGGGTATTAGTTTTGATTTCTTTTTGTTGACTGTGTATCCCAGGAAGTTAAACAGTTTTATTACAAACACCAGGTGCTGCAGTAGTATATCCTTGCTGTCCGCTTGGATCAGGGAGTCGTCCAGATATGGGCAGATTTGTATCCCTTGTAGTCTGCAGAAGGCGATTACTGATGCCAGGCATTTCGTAAACACTCTGGGCGCAGTAGATAAGCCAAAGGGCAATGCAGAGAATTGGTAGTGGGTTGAACCTGCAAGAAATCTGAGGTATCTTTTGCAATCTTGTCTGATAGGGTCATGCAGGTATGCCTCCTTGAGGTCCAATGTTACCAGCCAAGACTCCTTGCCCAGCATGGGAAGAAGCTACTGTAATGTGAGCGTCTTGAATTTTGGCACCTGTAGATATGTGTTTAGGATGGATAGGTCTAAGATAGGTCTCCAATCTTTGTCTTTCCTTGGTACCAGGAATAGTCTGGAATAAAACCCTTGACCTTGTTCTTTTGCAGGTACCTCTTGAATTGCTTTCATGTCCATGAGAGCTGAAATTTGTTTTTGTGCCTCTGCCCTTTGATTTTGTGGCAGGTTTGGCATGCCTCTCATTTTTGGAAGGGTGTGAAAGTGGAACCTGTAGCCTCTGTCTACAATGTCCAGAATCCATTTGTCTTTTGTAACAATATGCCAATTTTTGAGAATAATGTCAGTTTTCCGCCCAAAGGTGCTGCCATTAAAGCTTTGCTTGGCAGGTGTAGGGGGAAGTCATTGTGTCTGTTTTCTAAAAGACTGTGATCTATCTTCTCCACCTCTTGGGGTTTGTGCTTGCCACTGTCTGGCTCTGAAAGATCCTTGAGGTTGCCCTCTACCCCTTGGACGCCTGTAACTGCCCCTTTGAGGTCTGTCCGTGGCTGGAAAGGACCAATTTTTTGAAGGCCAGTTTCTGCTGAAAAGTGGAGGCTGGTACCTGCAGGAAATCTTTCACTGTTTGCATTGATTTAGCTTTTTCCTCCATTTTCTTTAGCACCTCCTCTGCTTTAACACCAAACAATACATCTTTTTGAAAGGGTGCATCTAATAATTTAGCTTTGACATGATCTGGTAAGGTTTGCTCTTTGAGCCAAGCATGCCTACGGTATAACAGACCCCGTAAAGTACAGTTTTGTACCTACCATAAATGTAGATGTTCGAGTGCTAATACAGCTGCAGTCATAACAGATGGGTTCTCCTGCTGTCAGGCGGGTCCTCGGTCGGCCGAATTCCAAAGTCTAGGTCCGGCCGGTTGTCGCTTCTTCCCTGACGTCAGTGCAGGGTATAAAAGAACCAGCCGACGCCATTTTCTTCAGTTTTTCTTGCCCCAGATGTCAGGTGCCCCCAGAAGGAAGGCAATGCATAAATTTGTGTAATAAAGCAATGCCATATAATCAAAATACAGTAGTGCAAGCAAATACATCAAGAATGAATACCCCAATCAGGTTGCATGAGGAGATGTTAGCCAATAGGCCTGTCCCAAGAGGGGAAGGAGGGAGGGAAACCTGGACTGCAGCTGTATTAGCACTCTAACATCTACATTTATGGTAGGTACAAAACTGTACTATGTTCATCGTGCATACAGCTGCAGTCATAACAGATGGGTAGAATCCCAAAGCTAAGAAAGGGGTGGTAGGCACTAGGTGGAACTAGGAAGAGCCAGAATGCCCTGCAAGACTGCAGTGGCAAAGCCCGCACTAGATTTGGAGTATAGTGGAAGGTGGTAGTGCTTGGAGAAGGTATGCACAGAACTCCAAGTGGCTGCTTCCAAAATATCTTTGGTAGGAGCTCCTCTGAGAAAAGCTGCAGAGGTAGCCGTGGCCCTTGTGGAGTGAGATCTGATGCCTGTAGGTACAGTTTTGCCATGAAAAGAATTGCAAAAGCGTATGCAGTGGGCTATCCATTTTGAGATTGTCTGTTTGGAAATTGGCTTTCCTTGAGCTCCTACAGCATAGGACACAAAGAGCTGTTCTGATTTTCTGAAAGGCTTTGTTCTGTCCAAATAACGCAGCTGTCTGTGGATGCCCAAGGAATGTAGTAATCTCTCCCCTTTGTTTTGAGGATTAGGATAAAAGGTAGTTAAGTGTATAGCCTGATTCAAAGCTACCCTGGATACCACTTTTGGCATAAAGGACGGGTTGGTTCGTAATTAAACTCTGTCCTGATGGAAGATGATAAAAGGCTGCACAGCCATGAGAGCTTGTAGTTCCGATACCCTACGAGCTGAGGTAATAGCCAGAAGGAAAGCTGTTTTCCAGGACAAATATTGCAAATCTGATGAGGCAGCTGGCTCAAAAGGAGGCAAGGTCAGTTTTTCTAGAATGAAATTGAGATCCCAAGCAGGTATTGGTTGTTTCCTTGGGGGTTTTAGATTCTTAGCCCCTCTGAGGAACTGTCTTAAGAGGGGGTGAGAGAATAAGGGTGGATCAGTGTTGTAGTCTGCAGAAATGGCTGAGGCATGGATTTTGATGGAGGAGAATGAAAGTCCACTGCTTAGCAGCTCAGCTAGATACTGTAATAGTTGAGGTAAGTTCAGTTTTCCAGGATCCTGTCCCTTTTTCTCATTCCAGACACAAAACAGTTTCCATTTTGCTGAGTAAGTTTTTCTAGTAGACTGCCTTCTGGCCTCCAAAATGACATCCTGCACCTCCTTGGAGAGTAGGGTCTGCTGTGATGCTAAGGAATCTTCCATGCAGCTAGATTGAGTGTTTTTAGCTGACTGTGAAGAGTTTTGAAGCTGTGCTGAGTCAGAAGAAGAGGCATTAGAGGCAGGGTCCATGGTGGGGAATGCGTCAGGCTCCTCAGGAGTGGGTACCAGTGTTGTCTTGGCCAGTCTGGAGCAATGAGAATCATCTTTGGTCTGTCTGCTCTGGTTTTTAATAGAACTTTGGGCAGCAGAGGAAGAGGTGGGAAGGCATAAAATGTCATTGATGTCCAACTGAAAGAGAGAGCGTCCACTCTCCAGGCCTTTGGATGAAAAATCCTTGAGCAGAATTTTGTCAATTGGTGATTTTTGTGTGAGGCAGAGATATCTATGTCTGGCCTTCCCCATGCTTGAATTATCTCTGTAAAAACTTGAGGATGCAACTTCCGTTCGTGTGGATTTGTCATATTTCTGCTTAGGTTGTCTGCCAGCGTGTTTTCCTTGCCTGGCAAGTACTGTGTTTGTAGTTCGATTTGTAAGTCCAGGGCCATGTTCCAAAGTGACATGGCCAGTCTGCATAAGGGGTAAGAATGGGTTCCTCTCCCTGTTTATGTACCACATTACTGTGGTGTTGTCCGTTCTTATCAATAGTTGACCTGGTTGCAGAAGGTCTTTGAAAGCTATAATAGCATTTATTACTGCTAGCATCTCCTTTTGATTGATGTGAAGGTGCTTTTCTTTTTGGAACCATTTGCCCTGAATGCACCGATCTGTCATGTGCGCCCCCCAGGCGTAGTCCGAGGCATCTGTTGTGATGACTTGATTTGCTTGAGGCTTGTTGAATGGGAAACCTGTGCTTGTTTGGCATGCTTGAGCCCACCACAGAAATTCCTTTTGAAGACATGGAATTAGTGGTATTATTGTTTCCAAACTGTGGCTGTGTTGAGACCATAGGTTTTTCAGGTACCACTGAAGTTTCCTCATATGCAGCTTTGCACATGGGATTAGTAAGATGCAAGATGCCATGAATCCCAGAGCCTGCAGGATTTTTCTTGCAGTCAGCCTGATGCAATTTGCTAGTGTTCTGAAGTATTGAGTTAGTTGCCCCTGCTTCTCTGGCGTGAGGTAGGCCATCTGGGTGTTTGTGTCCAAGTTGGCACCCAGGAAAATTATTTTCGAGAGGGTATTAGCCTTGATTTCTTTTGTTGACTGTGTACCCCAGAGAATTCAACAACATTATTACATAAGCCAGATGTTTCAGAAGAATGTGCTTGCTGTCCGCTTGGATCAGGCAGTCGTCCAAATAGGGGTATATTTGTATCCCTTGAAGTCTGCAGTAGGCAATTACTGATGCCAGGCATTTCGTGAATACTCTGGGCAGTAGATAAGCCAAAGGGCAATGCAGAGACTTGATAATGGGTTGAACCTGCAAGAAATCTGAGGTATCTTCTGCAATTTTGTCTGATTGGGACATGCAGGTATGCCTCCTTGAGGTCCAATGTTACCAGCCAAGACTCCTTGCCCAGCATGGGAAGAAGCTGCTGTAGAGTGAGCATCTTGAATTTTGGTGCAGTAGAAATGTGTTTAGGATGGATAAGTCCAAAATGGGTCTCCAATCTTTTCCCTTCCTTGGTACCAGGAATAGTCTGGAATAAAACCTTGACCTTGTTCGTGTAGGTACCTCTTGAATAGCTTTCATGTCTAAGAGATCTGAAATTTGTCTTTGTGCCTCTGCCCTTTGATTGTGTGGCAGGTTTGGCATGCCTCTCATTTTGGTAGGGTGTGAAAATGGAATCTGTAACCTCTGTTTATAATGTCCAGGATCCATTTGTCTTTTGTGACAATATGCCAATTTTTGAAAATAATGCCAGTTTTCTGCCTAAGGGTGCTGCCATTTGAGTCTTGCTTGGGATGCAAAGGGGAAGTCATTGGGCTTGCTTTCTGAATGGTTGTGAGTTATCCTCACCACCTCTTTGTGTAGGAGCTTGCCATTGTCTGCCTCTAAACGATCCTTGGGATTGCCCTCTGCCCCTCGGGCCTGTATCTACCTCTTTGGGGTCTGTCCGTGGCTGGAAAGGACCAATTTTGGAAGGGCAATTTCTACTGAAGCGTGGGGTTGTACCTGTAGAAAATCTTTCACTGTTTGCATTGATTTAGCCTTTTCCTCCATTTTCCTTAATACCTCCTCAGCATTAGCACCAAATAATACATCCTTTTGTAGAGGGGCATCTAGTAATTTAGCTTTGACATGATCTGGTAAGGTTTGTTCCTTGAGCCAGGCATGTCTATGACTGATCCTGTAACCGCAGCTCTACATGAGGCCTCTAGAGCATCAAAACCACATTGTAAGGTATGTTTACCCACTTGTTCTGCACTGTGCATCAAATCCTGCAACTCCTTCAAGTCTGGTTGTTCAGGTTGTGACATTTTACTTCTCAATTGTGATAACAAAAACTGTTGGTACTTTAGCATATGGAACTGACAGTTTAATGCCCTCATGGTTAAGGTGGCTGAGGTATACATCTTTTTTCCCCACCTTTCTAAGGATCTGGAATCTCTCTCGGAAGGTAATGGATTTTTAGCAGTGGAGGCCTTAATTCCCTTGGGGCCCTGTGAGATGGTTTCTGGGTCAGCAGCATGGCTTTTGTATAGAAATTGGTGCGAGTCAGGGACCCTGTAGTACCTGTCAGGCTTGACTGGGGCTGGAGGTAGAGAATCCGGGTTAAGGCAGGTCTCAGAGTACACATCATCTAGTATGTCCAAGACAGGAGGTATAGCCAGAGGCCTGCGCTGAGGTAGCAAGAGAAATTCCCTAAGCCTTTTCTTGGAATCTGAATAATCTTGGCCATCCCAGTGGAAGTGTTCCCTTAAGGTATGCAAAGTTCCCCCAAAGGAGTAATCCTCTGGGGGGGATACAGATGGAATGGACTCCTCTGCATCGGAGTCTACAAAAGGGGAGTAAGAATGTTCCTGTTCATCAGAGTGCTCTGATATAATGGAGCCCTGATCAGAGGAGGGGGATTCTTCCTCCACTCTGGGCCTTTCGTCCAGGGGGTTGAGAACCCCTGATAAGAGTAATTAAATCCTCAGCCATTTTAAGCATCTGTTTTTTAGGCATGGGGCCTGGAGATGGGCCCTGTGTAGCTTGCCTCTTAGAATGCATGGCTGCTTTAGACTTAGTGAAAGCCTTGATGGAAAAAGAAGAGGAAGGTCTGAAGACACCTTGAGAGGAGGTAGACCTGTCCACAGTTTGAGATTAGTCTCCAAGAGTGACTTCGGTATCTGTAGTCGGGGTGTGGGCCGAGGAGCCTGCGACCTCGGGCACAGGAGACACCGCCAATGAAATGTCGTCGGTAGTCAGGGGCTGCGAGGGCCTCGCTGAGAACCGGACCACGTAGTCGGCTTTGGCGTGGTGTCGGTAGAGGCCACGGACCTCGTGTCGGTCCTTATCTTTGCGCTTTTTAGACAAAACTGGAGTCGGAGTATCAGACGACATAATATAGTTAAATGTTTTGCCAAAATAATGCTGGGCGAACTCCGCCCGACGCTTAATGGTGCGCTTGTTGAATGTAGCACAAAAGCGACAGACCGAGACGTCGTGGTCTGGGCCTAAACAAGGAATACAGAGGGAATGGAAATCCTTATGCGGTATTTGCTTCCCACATGAAATACAATTATTAACTTTGTCTGACATCGGTCTGAGGCAAGAAAAGTTTCTAACGGGTACTTAGCTTTAAGAAGACTTCGGTTGCAAAATT
This sequence comes from Protopterus annectens, assembly GCF_019279795.1. Lineage (NCBI taxonomy): Eukaryota > Metazoa > Chordata > Ceratodontiformes > Protopteridae > Protopterus > Protopterus annectens. The sequence continues at coordinate 1,386,290,445 of NC_056746.1, read as the reverse complement.
TTCGTAATTTCAGGAGCTGGCCGACCGGCACTTGTGAACTGCTTCTGCTTCGGGCACCGAGCGGCAAGAAAGACTGGAGAAAATGGCGTTGGCTGGTTCTTTTATACCCCTGTCGCACTGACGTCAGGGAAGAAGCGACGACAACCGACGCCGGACCTAGACTTTGGAATTCGGCCGACCGAGGACCCGCCTGACGGCAGGAGAACCCATCTGTTATGACTGCAGCTGTATGCACGATGAACATCAGCAGCTCTACATGAGGCCTCTAAAGCATCAAAACCACACTGCAAGGTATGTTTACCCACTTGCTCTGCACCATGCAACAAATCCTGCAACTCTTTTAAATCTGGTTGTTCTGGTTGTGTCATTTTGCTTTTCAGCTGAGATATCAAAAACTGTTGATACTTTAACATATGGAACTGACAGTTTAATGCCCTCATGGTTAAAGTGGCCGAGGTGTACACCTTTTCCCCCCACCTTTCTAAAGATCTGGAATCTCTCTCTGAAGGTAATGGGTTTTTAGCAGTAGAGGCCTTAATTCCCTTGGGACCCTGTGAAACAGTTTCTGGGTCAGCAGTATGGCTTTTATATAGGAACTGGTGAGAATCAGGAACCCGGTAATACCTGTCTGGTTTAACAGGAGCTGGAGGCAAAGAATCAGGATTAAGGCTGGCTTGTGTGTACACATCATCCAATATATTTAAAACAGGAGGGATAGCCAGAGGCATATGCTGGGGAAGCAGAAGAAATTCCCTGAGCCTTTTCTTGGAATCTGAGTAATCTTGGCCTTCCCAGTGAAAGTGTTCCCTCAATGTATGCAGGGTTTCCCCAAAAGAGAAGTCCTCAGGGGGGGAGACCGAGGGAATAGACTCCTCTGCATCAGAGTCTTCGAATGGAGAATAGGCACAATCCTGGTCCTCAGATAGTTCTGAGGCAATAGAAGCTTGATCTGAGGAAGGGTAGTCTTCCTCTAATCTGGGTCTTTTGTCAGAGGGGGGTTGAGAACACCTGATAAGAGTAATCAAATCCTCAGGCATTTTAAGCATCTGTTTTTTAGGCATGGAGCCTTGAGAGGGTGTCTGAGGAACCTGTTTTTTGGATTTCATGGCTGTTTTAGATTTAGTGAAGGCTTTAATAGAGAAGGAGGAAGGCCTGAAGACCCCTTGAGAAATGGCAGGCCTGTCTAAATTCTGAGTTTCCCCGCCAGGAGCGGCGTCGGTATCTGTAGTAGGAATGGGGGCCGAGGAGCCTGCGACCTCGGGCACTGAAGACACCGGTAATGCATTGTCATCAGTACTCAGGGGCTGCTTAGGCGCCTCGCTGAGTACCGGAGAACCGGTAGTCGGCCTAAGCGTGGTATCCGTAGGTGGTGTGGACCTCGTATGCCGGTCCTTATCTTTGCGTTTTTTGCTCAAAACTGGAGTCGGGGTATCCAACGACATAATATAATTAAATTTTTTGCCAAAGAAGTGAAGGGCGAACTACGCCCGACGCTTAATAGTGCGTTTGTTGAATCTAGCACAAAAACGGCAGGCCGAGACGTCGTGGTCTGGGCCTAAGCAAGGTATACAGTAAGAGTGGAAATCCTTATGCGGTATTTGCTTCCCACATGAAATGCAATTATTAACTTTGTCTGACATCGGTCTGAGGCAAGAAAAGTTTCCCCAACGGGGTACTTAGCTTTCAAGAAGACTTCGGCTGACATGCTTTCGTAAATCTCAGGAGCTGGCCGACCGGCACTTGCGAACTGCTTCTGCTTCGGGCACCGCGCGGCAAGAAAGACTGAAGAAAATGGCGTTGGCTGCCTCTTTTATACCCCTGCCGCACTGACGTCAGGGAAGAAGCGACAACCGACGCCGGAACTAGACTTTGGAATTCGGCCGACTGAGGACCCGCCTGACGGCAGGATAACCCATATGTTATGACTGCAGCTGTATGCACGATGAACTTCTGCCTAGAGAAGGTAATTATAAAGATAAAGCACAAAAACGCTACACTGAGCTTGAGAGAGAAGGCTTGACACGTCTGACGAGGAATGCGGCTAACGAGATCTGAAGAGACTATGAGAGGGGCATTGTGGGCAGATCTTAGCTGAGAGTTTTTGGCTGACACGAGCTTGGTAACAGCCGTGTCAGTTCCGAAGACGGAACCGAAGTCCTAACAGTAAGGAATGAATAAAGATTTACATCAGATGTTCCATTTCAAGTACTACTATCCCTGATCTTTCATATCTGAAAGATACAAATGGTCAGACTTTCTCCATTCCTTGGTTCTCGTCAAATATCTTAACTGTTTTGTGCATATCCAGTGTGTGTAAAATTCTTTCCCTTGTGTTTTGAGGCTTAAAGAAAAAGTTTGAATGTTATACAGACTGGTTTAGATTCGGCTAACGCTAGCTTAGGCACAAAAAATGGGTTTGTCTTCAAGAAGACTCTGTCACAGTGAAAGACAATATAATACTGAGATGCGGTAAGAACCTGAAATTTAGAACTCACCACCCACAGCAGAACTACAGGCCACAATACAGAAGGGGAATATTACGGCACAATAAGCACTAGTTCAATAAGTAGCAGAGTTAATTTTTCAAACACTAAACTGGAGTCCCAGGTTGACTCAACTGGTTTTACAGGCAGTTTAAGGTGACTGCTCCTCATAAGCAAGTCTGTTAAAACATGCTGGCAGAGATTAGGGGGCCGATATGCTGACGAGGCTAAAAGTTGGACCTTAACAGCAGCATAAGGTAGTCCTGAATTAAACAAAGTGCTCAGATAGTGGAGAACGTGCTGCACGGATGCCGATTAGGACACAATCCAGTTAGCTAGCACTGAGTGGAGAAAGTACAATTGTGCACACTTACCATAAATGTAGATGTTAGACTATATTCAATGTTGCAGTCATCACTTGTGTTATCCCTACTGGGTAGCCCTCTGCTGGCCCAAATACCAGAGTAAAGGATTTCCCTCCTGCGTTGGCAGTCTGTAGTGTGAGACTGACGTCAGGGCTATAAAATAAGGCATACAACACCATTACATCAGTTTTTCTTGCCCCCAACAGGTATGAGCCTCCAAGAGGAGGAAAAAAGGGGATGTTGGGAGGGAAAAGTAAAGCTGTGTACACTTACCACAAATGTAGATGGTCGAGGGTACTCACTGCTGCAGTCATCACATTTGGGTTATCTGCTTGGAAAAGTAAAGCTGTGTACACTTACCATAAATGTAGATGTTCGAGGGTACTCACTGCTGCAGTCATCACATTTGGGTTATCTGGTTGCAGTAGCCCTCCGTCGGCCTGATTAATAAAGTCATGGGTCCTGTCTCGGTTGCGGTCCCTTCTTCCATGACATCAGGTTGTCAGGGGTATAAAACATGCAGCCAACGCCATTACATCAGTTTTTCTTGCCCCAGATGTCAGGTGCCCCCTCATGGGGAGCAATTAAATCTATAAATACAAGGATATACCTCCAACAAAAAAGCAAATACACCAAAAAAGCTTTTAGAGCATAGTAAAAAAAGAGTAGAGGTACAGCCAAAAGAAGAAAGAGGGCTGGAGGGAGGGTAGCCAGGACTGCAACAATGAATATACTCGAACATCTACATTTATTGTAAGTGTACACAACTGTACTATGTTCTTTGTGTTTCACTATTGCAGTCATTATATTTGGGTAGATTCCCAAAGCTAAGGTTGGGAGGAGGAATTTAAATAGAATTAGGACCAGCTATAAGGCCCTGCAAGACTGCAGTGGCAAAACCAGCTCTGGATTTAGAGAAAATTGGCAAATGATAATGCTTGATGAAAGTATGTACAGAACTCCAGGTAACAGCTTCTAGGATGTCCCTAATAAGGACGCCCCCGAGAAAGGCTGTAGAGGTAGATGCAGCCCTGGCTGAATGGGGTCTGATGCCCTGTGGGATAGGTTTTCCATGGTGCTTACAGCAGAAATGAATGCAGTGGCCTATCCATTTTGAAATGGTTTGTTTTGAAATAGCTTTCCCCTCTGTCTCTGCAGCAAATGCCACCAGCAGTTGTTCAGATTTCCTTTGAGGTTTAGTCCTGTCCAAGTAGAATCTAAGCTGTCTGTGCACATCTAAAGAGTGCAGTATCTGTTCCCCTTTGTTCTGTGGGTTAGGAAAGAAGGTAAGCAAATGAATGGACTGATTAAGAGCCACACTGGATACCACCTTGGGAATGAAGGAGGGATTGGTTCTGAGGGACACTCTGTCTGCATGAAAGATGATGAAAGGTTCCATTGCCATAAGGGCCTGTAATTCAGATACCCTTCTTGCAGAAGTGAATGCTAAAAGGAAAGCTGTTTTCCAGGAAATAAATTTTAAATCTGCAGTAGCAGCTGGCTCGAAAGGAGGAAGAGTGAGTTTCTCCAAGACAAAGTTAAGATCCCAGGCTGGAGTTGGAGCTCTCCTAGGTGGCCTTAAATTTTTGGCCCCTCTGAGGAACTGCTTGAGCAGTGGGAGAGAGAAGAGGGGAGGATCTGTGCTATAATGAGCTGAAACGGCTGAGGCATGAATTTTGATGGAGGAAAAAGACAAGCCCTTATTAAGCATCTCAGTCAAGTATTGTAGAATCTGAGGCAAATTGGGCACTGCTGCGTTCATTCCTTGAGACTGGTTCCAGGCACAGAATCATTTCCATTTTGCAGCATAAGATTTCCTAGTACTAGGCCTCCTTGCCTCTAAAATGATGTCCATCACTGATTTACTGAGGGATGGTGAAGGAGAGATGATGTAATTAGCCAGGCTGCTAGGCTCAGGGTTTGCAGCTGAGGGTGCAGAATCTGGTTCTCTTGCTGAGACAACAGGGAAGGAGTCTGAGGCAGGCACCATGGAGCCAAGCGTGACACACTGCGCAAGAGTGGGTACCAGTGTTGGCGAGGCCAGTCTGGTGTAATTAAAATCGTCCTTGGCTTGTCCTGTTTGATTTTTAGTAGTACCTTGGAGAGCAGAGGAGGAAAGGCATAAACTGATAGGTTTTTCCATCTGAAGGATAGAGCATACACTTTCCAAGCTAGCTTGTGGGGAATCCTTGTGCAAAATTTGTCCAGTTGATGGTTCTGGGGGCAGGCAAACAGGTCTATATCTGGGCTCCCCCATGTGCTTGTCAACATGTTGAAAATCCTTGGTTCCAGTTTCCACTCGTGTGGGTCCATGAGGTTTCTGATTAGTCCGTCTGCCAGTGTATTTAGTTTTCCTGGCAAGAATTGAGCTTGTAGATTCACTTGGTAGCTCAAGGCTGTGTTCCACAATGCCATGGCTAGTCTGCAGAGGAGGTAAGAATGTATACCCTCCGCTTGTTTATGTACCACGACAGTGGTGTTGTCAGTTGTTACCATTAGTTGTCCTGGAAGAATGTGGTCCTTGAAGGCTGTCAGAGCATTCTGTACAGCTAACATTTCCTTTTGATTTATGTGTAGGTGCATTTGACTTGGGTTCCATTTGACCTGAATGCACTTCCCCGCCAGGTGAGCCCCCATGCATAGTCTGATGCGTCTGTTAAGATTTGGGCGGCAGGGGGTAATGTGAATGGTAGTCCCCTGTTTTGGTGGCAGGTCTCTGCCCACCAAAGGAACTCTAGGCGTAAGCAAGGTATGATAGGAAACCTTGCTTCTAGATCCTGTGAATGGTGACACCATAGGCGTTTGAGATACCATTGTAGTTTCCTCATATGCATCCTTGCATATGGAATTAGAAGAATGCAGGAGGCCATGAACCCCGAGGCTTGCAGTATTTGCCTTGCAGATAGCTGGGTTTTTGTGGCAACTTGTTTGAAGTAAGTTGTCAAATGAATCCGTTTCTCTGGCGTGAGGAAAGCCATCTGGGAAGTTGTATTCAAGCTTGCTCCCAGGAATATAATTTGTTGGCAGGGTACCCAGGTGGGATTTCTTTTTGTTTATGGTGAACCCCAAACAAGTCAGTACCCTTTGAACAAAGGCCAGATGATTCAAAAGAATGTCCTTGCTTTCTTTTCTGCCTGAACAGGACAATCATCCAGGTATGGGTATATCTGAATATTTCTTTGCCTGAAAATGCAATGACTGGAGCTAGGCACTTTGTGAATACCCTGGGCGCAGTAGATAAGCCAAAGGACAGTGCAGAGAACTGATAGTGCATGTAGCCTGCTTTGAAGCGTAGGTATCTTCTGAAAGACTCCCTGACAGGGATGTGCAGGTATGCTTCTTCTAAGTCTAGTGTTGCCAACCATGCATCCTTGCCTAGCATAGGAAGCAGCTGGTGAAGAGTCAGCATTTTGAATTTTGGAATCACCAGAAAGGTGTTTGGAATAGAAAGGTCCAGGATAGGATGCCATGTATTGCCTTTTCTGGGTACCAGGAAAAGTCTCGAATAGAAACCTTGTCCCTTTTCCTATTCTGGTACCAACTGAAAAGCCCCCATTTTTGAGAGAGAGAGAGTACTTTATTTTGCCCACTGATTTGGGGGTAGATCTGGCCACCCACTTGGTGTTGGTAACGTGTGGAAATGAAATCTGTATCCTTGGGACACTATTTAAAACCCATTTGTCAAGGGTAATTAGTTCCCAGTTTCTGGCCTGCAGACCAATCTTTCCGCCTAAAGGAGCATTCAGTTGGGAAGTGCTTGGAAGTTTTAAAAGCAAGTCACTGAGACAGTTTTCCATAGGTGGGAGTCTTACTACTCCTAGGTTTGGGTGCGGAAACCCCCCACTGCCTAGTCTTGTGTGTCCCTTGGGACTAAAACCTGGGGTTTCTGCTGTCTGGGTTTGGCTTGAGAAGACCTGGAAGGGGCTGGAAAGGACCAAATTTTAGAGGGCCAGTGCCTACTAAATCCAAGAGGCTGAACTTGTAAGAAATCTTTAACAGTCTGTATAAATTTAACTTTATCCTCCATCTTTTTAAGAACTTCCTCAGCCTTGTTGCCAGACAGGCGGTCCTGATTTAAGGGAGCATCCAACAATTTAGCTTTAACATGATCAGGCAAACCTTGCTCCTTAAGCCAAGCATGCCTTCTGAACACAGACCCAGTAACAGCAGTCCTGCAAGAGGCCTCTAATGAATCAAATCCACACTGCAAAGTATGTTTTCCAATCTGTTCAGCAGAATGTATTAAATCCTGTAATTCTTTATTTTCAGCACAGTCAGGAATTAACATAATTTTCTGTTTAAGCAATCCAGTAACATGTTGTTGATACTTTAACATATGAAACTGGCAGTTTACAGATCTAATGGCCAAGGTTGCAGAAGTGTAAACTTTCTTACCCTATCTATCCAGCGCCCTGGAGTCTTATCAGAGGGGGTAGAATTTTTAGCAGTAGAAGCCTTAATGCCCTTGGGCCACTATGAAATAGTCGCTGGATCCGCAATAGGATTTTTAAAAAGGAACTTGTGAGAAAATCAGGAACCCTGTAATATCTGTCAGGTTTTCTGGGAGCAAGAGGCAAAGAATCGGGGGCCAAACTATCTTCTGAAAAGACATTAACAATGTCTAGTACAGTAGAGGTATAGCTAAAGGCCTGAGATGAGGCAGGAGTAAGAAATCCCTAAGCCTCTTTTTGAATCAGAAAAATCCTGGCTTTCCCAGTGGAAACGCTCCCTTAAGAGTATGCAAGGTCTCACCAAAAGAAAAATCCTCTTGTAGAGTCCTCTGCATCAGAATCCTCCTTAGTAGATAAGGGCAAATCCAGATCATCAAAAGAATCAGAAAAATCAGAATCCTGTTCAGAAGATTCATAAACAACTTCAGTCCTAGGTCTCTTAGAAGGGGGAGGTTGGATTCCCATGATTAGAGTTATAAGATCTTCAGCCATTCTTATTTGTTTTTTAGGCATAGAGGCCTGAATATGCGGCCTGGGCGTCTGTTTCTTAGGCATGGTTCGAGATTTTGGCCTAAATGAATAAGGAGGCATCTGTTTAATATGAAAGTCAGTTGGCCTGAATACACCCTCAGAAGCCGGTGCCTGCACAGCGGCTCCTGACCCATCCAAGGTAGAGACATCCGCAGGTTCCACAGTTGAAGCATCTCGTGGCATACCGGACTCAGAATGGGTCTCAGTAGAGGCCTGTGAGTCAGAAGTAGCGGGCATCAGGGGGTGCGAAAGCACCTCACTGAGTACCGGCGAACTGGCAACTGGCTTAGAAGCGTCGTTTGCAACTTTGGACCTCGGCCACCTGTCTGTCTTTACCTTTGTGTTTTTTCGAATCCCGGTAGTCGGATGGATAACCGATGACATTTCTGGATAATTAAACCAAGAACCAAAATATTTAGAAGCGGAAATATACAAGCAGATAACCCAAATGCAATGACTGCAACAGTGAAACACGAAGAAAGTACAGTTGTGTACACTTACCATAAATATAGATGTTGGAGTGTATTCACTGTTACAGTCATTACATTTGGGTAATCTGCTGGCAGGTTGCCCTCAGTCGGCCTGATTAACAAAGTCTTGGGTCCTGCGTCGGTTGCTGTCCCTTCTTCCATGATGTCAGGGGTATAAAGCATGCAGCCGACGCCATTACATCAGTTTTCCTTGCCCCAGATGTCAGGTGCCCTCCAAATGGGGAGAAAAAACAAACAAACCCCCCCCCCACACACACATATATATATATATATATATATATATATATCTATATATAATTTAAAACACAAAAAAATCAAACAATATACCTCCAAACAAAAGCAAATACACCCAAAAAGGCTTTTAAGCATAGTAAAAGAAATAAGAGGTATAGTAAGAGAAAAACAAGGGGCTGGAGGGTGGGTAACCAGGACTGCAACAGTGAATACACTCTAACATCTACATTTATGGTAAGTGTACACAACTGTACTATTTTCGTGTTTCACTGTTGCAGTCATTACATTTGGGTAGAATCCCAAAGCTATGGTTGGGAGGATGGATTTATACAGCATTAGGAGCAGCTATAAGGCCCTGCAGGACAGCAGTTGCAAAGCCAGCTCTGGATTTAGAGAGCAGAGGTAAATGGTAATGTTTGGTGAACGTATGAACCGAGCTCCAGGTAGCAAGCTTCTAGAATGTCGCTGGTAGGAAACCCCTGAGAAAGGCTGAAGTAGATGCAGCCCTGGTGGAATGAGACCTGATCCCCTTGGGGATAGGTTTACCATGGTGTATATAGCAGAAACAAATACAATGGCTTATCCATTTGGAAATGGTCTGCTTTGAAATAGCCTTTCCCTCTGCCCCTGCAGCAAATGCCACCAATAGTGGTTCAGATTTCCTTAGAGATTTCGTCCTGTTTAAGTAGAATCAAAGTTGTCTGTGTACACCCAATGAATGCAGAATTCACTCACCCATGTTCTGTGGATTGGGGAAGAAAGTTGGCAGATGGAATGGTCTGATTAAGAGCCACACTGGATACCACCTTAGGCATGAAAGATGGATTGGTCCTGAGAGCCACCCTGTCCGGATGAAAGATAATGAAAGGCCCCATTGCAATAAGAGCCTGTAATTCTGAAATCCTTCCAGCTGAAGTGACTGCTAAAAAGAAGCTGTTTTCCATGAGATAAATTTTAGGTCTGCAGTAGAAGCTGGCTCAAAAGGAGGGAGAGTGAGTTTTTCCAAAACAAAATTAAGGTCCCATGCAGGAGTTGGTGCCCTTCTGGGAGGTCTTAAAATTTTGGCCCCTCTGAGATACTGCTTTAGCAGAGGATAAGAGAAGAGGGGAGGTTCTGTGTTGTAATGAGCTGAAATGGCAGAGGCATGGATTTTTATGGAAGAAAACGATAGGCCCTTGTGAAGCATCTCAGTTAAGTATTGCAGAATCTGAGGAATATTGGGCATTGCTGTGCTTATTCCTTGTGATTGGATCCAGGCACAAAATCTTTTCCATTTGTCAGCATAAGATTTTCTAGTACTAGGCCTTCTAGCCTCCAAAATGACATCCATCACTGGTTTGCTGAGAAATGACCAGGGTGAAATTAGTTGATTAGCCACGCTGCAAGATTCAAAGTTTGGAGCAGAGTGTGCAGAATTTTGTAGTTCTGCTGAGACAGTAGGCAAGGTGTCTTGAGGCAGGTGCCAAGGAGGAAGGTGCGACATTGCGCAGAAGTGGGTACCAGTGTTGGTGAGGCCAGTCTGGAGCAATCAGAATCATTTTTGGTTTGTCCTGTTTGACTTTTAGTAGAACTTTGAAGAGCAGAGGCAAACGCCAGGAAAGGCACAGACTGATAGGTTTTTCCAGCTAAATGACAGAGCATCCACTTTCCAAGCTTTTTTGTGATGAATTCTTGTGCAAAATTTGTCCAATTGATAGTTCTGGGGTGAGGCAATAAGATCTACGTCTAAGTTCACCCATTTGCGGGTCAACATGTTGAAAACGTGTGGTTCCAGTTTCCATTCGTGTGGGTCCATAAGATTTCTACTTAGTTCATCTGCCAGAGTATTTAGCTTTCCTGGCAGGAATTGAGCTTGTAGTTGTATCTGATGGGTCAAGGCAGTGTTCCACAATGCCATGGCTAGTCTGCAGAGGGTGTATGAATGAGTACCCCCCTGCTTGTTTATGTACCACATAACTGTGGTGTTGTCTTGTCTTTATCATTAGTTGACCTGGATGAAGGTAGTACTTGAAGGCGGTCAGAGCATTCTGTATAGCTAGCATCTCTTTCGGATTGATATGTAGGTGCATTTGATTTTGGCTCCATTTGCCTTGAATGCACTTTCCTGCCAGATGAGCCCCCCCAAGCATAGTCTGATGCATCTGTTGCTAGGGTTTGGGCGGCAGGGGGTGGAGTGAATGGCAGTCCCTTGTTTTGGTGGCAGGCCTCTGCTCACCACAGGAACTCTAGTTGCAGGCAAGGTATAATAGGAATCATTGTTTCCAGGCCGTGACAATGTTGACTCCATAAACTTTAAGTACCACTGAAGTTTCCTCATATGCAGTCTTGCATATGGAATTAGAAGAATGCAGGAGGCCATGAACCCCAAAGGCTTGCAGAATTTGTCTTGCAGATAGCAGGGTTTTTGTGGCCACCTGTTTGAAGTAAGTCATCAACTGAATTTGCTTTTCTGGCGTAAGGCAAGTCATCTGGGCAGTTGTATTCAAGCTTGCAACCAGGAATGTAATCTTTTGAAAGGGTACCAGTTGTGATTTATTTTCGTTTATGGTGTACCCTAGACAAGGTAGAACCCTTTTTACAAACGCCAGATGCTTTAGAAGAATGTCCTTGTTTTCTGCCTGAATTAGACAATCATCCAGGTATGGATATATTTGAATATTTCTTTGCCTGCAAAATGCAATTACTGGCGCCAGGCACTTTGTGAAGACCCTGGGCGCAGTACATAAGCCAACGGGCAGTACAGAGAACTGGTAATGTAAGTAGCCTGCTTTGAAGCGGAGGTATCTTCTGCAAGATTCCCTGACTGGGATATGCAGGTAAGCCTCTTTTAATTCTAGAGTTACCAACCAGGCATCTTTGCCTAGCATAGGTAACTGCTGAAGAGTCAGCATCTTGAATTTTGGAATGTCCAGAAATGTGTTTAGAGTGGATAAGTCCAGAATTGGACGCCAACAGTTGTCTTTTTTGGGTACCAGGAAAAGTCTGGAATAGAAACTTTGTCCCTTTTCCTCTTCTGGTACTGGTTGAATAGCCCCCATGTTCATGAGGGACAGAACTTGTTTTCTGGGCCTCTGCCCACTGATTTGGGGGCAGATCTGGCCATCCGTTTGGGATTGGCAACGTGTGGAAGTGAAATCTGTATCCCTGGGATACTATATTTAAAACCCATTTGTCCTGGGTAATAATTTGCCAGTTTCGTGCATGAAGTGCTAGCTTTCCCCCCAAAGGGGCGGCTAAGAGGCAAGTGCTTGGTGATTGTAGAGGGAAGTCATTGAGACTGTTTACCATAGGGAGGTGCCATGTTGCTTCCAGATTTGGAGGTGGAGGCACCCCATTGTTTTGTTCTAAAAGTTCCTTGTGACTGAAACCTGGAGCCTTTGGAATGTCTTGATTTGACTTGAGCGGCTCTCGAGGGGACTGGAAAGGACCAGTTCTTAGTAGGCCAGTGCCTACTAAATCTTGGAGGTTGCACTTGTAAGAAATCTTTCACAGTTTGTATAGATTTAGCTTTATCTTCCATATTTAACACTTCTTCAGCCTTATTACAAAAGAGACGGTCCTGTTGTAAAGGAGCATCCAACAATTTTGCTTTAACATGGTCAGGCAGAGTTTGCTCTTTGAGCCAAGCATGCCTTCTTAGCACAGATCCAGTTACAGCAGCCCTGCAAGAGGCCTCCAAGGAATCAAAACCACATTCCAAAGTATGTTTTCCAACTTGTTCAGCTGAATGCAATAAATCCTGCAATTCTTTATTTTCCACACAGTCAGAGATTAACATAATTTTCTGTTTAAGTAGTCCCAAGATATGCTGTTGATATTTAAGCATATGAAATTGACAGTTTAAAGCCCTGATTGCCAAGGTTGCAGACGTGTAAACCTTCTTACCCCATCTATCCAGCACACTGGAATCTCTATCAGAAGGGGTGGGATTTTTGGCAGTAGAGGCCTTAATGCCCTTGGGACCCTGAGAAATGGTTTCAGGATCAGCAATAGGGTTTTTGAAAAGGAATTTGTGGGAGCCAGGAACCCTGTAGTATCTGTCTGGCTTACAAGGAGCTGGAGGCAGAGAATCAGGAGTCATACTAGATTCTGAAAAAACATCAACAATGTCTAGAACAGGAGGTATAGCCAAAGGCCTATGCGGAGGAAGTAGAAGAAAATCCCCAAGTCTCTTTTTAGATTCAGAGAAACACTGACTTTTCCAGTGGAAAAGTTTCCTTAAGGCATGTAAAGTTTCCCCAAAAGAAAAATCCTCAGAGGGAGAGGCAGAAGGAATGGAATCCTCTGCATCAGAGTCCTCATAAGTAGGAAGAGACGAATCCTGTTCATTAGAAGAGTCAGGAGAAATAGAAGAATCCTGTTCAGAAGCTTCATAATCAATGTCTTGCCTCGGCCTCTTAGGAGGAGGGGGTTGGCTACCCTTGATCAGAGTAATTAAATCTTCAGCCATTTTGATCATTTGTTTTTTAGGCATAGGGGCCTGCAGATGCGGCCCAGGCGTCGGTTTTTTAGACAGATTTAGATGTTGGCCTTAGTTTTGAAGATGGCGTCTGTCTAATATACAAATCTGTAGGCTTGAAAACACCCTCAGAAGCCGGTGCCTGCACAGCAGCTCCAGACCCATCTAAGGTAGAGACATCCGCAGATTCCATAACTGAAGCATCTCGCGGCATACTGGACTCCGAATAGGTCTCAGTAGAGGCCTGCGAATCAAAAGTAGCCAGTATCAGGGGCTGGGGAAGTGCCTCACTGAGTACCGGCAACTGACATAGGAGAAGCGTCATCGGATTTGGACCTCGACAGTCTGTCTCTGTCTTTTTCTTTGCGTTTTTTAGGTACTCTGGTAGTTGGATTGCTAACTGACGACATTTATGGATAATTAAAACCTGAGCCAAAATATTTAGAAGCAAAAATATACCGACGTTTAATCGTGCATCGATTAAATTTAGCACAAAACCGACAGCAAGGCACATTGGGGTCAGGGCCTAGGCAAGGAATACAGTACAAATGAAAATCCTTATGAGGTATTTGCTTCCCACAAGTAATGCAATTATTAACTTTTACTGACATCGGTAAGGAGCAAGAAAAAGTTTCCCCAACGGGGTACTTAGCCTTCAGTTCTGAAACTCAAAAATGAAAATTTCAGGAGTTGGTCGACCGGCACTTGCGAACTGCTTCTACTGCATGCACTGTGTGGCAAGAAAGACTGATGTAATGGCGTCGGCTGCATGTTTCATACCCCTGACGTCATGGAAGAAGGGACAGCAACCGACGCAGGACCCAAGACTGTTAATCAGGCCGACTGAGGGCAACCTGCCAGCAGATTACCCAAATGTAATGACTGCAACAGAGAAACACGAAGATCATCATCAGGACTGCAACAGTGAATACACTCGAACGTCTACATTTATGTTAAGTGTACACAACTGTACTATGTTCTTTGTGTTTCACTATTACAGTCATCACTTGTGGGACGATTCCCAGAGCGGAGAAACAGGAGGAAGAACGACGATAAGAGCTTAAAGCAAGCTCCCATTCAAGGGAATGCCAGCATGCCCTGGAAGACTGAAGATGCAAAGCCTGCCCTGGTTTTGGAGAAGGTTGCCAGCTGGTAGTGTTTGGTGAAGGTGTGGATTGCTGTCCAGGTAGCAGCTTCCAAAAAACACTTGCTAGGAGCCCCTCTCAGGAAGGCTCTGGAGGCAGAGGCTGCACTTGTGAAACTGAAACCTGATGGATTTGGGGGTACTCTTTCCATGATAGGAATAGCAGAAATGGATACGATGTGAAATCCATTTAGAAATGGTCTGTTTGGATATGGGTTTGGTCCCCCCCCCTCCAAGAGCGAGACAGATCAGTAGCTGATCAGTTTTTCTGACTGACTTGGTCCTACCCAGGTAATATCTCAACTGTCTGTGCAAATCTAGGGTATGCAAAACTCTTTCCCCTTTACTATGGGGGTTGGAAAAGAAGGTGGGTAAGATTGATAGCCTGGTTGAGGGCAACATCAGAGACCACTTTAGGAATAAAGGAGGGGTTCGCCCTAAGAGACACCCTCTCAGCATGGAAAATGATGAAGGGCTCAGTGGCCATACGGGCCTGTAGCTCTGAAACTGTCCTGGCTGAGATGATGGCCAGCAGGAAGGCAGTTTTCCAAGAAAGGTACTTCAGGTCTGCTGAAGCAGCTGGCTCAAAGGGAGGCAAAGTCAGTTTTTCCAGGACAAAGTTTAGATCCCATGCAGGAACAGGTGGCCTTCTAGGTGGTTTGATGTGGACCACCCCTAAGGAACCGCTTCAACAGATGTTAAGGAAAAAATGGGCTGATCCGACTGTATATAGGTAGAGATAGCCGAGGCATGTGTTTTGATGGAGAAGTATGACTATCCCTTTTCTAGGAGCTCTGCCAGGTAGTCCAGAATCAATGCCAGACTGGCCTGGGTGCTGTTGATGTCTGTTGTGGCACCAGATGGTAAATCTTTTCCATTTGGCAGAGTAGGACTTTCTGGTGCTGGGCCTTCTCCCCTTCCTTAATGTTTAAAACCTGCCTACTGAAGGTTGTGGCATCATCCGCCTTTGTGGAATCAGCCATGCGGATAGCCTGAGTGTGGGGAGGTCTGGATGTAAAACCTTCCCTTTCTCCTGAGTTAGGTTGGTTGTTAGAGGCAGGTCCATGGGAGGTTCTTTGGCCAGACTGAGGAGCAAGGGGTAGCAGTGTTGTCTGGGCCAGTGTGGAATAATGAGAATAACCTTTGGACCTTCCTCCCTGATCTTGACAAATACCCTGGGAATCGGGGGGGGGGAGCACACACAAACAGGTTGCCCCAAGGGAAGGAGAGGGCACCTTCCAGGCTTCTGGATGGAATTATCTGGAGCAGAGCTTGATTAGCTGGTGGCTGTCTGAGGTTGCGAAGAGGTCTATGTTTGGGTTTTGCTGATGTTGAGAGGTCTCCCTGTGCAGCTGACACTCGTGGGGATCCAGGAGGCTTCTGCTTAACTGGTCTGCCAGGGTGCTCGGTTTCCCTGGTATGTACTGAGCAATCAGATGCAGTACCAGATTGAGGCTGACTGCCAGATTTGCATAGCTAAGTGACACAGGAGGTAGGAATGATTAACCCCCTGCTTGTTGATGTACCACATGACTGTGTTGCATGTCTTGATTAAGAGCACTCCTGGTCTCAGATGATCCTTGAAAGCTTGGATTGCCTTGTGAACCGCCAGCATTTCTCTTAGGTTGATATGTAGGTCCTGAACATCCTGTTCCCAAATGCCCTAAGTGCAAATACTTCCCTGGTGTGCCCCCAAGCTGTGGCTGAAGCGTCTGTGGTGACTGTTCTGTGGGAGAATGATAAAGGGTAGACCTTTGTTCTGGGTACATGCCTCTGCCCACCACAAGAATTCCTTCCTTAAGCAAGGAATCAGGGGCCAGCTGGTACTCCAGTTTGTGTAAGTGTTGGCACCAAATGTTCCTGAGATACCACTGCAGTTTCTTCATGCTCAGTCTGGCTAGGGGAATCAGCAGGATGCAGGAGGCCAAGTAATCCAGAGCTTGCAGGAATTTCCTTGCTGTGAGGTGGGTCCAGTGGGCCAGCTGAAAAAAGTAAGAGTGGAGGAAGGTCCATTTCTCTGGAGGGAGGTAGGCAGTTACTGTTGCTGTGTCCAGCAGAGCTCCCAGGAAGGTTAACCTTCTTGTGGAGTGAAACTGGGACTTCTCCCGGTTGATAGTGAATCCCAGGGAAATAAGGAAAGTTTGAACAAAGGTGAGATCCTGCAGGAGTTTTTCCTTGGAGTCTGCCAGGATGAGGCAGTTGTCCAGGTACGGGTAAAATCTGTATGCCCTTCTCTCTGCAGTAGGCAATTACCGGAGCCAGGCACTTGGTAAAGACTCTGGGAGCAGTAGATAAGCTAAAGGGCAGAGCAGAGAAAAGTACAGTTGTGTACCTACCATAAATGTAGATGTTCGAGTGTATTCACTGTTGCAGTCATTACTCTTGGGTTATCCTGCTGGCAGGCTACTCGCAATCGGCCAGATTCCAAAGTCTAGGTCCGGCATCGGTTGCTGTCGCCTCTTCCCTGACGTCAGTGCGCCAGGGGTATAAAAGAAGCAGCCGACGCCATTTTCTTCAGTTTTTCTTGCCCCAGATGTCAGGTGCCCCTAAATTGGAAGGCTGAAAGAATATGCCAATAAAAATACATGCACAAAAATAACATGTCCATCTACAAGCAAATACACCAAAAAGGTTGTATAGGATAGAGAAGTGTAGATAAGTCCCACAAAGGAAAGGGGGGATGGTGGGTGGGTAACCTGGACTGCAACAGTGAATACACTCGAACATCTACATTTATGGTAGGTACACAACTGTACTATGTTCATCGTGTTTCACTGTTGCAGTCATTACTCTTGGGTAGAATCCTAAAGCTGAGGTAGGGTGGCTGGTCTAAATAGGTTATGGAGAAGCTATGAGGCCCTGCAGAACTGCAGTGGCAAAGCCTGCTCTGGACTTAGAATAGAGAGGTAAATGGTAGTGCTTTGTGAAGGTGTGTACTGAACTCCAAGCTGCAGCCTCTAAGATATCTTTGGTTGGTACTCCTCTGAGGAAGGCTGCTGAAGTGGCTGCTGCTCTGGTGGAATGAGGCCTAATGCCCTTAGGCACTGATTTGCCATGTTGAAAATAGCAGAAACGGATACAATGGCCTATCCATTTAGAAACAGTCTGTTCTGAGATAGCCTTTCCCTGTGAACCTGCAGCATATGACACAAAGTTGCTCAGACTTTTTGAAAACTTTAGTTCTGTCCAAGTAGAATCTTAGCTGCCTGTGTCTGTCCAAAGAATGCAGAATTTTCTCACCCTTGTTCTGTGGATTTGGATAAAAGGTTGGCAAGTGAATGGTTTGGTTGAGGGCCACACTGGACACCTTAGGCATAAATGTAGGGTTCGTCCTCGGGGAAACCCTGTCTGGATGGAAAATGATGAAAGGTTCCACAGCCATGAGTGCTTGTAGCTCTGAGACTCGTCTTGCAGAGGTTATTGCTAGGAGAAGAGCTGTTTTCCAGGATAAGAGATATCTGCTGTTGATGCTGGCTTGAAAGGAGGCAGTGTGAGTTTTTCCAAAACATAATTGAGGTCCCAGGCCGGAATTGGTGCTCGCCTTGGAGAGCAAATGTTTTTGGCTCCTCTGAGGTACTGCCTTAGTAAAGGATGAGAAAAGATAGGTGGGTTCCGTATTGTAATGGGCTGAAATGGCAGAGGCATGAATCTTAACAGATGAGAAAGAAAGGCCTTTGTTTAGCATCTCAGTTACGTATTGTAAAATCTGAGGAATATTTGGTACAAGCGTGTCTATGCCTTGTTCCTGGTTCCAAGCAGAGAATCTCTTCCATTTTTCTGCACAAGATTTTCTGGTACTGGGCCTTCTGGCCTCCAAGATAACATCCATAACAGCTTTTGTAAGTGGAGTGCTCTGAATGGTTACATTATCCGCCATGCTGCCAGATTTAAGGTCCTGAGTTGGCTGTGCAGGATCTGACTGTTTTGTTGGGTCAACAATTGAAAAGTTTAAGGCAATATCCATGCTGGACCTTGAGACAAGCTCTTCAGGATTGGGTACCAGTGCTGGCGTGGCCAGTCTGGTGCAGTCACTATCATGTTTGGCTTCTCTTGTCTGACCTTTAGGAGTATTCTGGGAAGGAGAGGCAGCGGGGGAAAAGCATACACTGTTAGATTTTTCCAGCTGAAGGAAAAGTCCACTTTCCATGCTTGCTTGTGATAAATCCTTGTGCAAAATCTCTGTAATTGGCAGTTGTGAGTGGAGGCAAATAGATCTATGTCTGGGCATCCCCATTCTCTATCATGCTGAAGACTTGTGGGTCCAGTTTCCATTCGTGGGGATCCATGAGGTTTCTGCTTAGTTCGTCTGCCAGAGCATTTGTTTTTCCTGGCAGGAATTGCGCTTGCAGGTGAACTTGAGATGCCAATGCTGTGTCCCATAAGGTCACTGCTTGTCTGCAGAGGGGGGTAGGAATATGTACCTCCCTGCTTGTTTATGTACCACATAACCGTAGTGTTGTCTGTCTTTATCAGTAATTGTCCTGGATGAAGCATGTCCTTGAAAGCTGTCAGGGCATTTTGTACAGCTAGCATCTCTTTTTGATTGATATGAAGATGCATCTGGTTTGCAGGCCATGTGCCCTGAATACCTTTTCCTGCCATATGGGCTCCCCAGGCATAATCTGATGCGTCCGTTGTCAGTGTCTGTCTGGCTATGGGTAAAATGAATGGCACACCCTTGTTGTGGTGACAGGCTTCTGCCCACCATCGAAAAGTACAGTTTTGTACCTACAATAAATGTAGATGTTCGAGTTCCATGTTAGTTGTCTTCTCTCGCCTTCTTTCTTGCTGGATGGGTTCGGAGCTGATCCTCGGCTCCGACTCGGCACTTGCTTAGCTTGAGAACTCCTTTTACCAGCTCGAGGCAACCCTATATCCCATGATGCAAGGCGGGACTATATCAGATCTCGTTTGGTAGCTAAAAAACCCTGCTAAGGACTAACCTAGTAGAACTAGGAAAAACAAGTTCCTAACCAAAGACTCCTCTAAAGAAGAGTCAGGAGGAACAACCTGAGAAGAGGAACTCTTCAAGATCTGTCCAGGCCAGGGGAAGGAGGAGGGGCAAGAAAGAAGGCGAGAAGACAACTAACATGGAGCGTTATGGTAGGTACATAACTTCTAAATGTTAAGTTGTCAATCTCGCCTTCATTCTTGCTGGATGGGACCGTGTCCTAGCACCTGTATCGGGTGGCTCAATGGAACAGACTCTTGAGAACTGTGGAACCAAAACTGGCCCTGTCCCTAGAGGCCAAATCTAATTTGTAATGAGAGACAAAGGTATGAGGAGTGGCCCAAGTAGCTGCTGCACAAATGGTATCAATTGGTAGTCTATCCTGAAAGGCTGCAGAAGTGGATAGACTCCTGGTTGAGTGTGCTTTCGGTTTAGAAGGTAGTTGCTTGCCTCTGAGCGAATACACATAAGAAATGGTGGAAGACAACCTTCTGGATAAGGTCACTTTTGATACTGGGAGACCTTTCCTGTTTTCTGCATAGGAGACAAATAATTGGTCTGATTTCCTGAATTGTTTAGTTCTATGCAAATAGTACCTGAGCTGACGATGGACATCCAAAAAATGAAGCTTTTGTTCAGCTCTGTCAGAATAATTAGGGAAAAGACTGGTAAATCAGATTGATTAATATTAGTTTGAGAAACAACTTTGGGGAGAAAGGACGATTTGTTCTCAAGGATACCCTGTCCTTGTGAAAAACCAAGTAAGGAACGGATGCAGAGCTGAATCTGAAACTCTTCTTGCTGAAGTGACAGCCAGTAAAATATAGTTTTCCAGGTCAATAACTTCAAGGAACATGAAGCAGACGGTTCGAAGGGTGGTAAAATCAAGGATGCTAACATTAAATTCAGATCCCATTGTGGAGGAGGATGTTTTATTGGCTTCAGGAGAAAAACTCCTCTTAGAAAGGCTTTGCATAGTCTATGTGACATAATGTTATGATCTTGCAAGCCAACATGATACTTGGAAATACCCAGTTGAACTTTGACTGTAGATGAAGAAGATCCTGACTGAAAAACTTCAGCCAGGAAATCTAAAACAGAATGCACAGGAGCAGTGAAGGATCAATATTTCTGAGTTTGCCCAAAGGAAAACGTCGCCACTTGCTAGCATAAACGGTTCTGGTGGGCGACTTCAAAGAAGTTACTAAGATATCTCTGACAGGATCAGATATCTTAGGAAGCCTGTCTAAGGAAGGTAGTGGAGCATCCAAGCAGTTAGGTTGAGAGAATGAATGGCCCGGTGCTGTTGACCGATTGGTGGATCAAAAGATCCGGAACTGGGTCCAGATGCCAAGGCTGCACCAGGAGGTGACGATGCAGAGTGAAACCAAATTTGTCGAGACCAGTAAGGGCAATGAGAATCAACTTGGCCCTCAAAGCGTGGCTTTCTGAATGACTTGTGGAATCAAGGGAAAGGGAGGAAAAGCGTACAGAAGTCCCCGGGGCCAATCCTGGGTTAGAGAGTCTCTCAGGGGTTGGCCTGGTAGGAGAAAGAGGGTGAAGAAGTCGGGGCACTTGTTGTTTTGGGGTGTAGCAAAAAGATCGCAACAAGGTGTGCCCCACTTCAGAAAAATCTGGTCCACTATAGATTGATTGAGACACCACTCGTGAGGCATGAGAATGGCTCTGCTCAGCCTGTCCGCCAAGAGGTTGGACCTGCCGGGGATGTGCGTTAATATCAGAAACCGATGAGAGGAGATTGCCCATAGCCAAAGTCTGAGAGCTTCTCGACACAAAGGATAGGACCTGGTCCCGCCCTGCTTGTTGATGTACCAGACCACGGACATGTTGTCCGTTTGCACTGCAATAGTCCTTGGGAAGAAAGTCGTTGAGGGCTTGCAGCGTTAAAAGCACCGCCTCATCTCTAGGACATTTATGTGCAGATGGTATTCTATGGGTTGCCACGTCCCGTGGACCATCCTGCCCTGATAATGCCCCCCCCCCCACCCGATCAGAGAGGCATCCGTACTGACTGTGGCAACCGGAGGAGGGGGAACAAATGGTCGGCCCTGATAAAGAAGAGGGAAGATATCCACCAGTTCAGATGAGTCCTGCGATTGTGTGACTAATATTTCGTGTCTCATCGGAAGACTGTGGAGCGACCACTGAGTGAATAACATCCACTGCAGAAGATGCATGTGGCGAGCCAGTGGTAGAAGAACAATGGCGCAGCCATAAGACCTAGAACTTTTAGTATCAATCTGGCTTTGACTTTGCTGCTCTGCAATAAAATCGACGTATTTTTGCGTGTCCCGAATTCTCTGATCTGTTAGTCTGGCTAAGGACCGGGCGGTGTTTAATTCTGCGCCTATAAAGGTGGTAGATTGGCAAGGCAGCAGAGAAGCATTGTCGAGATTCACTGAAATTCCCAAACTTTTGAAAATCTGCAGAGTGTTGTCTCTGCTTTGAAGAAGCTGATGCTTGGTGGTGGCGGAGAGGAGCCAGTCGTCCAAATAAGGAAACACCTGGAATCCTTGACATCTCAGATGAGCTGTGACCACTGCCATGCATTTGGTAAACACTCTGGGGGCTGAAGTGAGGCCAAAGGGCAGGGCTCTGAATTGATAATGACTGGTCCCTAGCCGAAGCGGAGAAACCTCCTGGAGCGCCTGTGTATCTTTATGTGATAGTACGTCCTGGAGGTCTATGGAGCACATCCAGTTGTCCTTGCCCAGAAAGGGCAGAATGGACTGAAGCGTGACCATCCGGAATCTTGCCTTTTTTACAAATCTGTTTAGATTGCTCAGGTCTAATATTGGTCTCCAATCTCCCGTCCTTTTGGGTCCAAAAAGAATCTCAGTAGACGCGGATCCTACTTGGTCTGCTGGAACAGTCTGGACGGCTCTTTTTCTAGGAGCTTTGAAACCTCCTGTTCTGCCAAATCCCTTTGACCGGGTGAGATGTCTGGAAGGGATTGGTGAGTCTGGGATACCTTCGAAGGGATTTTGTAACCCTCGGATATGATCGACTGTACCCACAAATCTTGTGAAAGGAGCCAGGCTACTGGGTACAGCGAAATCCTTCCCCGACTGCCTCAAGGGTGGACAGTCGGGCAACACCTCAGGGGTGCTGAAAGGGCTTCTCAGGAAGAGACTCCCTGTTGCCCTGGTTCTGAGGAACCCCTCTGCCTCTAGGGCGGCGTTTATTATTGTTACCCCTCTGCCTCTGGGGGTAAACTGACCACGTGTGTCCGCGCAGCTCCTTGGGCTTTACGGAACCACATCTTCCCTCCCTTCTGACCCTTGGGATAGGGTCTAGAAGGAGTGGAAAAATGGACTCCAACGGCAGAAAGAGTTTTGCCGTCCTGCTCACACCTGGTCAAGGTTTCCTTCACCTGAGGTCGAACAAAGCCGAACCGTCAAAGGGGTATTGGTGAAGGACGCCTTAAAGGTCCAGAAATTACAAAGCCGCATCCAGGCTTGACGTCTAAGAGCCACTCCTGTGCCTGCGGCTCTGCTCGCTCCATCGGCTGCATAGGATATGAGCCGCATGGAGGAGTTGGTTAAGGAATTCAGGATTGCTAGCTGTGAGGCAATCTTTTCTTGAGCCCCAGCAGCAGAAGGATCCTGGACCACTTCACCTAGTTCCTTGAGAATATCTCTTTGAAGCCTGGTGAAGTGACAAAGGTAGTTCAGCGAACACATAGCAAAGGTCGCTGACGAAAAAGTACAGTTTTGTACCTACCATAAATGTAGATGTTCGAAGATCCACATTGCTGCAGTCCTTACACTTGGGTAGTCCGCTGTCCTCGGTCGGCCCGAATATCAAAGTATTAGGTTGACGTCGGTCAAGGCGCTTAAGACTGACATCAGGACGTCAGGGTACAAATGCGCATGACCGACGTCATATCCTCAGTCTTTTCTTGCCCCAGATGTCAGAAGACCCTAAAAAGAAAGGTCAAAACCAAAAGACAGCAAAAAACAACCAACCACCCTTGCACTAATCATATGTACAATATATACCATATCCACAATATTCACAACCCAAACCACACAACCGCCTCTAACCACAGAGGGGAAGGAGGGAGGGTAAATTGGACTGCAGCAATGTGGATCTTGAACATCTACATTTATGGTAGGTACAAAACTGTACTATGTTCTTCATCTCACATTGCTGCAGTCCTTACACTTGGGTAGAATCCCAAAGCAGAGGTAAGGGAGGATGGCAAAACTATAAAGCAGTAGGAGCTGCCAAAATGCCCTGTAAAATTGCAGTGGCAAAACCAGCCCTAGATTTAGAGTAAAGTGGAAGGTGGTAATGCTTAGAGAAAGTATGCACTGAACTCCAAGTAGCTGCCTCCAAAATATCTTTAGTTGCCACCCCTTAAAAAGCTGTAGAAGTGGCAGTAGCCCTAGTGGAATGAGGCCTAATCCCAGCTGGAATCTCCTTACCATGATGGGAATAACAGAAAGCAATACAAAACCCAATCCACTTAGAAATAGTTTGTTTTGACACAGGCTTGCCCTGAGAACCCAAAGCAAATGAAACAAATAACTGCTGAGACTGCCTGAACCCTTTAGTTCTGCTCAAATAATATCGCAACTGCCTGTGTATATCCAAAGTGTGCAAAATCTTTTCCCCTTTATTTTGGGGTTTGCATAAAAAGTAGGCAAATGAATAGTTTGGTTTAAAGCCACACTAGAAACCACTTTAGGCATAAAGGAAGGATTAGTACGTAAAGATACCCTATCCTTATGGAAAATTAAGAAAGGCTCAACCGCCATAAGGGCCTGTAATTCAGAAACCCTTCTAGCAGAGGTAATGGCCAACAAAAAAGCAGTCTTCCATGATAAATATTTCAACTCAGCAGTAGCTGCAGGCTCAAAAGGTTGTAGAGTGAGTTTCTCCAACACAAAATTGAGATCCCAAGCAGGAGTAGGAGCTCTACGTGGGGTCTTATATTCTTTGCCCCTCTAAGGAATTGCTTAAACAAAGGATGAGAAAACAATGGTGGATCACAGTCATAGTGAGCAGAAATTGCTGCAGCATGAACCTTAATAGAAGAGAAGGACAAACCTTTGTCCAGTAACTCAGCCAGATATTGAAGAGCCACACTTAAATTAGGCTTAGAAACATCAAATTCCTTTGCTGCACTCCAAAACAAAAATCTCTTCCATTTATCTGCGTACACTTTCCTTGTACTAGGTCTTCTGGCCTCCAAAATAACATTCAAAACTTGCTGTGGAAGCTGAGACCCTCAGGGTTTAAAACAGAATATGCCAGGCCGTTAGGTGAAGAGAGTGAAGTTTGACATTGAGTAAATGACTGTTCTCCTGAGACAGCAGGTGTGGAATCAAGGCAGAGGCCATGGAGACTCCGTGCCAGACTTCTCAGTAATGGGTACCAGTGCTGTCGAGGCCAATCTGGAGCTATTAAAATCATCTTTGGCTTGTCCTGTCTGGCCTTTAGAAGTACCTTTGGGAGGAGAGGCAGACGTGGAAAGGCATACACATGAAGATTGCTCCAATTGAAAGAAAGAGCATCCACTTTCCAAGCTGTGGGATGAAACCTTTTTGTGCAAAACTTTGGCAGCTGGTAGTTTAGTGGAGAAGCGAACAGATCTATGTCTGGAGTTCCCCATGACACTGTCAATTTCTGAAACACATGAGGATCCAATTTCCACTCGTGGGGATCCATAATTGCCTGCTCAACACATCTGCTAAGGAGTTCTGTGCTCCTGGCAGAAACCTTGCCTGAAGATTTAGCTGTAAACTGAGAGCAGTCTCCCACAAAATCATTGCTTGTCTGCATAGAGGTTAAGAATGTGTTCCCCCTTGCTTGTTGATGTACCACATGACAGTTGTGTTGTCTGTTAGAACCAACACCTGCCCTGGAAGAAGTAAATCCTTGAAAGCTATTAATGCAAATTGGACTGCTAACATCTCCTTCAAGTTGATATGTAGATGTTGTAGTCTGGCAGGCCACGTGTCTTGTATCCACTTTCCATTTAGATGAGCTCCCCAAGCTTTGTCTGAGGCATCTGTCGTTAGAATCTGACTCGCCTCTGGCCGGGTCACAGAGAGTCCCTTGTTTAGGTGACATTCCTGAGCCCACCACAAAAATTCCTTTTGAATGCAAGGTATTATCTGAATGACAGTGTCCATATCTTGGCAGTGCTGTGTCCATACATTTTGAGATACCATTGTAGCTTCCTCATATGCAGTTTGGCATTGGGAAGCACCAGAATACAAGATGCCATGAACCCCAAGGCTTGAAGGACTGTCCTTGCAGTCAGCCTGGACTGATGAGACAATTGATGGAAGTAAAGGGAAAGATTCTTTTGTTTGTCCGGGGTCAAAAAGGCCATCTGGGATGCTGTATTCAGTCTCACACCCAGAAAGCACATGTCCTGAGAGGGTACTAGACTGGACTTTATTTCGTTCACAGAATACCCCAGGCATCTTAGCACTGCTATCACATATTGCAGATGATGAAGAAGTTCGACCTTTCCTTGGGCCAGAATCAGGCAATCGTCCAAATAAGGATAGATCTGTATTCCTTTTAGCCTGAAGAAAGCTATCACTGGAGCCAGAACCTCGTGAACACTCTGGGCGCAGTAGATAAGCCAAAGGGGAATGCAGAGAACTGATAATGAGAAGTCCCAGCTCGAGCAGATACTTCCTGCAACTTAGCCTGATAGGAACATGAAGGTAAGCCTCCTTGAGATCCAGAGTCACCATCCAGTGATCCTTGCCCAGCAGAGGTAAAAGCTGTTGTAACGTCAACATTTTGAACTTGGGAATGTCCAGATAAGTGTTGAGGATAGATAAATCCAAAATTGGTCTCCACGTGTTCCCCTTCTTTGGTACTAGGAACAGGCGAGAATAAAATCCTAGGCCCACTTCTGGCAGAGGGACTGGCTGTATGGCCCCTATTTGAAGCAGCAGAGAAATTTGTTTGTGAGCCTCTATTCTTTGCTGAGGAGGAACGTCTGGCATGCCTTTGAAAGGAGGCAAGGTATGGAAATAAAACCGGTAACCTTGGTGTATGATATCCAATACCCATCTGTCCTGGGTAATTAAACTCCAATTTTCTTTGAAGAGTGCCAACCTTCCTCCCAAAGGCGCTGCCAGACAAGAAGGCTCTGGCAGCTGAAAAGGTAGGTCATTGGGCCTGTTTACGAAAGGACTGGCCCCTGCCCTCACTCGAAGACTGTGCAGGTGAACTCCCTGTTCTAGGTCTGAAAGAGCCCTGAGCTCTGCCCCTACCATGTCTAGATCTTCCCCTAGACTGTGAATCATAAGAAGGGTACGTCCACCCCTTAGCAGGCCAATTCCTACTAAACTTCGGAGGCTGAACTTGCAAAAAATCTTTAACAGCCTGCATAGACTTAGCCTTGTCTTCCATTTTCTTTAAGACAAGGCTCCACAGGTGAACCAAACAACACATCAGACTGCAAAGGAGCATCTAAAATCCTAGTCTTAACATGGTCAGATAAATTCTGATCCCTCAGCCAGGCGTGCCTGCGAAGAACTGACCCAGTGGCAGCCACCCTAGACGAGGCCTGTACAGCATCAAAACCACATTGTAAAGAATGCTTACTCACCTGTTCAGAAACATGTACCAAATCTTGTAATTCTTTACACTCAATGCCTTCCGCCAGAGCATCTACCTTAGACTTCAATTGAGACAGAAGATAGTTTTGATATTTCAACATGTGAAACTGGAAATTCAAAGCCCTCATAGCTAAGGTGGAAGAAGTATAGACTTTCTTTCCCCATCTATCCAAAGCTCTGGCCTCTTTATCTGGAGGAACTGGATTTTACAACAGAGGCCTTGACGCCTTAGGTCCCTGACTAACAGTTTCTGGGTCCCCTAGGACTCTTATAAAGATATTTATGAGCTTCAGGCACCCTGTAATACCTGTCCGGCTTAACAGGAGCAGGAGGCAAAGAATCAGGATTAAGTGAAGCCTCTGCAAAGACATCTTCCACAACATCCAGAACAGGTGGTATAGCCAAAGGCCTATGCTGGGGTAAAGCAAAAATTCCTAAGCCTTTTCCTGAATCAGAGAAGTCCCGACCTTCCCACTTAAAATGTTCCCTCATGGAATGAAGAGTCTCTGAAAAAGAAAAATCCTCTGGAGGAGAAGCAGAAGGAGTAGAATCATCCACATCAGAAACAGAATAAGGAGAATACTCCTGCAAGTCTTCAGAAGACTCTGAAACATCGAAGCCTGCTCAAAACTCCCCAACTCTGGTTCCACCCTAGGCCTCTTATCAGGAGGGGGCAAAGAACCTCTAATCAAAGTAATTAAATCTTCTGCCATTTTAAGCATGTGCTTCTTAGGCACAGATCCTGAAGAACTAGGAGTGACACGCACAGAAGCTAAACCTGGCCTGCCTCTGGGAGAAGCCTTGGAAACAGAAGGAGAGGGCCTACCCACCCTAGGAAGGGAGGGGAGTACAGTACCCTGAGAAGCCCCTTCAGCCTGACTTGCCTCCTGAGAGGCCACATCCTGCAATATCAAAGTCTCCCCCTGGGACTCCAGAGAAGCCTCCGGCGGAACCACCGGTTCCACTGACGCCACTAAAGAACCGGTGTCTGGTACGGACGACTCTTCTTGCCTGAGTTTAGCTGCTTTGTCTTGCGCTTCTTCGATGAAGCGGGCCGGAGCATCCGACGGCATATTATAATTGCACCGCTCAAGACCAACCTGGCACAATCTAACCTCCGCTAATAGTGCGCTTATTGAACCTAGCACAAAAGCGACACCCAACAACGCCGTGCTCAGGCCCCAAACAAGGAATACACAAAGTATGATAATCTCTATGCGGTATCTGTTTCCCACAAGAAATACAGTTATTCACTTTTTCTGACATCCGGTAAACCACTGAGGCAAGAAAAACTAAAATATTCCCAACGGGTACTTAGCCAACTTTGACTCGGTCTGAAACTCCGAATTCGAAAAATTTCAGAACGCCGAACGGCACTTGCAACGCTGCTTCTGCATCGGACCATGCGGCAAAAAAGACTGAGGATATGACGTCGGTCATGCGCATTTGTACCCTGACGTCCTGATGTCAGTCTTAAGCGCCTTGACCGACGTCAACCTAATACTTTGATATTCGGGCCGACCGAGGACAGCGGACTACCCAAGTGTAAGGACTGCAGCAATGTGAGATGAAGAACATCATCCGCTTTCCATACCTGTCCACGGTCCTAGAATCTTTGTTAGGAGGATGGACAGGTACTGAAGGATCCGCAAGTTCCTTCTTGGTGGCCGCCGCCACCACCATAGCATCCACAGAGACACCCTTAGAAAGAAACTGCTTGTCTGTAGGGGCCGTAATAAATTTGGATGGTCTCCTGGGGACAGGTTCCACAGAATCTGGAGCTGCCCACGCCTTCCGAGCCACTACCTGCATAAGTGGGTCGAAAGGCGGAGACACCCAGGAGGTGGAGGGTCGGGATCCAAAAGCCTCCAGGTATACCGACTCATCCTCGGAGGGGTCAATGGAGGCCAATTCCCCTCTGTTTGAGAAGCTCAAGGATGTCTGAAAAGGAGACCTCCTCAGAGGGGATCGTGGGAACCCTCAGACTCATCTAAGTCGGTATCAGATGTAGTAGACTCGGGGAGTCTGTCCCTCTTCGGGGGTTCCCCTGAAGGATCAGGAGAAACCTCGAAGAGGAAGCTATTCCCAAAGGGAAACCTGGGCGATGGATCCCTGGGCCTGAGAGCAAGAGGCTGGCAAGAGGCGCCTACAGGCACAAGGGAGGAGCTAAAGATGGACCGCTGACCTGGCTCAGGTGCCAGGGCACTCATCACCTCAAGGCTCCCTCCCGGGAGGCCGGAAAATTCCCGAGGAAATAGAAATTCCGGCTCCACTGAGAGGGAAGGCTGAGGCGATGTTGGTGCCGAGCGCCCCGAGAGGAGAGCGGGTCGGACAAGGGTCCGATGCCACTAGCCCCCGAGCCGACAAGGACTCGACGACCGGATCCCCAAGGAAGGTCTCATGGAAGAGATCGGGCGAAGATGACGGAGCAAAAGGATGTATCGGTTCCGGCCGACACGGTCGCTGTCCCAAGAAACTCCGGCTCAACTCTGGAGGAGTCGGAGGAGGAAGTTCAAGGGTAAAGCAATAGCCAAGTCTGCTGAGACGGGCTATGGAGGATTTGGGCCAGTGCCTGCGACTTCAACAGCCTGCTTACCACCCTCTCTAAATCGTGGTCAGACAGCCTGGAAGATCTCAAGATCGGCTCCGATGACTCCGCTCCGACAACAGAGGAGACCCGAGCAGTGGATAGACTCCAAAGAAGGAGACCGAGATCTCCTTCTTGGGCCATGAGCCGACGCCCTCTGGGTTCCAGATGGAGCCGGTTTCTCGCCATAATATGTCGGCTCAGCCGAGCCGACAAGGCAACAGCAGATTGGGTGTCACCGATCGGAACCGACCCCACCACCTGAGAAGAAAGATCGGCCGGCCGGAGCTGATCTCGACCCAAGGAGTCGGAGCCACCGGGGAAGGCTTAGAAGCTGTAGCCTGAACCCTAGGTGACTTAGAAGGTTTACTGGACCCAGTTTAAGTGGGTGAACCTTCTGGCTTTAGTAAGCCACGGAGGATCAATTTATTCCTCCTTTCCTGCAGGACTCTCTGGCTAAAAAAGTGACATAAAGCACAGGAGTCCTGCAGGTGTAAAGGCCCCAGGCAGTAAACACAAGAAGTGTGACCGTCTGTCAGACATTTTCTGACAGCACGAGTCACACTTCTTGAAGCCTGAGACCTTTACTTCCTTAGACATAGTCCAAGAAAAAAAGAGTAAAATAACACACACACACACCCCAAAACAGTCACACAATTAATCCCAAACACAGACACACAGATAGGGATTAAGAAGGGAGGCCTAGGCCCAACTGAAAATTTTTATAAAAACTAGAAGTTTTTAAACTATATGGGGAAATAGGGTGGGCTGAATAAACACTACACACTATAAAAAGGAACAAGGGAGAGATAAACCCTGACTAAGATGTTTGAATAAATCAAACTTACCTCAGCTGGCAAAAAGGAGACCTCTTCGCAAAGCGGCAAACGAGATCTGAGGTAGTCCCGCCTTGCATCATGGGATATAGGGTTGCCTCGAGCTGGTAAAAGGAGTTCTCAAGCTAGGATCGGCTCCGAACCCATCCAGCAAGAATGAAGGCGAGATTGACAACTTAACATGTAGTTTTGTACCTACCATAAAAATGTAGATGTTCGAGTGTTCACACTGCTGCAGTCATCACACTTGGGTTATCCTGCTGTCAGGCGGTCCCGCAGGCCAGAGTCCCAAAGTCTTGGTCCGGCGTCGGTTGCTGTTGCTTCTTCCCTGACGTCAGTGCGCCAGGGGTATATAATATGCATCCAATGCCATTTTCTTCAGTTTTTCTTGCCCCAGATGTCAGGTGCCCCCAAGTGGGTAGGCAACACATATTGCTAATCAAAAATATACATATAAAATAAAAACAATACCTTCAGTTACCAGCAAATACACCCCAAAGGTTGTATAGGATAGAAGGGTATAAATAAGTCCAGCTAGTTCAGAGGGGATGGAGGGAGGGAGGGTAACCTGGACTGCAGCAGTGTGAACACTCGAACATCTACATTTATGGTAGGTACAAAACTGTACTATGTTCGTGTTACACTGCTGCAGTCATCACACCTGGGTTGAATCCCAAAGCTAAGTTTGGGTGGCTGGTCTATAAAGAGTTAGGATTGGCTAAGAGGCCCTGCAGAACTGCAGTGGCAAATCCTGCTCTGGATTTAGAGTAAAGAGGCAGGTGGTAATGCTTGGTGAAGGTGTGCACTGAACTCCAAGTTGCAGCCTCCAAAATTTCCTTGGTAGGTACTCCTCTGAGAAAGGCTGTTGAAGTGGCTCTTGCCGTGGTGGAATGAGGCCTAATGTTATTAGGGACTGATTTTCCATGCTGTGTGTAGCAGTACCGAATACAGTGTCCTATCCATTTGGATATAGTCTGCTTTGAGATAGCCTTGCCTTGTGATCCTGCAGCATATGCTACAAACAACTGATCAGTTTTCCTGAAAGCTTTTGTTTTGTCCAAGTAGAAGCGTAGCTGCCCGTGTATGTCCAAAGAATGCAGAAGTTTCTCCCCTTTATTTTGGGGGTTTGGATAAAATGTAGGCAAATGGATGGTTTGGTTAAGAGCCACACTAGATGCCACCTTTGGCATGAAGGTAGGGTTTGTCCTTAAAGATACCCTGTCCTGATGAAAGATTATAAAAGGTTCCACTGCCATTAATGCCTGTAGCTCTGAGACTCTTCGTGCTGAAGTTACTGCCAGGAGCAGAGCTGTTTTCCATGATAAAAATTTTAGATCGGCTGTATTGGCTGGCTCAAAAGGTGGTAGGGTCAGTTTTTCCAAAACAAAATTGAGGTCCCAAGTTGGTGCTGGTGCTCTCCGGGGTGGTCTTATGTTTTTAGCCCCTCTGAGGTACTGCTTTAGCAAGGGATGAGAAAATAAAGGAGGATCCATGTTGTAATGTGCAGAAATGGCAGAGGCATGGATCTTAACTGATGAAAAGGATAGGCCTCTGTCCAGCATCTCAGTTAAGTATTGTAAAATCTGAGGAATGTTTGGAACAAGACGGTCGGCAAGAAAGACTGAAGAAAATGGTGTCGGCTGGTTCTTTTATACCCCTGTTGCACTGACGTCAGGGAAGAAGCGACGACATCCAACGCCGGACCTAGACTTTGGAATTCGGCCGACCGAGGACCCGCCTGACGGCAGGAAAACCCATCTGTTATGACTGCAGCTGTATGCATGATGAACATCAAGACGGTCAAGTCTGTGAGCCTGGTTCCAGGCGCAGAATCTCTTCCATTTTTCTGAGTAAGCTTTCCTGGTGCTAGGTCTCCTGGCCTCCAAAATGACATCCACAACAGCTTTAGAGAGAGGTGTTGCCTGTTTGACTAAAGTAACTGCCATGCAGCCAGGTTTAAGGTTTTGAGCTGACCGTGCAGGATCTGATTGTTTTGTTGAGTCAGAAGGTGTGGAATTTGGGGGAAAATCCATGGTGGGCCCTGAGCCAAGTTCCTTAAGATAGGGTACCAGTGCTGGCGTGGCCAGTCTGGAGCAATCAGGATCATCTGTGTTTTTTCTTGAAAGCTGTTAGGGCATTTTGAACAGCCAACATCTCTTTTTGATTGATGTGAAGATGCATCTGGTCTGTGGTCCACTTGCCCTGAATGCATTTTCCTGCCGTGTGTGCTCCCCAGGCGTAATCCGAAGCATCTGTTGTTAGAGTTTGCCTGGCTGTGGGTTGGGTAAAAGGCTGACCCTTGTTTAGGTGACATGCCTGTACCCACCATCGAAACTCCTGTTGTAGGCAGGGATTCATTGGAATTACTGCTTCTAGACTGTGAGAATGTTGACTCCAAACACTTTTTGGGTACCATTGTAAGTGCAGTCTGGCATATGGTATTAGTAGTATGCAGGATGCAATGAATCCCAGGGCCTGCAGATTTTTTCTTGCAGGGAGATGGGACGTTTTTGCCAGTAGTTGAAAATATTGAGTCAGTTGCACTTGTTTGTCTGGCGTGAGGTAAGCCATCTGGGCCGTTGTATTTAAGCTGGCACCCAGGAATGTAATCTGTTGTGAGGGCACTAGTTTTGACTTCTTTTTGTTTACTGTGTACCCTAGAGAATTCGCAACTTTTTCAAAACGCCAAATGCTGTAGAAGAATGTTCTTTGTCTCTGCTTGAATGAGGCAGTCGTCCAGGTATGGATATATTTGAATTCCTTTTTGTCTGCAAAATGCAATTATTGGTGCCAGGCACTTTGTGAAGACCCTGGGCGCAGTAGATAAGCCAAATGGCAATGCAGAGAATTGGTAGTGCATTGTACTAGCTTTAAATCTGAGGTATCTTCTGCAATTCTGTCTGATAGGGACATGCATGTATGCCTCTGAGATCCAGAGTAACAAGGCAAGCCTTCTTGCCCAGTATGGGTAGAAGCTGCTGTAATGTCAACATTTTGAATTTCGGAATATCCAGGTAA
Organism: Protopterus annectens; assembly: GCF_019279795.1. Classification (NCBI taxonomy): domain Eukaryota; kingdom Metazoa; phylum Chordata; order Ceratodontiformes; family Protopteridae; genus Protopterus; species Protopterus annectens. Next base: position 1,386,257,279 of record NC_056746.1, on the reverse strand, counting down.
GTATTCAGAATTGAAAGGTCCAGTATAGGCCTCCAGGCTTTGTCCTTTCTGGGGACCAGGAAGAGTCTTGAGTAAAATCCTTGTCCTTGTTCCTGTTGTGGTACTTTTTGTATAGCTCTCATGTCCATGAGGACTGAAATTTGTTTTTGTGCCTCTGCCCATTGATTTTGTGGCAGGTCTGGCATTCCTTTTAGCTTTGGTAAAGTATGGAAGTGGAACCTGTAACCTTGAGACACAATATTCAGGACCCATTTGTCTTGGGTGATTGTTTGCCAGTTTTGAGAAAAAAGTGCTAGTTTTCCTAAGGGGCTTCCAAAAAGGGCGTGCTTGGCGTACGCAAAGGAAAGTCATTGTGACTGTTTCCTGTAAGGTTGAGACTTGTCCTCACCTCCTTTTGGGGTTGAGGTGCCCCACTGTCATTGTCCGTTTGAGCCTTGGGGTTGAGATCTGCCTCTCTGTGGCCTGTCTGACACTGGAAAGGACCAATTTTTTGTTGGCCAATTTCTGCTAAACCGAGGTGGCTGTACCTGTAAGAAATCCTTGACTGTTTGCATAGATTTAGCTTTATCCTCCATTTTCTTTAACACCTCTTCTACCTTAACACCAAACACGGTATCATGTTGTAAAGGAGCATCCAATAACTTTGCCTTAACATGATCAGGTAAACTCTGTTCTTTTAACCAAGCATGTCTTCGAATAACAGAACCTGTAACTGCGGCTCTACAAGAGGCCTCTAAAGAATCAAAGCCACATTGCAGAATATGTTTTCCCACCTGTTCAACTGCATGTAATAAATCCTGCATTTCTTTACAATCAGGAGCTTCTGAGCTAGCAAGCATTTTCTGTTTTAACTGAGCCATTAAATATTGTTGGTACTTAAGCATGTGAAACTGGCAATTTAAAGCTCTTACTGCTAAAGTTGCAGACGTGTATACTTTCTTCCCCCATCTATCCAAAGCCCTGGAATCTCTGTCAGAGGGTACTGGATTTTTTGCAATGGAAGCCTTAACCCCCTTTTGGACCCTGGGAAATAGTTTCTGGATCAGCAGAAGGGTTTTTGTAAAGAAACTTGTGATAGTCAGGGACTCTATAATACCTATCTGGCTTGGCTGGAGCAAGGGGCAAAGAGTCAGGAGATAAGCTGGATTCAGAAAACACATTATCCACAATGTCTAGCACAGGCGGAATAGTCAGGGGCCTGTGCTGAGGCAATAAGAGGAAATCCCTGAGCCTTTTCTTGGATTCTGAGTAATCCTGACTTTCCCAATGGAAATGTTCCCTCATGGTATGTAGTTTCCCCAAAAGAATAATCCTCAAGAGGAGAGGCTGAAGGGATAGATTCCTCAGCATCAGAGTCCTCATAGGGGGGGTAAAGAGTATCCCTGGTCTGAAGAGGAATCAGAGGAAATGGAAACCTGATCAGAGGAGGCATAGTCTGTATCCTGCCTAGGCCTTTTCTCAGGAGGGGGATGGGAACCCCTGATTAGAGTAATGAGGTCTTCGGCCATTTTAAGCATCTGTTTCTTAGGCATGGAGGACTGTCCAGGAGAATGCTGTTCTTGTTTCTTTGTCTTTAATGGTACCCTTTGTCTTGGCTGTTGTTT